>NC_049203.1:59409334-60054334 GCF_013347855.1 Anguilla anguilla | reverse complement strand
ATCTTTGGTCCTCATTATAATTATTATTTTAACTTAGTAAAGTTGGCTTGAAAGAAACAGTCACATATCCCAAGATGTCAAACGTTTTACCATAGCAAATGCAAAAATGTCAAAATTGTGTATGATTGATCAATTTCCCTGCTCAAAGACAAATATATTTCTATAATTAGTCAGGCGTAATTACACGCATCTATTAGACATGATTTGTGTTAGTTTTACATGCACCTTCAAACAAACGTTCAACGCCGAAGCAAGTATAAATTTAAAATAAAGATAGGCAGTCAGTAGTCGACACAGTAAAATTATCAGTGTTAAATTAGCTCTCATACAGTACGGATAGTCCCTAATGGACCCTTATGTACTCAGAGTTGACACTGGACATCTTTTCTTTTTTTCGGAACTGTTCATCCCTGAACATCTAATAGGGAATTGCGTGAGACATCTATGTGCAATTAACGATATGCCTGTACCTTGATATAGTTCTTAAATATTCTGTTCTTCTCGCGTACACGTGAAGGGGTTAAGAGTGTACAATGGACGTGATAAAATCTCCTGAAGTGTCCTCTATACGTCGTCCCGAAAGGCCCCTTTTTCTACATGACCACGATGCACCACTTCAGCATTTATGTTCTGAGAAAAAGGAACCTGGCCTTTTTCCTCTATCCCGTGTAAACACGGCCCTGTGCATTGTGTGAATTACTTGGATTAACTCCCCTTTGTTGCCAGAACACTGGACTCTCAATTTACACAAGAGGGCCTGATTCAATCCTGGCGCAAAACGGTTTGGCCTTTTTCTTTCAATGGCGAATTTCAGGAAGTGCTATTTCTTTCAGCACTCAACATTTCTTCGCGATTCCATTTTAAACTAAATTAGAACATGTGGCTGGATATAACTGATGAACATGGCATTCATTTATGTTTTTTTTTTTTTCATTGAAAGTTGTGGCCAATCCGCTTTGCACGGGGAAAGCATCTGAACTAAAATGGTTTTGTTCTGTCATGCATTCTCCTTGACTGTTACTTTAAAAAATCATTTTAATTAGCTTGTACTCCCACGTTACAAAAAGAACACAGTCAGCGTGTGTCTATTTTACCATTTAACTACAATAATAAATCTAATAAACATATTTTGCGTTTGCTTGCGGATTAAACGTGTTTTATTATTTTATTGAAGGTTCTGTTTCAAATTAAATGCTACAGGCCTCTTGCTACTGTTTTCATGAAATTCAAGAGGATTTAATTTTTTAATGAACCAATCAACTTAACCTAGCTTAAAACGACAAAATCTTGTTCCCGTTTATGACATTTAATTGAACAAAACATTTAAATAATACCGTCAAAGTAATATTATTTAATACGTATAAAATGGGTCATTTTTCCACAAATTGCCAGGCAAATCTCGGTTTCCTGTAGTATTCAAAACACATGCAATCATGTGGCTTTGTTTTGTTGCCTGTAGAATTCAAATAGATTAAAAGGACAAGCATTGTGCAGACATGTTACTCACGTACAGACAGTTCATCATGGACATGGGTGTCTTAAATCACAATCCCAGCCCAATAGTTGTACACGTAGCACATATCTAGATGAAGAAGCGTTCGTACGCATACTCCCACTCACTGAAAACACGGACAATAAAAAATACGTAGGCTATGTATCAGTTTAGTACACAGCGAAGCAAACATTTCATGAGCAAAAAATTCATAAGATGAGTTCGATTTATGAGTTGAAACAACAGGTGGAAAAATGTATCATTGTCTTAATAGAACTTGCCGAATTAACAAATTAATGTGTGGATGAACTCCGACGTTCCTCCGAGTTTAACACAGAACAAGTTTATCACACCGGAACCTAACGGATGTATTACAATTATGAATTCGTTTGGATTTTACATCTGAACTTAAACTTTGCTTCAGATTCAATTAAATTGTAACGTGCTTCATCCTCAAGTGCAGAATTTTTTATTCGTCAGTTTGTATGACCACCGGTTGCATTGTATTTCGTAAGAAAATGAAAATATCTTAAATTCCCACATATGTTAAAACAAAGCGCATTGGGGTTAGATTGCATCCGAATTTTATTGTTTTATCTCCATTTGCATGGTTACTGCTGCTTGTGATCCAAAAACTGGCATATTAAATTGGTTACATTTTCCGCTATGCATAGCTTTATGCTTTACCATGTAGGCTATATATGCAAGAGCTATCTGTAGGCCTAGTTTACACTACTCGTATCGACATACGAGTGTACTGCTGAGTTTATTACATGCTGCTACTGCTTTCACTAATGGCAACACCAATTCTATAGAAAGCAATTGTACCATGATGTAATAGAAATTTGCTAGTAAAAGATGGTGGCACTGAGCTCCAAGTTATATCCATAAAATAGTTTTAAATACACAGTCGATGTCTGACTTAATTTCTCAAATTATAATCAATACAGTCGCTGGCAGAAAAACGTAAGCATACACAATCTCTTAATATAATGTTTTAACTTAAACTTGTTTAATATGTCGCATTCATTCACTAGGGAAAGTTCAAATTAAGGCTAACAATTAAGAATATCATTATATTCTTCATATAGTTTCATAACGGTAACTAAAATAATGTAATTTGATTTCATGGCGTTAAATATGTTAATTTTGCAAAAGAAACGCGTGTATGATACATACCACTCGTCGTCACTGGTGTCAGTAATGAAAATATCGTATTGTTAATTCTTATATCTTATTCTTAATTACAGTAGCAATATATTTTCTTTAAATTAAGGCAAACAGTTGTAAACTGCATTTCAATTTACAGTGACATTCAGTCTGAAAGCTTTGAAAACAAAAGTGACTGTGCACACATACGACCAAGTCTTTTACAAACTTATCTTGTCGTTCTGCTTCTATTACAAATTAATGTTTCGTGTTGATCATTTCAAAAGCAATTCATAAAATGAGAATATGTTCGGCTATCTGTTGATGTTTAACTCAGTATTTTTTAATACTGGTTTTAAAACATTACCCGCCTTATACATGTTATTATTTTTAGTCGATTGGTACCTCAAAAGATGCCATTACCTACGTTTCAAATAAACAGAAGATTTTTTAAATATAATTTTAAATAATCCGTGAATTTCCCCTATGACTGAATAGAAACGTCTCATAAATGACAAGATAGTTAAAACTTAATCGTTTTATGGTATGATTTATGCTATAGCCTTCTTTGAAATCATTGGCGTAGTGCATTATTCGCTATCGGGGCAATGACTGCTTTTCACCTAGTCACCCTGAAACATTTAATTAAACATACCTGGATCCACATTTGCAAGTCTTTCACGGCACTCGGGCGTTTTCCATTTAGAAATAGCTAACAAAGTCAGTTTCTCCCACTTGTTGCGTCACTTCAAACTCACACTCTTAAACTCTGTACATCTGCAATAGCCATATTAGCCTAGTATTCTATGTTCTAAACCAAGACAATTAATAGCCTATGTTGTTTTCGATATGCTGATCTGTACAAATCGAAGAAAACGTTAAATCATTACTCAGTATTAAGGGCAAAGCGCCATGAGATTAAATTTAATAGACCCGAAACGTCCATCTTGTATAATATAATTTCTTCTTTATCACTTTTTTAACTGAGTTAAAAAATAAATTAAAAAAGTGCTCATTGCCTGTTTCACAACATTAATTGTAAGGCAGACCGTGAAATCAACGAATCGAGTGTTGGAAACAAATAAAAAATGACTAAAATCTGGCCTGCTTCACATAGACAAAATCCAATGTCATCACATTTAATCTGATCATCTGTTTATTTAATTAATTCAGGGGGGGGACAGGATACAGTAACAATTTCAGGTCAGTTAATTTCACGTTTCATGTGCGAATACGAGTGCATCTGTACGTTTTACTATTAAATCCTTGCTGGTTGAATCAGATCTCCATTTTCCACAAATTATAATAACAATATGAGTCATCATGCTTACCAGCACCACCATCATCATCATCATCATCATCGTCGTCTGAAAAGATTGAATCATTGGGTCACATTTGTTACATTTAGTTCATTTGTACATATTTACCACTTTGGCGTAGGCTACATTAGTAAATTAGTGAAGTTTTTTTCAGGACATGTATTACTTCCGATATTGACATGTGTAAACACGTTTACGACACTGATGGTTCATTAATGACACAAATAACTACAGAATAGCATGAATAAATTACAGGTTATACTGACGTCACTCCGCAAATAACCGCAAGGACGTAGATGTCACCCCGCTTCCGCGCCGAAGCCAGTTCGCTATTGGTCGTTTAAAAGGCTTCTGTTTTACTTGCAACTGCATCACTGAGTTTTGTAATAGAATAAAACTTACTTGCGACAGTTAAATAAACGTTACGCCCTCTCCATTTTGAAGATATTCCATCACTACACAATAATAACTATGACTGTGAGTTTGTTAAATAAATTACACATCTGATTGTACGAATGAAATACATTTGTTTTGGCCTAGTTTTGAAATAATATTCTGCGTGAAATGAATTTGCGGTTTCAGTGATCAGAAACTCATTTTAGAAATGTGAACATTGTGCTTACTAAACTAACACTGTTCCCGGGAAAGAAAACATTTGATAACCTCATAATATTATACTGTAGCCTGAATGTGATTTATGCTAAGAAGACTATAAGCGATCAATCTTTGTTCAGTGTTTGAGCAAAGAAATACATGAACATTAACAGGTAACATAACAGGCAAAAAATAAAACAAGTCCAAAGTCGTGTAATTTCGGAATAAAACACTTAGAAAACCTTATAAAGCTTTTGTGTTTGTAATTAACGGGGGAGACAGAATGTGATACATTAAAAAGACGAGCATGCCAAAAAAAAAAAAAACATTCGTTCGAAATGAACAAGAATGACACCAAAACTTCTATACATTATATAATCCATTATTATTCGTTAAAAATATCAACGCTTGTTGTTTTCCCAGCGCAAACATGTTTTTTTTCTGGCTACGTTCATTTCTCCTGCAGCACTTGGTTGCTTATAGCTTTCACTTGTTGCATTTATAATACCAATGCAGCGGGTGATGAAGACATCGGCAGCGGCGCTGAGTATATTCATACCTAAATGTACTGTCAATTCTGGCACTTTAGAATTTCGCCAGTAAAACGCTGTATTTTTCTCAAGTTGTAGGCCTATCGTGTTTAAAAAGCGACATTCGACATATTAAATGAGAAACAGTTCCTTACCTGAAGAACAGTGTTTTCCAATGCTTTTCACCACAAAAGGACAGGAGGATATTTTGTATGTTTTAAGGTGTGTGTGTGTGTGTGTGCCATTGTAATACAATATCCTCCACCATACAAAAACCTCCTGTGTAAATGCATATAAATATTATATTTTACAGTATTCAGGACAGTCATTTTCTAACTGAGGAAATGAAAGGAAATTACTTAAGGGGATTAATTCATAATCATCTTTTTATGCCCGAAGGAAACTTGAAAACTGCATTAATGAGATAAAGTTAGATTAATCTATTCCATAAATGTGTTAATTATGAAAAAGCCTAATTGCGATGCCTCCTTGCATGTAAACTTTTATGTTAAAAAAATGCACTTTTTTGATTGCCAGCCTAAAAGCTGGTAACAGGTTACTTTATATATGATATTAAAAAACTTATATGGTAACGCATTTCAGGTACTTTGGTGGAAAAGGAATATCAAAATACCTCTTTCTGCTAATAGCGATGAGTCCAAATAGTAAATTCATGTATACAATGACAAAAAATAGTAAATGATATCTGCCAATACATTGACTGTGTTAAATAAGCTAAAATAGCATTCTTTTGTCCCTTTACTGTATACTTCCCATTGAATTATATTTAAAAAGGTCTAACCATCGTTTTGCATCACTGCCCTGGGTTGAGATTGGTTAATTAATTGTCTTTAGATATCCGGAATCTTTATGATAGGGCAGAAGTGGCTTTGCACTGGCAGAAGGAAATGTGCAAGTGGTCTTTTTGCTTTCCCTTTCTTGTGGATATTGACCTCAAGAATCAATCTACACTGGGCTTTAATTTTAATAAAAACATCCAAGTGCTACAATTGACAGCATAAAACACTATGTTTTGCTTACCCCAATTACAATAATCACAATACTCATCAAAGTGTGCTTAGAAGGAAAATCATTTTTTTAAATCAAAGTTATTTGCCGTTATTATTAGAATGAGCTTAATCTCTTATTCCAGTTATTGTAAAATATTGTCTACATTGATCCCCACAATGAACCCACTTCAGAAGACATTTTGTACTTGGTAAAATACATAAAGTTATTGGAGTGAAGTGCTCTGGTCTAAAACATTGGGGGAATTGATTAATCCACATATCCGTGTGTGTAGGCTGGAAAACAGTGTTTGCAAAGATGTTTTCATTTGAAAGAAGCAGTGGAGAGTGGAAAAGGTGGAGAGTTTCCTTGAGAGTTTAATCCTCACAAGGAAATACTATAAATTCTAACTTTCTGGAAATGTGTTGAGATTCAAGAATAAGTGGTGCTCTTGCTGAGAGAATGTATGTTATATTCAGCAACATAACCACTCCTTAGGAGGAGGGACGGCAGGCTAGCGGGACGTAGCAGCATGCTGCAGTAGAATGGCAGTGTGTTGTTCTGGGTTAAAGCATTGCTACAGCAGCCCCATAGCAGCCACGTGTTACCTTATTTATTTGATAAAAGGTTCAGTGGTGTGATGGGACTCCACAATGTTGAGTCGGATGAATACATCAAAGTACACATTATAGCGGAGGTAGGTAACCCTGGTTCGGGAGTGCTTCCGGTGTTTTTTATCGAAATGTCCAGCTACATACCTGGATGAAGTGTTGGGCTCGGTGAACACAGGTGACATTTGTTGACGTTCTCATTTCACCATTTGCTCTGAACATTCAGGTTCAGACGTTAAACGATCTGCCAGACTGTGGGGTCAAGCTCAGACTGAATGAACGAAGACCAGAAACATTTTTCACACTCTGTTACCCACCCCAGAGCTTTGAAGGTAAGAGAATTAAGTCAGAATATGATTCATTTCAGAACATTCACACAGGGAACAATGCAGCATAATGCAATGTTGCATAATTGCAGGTCTGATTGCCAGCTGGGCATCTGTTCAGTGTCCTGTTCAAAGGCCATTTAACTGAATTGCATCAGTGATTGTCCTGCTGTTTTAACAGTTGATATGTAATAAATACATAATTGTCTGGCTTCAAGCAGCATTTGTCTTTACCGGTGACTAACCTATCACCAAAGTCGACTCACCAAACTGTGTTTGAAAAAAAAAAAAAAAACTGTATCCAGATTTGCGTAAGTCACACAGAATCAGGGTGTCAGTTAGGTCTGCATTATGATTAGAATATAGATCTGAAATCCTGGGTGGTTCTTCCACAATAATGTGAGACTACAGAAAAGAAACTGATAGCAAGTTGGGAGAATCTTTGAAATTTTATTTGAATTCTGTCCAGAGCAATGACATAATCCATAAGTTATATCAAATAAAGCATTGCATCGCAATACATAAGCAAACAGCAAAAGTATCATACACAGATCTTTTCTTTAAATTTGTGAATTTAGATGCTAGGTAATAGGTAATAAAAAATACCCTTAAACACTTGTGATCTGCTTGCTTATGTTTAGCCAGCGGGGAAGCTGTACAACACCACAAAAGCCTGAGGTCTTCAAGAACTGGGGTTTTCCGTATCTACATTGGCAGAGTCATTTGGTGGACACCATCATTCTTGAACCCTGTAAAAATAGAGAGATGAAGATAGTGTAGATGTGGGGCACAGTGCGTGTATGTGTGTGCGTGGTGGGGGTAGGGGGGGCACACGAGATTAGGATCAGAGCTGGGTGGAATAGTGCAAATTTTATGTTTGAGGGCTTGAGGTGGGTTAATGCTTAAGCTAAGTGGTGTGTCACAAAGTTTATCAACGCATTAAGGGAGTTGTATGCCAGCAAGTTTGGGAACCCCTGGATGTCCCTCAATATTTTTCCAGCTGCAGTAGGCTACTCCTCTGTTTAGCTTCTCGCCTACTTGGCTCCAATCTCAGAATCTACCGGTATCCTCACGTTCTTAAAATGACGTCCCCGAGTTGGGCCTGAACGATCCATGTTGTCTCTGGCCCATTAGCGGAGTTTAACCTCTGCATTGAATGAGCCCCATCGCCACGTGTGCCAGGCCCTCTCCTCCTCCTGCACGTGAACGTTTCACTTCATTCTTCTTCTTCTTTAAACTCCCCTTCACTTTTGTCCTAAGAGGGCAATTAAGGAAACAAACGTTTTCCCCAGATTAGCCGACTGCCAGCTTTGCATACTAATGCCATGCCAAGTGGTTACAAATAGCATGCGCTCTAATTACAGACACTGTTTTCAATCAGATCGCCCTATTTCCCCGGATGAGACTCCTCTGGCTGAAGAGAGACGGAGGAAGAGGAAAAAAAATCATTCCGACTGAAGCGCGACTCACAATCGTCGCCGTTGCCCGTGCGCTTCCGAACGCGCTCATCTGTCCCCGCGCGTTCGGATGCGAGCGTGGTGGTTCTCATCACAGCTGCCCTTCACAACACGGGAAATTGATTCCGCGCCGAAGCTCACAGAGTGTTTAGCACCGCAATTATCCCCCTCCCAGACTGCCTTCATTAATGCAAAACATGCATGTAGCACGGCATCACCGAACGGCTGCGTATGAAATGTTGCCTTTGGCCACGCGATTTCATTTAGCAGCGCGGCTGCGACGATTGTCTCAGTAGATCGCCGCTACGTTCAATATTTCGTCAAGGAACCGTTACGCAGACGGGCCACGTGGAAGCCAAGGAATACGAAATAGCATTATGGGACATAGCAATTACATGCTTTATTTCACTTGAAAGGGGGGGTAAACATTTGTGGTGGCTCAGGCATCAGACACACTTCAGCACCAGTTGGAGCTGTTTTTTTGCCATACATTAAAATGGGCATGTATGATAGCCATCACTGTTTACAGTTAACAATGTTTTTTTGTTGTATATTGTATGGTTTGGACTGCAAGATAAAATATAGCTTAATGTGAAGTGTAGTCTTAATTTGTATGACAGCTAATTAGGCAAAGATCTCCGAAAGAATCTCCAATATAAAAGGCATAAATGACTGTTCCCTGAAAAAAAAGAAGATCGGTGATTATGATTTGGCATATATTTCTTTCTCCCTGGAGTCCAACATTAACCTTCCACTTTTGTGGAAAAGCCAAAAAAGTTTGGGAAAAATAAACCTCCAGCTGGACATGCCAGACACACATCAGGTCAGTGACCTTTTCAAGGTCCCTGTACCATGGCCCGGGTTTTTGTTAATTCATAGCACCATCCGGGGTGTCTGTTAAGAGAAAACCCCAGTTAAAAGTAAAAAAGATATCTGCGGCTAAATTTAATTGCAACCCGTCACCTGGGGGGAGGGTGGTTGTCTCTGGGTGAGCAGTCCACGGTGGGCACACAGGTGCCCAGAGGCAGTGGGTCCGAACATTTCAGCAGATCGATCCCGGGGCGGGGGGGGGGGGGGGGGGGGGGGGGTCAGTGGGGGTCATTTCACGGGACGCTGACACCGGGGCCCATTTGGGTGATCCACCCTAACCTTTGCCTGATGAAGCCGTCGGAGCTGGTCGATTGCACTGATCGGACAGCCTCCTGCATCCTGCCCTTTCTTTCAAAGAGGTGGCAAAAATACCGCGGGAGACGCGTCGCGGGGCTATCGACCCTCCGCCCTGCCTGGGGCCCGCTGCCACGCTGGCAGCCCCGCGGACAGCAGACTGGCCTTCCGCCAAAAAGACACTCAGTTTAACACCGAGACAAAAACCGCAACCCAACCTGTACACCAGCCTACGAGGCCAAGCAGCTTCCATAAATGTCTGTCTAATTTGCTTATATTTCAGTTGTACCGAAACGAAATGTTGGAGTATCAAAGCCATTCAGAGGTAAGCGTGTGTAATTTCCCTATTTTCCCTATCTGCATGCGCATCAGGGTTATTTGTAATCTTATCATAACATTTAGTGTGATTAATTTATTAACGCACTGGTGTGAATTTGAGGTTGCGACCGTGATATGCGAGCGCAGTGCCACGTGCACAAGCTTGAACGCTGATGTGCCCTTGAGCCACGTTTAATTTGCTCCGGTAAATAAATGTGAAAATACAAATGACCTGTGGACTCAACAGCGTGTGTTAAATGCACTGCCCCGGACACGTGCACCTGTTAAGACTCGTAATAATAATGAGAGGGAAAAAAACATGTCACTGCACACTCCACACACTCCACACAAAGGGAACTGAATTTTGCACAGAACGTTCTGTTCATCAACAGTGACCCGATGGGCAATACGTCCGCAGTGACCATTTTGCCATTTGCTCAGATTTCCAGATGAGCCATTCATTAATGTGCCCATAGAAAAGCAGACGGCAAAGAGTGGCTCTCTCTATCCGGCAAAGCACGCATCACACACACACACACACACACACACACCTGTCATGTGACAGAACTTGGTAACGGAGTTTGGCGAGGGAGAGGGAATGTCACCACCGTGGTATTCTGCGCCTCAGCGACGTCGCACAAGCCCACTATCACCATCCACGCAGGTGCTCACAACACTAAACTCTCCCAACTCTGCCGGGCTCCAACGCGTTTCACACCAGCCAATGCCAGGTCAAGCAGTCAGGAGCCATCTCCAATGTTTCGCGCGTCTGTTTTCACAGCAGAGAGGGGGGGAAAAAGAAGAAGAAGAAAAAGAAAGAAAGAAAAAAAAATCCCCGCGCCACTAAGAGGTCTCCGCAAACACGGATGAACGTCCAAAAATTTCATCTTTGCACTTCTTTAATTTGTCATGAGATAACTTTGTGTTGTATAAACAGAGACGCGCACGCACAACAGAGCGGGCGCTCGCGGAGCCGGGAGCCGCTCGTCAGGAGCAGCGGCGCATGCCATTGGGAGCGAAACTAATTGAAAGCTCCTTATGTTTCTCCTCCTCCGATGCGAACGGAATCGGCGGCCTTCTCAGTCATGCCTTGGCCCTGTGTTTACTCAACGAGATTTTACACTCCGGCGCCACCCTGGGTCCTTTTCCCCATTCTTTCGGGAGGCTTTTTTTTTCGACAATCGTCCCCTCCCTGTCTATCAATCTCCGAAACCCCTTACCCCCGTGGGCTAATAAACCTGTAAATGGATCCAGACACACCAAAAAAAAAAGAGAGAGGAGGGAAAAAAAAGGATTTATATGTGTAGATACATTATGGAGTGATGACAGCAGTTTTTCTTCCCCTAGTTGGTCATAGATGAGTGGAAAGTGCCAGGGGCCCTACAGACCGAGCGAATTGGTGATGGAGGCGCACTTGTGAGCCTCTTGCTTGGATTTGTTGGAATGTGAGAGAGGAGGATTTTAGCACCATGTGAACATCGCTGGAGCTGCAGACTTCGCGCCATCTGTCTCCCCCTCCGTCTGTTCCTTGCCAAATTCATCAGACCTTTCCCCCTCCTCCCCCCCTTCTCTCTCTCTCTCTCCTTCCCTTTTTATTCTTCTTCACATTTGTTGGGGATATATTGGGAGGGGGGATGTTCTCTGAGTGGATTTTAAGACGATATTTCATAAAAATGAACAGGGAGCTTTCTGGGAAGTTACAAATCTGAGTAATACCTACTTACAATAAAATTGTCACATAATTAAAAATGTCATCAAATAAGATCAAAATAAACAAATAAGTAAAATAGATGGTATTTATGAATAAATAATTGGAAATTGGATACTTGCAAATACAGCAGCATTTTGGTTGGCGCGAGAGTGGTCTTTAATACACTGTATGTGGTCCCGACACTGCAAATGTACACACCTGCAAAATAAAAACTGTTAAAACAACGCTGTCGCAATGTTAGAGAAACACAGTGAAAAGACGCATACGCCCCATTTTTGTCAAGAACATTTACTTGAATGATTGAATGTTACTGTTTTCAGTGCCTTTACAGACGTAATGACTTTACTTCTTCAGTACTTCATAGGAACATCTTCACCAAAATGACAACTGATCAATGGCAGTGATGTCAATATTGATGTCAAATACTGTTGCATTTGAATAGAACTGACAGCCCTGGTATACGTGAAAATAACTCTTTTCCCCAATAATTACCATCTCCTTTTATCACTTTGCTGAATCATAAATAAAAAATCTTTGCAAATACAAAGGTTTGATTCAAACAGGCACTGAGCCTTCTAGCTTTACTTGCCACATATTTTCTTAACATTGTGTTGACTGGGCAATCATCATAACAGTCCTTTTTCACTGTCATACACAACCAATTTAAATTTTACAAATGTAAGGTCACAGGTTTATAGAGTCATTGTTAGAGCAGGTTGTACATTTTCATCTGCTCAACTCACAAAAGCTCTAAAATATCCATGCACTATTTGTCTAAATGTCTGTAGCTTTAACCATTAATCCAAAAATAAAAGTCTTACCGTGAACTCGATCTTCACACCCAATGTTTTGCATTCTGTCTTTAATTCTTTTCACAAATATTTATTGCCCTGAACAAAGGTGGAGAGGGGAGAAGGAAAAAAAATGTTGTCAAAAGTCTGTTTCCTTGTTTTATTTTTTTTTTAAACAAAATGATAAATAAAACAAAATGAAACTTCCTGAAGTGCATCTGCGACCAGGCAGTGGTCTGGTGTGGTTAACCTCTGACCCCCACCATGGGGGCACGAGAGATCACACATTGGCTGTTTTCCTGCGCAGTGCCCATGGTCTGCCCAGGGGAGCGGGCCGGGGGAGAGGGGGAAGTGGAGCGGGCAGGGGGCCGGCCCCATGACCCCAGCCCAGCTCCAGGTGGCCTGGGCACAGACCGGGGGCCTTTGATGCTGACCCTGGTCATTCTGCTCAGATGGACTGGGTCCATTGATCCCACTGAAGATCTGAGGGCGCAGAGCTCGGTGCCCCCTGCACGGCTGCGGACGAACCCGGGCCGGGCACGTCGGACGCACGCTCGCGCCCCGTGCGGTAAGGGAGTCTCCATATAACCCGGCGACAGTCAGCAGCGTCACGGCAACAGAGCTGGGTCAAAATAAAGAATCACATTACCTTATTTTGAAATGCTTTGACCCTTGACCCTGCGTTCACAGCGAGCAACTCGGTTGATTGGTCGCTCAAGAGAATTAGGCTGAGGGAGGAGTAAGGAAAAACCAACATAAAGTGTCATGGTAGAGTGCTGGACCACCACAAGCGACCAGAACAGCTTCAATGCACCTTGGTATAGATTCTATTAGACTCTGGAACACTACTGAAGGGATGAAACACCATTCTTCCAAAAGATATTCCCTCATTTGATGTTTTGATGATGGTGGTAGAGAGTGCTGTCTAACACATTGGTCCAAAATCTCTCATAGGTGTTCAATTGGTTTTGAGATTATCTGACTGCGAAGGCCATAGCATATGATTTACATCATTTTCATACCTATCAATCCATTCAGTGACCCCTCGTGCCCTGTGGATGGGTGCATTGTCATCCTGGAAGAGACCACGCCCATCAAGCCCGTTAGAAATGTTTCATCATAGCATAAAGGTGATCACTCAGAATAAGTATTGATTTGCAGTGACCCTTCCCTCTAAGGGGACAAGTGGACCCAAACGATTACAGGAAAATGCCCCCCACAGCATAACACAGTCACTGGACCCCCTCATCCCCTCATCTGACCATATCACTTTTTTCCACATCTACATAGACCGGTACCTATGGTTTTGGCATCACTGAACTCTCAAATGTGCATTCATTTTTGTCATGAGGGGTTTACGCACTGTAACCCCAACTATGATATCACTCTCGAATGTGCCAAAGTACACAATCATGTGATCAATCACCCTTGTATCCAATAAGGCTTAAATGCATGTAAACAACACCTGAACTGGAAACAGAGTGATGCTGTTTTTGCCAAGTCACCATCCTGGTAATTACACCGGGACAGGTCTGGCCTTTTTTCCTGTGTCATGAGGTGAGTCAGAACCGGGTAATTGACTTCCGGCCACTGGTCAACCGAAACAACTGTAATTCTGCAGGTTACTGAAAACATGAAAAATATATGTATATTTCACCAATATTCAGAACCTATTTCTCTTCCTGTAAGGTACTTTGGTTACATGACATGTTTTGTTGAAACTTCCCAGGTACGTTTTAGAATTTTATCAGCATCTAAAGGGTTAAGTTACTTCAAATATGCAGTATATTTGACTTGGGCAGAGGCCTATGTGCCTTGTGGGAGTAAGTATAAAAAGTGCTCAAATTTCCACGTGGTGAAACCAAAATGTACAAAATTACCCTTTTAATAAAAGTTGAGAATCTGCACTTCAACCATCTGTGAATTATTTGATTACAAATCTAAAATTGTGAATTAGAGGGTCAAATCAAGAGAAATATACATCTTTGCCTCAAACATAATTAACATGGTAGTGTGATTCTAAAAAAGCTTTTCCTTTTTTCCCTTTTAAATGAAAAGAACCCAACATATTAATATTTCAAACTCCCAAAAACAATTTCATCCACTTAAATGGGACAGCCTTTTTTTGGATACGATATTGCTCATTACCACCATTAACAATAAAATGAGGCGCTGGAATTATGCATGGGAGTAATGAGTAAAGCACACCAGTGCCATAGCTAATATGGGCAAGACACAGGGGACAGGGGATGGGGGGGGGGGGATATTTGGTCCAATCCCAGCACCTTCTGTTTCTAAAATGCTCAGTGGGCACATGCACAGGAAGCAGACAGGAGAGATCAAATCCAAATCGGGTTTGGATATAAAAACTGAAGAGGGAACTGCAATAAATAATTTAAATGCAAAGAAGTCTTTAGTCTTTATTTACACTTCTTTCAACTCTGTGGTCTTTTAAGTTTTTAAATTATTATTTTTTACCACTGTTGTCCAACAAGTTTCCTTGTTCTTCCTCTCGACGTCCTCAAACGGTCTTTGTGGGGTGAGAGTGTAGCATAATGGTCAGTCAAATGGGCTTGTAACACATACTGTAGGTTGTGGGTTTAATTCTCAGCTGGGGTGCTGCCATTGCGTACGCTTGAACAAGGTACTTAACCTGAATTGCTTCAGGAAATATCAAGCTCTATGAATGGATTGCATATAAAATGTTAAAAAAAATTTTTTATCATTTTAATTAGAATACATATAAGTAATATGAGTAAATGTCTTATCTCTGCATAAGAGCATGTGCTAAATACTAAGATGTAATGTATCTCCCCCAACAACATGTCACAGACATGTAGACTAAAAGAGAGGAATTATAAACTGGAAGGGGAGGATGGTAATCGCCCCTGCAAGGAGGCAGTGTTGTTGTGATTATTAATAAAGCATTAGAAAAGCAAATAGATCAATGCACACAGGAGCCATGCTATCACACGTGAAAGCAACGTACAGCGGCTTAATGTCTCCTAAGGGGAGTCATGGCGGCGGCGTTTTGATATGAAATGCATTGTGTGGAGAATGGATTTGCATGAGGGTCAGGTGGAAGCACGGGCAAGAGCGCAGACCATAATGCGAAACCTGACCTGGTGAGCTGTTCAAAGCCTCAGCGCTCAGTAGGGATACTCAGAGCTTACTGATATGGGACCGGCATCAGCAAACAACAAATGTGTACCCAGAATGCATCCTGCAATTAAAATAAATAAATAAATAAATTAAAATACACAAAGCTTACTTAATTTTTTTCCTGGAAACATCCAGAGACAGCAGCCTTCACCGGGCTGCGCATATTGGAACAGGTGGCGCAGAAGTATGCCTATACCCAATGAATTCCAGTCTCTAATGAACCACATTGCGGCTTGTTCCTTTAACAGTTGGAGATTAGCTTCATATCAGAAATCTCTCGTTGCCTCTCGCCGTCTGGTCGTCATCCTCATATACGCACACCTTCCCCCCCGCCCCCCCAATCCCACCCCCCCCGCTTTTCATTTCCCTCCCTGTAAATGACAGTCCTTTGCCCACCTCTGTCTCATTATTACTTATTACCTTTTTTAATAAACTAACGGCGTTGGCTTTTTGGCTGCCTGGCCTTCGGGGAACGTGACACTGAAGAGTCACAGTCACTCTGCTGTGGAACGGAGAGCAGGTGGAAGACGACGGGGTGCATTGTGGGGTGGAGGGGCGGGGGGGGGCGGAGGGTTGGGGGCGGGGGGAGGAGGGGGCCGTGATGTGCAGTAAAACGGCCTGTGCATCAGGCTGGGACTTCACTTCCAAGTTCCGGAGATGAATATTAACAAGGACGGGAGGGATGGAGGGATTAGTGGGATGAGGGCGAAAAGCATGGAAAAAGAGGAGGTAAAGCAAGAGGAACAAACTTATGTAGGAGGTGGGAATGTCAGTTTTCCAGTGGGATAGAAGTGCCTTTGATTTTTCTTCTTTTTTTTCCCCGAGACCAAAACGCACTCCCACCTTTCCTCTCGCAAATAACAAGCCATTCTACAGAAGGGCTGGGGGTGGGGATTCTGTTCCACGTTTCTGCGAATGACACCCTCGATGGTCTTGAAATGGCGGGGTCCCTGAACAGATTTCTCCGTTTTAAAAATAAAACACGCAGCACCAATCACAAAGACAGACATTTTAGAAGCCTACTTTGAACCCCAATGAGAGCACTTCAGGAATGTCACCTCACCCCCTCTCCTTCTGTACCATAATCGTGTTGTTGTTGTTGTTATTTTCCAAATTAACACAGATTACATGTGTGTTTGTGCAGAACATTATCAACATGCTCACTGTTCATTTTATACGGAAGGTATGGAGATCACTTCATCTTACATTGCCAAGCAATAATTTCAGTTAACTTTATATAACTTCTATATGTCAATTGACAAAAAATATATATGAAAAATCAACCCAGTAATTATAACGCTATAAATATTACACACAACTATCTTAATCTTCCTCATTCTTTTTGCACAATGTTCACCTTGGCATACTACCATATATATTCACTTATCTTATGTTTACGCAGCACATATCCATACTAGCATATCAGCATAGAAAAATATTTATATTAAAAGCACATATCAAACAAAGAATAGCCTTTCCGTGCTTCATCGTGTTTGGAAAAGTACTGTTGATTTATGATCCATAGAATCAATGACTAATAACAGGAAGGTTCCCCACTGCTCTCCACTATAAAGTCATGCTGATGTAAAATTTATATATAATAATTTTACTTATGTAAATGACGGAAGTGCGTAGGTTATACATTACAGATGAAATACCATGTATTTACATGAGATAGAACACCACATTCCTCTTGATTTTATTATCTACTTATCTTACTTTTGAGACTTAAGCCTTCATTCACTAACATGCAGCACAAAAAATGCATTATTAAAAATATCCCAATTTTTGCATAACTGAGTTCTACACAATTGAACTGCTTACTTCTCAGCATTAAGAAAATGTGTACTACTAGTTTAAATAAATAAAAAACTACATTCAAATACACAGGCCTATTTTTAGGACAGTGTCAGTACAGCAGCAATAGATACAAATGCATGGCTTGTATAACTTACAAAAGGCAACCAGTTACACAGGCAGTCCAGTGCAATGTAAAACAGGAGGTACCATGGCATTTTTACATGGCTGCAATCAGAAAAAAATAGCTAAATAAATGTGGTTCTGTTCATTCCATTCCTGATCAAATTTAGGATCTGGAATAAAATGGCAGCACACAGTCCAAGGTTTTTACTCCTGTTATATCCTATACACACAGTCAGGAAAGGCATTTTCCTCAGAGGGATTGAACCAAAAGTGGTGAAGCTCTGTGAGCATTAAACTTCAAAAATGTTTTTTGTGTTTTTGCCTTGATTTCTGTTGAATTGAAAACAGGAGGGCTTAGGAGTCTAACTCCATCAAAAAACACAAAGTTTTACATCGGTGGACTGGACCCCCCGCCCACCCCCCACCCCCCCCCCCGCCTCCCCCCCCACAGCTCCAATGCACAGTGGGAAAATACCATAACCATGATTATTGTGTTTGGTAGAATGTTTTGCACATGCTCACTGTTAACATCCTCACAAAAACATTTCAGAATGTAATATTGCGTTAACTCTCCTGTTTCTACAGAGTGACAAGAATGTAAAACTTTCTCAAAGGTGCAACCTTTAAACAAACCATTTTGCCACAGTTGATTTACAGGCATGTAGACTCTTGGGACACATGAAGATTCAATGGTTCCAAACCTATTTTTGGGGGGGGAAACTGAAAGAAAAATGGCAGTAGTGCTCACTCAGCTATTTTCCCAGTCCAAGATCAAAGGAGCCGCCTGACCAGCCGCTCCGCGGGAAACTCGAAATGTGCGCTGCCTTTGTTTGTAGTTGCTAGGAGACCTGCAGACGGCTGAAAGTGTTTGCAGCAGGCAAGGAGATCAAAAACATTTTCAATATAAATTTTTAAGACCGCAGTACATTTGAGCCCTACCCTTGCAATTTACTGAAGGCATTCTTTAAAAAGACCCACAAATAATTATTATCTTTTGATTTACCATCATTGGTCATGGGTGGGTTGGAAAATGAGGTTGATTATCGTAGGCATGGAAAGGTGGATATAAGGTCTACCAAAGTAAACTGAGAGTTACTTCAAATGCCCGGACAATCCAACCGGTTCATGGAGAATAATCTTGCACTGCAAATAACCAAAGGCTACAAGGCTGCATATATTTATATTTATGGGTTGCTTCTGAAGGCACACTGCATGCTCATTCTGAATTTAAAGTAGCAGGAAAGATGTGAAAAATAAGGCACACCATATACCATATTCAGATTCATCTTTCGATATTTAACCATCTAGGACTATAACAAAACCTATATGTGTTCATCAAATAAATACACGAACAGTAACCTAGTTTCACTATTGGACGCAGATAAATGCAAAGCTTGTACATGTTTTTCGGTGCAGGTAAAGTTTCTTTTTTTCATTTGTTTTGCAGATAGTAGCTTACCACAGAAAACAAGAAACACCTGTGAGTCAAATTTAAAGAAAGAGTTCAATCGAGGAGCAGGTATCTGGGTCTAATACCCAACTTTTGGGATTGTGTTGTCCAAGTGCCTATGTCAAAGCATCACAAATTAGAAAAACACATTACAAAGGGGAACTTTTTTCAAACTAAGTACCATGTTTGGCTGAAACACAAATTAAACATGCAGCTCATTCTGAAACGTTATATAGATTAGCAAAACAGGGAATATCGTTCCTTTTGGGTGTCTATTTTGGTATCAAAACAAATCTAGCCAATTGATCACATAATATTTTCTTTTTTTGGATGCTGTAACATTAGCTATTTTCAATTTAGAGTACCCTATATACTTTATTCTACCCCAATGTTCGGAAACGATCAAACATAACACCAGCCCATCCGTCGTAGGCCTACGTCAATATGTTAAAACACACAGATCTACATAACACCAAACCATTAAAATTATTTCACGTCAGTAACAATGATTATTGATGTTTTAATGCACTCCCTGCAGCTCCAAGATGCAACAGAAACAAGTAACTGCAATATTCACAAATATAGCCATGACACGAAATATATGACAGCGACAAAACGGTCAAAACAGAAGAACAAATCGGCTGACGTTAAAAATATATATTTAAAAAACACGAAGAAATGTAATTTAATTGAAATGGCCGCCCTCGCATTAGCAAAAAAAAAAAAAAAAAAAAAGGCCTGGACCGGATTGTCCACAGATGACAGACGGGGTCACCGCAATGATGAAAGAAGCATGTTCTTAATTCTTTATTCCGACTGCGTTGGACTATTGTTGCATTAGGGGCTACTGCAATGACCCGTTGGAAACGTCGCATTGGAGTTGGGGAATAATTATGCCGGTGGAACCATTTAAAACTAGTTTTTAAAGCCTTCGGTCGTTTATTTGGTGCACTTAATACGGATGAAACGCGTTAATACGGGTACCCTATTGTTCCACATACACAATGCAACAACCTATGGGCATACTGGCATTGCCTCTCCACACTGTAAAACGTAAGTAAAAGTTTTAGGCATCGGTTTCCTCAGATCATTAAACTCAACTTTTTTGTTTTCCAGTTCAGTGAACTATGCCGTTTTATGCATTTATTCGTACAATTTGGCATAGTTTGCAACAGTTGTCTCCCCAGTGTGTCGCAGATTCATGGTAATAAAAGAAGAAAAAAGCCTACATAACCTCCACTCGCAATTTGAAAGATAAATTGTATAGAATTACCCCCAGTCTGGCTTTTCCATACCTCAACCTCATCCTCATGTCAACATGCGTTGTCGATGAATGAACTTAGTTGATATATTAAATAGTATGGGGTTTAGTTTGACTTAATAATAAAAAATAACAATTGTGGTAGCCAAGACAGTGACCTATATGTCTGGAACGATTAAGATTAGAATCGTGCTGAGTCTGCCTCAAAATCCCCAGCCAACTGGCACAGTCCAATCGTATTCTCCGAGCCCTCCGTCTGCTGTGGTGACAATGGCAAGCAGATACCGCATGGCGCGCGCGGACTGGAGAAAATACATGCGCGCCAAAGGATTTCTGTAACTTCCAGGCAAATATCACGCGACTCCTCCTGGAAATGGATGGTTAATGAAACAAACCCCGTTCCTCTGGAGGGCAAACATTGAGCCACGTTTATTTATATATTTTTTCCAAGAGTGTTTATTTTACCCTCCCGTCAAGCCATTGCTGGACGAGGAGAGGCTGTGTTTATATAAATACATTAACCTTGTCAGTTATGTAGGGTAGTAGGCTATACACGATAACGAATTTTGTAATTGGTTTGTAATTTGATAGCTTTTAAATTGATTAACAGTATGTGTATTTGTCGTTGATCCACTCATTATTTATTTTGGGTGGCACTAAGCTATGTCTTCATAAAGAACAGACAGGCTATGCGGCACAGATAGCGAGACCAAATAAATAAATAACTAAACAAATAAATAGCAATATGGGAACTGCTACTCCACGCGAAGCCGTGTTACCGCCACAGATATCCGCATATTGCAAAAAGCATATACATGTTCCAATCGAATCAGATTTTGCATGCCGGTCGCAACTTCAACATGTTCCCCTTTTGGTTTTTAATTTTGTTCTCCCTCGGTAGAGATTAGAGAAGCATCTCTGCTTCCTCAGTCACAGGGATCCTCCCCTGCGTGACATCACTAGGAGCGTACTATAGTGGTACCGCTTTTAACGCGCACACAGCAGTCGTCTGATCAGTTTCTGATCAGCCTCTACAAATCGTGCGCAGTATCTGAGGTGTCTACTTTGTAGAAGGATTTCTTCGTGAAGCGCAAGAGGGATTCTCGTGAGGGAACGGTGTTTTTCTGTGCTTCAGTGATAGAGTCCCGAGCAGAATAGCGTTTGGCTGATTATGTAGAGTGGTGTTTGGTTAATGTAGGAGAACTTTACTAGGTTTATCTCAGTGCAAACATATACGTCACATGAAATATTTAAACAATTGCTCCGGGTGATACAACATCATTAGGCTAAAAACGAAAACACATCTGTCGTATTACTACACAACCATACAGCTCACGTGCAAAGTACCGCGGTTTTAAAAAAGAACAGAAAGAAAAAGATCAAAGCGACTTGAAAGTAATTTGCTTTAGGTAGCGCTGCAAGAACATGCTCCGTTGCTTGTTGTGGCGTAGGCTAGGCTACAGAGACGCAGTGTCGAGCCTTCGGTGATAGAGGTAATAAAATAATAATAAAATATATGAACATTGGAACGCACAGATTTTGGAGCTGTCAAACAGTTCTATGCAAATTGCACCTCAGTATTTCCATCGATAACTAAGTGATTAGTTTGGCCGGTAGACTTAGTAGCGTGTGCTAGCTATAGTCTGCATTGTTTACAGTATGTCTGCCACTTTTAAACGGCCCGCTTGAACAATATTTGGATCAGACAAAAATAGCGAGCGCGCAGTTGGTGACGTAGAACACATTGCAGCTACATGTAGCTAAATAATGAAATGAATGGTCCGTTAATGCACTGGGAGCGGTAGAACCCAATCACCTATTTGTTAGTTTTTAATTTCTAATCATTTAGCTTATCGTGACAATTAGAAAAAAAGAACAAATTGCGCTATAAACGTGTGTTTACCGGGTGTGCTGGAGTTCGTGCTCTTCATATAAAGAACAAAATGTACCTGTGACGCTGAAGTGGAGGCAGAAGAAAATGTGATTGATGCTGTCAAGCCGCCTATGACACCCCAGCATGTCACTGGGGAATTGATGTATGGCATTTTCAAAAATATAAAATGTTTGTATACATCTCCGAGGCATTTTATCAAGACAGAAGACAATCTACATTTCAGTTATCCGACTATACTGCAAATTAACATAAACATATTAAGAAGGCTAGTTACAACAGGCTACCAATACATTAATGATGCACCTGTCGATAGGCTACACAAAACAAGCAGCCAAATTGTTTGTATTTTCAATATTAATAAAAGGAAAGCTCAATGAGTGGTTTAGGTATAATCCAAACATCTATTGAATATCACATGCAATCTGAAAAACACACTTTTTGTGAACATTTTTTGTTCACACACTTTTTTTAAACAAACAGTCTAAATGCTAGTGTGATTTCTGAGTATAGTATCTTTAGTTTTACACACTGAATTAAAACAGAAAGCTGCCTATATTCTACACAGGCTACACATCAGACGATAGGCCAAATAAAATGAGTTCTGACTAGTGTTATCCATATAATACATCAAATGGTTCGAAATTCCTAAATGAATAATAATCCTGGATTAAATTAAAAAAAAATATAAACATAAATTATCAAAATAATTTAAATCTCACAATATTATGTTGGCACGTCTCGGCTTCAGTAGCATGACAATTCCAAACTCGATTGGAAAGCGTTCAGGCGACTGTTGTAGGCTACAGGCGCACATCACCTGATAAATATAAATCATGCTGAAAAAAACAACCTGTTGATATTTGAAAACAAAGTTATGTCACATACATCCCAGAACACAAGTTTGCACGTATGGTGTTGTGTTACCTGTAAAGCAGGTCATAACTTATTTGATGTAACGTCTGCCTCATATTTACCGTAATGCATGCATATTAAAATAAGGGTGAAAATACAAGACTCCTGGAAACAATTACTTAATGATCAACCTATATGGAAGTATCCAAGTCAGTAGTCGATGGCCTACATAAGAAATACGATTCTTTGTTTCAGTTTACATAACTTGACTTGGCATGCTTGGGTCACTGGATACACAACATAGTCCCTCTTCAGCTCGTCAAAATCTAAGAGTTCACTTTTCGTGACTGCTGCCTGAACTCGGTCCCCCCGTGGCGACAGTGAAATGCTTCGGTTACTCGGACTTAAATTAAAGACCAAAAGTTTATTACGTTGTGCAGCCAAGGTGCCGTCAAAGAAAGTGATTAAGTATCTCATTCAGAAATGGAATTCTTGAGTGAAAGGGCCGGGAGACTAAAATGACCCCATTCATTCTGTTGTGGAGTCTTTTCACCAATATTTCAAATGGGCTACACCGTGGATTCTACAATTTAAACTTTCCATAACATAAACCTCACCCATTAACTAAATGATTGACTAAATGTGTTGGATTCGATTTAGCGTAAGTTTATTTGCAGTCCCTGTTATTCAGAGTCATTTAAATATGGCAATACTTGTACATTTTAGTCACAATTGTATTCTGCTCAATTAGTAAAGAAATGGAACTTCATAGTTCTTGAAAGTAATGCAAAACCTTGATCCTAAAACTACTTAATCGTGTAGTTGGCTACTTCAACATTAAGGGATGATGTAAATATGCATTTTCGGTCATCTACCTTTATTAATTAATTTTTATAACTAAAACTGATGAGCGAAGAGCACCAGAGAAGGCCGACAATAAAAGTTATTTCTTTGAACATAAAAAACTCGGCAAACACCAAACAATTAGGCTAACCTACTCAAATAGCGAGCATGGTATCACAAATAGCGGTCTAGCTAACTTTAACTGACAAACGCATTATTTATCAAGGGGAGGAAAAGGGACAAGAAACGAAAGGATTCGGGTGTTGTTCTATTCACTAACTGCGTTGGTGTGGAAGATTTGGTGTGAGATTATTTTCTTTTCAATGTAACGGTATTAAAAAGCGCAAAGAATACTAGACAGAAGGACGAGGCTGACGTCACAGTCCAAGAGTCACCCGCCGTGTGTTCGGCGTCTCCAAGTAAAGACTTTTCGACAAAAAAGTTTGGATTGACAATGTGGGAGGACAGGGCGTGAAACTAGTATCATCATCAGTTTTGAATGAAAGAAAGAAAACATATCTACAACAAAAGAGAGGCTCATTCCAATTCAGCTGCGTTGTTAGGACAACGAGAACCATCCCTCAGATCATTAGTTCCACTTCAAAAGAATTTACTTTCCGCGGTGAAAATGTCCCCTTTTGTTGCGCTGCGAAAAAGGGGAATCTTATGTTTCGTCCGTCTGTTTATTTTTCCTCTGTCCACAGAACAATTGCATTAAATAAATAGAAGACACCACAATGCACTAGCCGCCTATAAATATGTCGAAAATACCCGAGCCATAAACATTTTTAAAGAGGGGGCTGAACCAGAGTCGCCAAGTCTGGCTACTCAATTGTGGACATCCTAAATGCATAAAGGACCTGAGCTACGGACTGCAATACACTCCGCATTTGTCTGCAGCACTTCTGCCCATACGTAGCCACCATGACTTCAAACAGGCAGAGTGGTTATTTGTCCAGTCCCATTCCAGCCCCATGGAAGGGGAGTCCCCTAAAACTTCAGTGCATAGACAGCATGGCTGCATAGACTACACTTCCCAACAGCCGCTTTCCTCAACGCCTGAGTCCCATTTGTAGACCTGGTACAAACTACTCTTACAAACATTCTGATGAACAAATGTTGATGTTGGATTTTTTGTGCATTGTTTTATTCCTTTCATCTACTGATGAATCCATTGCTTAGAAGAGACTCAGCGACCCATGATTCTTGTCAATCATTTCTTTAAAAATTACTTTTTCATAAAAACCTCCACGTACTGGCTTAATGTGGCAATTTTACGGCTGATAATGTCCAAAATACCCTTACATGAACAGTCATAGCACTGGTCACCTGACCATTCTCCAATCTATTGGAAAATCTTTCAGTAATGAGGATACTATGACAATTGAAAACATATTTTTTCAATTGTCATATTTTTAAAATGGGCCTCTGCCATAGTTACCTCTCTCATCTGAATGTCTTCATTAGCAAAGTGGAAGTGTTCCCTGTGACAGACGACCAAACGTCTCAAACATGCGACAGACCTTCACGCTGATGCGCATTGCCACGCTCACAGCACAGAGATGAGCGCTGACTCTAAAATGTGCCACGCCACAGATGCACGCAGAGCCACGTGAGCCTTTCAAGTCAAACTTGGAAAAAAAAAAGTATTGTAGCCAGGAGCAAATGCCAGGGCAAGTAGCATTGCAGAGAGGGTTACACCAGTGGTTTAAGGGGCAGTGCTTTAAACAACAGAGACGCTTCAACCGCTGCGCCCTGTGATGCGGAGACGTAACAAATCCAGTCAGAGTGCGGAGAAATGAAATGGCGCGGGCTGCCAGCTCCGGAGCTGATTACATTCTGAATCATTACATCTTTGATTTAACTTCTAAGCGCTTCAACATCTAAGGCCCTCGGTGGTGGAGTGAGCTTCCCACGGCAGTCAGGGCGGCAGAGACGCTGGCCATGTTCCAACGCACACTGAAGATCCACCTCTTCATCCTGCTCCTCGGCTCACCCGCCCAGACCCACTCTAGTAGCACTTTTACCGAGCCCTAACACCTGATAAGACGCCATTCTTTCACTGTTTGCAGAGTCTGTTGTTCTTTCCTCTCGTTTCGTGCGTATAATTTAGTGTAATGTTCAATAAGGCAGCAGACAAGTTGTCAGTTGAGTCAGCACTTCTTGTACTTACTTCCCCTCTTGGCTCTATACTTTCCCTCTCAAGGGAACTACTGCACTGCAATCCCTGATCTTTGCACTTGCACTTTTTTTGCATTGTAATTTTGCATTAAGCCCCAGCTAAATGCCAGTAATGTAAAGTAACAAAGTAACTACTTGCACATTGATAATAGCAGCCTTCATAATAGCCGATGTTCAATAATTTTGTTACTTAGTAATTGTTTTTAAGTGACAACCTCACAGCCTTACTTCGCATAGTTCCATTAATAAAATAGGTTGTCTGTGCTAAAAGAATTTTGAAGGTTTGAGTTAATCTTTGTCATTTCTGCAGTCAGGAAAAATTATGTACATTAACTAGCAACTGAGGCTGTGGAAATATGGAGAGAACCACTGGTAGTACAGGATTCTTCCTGTTACTGGTATGGGATACTTGTGTACTCTGAGATTCAGGATGATGTCCATACCAGGAGTATAGCATAGCATTGGTAACAGACTCATGAATACCTACTTATGGATGAGGTCTCTGTGCTATTCATCTTCTGTGATGGTGCACTTTGGCCTTGTTTCCTGCTTTCTTTGTTAAAGAGATTCGCCAAAATGCGTCGCGCCGCCCCGGCGCTCACTGAGGCCGTAATGGACAGACTCATGAGTCCAGCCTGACAGAGTGGCAGAGAGACCTCTGAGGCTGTGATGACACTAGAGAGGCTCCATGGATTGTCGCCGATGCCTTTTTCTGGCTTGATGGGAAAGGCACCCCAGTGCGATGGTGATAAACCCTTTGTCAGCAGGTGGTCCACTTGGTATGGCCTCTGGTCGCTTGGACTGTGGGCGGACACATTTCTGAGGGGCTGGGGAAAGGTGCACAACAGCAGGAAGGTCAGAAGGTTCTGGAACCTACCATAGACTCTGGCATGCTCAATAGTCATTGGAGCCAAGGACCATTCTTTTGGCTTCCTTCCACATTCTGCCCTCCCTTGGGGGGCACACACTGGAGATGCCAACCATCAGGGTGGTCAAAGATGCACTGACCCCACAATGTGGTGTGCCACTTTGTGGAGGGCTTCTACTGGGAAAGTTAAGACGCCGCGGCACTCCGAGGAGGTCTTTGAGTGTAAGATGCAATACTTTGAGATGGCGGCTGGATTCTGAGCTCATTTTTAAAATCTCTTTGAGGCGTCATCCCAGCAGCTGCTATGCGTCTTCCAAAGAGGGAGCACTCGGTGAAGAATATATGATGCACAAATATATTCGTGAGAATACATGCACGGACAGTAGCAGTACATGTGAGCTCCCAGTTAAGAATTGATGTACGTACACAGCACTGCTCTCTGGTCTACCTCCAGTCCATTCCCATGTTCAGCCTGATCCCTAGAGTGTTGTGAACCATAAAGATGGAAGCAGAAAGGGCTATTGTGGATGGGCTAACTACCTGCTATAGTAGGCCCTATGTGACCTTTCGAACTCATGGATCAACCTATAACTTATAGTACAAGCAATGTTCCAAAGCACCTCATGCTGCCCACCTAGCTGGCAGAGAACACTCAGAGACTACACTACATGACCAAAAGTATGTGGACACCTGACATCCAAGATCACATCCAAACTTATGGGTATTAATACGGAGTTGGTCCACGCATTTGCTGCTATAACAACCTCCACTCTTCTGGGAAGGCTTTATACTAGATGTTTGAGCATTGCTGCAGGGATTTGCTTCCATTCAGCCAGAAGAACATTAGCGAGGTCGGGCACTGATTGGTCGATTGGGCCTGCCTTGCAGTTGGCTTTCCAAATGAATCCCAAAGATTACATTACAGGCATTTGTTGGATGGGGTTGAGGTCAGGGCTCTGTGCAGGCCAGTAAAATTCTTCCACACCATTCTTGACAAAACCATTTCGATATGGATCTCACTGTGTACCTGAGGGCATTGTCATGCTGAAACAGTGTATGATGTGTGTGTATGTGTGCATGCGCATGTGTGTGAGTCTGTGTTGTATGTGTGTGTGTGTGTATATGTGTGTTTGTATACTAAGAACTAAGAATTTGAAGTTGTGACAGGCAAGAATCAAAAGCTGGACCTAAAGGTAATGCTCATTAAATACAGAAAGATTAAGTAGGGGTTGAGTTACAGTACACTTTGAATGTAAAGGTGAACGCGGGTAACAGTTTACTTAAGCCCCAAACTCTAATATGAACTCCCTTTGCATTGAAAATTATGCTGTATGGCCTTGTAAATGTTCTGCAAGCATAAAGTTTTGTTGATTTTGTGCTTTCCTCAGGGGTGCATTATAAACTTTTGGGGTTGATGCCATGCCAGGGCCCGATATCCCCATTTGTAATCACCGTTTCAGGCTTCACAAATATTGTGCCACGATTCCATAACACATGTTTGCGCTGAGAATTCTTTTTTCAAAATATTCACAGCGGGTTCTGATTGGTCTTCTCAAGGTCTAATGAAAGATCTGCTCTTGCCGCGATAATTGGCGCATTAAAATTAACAGATGTTAACATAGGCATTTCACACTTATGAATATCTTGATGTGATTGATATTCATGAGGAAGGTTTTGATTTGCTTTGTAAACACTGATGTTTTCTTCTGGTGCATGGCACAATAGAAGCACAAGTGGATCATCTCCAGTATTCTCAGACCTTCAGGATTTGCCTTGGACATTTATTGTTCCAGTCACATAAGGGCATTTACTTTGGAACTTGGAAAAAAAATTGGAGATCAAAAGACAAGTGACATATGCAGAATTAAAAACAATTATTTTTTATTTCATGCACCACAGAAATAAATATCAAAGCAAGCTGAAAACGTACTGCTTTTTTCTCCTCTCCCTATTATGGAAGGATGTGTTGACTTGAGAAAGAGAGCACATTCTCAACTCGAGTGCAGCTAATTGCATCTTTCATCTATCCAATTAAAGGATGAATTTTTTATCCAAGTAGTTTACTTCTTGTTTTGATAACTAATCACGGGCCCTAGCCTTTTAATCAGTTCAAAAACGAACAGTGCATATTAATTCCATGCTTCTTCAGCCACTGGTAATGATCGTTTTCCCACTGTTCAGGTCCTCCTTTGAAAGCTGTTTAGAACTGCCTGACAGCAGTCGCAGAAAATGCACAGTGATTTTAAAACAATGACCTGGAAAACCATTTTCAGTCGTCCATTTTGATGCGGTGCGTTTGATCTGCGCGCATTTCGGAGGGACGGTAAATGGGCAGAAACCCAAAGTGCAGCGAGATCAAGCGGATTGTAAGATAATACCCGCACCCAGCAGCCCCCAGCATAGGGGGAAAAATGCTGACTACACCACCACACTGGACAAGGCCCAGATATATACTCTCTGTTGTTATCTGTGGTGTGTACTCTGTTTACGAACACTTTCACTTCAGCTCCACGTGAATGAGCAGTGCCAGCTCTACTCTCCCGGAATATCAATGATGCAATAGCAGTGCTCCTTGAGGTAATGTCCTCTCTCAAGAGAATCTTTTTCTTTTCTTTTTTTACCTTCTGAGTTTGCTCCACATTCTGATTATTGTTAGCAGGTTTATATAATGGGCTATAATCCAATGTACTATTAATATCTGTATTTTCTTTTGTTCTGTCTGGCTTGGACCTTATGCAAATACTTCAAATATATAGTGAAATATTTGTGACGATGTGAGAGGTGGGGAGCGAGCAAGGCAAAGAACGAGGGAAACGTAGAACAGAAAAGAATGCAATGCTGACAGCTGATCTAAGGATCTAAGGAAATGGTCGCAATTGAGAACATCGTTTGTGGAGAGCAATGGCACAGAACAGTCATTAACATCCCATTTAACTGGCTGAAAGGAACTATGTCCATACCCATACACTGAAACCCAAGTCATTTTCTACCACTCTACTTGTCACGAAGACAGAAATGGCTAGGGCATGAAATAAATTAAAAGGCGAGCCTAATATACAGTAGTCCAATTAGTCCAATGAGCCCTCTTTCTCTTTCAAGAAACCAATGGTCACCAATAGTGTTGAACCTGCCCTTCTGAAAGCATTTCTCATTTTCTATGTGATATCTCAAAATCTGCTAATGAATTCTGTATAAGTACACTGTGTAAGTATTCTGCGGCATAGCATCTTGCCATTGAATAATTAACCCAGGAGATCCTGTTGTTATTGATCATTTTCCCTTCTTGCTTGATATTTAGCATCACTGATATTGAGAATATGTGAACACAGTGAAAAAGGATACATGTTTTCAAACAAGCACAAATTCACCTTTTCAATTGAAATCTCGCTAAATCAACCAGGATCCAGAGTCTTCTGGCTTGTTATTGAGGCTTCTAGGTAGCGTGCCTGTACTGGAATACGAATACTTTTCACGAATACTACATTAATATTTCCAATATATGCATTAGCAGTGGTGTAGAATCCTGTATGAGTCATCCCTCTAAAAGAGAGGGAGCAAGAACAAAAAACTCAGATGCAATCAAGTTATTTATTCAGATATTCAGGCTTTTTATGCAGTCATTTCTGCTCATTTAGTGTAATTATATCAGCCATCATTAAACAAAAAGAAGCTTAAAGGACATCAAATCTGCGACCTTTTTTTAAGAGTCTGACTCTTCTCTAATGCAAGCTCTTGTTTGCAATCATACAATAGCGCATTATTGGTCCCCGATACCTGTCAAGCCAAAAGGGGTCTTACTTCTTTTTTTTCTTTCTTGCTTTGCCCCATGAATTTTCATGTACACCACCTTATTTCATATTTAACCTTTCAGAACCCACCCTGTCACAGCACTTACATAATTCTGCCACTTACATAACGCCGAGAATATCATACGTGACATGCGCAACACCCATAATGCAGGTTTATGTTAATGCGCAAGAGATCTGTGCTGAGCTTGGGATGGAAGTGCTAATTACCCCCGCTATATCCCACGCTAATAATGGGCTGAAAGAATTCTCAGAAATACATTCTGTTCTTTCATGCTGCTGGATGATGATTTTTTATTTTTTTATTTTTTGTACAACTTTATCTATACATCTGAAACACAGAATTATTGCTGGGAAACGTGAAAATAAATCGCAGAGTCTGCCTTTGTCTTTGGTCGATGCTGATACGCGTTTGTATTAAAGAATGATTAAAAGAGTTTATCGTTTAAAAGGTACCCAGGGTTCCAGACGGAGAAGATCACTGGTTTATTTTGTATTAAGAAATTTGTATTAAGTCTCCAAGAAAGGTTAAAAACGATAAAAACTGAAAAGATTGTTTTCAGTCAGGCACACCTGTCACACAACTAAAGGCTCCAAGGATCCGGATTTATGCATTTTGGTATGTTCAACCACTTTCCATTTTTAATATGTCACTGTCTCAGGAAGAAAAACCCCAGGGTAACTTTAAAAGTGTTGTCAGTGTTTATGGTAGTGGGAGTATTGCCATGAGTAATGACTGAGGCAAGGTTAGCACTCAAGTAAAATTCTGACTCAAAAAATATATATTTTCAAAAACAGGTAAATATAGTAGCATGAGACAAAAAAGCGGAGAGAAAAAAGTTTCACCACTTCAAGGGGTGCCCTGGATAAAATGTGAAGATGAAGACTGCCATCTCACGCTAGGTTACTGTTAACCGTGTCACGTGTGCAAAAATGTGAACTAGAAATTCACAGTGCGGTTGCTATTGGTACGGTGTTGACGGCTGAAAGATGAAGGAAGGGTCTCGAATCCGCTACCTGCGCAGCTGAAAGTGGGACACCCCACCGTCTGCCCTCGCTGCCCCCTGCCCCAAGGTCACATTCCAACAGAGACACCAAAGCAACTCTCGTTTCCTCCTGACAGCAAGGAACATCACATGCCACATGATATTAACGGCAACGGAAATGGACTGACGTTCAACAGCTGGAGCAGATGAGGTTCTGTCCATGACTTCCTGTATCTGTTCATCATTATTATGATTATTATTATTATAATGATGATGATGATTATTATTATTATTATTGTTGTTGGTGTTGCAATTTTGCTGTTATTATATTATTATTATTATTATTATTACTACTACTATTATTGATGGACAGCAGACTACTCATACACTGTTAGTAGCTAACTTAAGTGATTCAAAAACATTTAACCACTGGTTTACTGGGATGTTGGGAACAGTTTCAGTTTATAGGGAACACAACCAAACAACTCAAACTGAAGAGGGCCTTCAATCCAACCGATAGTGTTTATTTCCAGCCCCCTCTGATGACCGGCTTCTCTGTTACACTCAAGGGTCCATGGTATAAATAAATCCGATTGGTCCCCACCAGTAATGTCACGGTCCTAAAGCTACATAGCATTGGGGGGAGAGAGATTACTTAAACTGTAATTGAAATGGCCCAAAGGGAATCCTCAGTCCTGGCCTGCCTTCTCCCTCCATCCCTCTCGACCTCCGCGTCATCCTGTCATCCATCACCGTAGAGTCAAGCCCCGAGGTGCTAGCTCAGTGCTGAGAGGTTAATAGTGAGATCGCCAACGCAATGCTTGCTTATTGTTTCCTCAACCGTGGCCCCGCAGGCATAAACAAGGGCACACAGAAACTACACCAGCAAACCTCACAAGACGCCTTGTCAAGTACATATTAATTTAGCAGGTGGGAGTGCGGGAATGGTTAACATCAGAACGTCAACAGTAAGAGGAGGATGGACACACTTCAATGGTGTTGGGGGTGGCAATCAGAAACGCTACCCTTCTATCAGATGTCGAGTTCACAGGCTAGATTATACATTCCCCTTGCGACACAACCTGCTACAGATAAAATTAAACACTCCCGATTACACGCTCGCTTTGAAATAACCCTGGACTGTGATCAATGTGCTCGCATGTTTTTGAGCTCTCCCTCAAAAGACGAGATTTGAGGATTTCAGGGGAAAGAAGAGGGGAATCAAATACCACATCTTACAACAACCAGAAATGATTATTAATGGAATATGATGGTACTGAGAGACGGCAGAGACAACAGGCTGCGTTTGTGGAATATAAGGGTTTTCTTCTCTTTAGGCACTCTGATCAAAGCCTCTTTAACGTTTGCCCGAAAGTACTCAAAACGCATTTCGCCTAACGTAAGTCATTAAGTGTCAACGCTAAATATTATAGTCTAATTCCAGAAATATAACGACCATTCGAAAACCAATTAAGCCAAAAAAAATTTTATTTTTAAACGAACAGCTTAGATACAACTAAAATGTGCTCCTTGTTCCCTGGCGTATTCAGCCCGGCTCTGCGCGGACTCCGAGGCGGACAGTCGCCCTTGCCAAGGAGCGGAGGACATTAAGGCAGCCGCCCGCGTCAGTTGATCTCTAATGAAGAGGTTCTGGGAGGCAGATCAGAGAGAGAAGGGGAACGAAAGCCGTGGTAACCACCACCCACCCCCCCCATCCCCCCCCCCCCCCCCCCCCCCCCCCCCCCCCCCCCCCCCCACACAGAAACGATGGCAGTGCTCCTCCGAGTCTCAGGCCAGCGAAAGTCGCCCGTCTTCAAACAGCTGAAAACCTAAAGAGACTCGGATTTTGAGGGACGGAAAAAAAAAAAAGAAAGAAAAAAATCCCCTTTTCCCCCCCGTGAAAAAAGCGCGTCCGCTCGCATGCCGTGGAACCGCCCACTCGAGAGGCTTGCGCATCAACCTGTTGTTGCATCCTGCCACGACATGACTATTGTCAGCAGCAGGGTAATTTCTCAGCTGATTGGCTGAGAAGAGATCTTTAATCTCTCCCAGCTGCCCAGAGACTGCATCATCAGAAACCGTCAGCCTTATCTCTTATGTATTGCATGGATAATGAATGGGGAGAGGGAGGGAAAAAAAGAGAGAGAAAAAAAGCTGCCTTTTTAAGAACTTTGTCCACAGGGGGAAATTGGAAAACTAGAAATGCATCAAAAGACAAAAATACATCAGACGTAGAAAAAAAAAAGAGGGTTTTTTTTCCCTCCTTCCCTTCTCGTTGCAACTCAGTTGGCAGATGACAGGTTTGGGTGAAGACTTACAACAAGACTTTTTAAAACCTGTGCTGGGGTGGCTGGCACTTCAGTCAACACAACTCAAAGTGCGGTAAATGAATCAGGGCCTGCTTCAATAAGCCAAGAGCTGGCACCACTGCTGGGGGGAGACCACACTGGGCACAGGGTATTGGTCAGATTTAGTCACCAACCACAAGACCAGCCCCAGGTATTTATTCTCTTTTCACCATCATATTTGGAATTTCACTTTTGAAAAGGTACAAAATGGTCTGGAATACTCTGTTGCCAACACCTTTACATCTTCCCAAATATTTGCCTATTTTTAAAAACAATGATTCACTGCTTATATTCTTTTTGGGTGATGTTTGTTTTCCTGACTTCACTGTTTAATCCCATTTGATGACCCAATTACTGCTACCTCTCCCATGAAATATTCATTTATTCAGTTCTTCACCATTAACAAGTTGGCCTCCAGATGTCCACTCATATGCGTGCATGTGCAGTGGCTGTGTCCTTTTAACATAACCTCCTCTTCTAATAGCTTCACGAAAAACCCAAAAGGTGGGGGCGGGAAAAAGAGGTGGCACTGCTAGGCAATTATGGCAGGGGTACGGTGAGCAGAGACGCGAGTGAGAGGCAAGGTGGCAGAGGAGGAAACGGGACTGATTGGTCAGAACTGGCATGCCGGTTCGGGAAATATAGCTGGGGCAGGGACCAGTGCACCTGCTGAAGGTCAACATGGGGGGGGTGGGGAGACACCATTAGGAGCTGAGGGGCCCAGTGGTATGCAGAGATTAAGGGGCCAATCTAAAGAAGTCATGGAGAGAGAGAGATAGCCAAGAGCAGAGGGAGAGAGACAGATGAAGGTGGGGGTGCATGGGGTGGAGGAGGGGTGAGCGAGTAGGGCAGCACTGGATGAAAAGGAAAATGAGTCAGGGAGCAACAACTCTCGTGGCTTGACCTGGGGAAGATGGAAAATTCCTGAAATCCAATTAAGATCACACTCCATTTGCAATCGAAGCCCATCCCTGCACAAATGCATACACGCGCACACGCACACACACAAAACATACACACACACACACAAATGCACGCACATGTACACACACGCACGCACATGTGCACACACACACACACAGACACATTCACAGATAAACATGTATGCAAACACACACGTACATGCACACAAACACACACACAGACACACTCGAGCACACCTAGTGCACACCTATGGAAAGCCTAACTGCTAAAACATGGGCAGTGGGGAACCAGCAGAGGCAGACTTAGTGCAGAGAAAGGGTACAGATCAGGACACAGGCTGGTCCCACTCAGACGGCCATGTCTGATGGGCCTCTGAAGGGGTAGGAAACCACTCTGGGGGGGGCACAGTTCCTCAGTGACTGGCCAGACGAATTTCCCAAGCGCCGAAGCCTTTTGGACCAGTTCGCAAACTTACGTCACGGGTAAAACACGGTAAGGGAAAGCGTAACGGAGACCACCAACTCCTGTTGCTAGGCAGAAGGCGCGCTTTAAAGATAGAGGACAATGAGAAGATCACGCAGAGATGAGAAAGGTTCTATCACCCCATGGAGAAGATAATGTTAATGGAGTGCTAGGGAGTGGTATGGTAGGGGGTGTAGAATTTTGACATTGCTTTGTCATTGCCAACGGTACAGAAAAAAAATCTGGGAATATTTTAGGCTTAGAAGGATTGTGGGTATTACAGAACACATTTCAGTGTATTCGATCAAACCTTGCACATGGTGACGCGGTGTAAGCATAAGAGGCTCAAATAGAGAATAACAGATTTTAGTATCCCTGCACATATTTCCAATAATAAATACTACAAGGCAGATATGTTCCCCATTACTGGACTGTATGTTGTAAGATGGTTCTGGAACCACACCAGCGAGCAAACAGACATGCACTTCAATTTACAAATCAATCATAGACCACCTCTTGTATTGTCTATCACCTCTTCCACCATCCCTCTCCCTCTCTCCCTCTCTCCTTCTCTCTCCCTCCTCCTCTCGCTCTTGCTCTCTCTCTCTCTCTTTCTCTCTCTGATCGCTTGAGGAAAGGGATGCAAATTATTTTTGGAAATACAAAACATGCATCTTTTTCTGTATCAGGAGCGCATTCTTATGTGCGGGGCAGTCAAACGTTATACATCCGGTCCTGTGAGATCTACAGGGACCTGAAATTTATTTTAACTCAAACGCGTGTGCACCAAGTCCAGCTGTGTGAACTCGACGCATTATTAATGCTGGATCTTCAGACAAATGGCTACATGGCTGGCCTTCAGTCATCACTTATTAATTTCTTTAGCAAACGCTAATGATACAAACACAGCCTTTCCCTTTTCCAAACCATAAAGAAGTAAAGAGCTTACATGCCTACCCAGGAATACATTTCAATGGAAGCAGGTTCATCCACTGCATATTTATCAGTGCAGGTAAACTGCATTTACAGTTGTTGTAGAAGCCATTGCCATTTAAAACCGGAGTGCTGGACACATAATCAAAGATTAGTTCTGATGAGTGAAGATGTCGACACCTTACAGGGCACGTCCAGCCTGTGCAGTATTTTTTTTTTTTTTTAAGGTCCACCCACCTTTTGTATTTTTTTTTGTTTACTTTACTCAGACAGAGGGAAACCAGAGAGGGCTCCAAACAGAGATGAGATCAGAGTTCCGAAAATGCCGCGGCCAGGAATCAAACCCCGCCTCCAGAAGGGAGGAGCCTGCACACGGGCTTCAGAGTCGCCCGCCCTGAGGACTGTACCGCAGTGTCCCTCCCCACATGCAGCATTCTATAGACTAGTGGGGCACCCAAACTTGATGAGCCCACAGTTCACATAAAGAGCGGTTAAATTTTTGTCTCACTCACACTTTATTAGTACACAGCCTCACATTTGCTCAGATACGGAATTACTTACTTTGTGTGTGTATATATATATATATATATATATATATATATATATATATGGGCAAAAGTAGCCTCATTTGTAAGTAACTAACACAGTGCATCTACTTTACCAAGTCCAATGTTTAATTTGTCTGGTGTGAACATGAATGGAAAATATCTTATATACAATACATTTTTGTCATCACGTGACCCAGCCCCAACACCTCCCATGACTGAGAGGGCCATTGGGGTGGGGCCTGATCCACTATCTGAGAAACACTGGGGTGTCCAAAGATGATTACCTTTTTGCCACAGATGATTTTGGGTTCCAACACACAATACTAAATGCAACTGAATATAAGAAGCTGGATATAAAGAGGATGCTTTGAGGAAATCGAAAGCATTATTCTTATCATGTCTTTCATCTCTGGTGCAGTTCTTCAAATAATAGGGTCCCTTCATACATTGCAATTGATGTGAAACCATTTTATGGTTAGCATTTTTTGGTTATTTGTTACCTCTATTGCATATTTGCAATGGAACTACCATTTATCATCAGATAACTTCAGTTGTCCTAGTATGTACCCCACCAAAAAAAAAAGAAGATATTTCTATAATGAATACATGTGGCAAATTACTCCTGAAATGGTAAACAGACCTTGCACTGAAGGCTAGTAGCCAGCCTTGGAGGGGGCAAATGCACCAAAATCAGACCAAAAAATGGATATTTATGTCACCTAACATTTTGCTCCCCCGTGAGGTCCTTGTGCGGTATGACCTTTGTTTTTTCAAGCAAAGCTGATAGAAGTAGCCGTTTGTGATATCCATGTGCATCTTTCTCAATTTGGCAATAAATGGCCGGTCGGGGCCAGGCAAATGAAATGGAACACTACGGCCACTGATCTTCAGATTTCTTTCTCCCTTTGAAGTAGACTGCGAGCGTAAGAACCAGAGAGTTCATCCTTGACAGAGGGAACTGGGAGGGTAATCTACGAATGAGCAGTATGATTATAATATTAACATGGGATTAAATGGGTCTGGCCAAAAGCAGAATTGTGTTTAAACAGCACAAAAATGACAGCTAATGAGGACAGAACTCAGAAAGCCTAAACATAAGTCTGTACTACAATACTGCCTTACATTCACACATCATGTGGGGGACTTAGTTTGCAACCAAAATACTGCAATAAATTACAAAAGCCAAATGAAAAAATTAACTTCCCTACTTTGTTCCTGATTCACTCGTTAAACGTATGTTTGAAGTTTGAATTTGAAAAGAAATATAGAAACACAATATTTAAAAAGTTCAGTTCATCCAACTCCTGTACCATGACTTGCAATCTTCTTTTTATTTTTTTTAGTTTAAGTATAAAATAAGCATTTGAATGAAACACACACAATACAAATCATATCAGTATGAATAATTGTGTTTAAGTATTCTTGTTAAAAGACAGTTTGAAACATTATTTTGGATGGACTACTTCATTTGAAGTTACTTTCACCTGAGATGTCCTGTCTCCTCTTCCCATGTAGTTAACTCAAAACATTCGGTTATGTTTTCCTTCAGTGCCAACCTAGTGATGATCAACTGAAACTAGACTATGCTTAACATGACAGGTGTGGCTTTAGGCTTCACAGTATGCAGAAGGGAAAAGGTATACTTCCATGTACCCAGAAAGCTGAAGAAATAAATTGTACTTCAGCGATTAAAGGAGAAAATTCACACAAAATATAAATTGTACATTGTATGGGACCATAATTCACTGTCTTACAGCCTACACAGGACCAGTGAGTTCCCAGTTGCCCATCCCTGTTTTAGATTAAATGATTATAGTGCTTCATGCTTAAACATAAAAATGGTAATTAAAGGGTTATTTGTATCTTGCAATTGTCCAGTAGAATACTTAATCTATCTGAAGTTCCATTTTTTTTCCAAGCATTCTGCATGATTCCAAGAAGGGCCCGTGGGCGGAAAGGTTCTAAATAGATAGGAAGAACTGTTGTTCAGCCATTATGACTGCAGATGGTTCTTTGTACAACCATCTGCAGAGGATTCTGTATTTGACCTTCAGGAGGGGTTCACTGCAGCTCAAAAAAAGGTTACATCTTGATGGCCAAATAAAATACAACACAGAGCCCTAAAAGGGATTGCAAACTGTGCAGCCACTTAAATTCAGAAGAAGCATCTTATTGTTTGCCTTCTAAAGGGTTGCACAAAATAATTTACGATAAAATAACTAAACTATAATTCAATATGAAATAATGAAAATATTAAGTGTAGTCTATTCTTCTGTTGAATTTCTACTTTTCTGCTTAAATGAGCATACTCGTTATGCTGCATTATCCAGAAATTGGTCAGACAACAACAAAACAGACAATATTCAGAACCAGAAAATGCACGCTGTATGAACTTCCTCATTCTATGATCATCATCCATTGATTTTTCAAAAAAAACTATTAATGGCTCACACAACAATTTCTAAAACAAGGCCATTTAGCGAAAAACGTTTGCACACGTCTCCCATTCTCGTGCGGCACTGGGGCAAGTTGCATCTGGCAAACGGGCAGTGGATGAAGCCGGATGGGCTACTCTAAAAACTTGCAGTTTCGTCAGATCTTTTCTTCCCATAGCGCTCGGGCATTCGAGGCTCGGCAGCGTGCATCATCCTGGCATAATGTGGACCAGGTGTCTCTCTGATCTTCGGTATGCGATATGCTGCCTCATCAGCCATCAATAACAGGTTCCCAAAGACACTGAGGGCCTACTACTCCTCACGAGTACAGACTATTATTCAGCATCTCATGTCATCCTCTTACAACGCAAACGACACTACTGTAAATATTATGTTAATACAAGATTACATGAGTACACATTTGCATTCTCGTGCATGACATTATAGGGTGCTGGTTCGCCAAAATTAATAATATATCTTTATTTGCCAGTAGTGTTAACTCAGTTTAGCAATTAGGCTACGATGGATTACGGTGATGTTGCACCAATGGATTGTTAGACATTTTATGTTAGTTGTGATGTAAGGTTCTGCATTTCTGCGATAATTTTCGAGCATCATACTTCCTAAAATTATTACGGCCATACAGGCCGATACTTCAATATTGTTACTCAGCCGGACGCCTCATGCTGCGTTGCTCGTAAATATATAACTATGAGTCTTGTGCGTGTTATCATGTGACATATAGGCTACTTCACGTTTTTGCCATGATAGCGTAAACTTTTAAATATATAAATAGTCAGTGGTGTCTAAGCCCTCAAACGTGAGCACCCAGACGTTTGAGTGATAGCCTTTGCTCTGCTTTAGGAAGAATAATTGATCTAAGAAATAGGCTATTACATTACAGATAGCCTAATAGCCTATGTTTCATCATATTCCATCACAAGTGTTGTGCTACATTAAGCAATGTTTTTATTGTTATCGCACACTCCAATGAATAAAGAAAACCACACGTTGACGAGCTGCTTTTGACAGTGCACCAATTTTAATGTGTCAGCGAACTTGAACGGAGTAAAATCCATAATTTGAGGTGAATTACACTTTTGGTAAGTAGTAAGGAGATTATTTGGTTATTCGAGCATCTGTTTGTCTCCCGATAAACATCAGTTGACCATTTATCAATTTCATAGAGTGTTCATCATTTCCGTAAGATAAACCCAAATACCTGTAAAAGTAAAAATTCGTTACGTGCTACAGATTCCATGTGAAGATAGCCAATCAGATTTATTCACACTTTAGTCTTTTTTTTTTTTTTTCAACATGATGATTTCCTTAGGCAGACAATCGAAGCACACTATTAAATTAAACGCTAATTTTGAAATGAGTAGACCGAACACAAGAAGTAGGTATGGCGCATTTCCGAAACCAGCACGGTTCTCTTGTTAGAGTTAGCCTTAATTAATTGTATTTCATTAAAGCGCTAATTTAATTCCAGGAAACCTGAATGTAATCCATTGAAATCTAGTAATACTGAAATCAACAGTGAAGCTTAAGGCGTGACTATTGCACTATACGATGTTTTTTTTTTTTTTTTTTTTTTAAGAATGCACTTGGCTTAATGACACACTCCCTGATCAAAGAGAATTGAGACACTTTAATGAATTATAGTATGCATAATTAATGTTACAGTACATACAGTAGGATTTTCATTAAATATTTTAATTCCTATCTCGGTAAAAGCTTATCATCTCAAATGAATCCAAATTTTACGCACAAACTCATGAAATACTAACATGCAAATATCTGGGTTGGGGGCAGGGAGATTTCCGGTAAATCGCGCCCTAAGTAGAAACTAGCATCCACATCCACCCCACTCTCGTTCACAGCGTATGGAATAATAAGAGTCCAGTTTGTGTTTACACAGTAAAATGTTCAGTGCTAAATCAATTCTAACACAGTGCATATGAGTCCAATAGGGACCATATGTACCTTGTAACACTGAACATTTTACTGTTTGGTTCCACGAGTCTTAAAGTCAAAGATAAATGCATTTTCAGACATTGTCGATGTACTTTATCACCTAAATTTTGAGAATAAATGCGATAAAAATGGACTGAAAATGCAGGAACAATACAGAACTGAAATATAGCTAATTTACAGTGATCTTGAAGATTTCTGCAAAATATAGTCAGTTGACGTCTTAATATTGGTGATTAAAACACGATTTTAATTTATTTTTGACATTAAATTACAGACATGATTACATTTACATATCCCATCCTTCCACATTATTTACACAATTAAGCTGACTATACAAAGAGGGACTACAATGAATTCAGGCATCCCGTTTCGATATCGGTGGACTGACATTATCATTTGATATTAAATATGTCACTTTCTTTCAGAGATAAATTAGCCAGTTTAAACCTCGAGCAAGACACTGAACACAATACAATTATATGTGCTCCCCTTTTGTTTTATGCATTTCTGATTATGTACAAAAACCGTAATAAATAACAATTCATATTATAATTGTATCTACGTAAAAACTGCGACTTGTCTGCTTTCGCTGTTAAACGTGTTCAAGTAACCCCAATGGCCCCAAAGAGAGGGGTTGGTTCTATCGTAACACGTGTAGGAAAACGGGTTAAAGATTATTTGACTGTGACAGGTCAGTTAAATTACACGAAGAAAAAAAAGAATTATATACACCAGTTAAAGCTTGTCGGTTATAAATTGCACGGTGATGTGTTAAGTTCCATCATCTTTACCCACGATGACTATCCATACAACGACATCGTTAAATACAGTTAGGCGTGTATTTTTTATATTACAAACTGCTACTCAGAATTTCACATAATGTAAAAAAAACACCCAGTTCTGTTGAACCCACGCCTACACAAATTACCACATGTCTAACCATAAAAGGAACATAATATATTATAGAATTAGTCAGGTTATACATCATCATTACACAGCTTTGGCGAGAAAGACTCTGAACCCTTATAACAGGTGTACCATCCGTTGACGATACTTTTTTGGAGAGGCGAACCAGGATGAAAAGGCCTGTGGCTCTGAGCGAAATTGTGACCCGGCTGGTTGGATGAGTATTGTGTCGACTCCGTCCTAAAATGACCCCTCTGTAACAGCAGGGGGTCCAAGAGAGTTGGTGACCTATGTGTAGAATAGTCCAGACTGTTGTCATATGAATGATGGACGCGTGGCCCCAGAGTAGAAGCATTTCGAACGTGGGGGGATAATGAATCTCGCGAGGTGGCAGGCAGCAATGTGCGCGTCACTGTCGCTTTAGGGGAGGTAGCGCTTTGATGATCCGTTACTTCGGGTGACGTGACCTCGGCAAGGTGCTCACTGTCATCCCCACACCCCTCGTTGGTTTTCGCCATGAAGGCCTTGCAATGTAACTTCATGTGCTTGCGAAGGGAACTGGGATGAGTATAACACTTCTCGCACCCTCTGATCTTACAAATGTAGGGTTTGTCGCTGGAATGCACGTGAGAGTGCTTCTTCCGGTCACTGCTGTTTGCAAATCTCCGATTGCAGCCCTCGTATTCACATTTAAACGGCTTTTCACCTAAACGTACAAAGGAGGGAGAAATGGCCGAATGTTACGTGAAGAAGTATTGACTGATACAATACATATAGGCCTGAACTCAATCAACCTTTCTGTTTATTTTGACAATACATTTTGGTGATTGCTCGACTCCCCAAACGTTTTGTGGCCATGTGGATGGACATAAAGCTGATAGTTGCATTTAACTATATGACCAATTTAAATAAAATTGTCGTACAACGATATTTTACATTTCAGAATGTTTTTTCATCGTACTACAAGCAAGAGACGATGGCATAACGAATAACTGTAGAACATTGTGCACTACCTACAGGTTAGGAATGAGGGAGTCTCCATAACGGGGGTTCCATAATGTGACATTTATAGAGCTTCATTGGATACACATGATACATTGCATTCTAATGTAGGGCTTTTATTCGATCTAGGCGGCTTTGTTTTTAACACTTGGCACTGTCAAACCTAACCACTAAACACCTGCTCTGTAACGTTGTCATTGTGTTATTTTATAGTTTCTACCACAACATGTCTGGTGTAGTCAACGAGTTTAGGTTGATGGCTATATGTAGCATTATACCAGTCTTATTCACACATAATGGCACATTTTCATTCAAATAGATTGCTTAGAGGCCTTAGGCCCAAATTCCTATGAACAACAATAATATGGTTTGGCCAAACTCAGAGCTCTGCTCGAAGAAAGTGTTACATGCTTGCTTAAATTTTCGCAGAACTAGAACAATCTAATTGCTGTTATACTGAATAGAGGCCTCATGCTGGCTCAGTAGCAACTACATAACTTCATCATAGTGTATTTAAAAAAGCTCTGCTCTGTAGGACACTGAAGCTGTCAGAAGTAAATGCCTGTAACTTTCTTTCCTTTTTCATTCATGCATTTTATTTTATCTCCCAGTTTATGCAACTCGTGCAGGCTACTGTCCAAGTAAATTCCCTTTGAGATTTGGCCTTCATTTTACTTTTTTCTTTGTACCGCCGCAAGACATTTCTTTAATTTCTGTCCTTGTTATAATGTTCCCTGGTTAATAAGCTGCGTTTAATATTTCACTGCATTCACAGACAGCATTGAACAATAAAGCGCATGTGCCTTGTAATAGACTACTTCTCTCAGCAGTTGCAGCCTCGTTCCTGAGGGAGCGCAGCAAAACAGCACGAGTTTACCCTCACCAAGCTGCTGCGTGAGGCGTAACTGCTACGTCACAGCTCTCCGGTGTCCCTTGCTTTACTTTCTTGGCAAAACTGACTTAGAATGAGAGGGGAACAAACAAAAATAATAACGGCTGCATTCTCAAGGAGAAGTTCTGGTATAGAGAGTAATTACACTATTACAACAATGCTATTTAAAAATGGCACTGGCCTGTATCAGGAACACAGGTAAATTTGTAATTATTTGCGACTCACAAGAAATATTTTGAAGTTTGAGGCTAATTCAAAATAACAATTTTCATTGGAATCTTACATTTTTAATAACCAAAAATGATTGTGAATAAATGTGATACAAAATATTTCAAATACTATAAAGCTATAGATTGCCAACACAACTCCTAACAATAATAATGAGAGTAAAATAGCGCATTGCTATAATTACTAACTAATTATATCTCAGTAAGCAATTTCACCCATTATCTAAGACTGTCAAACAACAGGAATACTCAGTCACTTCAAACGTTTCCGCGAAGCGGTTCCAAAATTATCACCAGAGGAGAAGTCTACTTCTCTGAAAGTTTTAAAACTCATAAAAAAGTTTTATTTTCGTAATTGCAGTTAAAAAGCATTTGGGGAGGGAGCATTAATTGTGTTGACGTAAATTGGCATGCAGTTAATGCCTACAGAATCACAAACATCCATTCAAAAGTGTAAATAAATGACTTAATACCCTACAATAATATCAAGTGTACTTTCAAATAATTGCTTTTTATTTATTGTAATTTAAAACGTATAGCAAAAAAACATTATTCCAGTCTTGAAATACTACAGTTTAGTCAAGTAAAACATTGGGAATACATATTTTTCGAAAGTTTTCGCAACTGAAAAAACCGTGTTGTTGATTCTGAATGAAAAGTTCTGTATTCTGGCTCATTATGGCTTGGTGTTCAGAAAAGAAAAAGAAAAAAACTCATTCGGGACGCAGAAAAAAACTAAAAGCGATCTGTTGTCAACGTCGTCGTCATTATTATTATTATTATTATTATTATTATTATTATTATTATTATTAATTACCAACCTGTGTGCGTTCTCTTGTGGATCTTGAGATTTTCTGATCTTGCGAAAACTTTCTCGCAGCCGTGAAAGGGGCAAGGGAACGGTTTTTCCCCAGTGTGGACTCTGACGTGGTTTACCAGCTTGTATTTGGCTTTGAACGGCTTTCCCTCTCTGGGACAGCTCTGCCAGTGGCAGACGTACTCAGATTGCTCAGGTCCCCCAACATGTTCCACCGTTACATGAGTGACTAGCTCATACATAGTCCCGAATGTCCTGGAGCACGGCTGCTTGCCGGCCCCATCTTGGCCGTCCATCCACTTACAGACCAGCTCGCGCTTCAGGTCTTGCCTGGAGCACCTGAAGAAAGCATCACCTCCCCGTTGTATAGCCATGTTCAGCGGCTTGTAGAGATCCAGGAACTGGGTAACTAATTGTTGGCCGCTGCCTCTTGGGCCACTGAGTGACTGGCCGTAAGGGTGCGTTCTTGTGAGAATATCCCCGGGCAGGCTCAACATCACTTGGCCGCTGAGGTCTCGAGTGGCGTCGGATGAGCCATGGGCCTGCTCCTGATATGCAGTGAAAATTGCGTGGCTTCTGCCTTCTCTATAGCCGGGAAGGTCACGATACCTTCCAATCACGCCATGTTGGGTTGATCTTGGTGCGAGTTGATCAGTGACTGGTGGCATTCTTGTTCCAGGAAGATTGGCTCCACCGATAAAGCCCCTAGGACTCTGTTCTAAACGGTAGCTGGAGTATCCCGAGTCTGAAGGATGGGGGACGGAATAGTCAACATATGTACTGGACCTCGTCTCGGGGTAGTCTCCTAAATTGTGCGAGGGGCAGAGTTTTAAGGAACTGCCAGTGGGGTGTCCCATGTGCTCCCCTGCCAAAGGTGGCAGCACCACGCTGGGTTCAGTATTGCTCTCCCCAGGGTAGACGCAGGAAAGAGGGCAGCCAGCAAACCTCGGCAGGCTTGTCATGTTTTGTTGTGGATTTGGCTGTGGACTTGCAAAATCAACCTGTTTTATGCGTAAGATTTACCTAGAAATCGCATTTCCATTATCCACGCTGTGTATCATCTGCATGTGAAATTCCTAACCCTGAACTTCGCAGAAAGAACAGGAACCATGCTCAAGTCGGTTAAAGTTGGTACGAGTCCCATGCCGTTTACTTTGCCCTCTTGATTTGTGGCAATAACCGTAGTAGTAAAAATGCTTCGAAACAGGTCATGGTGCAATATAAAAGCACAGCAGGCAAGACCTGCTTTTAAAATGGAGCGCTTTGGGATTGGTTGGAATTCGGTATGATTGACGGGAACTTGGTTTGTTTTAAAAGGGACACGCATGCATTCGCTGCACGACTCCGTTTTCGAATATTGCGAAGAAAATTCTTTGAAATGTGCCGCCTATACACTGCCAAATGCTGGTAGCTCTTTGACTCGCATTTAAAAAATCTAACATTTTTTTCCAATCCACACATTCTTGCTTGTTTCTCATTGCACACAATTCGAAATACGCATTCATTATTACGGCTGCAATGGGGAGAGATGTGGATAAACCTGGACACCCCCGAACGTTCTCGCAATACCACGATATTAGAGCCTTTCGCAAGGGCGTGGTTTAATATAATACAGAAAGCAATTTCAGACAATGATAGCAATTCGCATTTTCAGGTACTACGTTCTCGTTGTAAGCATAATCTATACATATTGTTGTATGCACATTGTTGTATGTGTGTGTGTGTGCGCGCATGTGTGTGTTTATATCATTATTCACATTTTCCGGAAACTCTTCAGAGATTAGATTGCTCTGTCCTGTCGGATCATATGACTTAATTTAAGCAAGATGTTCTCACTAGTCTCAAGCTTAGCAAAATGTATACGCCTTCGGTATATACTGTAGCGCCATGGAACCAAAAACTAAAACATCTAATATGACTTCTAAAATAACTAGCTATATTGTTTCTCATTTTATTGTCAAAAAATTACGTTTGGATAACTGACCTGACTATTGTCCCGTACAACCACAGTCCTGTAGCCTCATTTATCTCTGAGGTAATCTTTCCATCAGTTTACTCTAACAAGAAAGGTCACCTAAACTAACATTCTGTGTGCGTGTGCGTGTGTGTGTGTGCGTGTGTGTTGTGTGCGTGTGTGCGCGCGCGCATGAGTGCGCGGCTATATGTCGAGGTGAAGAGGAAGACTTGAGTAAACTATGCATAAAATGGATTGGACTGATTAAATGCATATTAACGGTACATTTGCTTGATAATATAATATTATTAAAGAAAAATGTTACACTTCATAAAAATATCTATCTTTATAATTGTGTACCAAGTGGAGAAAGAGCGTGTCTTCATTTGCGCATTTATCTGCATATGAAGTATACAGTCCTAACCCAAATCCAAAACTTCTCATATGGACTAACTCCACATGTAAAAGCCTGTAAAACACACGACAGATACCTTTCCGGCTTTTTTAGGAAAGCAAAATCTTTTTAAAAACTCAAATCTAATACTAACGCAGTGACCTTTAGTAAGGTCTGCCACTTAATATATATGCAATTAAGGGGGAGATAAACTACATCAACGTCATCTTGACTTTAAAATTCTCAGAATAGTGACAGTGACAGTTGAATGTACAACCATTCTTGGCGCACACTATTTTTTCCAAGTAAATTTATTTATACAACAATGACCATTATCCTTAACATTTTTGATATCCAGAATTTTGTAACAACTTAGGATAGCCACAACGAAAAAGTACTTCTGAACTTCAACCAGCAATTCATTGTAGTCCATTCACAAAGCGTGGTGATAAAGCGTAAACTTTGCATGATGGTCCCGAGACAATATTCAAGCTTCTCTTCTGTTAAGGCCATGATGAACACTATGTGCGTATCCAGGTGGGTATGTACCATAACATATGGTGACTGCTATTTATGGATCATTTTTTTTGTTCTAAAAAACTGACCATGTAAGTTTACTTACTCGTTCGCCAATATATCATGCTACGCGTTTCCCTGTTTTTATTGGTAATTTTTGTTGGGCCGAGGGAAGATTGATACTAGTGAAAACCGATAACAAAATTATTTTACCGGAATACGTTTGACAAGAAAATGAAAAATTAAAATGTTTAAAATCTTGCACAATAATTCATTAGATCATACAGGTGTGGGGAGAAGTTTGAAGTCTAGAGGCTCAGTTTATTTACATATTTTAAGTGTAAAACGTACCTCCAGATTCAGTCTAATTAAACTGATGATTTCGGAGTATAAATTAATTTATTCTTTTCTGTATAATCTAATCAAACCACCCATTCTGGACAATGTCTTATAAAGCTCAGACGAATACAGAAGTGTTCTGCACCTCGATTTACAAATAAAATAGTATATAAACAAATTAGTATTCCTAAAAAAATAAGCAACTGTGTGTGTGTGTGTGTGTGTGTGTGTGTGTGTGTTCGTACATGCATGACTGTAAATAAAGGAAACAGGAATATAAATAAATAATAAATAACATGAATTTCCTACAAAGAACAAATTATTATTCTTAAGTTTCATTTAGTACTACATGGCTTAATAAAAACTACAATTTTATACTCCTGGTTATACAGAAGACAGAGGGACAATATAGTCTTATCCTCAGGGTCAAACCATAGGAAATCGCATATATAACAGTAAACACAACTGCACAGTTGTTATTATTCGTTGTCACTGTAGCTTTTCCTCTTACAAAAAAGATTTTACTCATCGTAACACCTTTGCTAACTTCTGGACATGAGTCTTCAGGCTATTGGGGGAAAATGTCTCTTCGCTCTTTGTCTTCCAGGTTCTTTACATTTATACATTTTGAAACAATAAAAGTGAAAAGGAAGAAATGTATGATTATCAAGTCACTCACCTGACCAAGTATTTTTCAATGGTTTAAATAAAGTTAAACATTATTGGTGTGGTGTAGAGTGTGTGTGTGTGTGTGCGTGTGTGTATGAAGTAAGAATGTATATATTCTCTCAGTGACCCATGTCATCTTTATTTATCAAGAGATGCAAAAAGCAGTCATTGTAATGGCATAACATCACATGACAGATAATGGGGTCTAAGGATGACGTTTGTTGACAGACATAAATGCAGTGAGTGATATTTGCACGCAAGCAGCCCATTAGCCTTAATAACCATTTGAAGGTAATTAAAAGGCTCATGAGCATTCCACTTCAGTTTGCACTCTCGCCTACTACATGTTACGTTGTTAGATAGACCGCACACAGTAAAGTGGCTCAGAGTTAAAGTGGCATTCCTGGCAAGGCCTTGCTTTGACGGTGCCTGACTCATATTAACACTTTAATGCACCTGAGCATAATACACCCACACAGCCTCTACAAAACGTCGAAGCGAACCAACAAGAGACAACAGGCAAGATGTAAGATGGCATGAAGTTGCCATTCATGCAATAAAACAACCTTCCTAAACAATATATAAAAGATGAAAAAAGTAGGATTTCTACATGACTTCTTTTTCTATTTTCGCTTTGATGGGTAACCTGCGCGCCTTCATATATTTGTAAGCATCACACCCACATCCCATATGGTATTCATACTAATTAATAATTCATATAAAATGAACCCCTCTCTCTCTCTCTCTCTCTGTCTCTATATATATATGTGTGCGTGTGTGTGTGTGTGTGATTTTCCTTTTTGCTAAATTTAAGATTTTGAAGGTGAACTTCTGTACCTAAATGTTGAGTCCACTTAACCTGTTTTTAGTTGGCATGACTTTTAATTTTTAGATATTTTGAACAAGATGCAATAAGCTCATTGATCGGCAGGTAAATAAATAATTTCAATGGACGATTTATTTAAAACTTAAATGTCATACATTGTTGTTTATTTTGTTCAGGCCATTACCAAGCATTGTCTGAAAGATGCTGAAAAACACTTTAAATTCAAACTTACTATATTTCAATGTATGCAACAATATGAAAAAATGCTTTTTCAAGTTCATACTATTCTTCAATATAAAGACCCATTCCTTAAAATGACAAGTAACAATAATTTGAAAATTGAAGATTTGGAAATATCCGTAGTGTCCCTGCTGAATCGTTCCTGGAACATCGAGATCGTGTCCGATACAAGAAAATTGATTAGGAGCAACGCAAAGAGAGCACAACAACCACATGCTATTCAAATAATCAATCCAGATAATCACAAAATGAGTCATTCATTTCCTCAAAATACTTTATCGAGTTATTTATGCTTTGTCCTTTAAATGCAAATGGTGCCGAGCACAATGTTTCTCTATCAGAAATTACTAATTCTGTACTGTCTTGCATTTAAAAAAAATACTGATCACATTGTTTATTGAATGACATAACCCATGGTGAAAATTTCCATTCAACTGCGGAAGGTGTATAACTTTTATTTTTTCGCTTGGTACCTATTGGGTTAAATGCTGTGCAGAAGTCCCTTAGAAATAAACCTGTGGAGCCCGCGCCTTCTAGCTGTATGAAATTCGGAAATACACTATGCAATTAGAAGGCATCTCCAACGAATTTTTGATAGCAAGTTCTTCACATTTTGATTTCAGCCATATGGAAAAGAAAATTATTTCCTCCTAAGTAAAATTGACCATTTAAAACAGCAATATAGACAACCAAAGTAATATGTTTCCTTGTTATTTCGGATCAGTACATTTTGTACATTTTAAAGACTTTGTCATTATGCAAGTGAATTATTATGTGCTTTAAAATCCATTGTTATTTATTCACTGATATATCCCTCTATTCGCTGTCTATAATTCCGATCATATTCGCAGGTTCGTTTTATTTACTAGCTATGCTCCGAATGTTTGTATGAGTAATACCGATGAAGGCGACCGTGCAGAACATTAACTATTAACTAGGCTTATATAAAGAATGCGAAGGATAAAAAGTAACGCTTTTTTGAAGTCCCACCTTTTATTAGCTCTACATACAAGTCCGACTTCCTCCAAGAACGCTTTTGCGCATGCTCAAGGCAGTACAAATCTGAAGGCCTCAACATCCTTCCACAAATAAATATAATCACAAAATAAGTTTCTTTAAATATGAATCACAGAGACAACGTATCAACACATGAACATATTGCGTATATATAAACAAAATTTTGTTAAATATAATTGAGCATTTGGCTGTCAAGTGTCATGAAAAAATACATCTAAGGACACGCGCACGAAGATACATTCTCTGAGCTCCTTCGCTTCAAGGTGAGCAGATGGAGTAAACCTCTTTATCTTTCATGGCAACAGGCAAGATGTGTTTTGGTAAAAAAAGAAATTGGTTGAAAAAAGAAATCACAAACGAAAAGGGAGGACAACATGAGTAAAATTTAACTATAGCAAAAAATTTATTTCATCCGTGAACTAATTATAGACCTACATGTGAAGCAGCAAGAAACATAAAAACATTGAAACTTTCCATCCTTTAAGTGTTACTAGACAACATTGTACAATGACGGTGGAATAGCTTTCATCAGTAAGCGAACAGAACTACACATATTTTATCTTAAATTGTATCCACATGAAAGGTATTTTTATCATCCATATCTGTCTATGGGCGCCATGCAACGCATTACAACAAAATTAAGCGATTCTACATTGGGGAGAAAAACGCCTAAAAAGGACAACAGAGCAGAATTTAATTCATCACTGATTATTGAGACTAGTAATTCTGGGGCATATTGTATCTATTATTATTATTATTATTATTATTTAATAATAATCATCATAACCATCATAACAAAACGTTGTTGTTAATGGTAGTAATAGTAATAGCAGTACTAGTAGTAGTACCTGTATTGAGAGAAAATGAATACTAATTCACTCCTCTTGCCATTCTAAGCAGACACACCATGTCTAACAGCTTTTTCTATAAGCATGCTGAACTGAGTACAAATATTTAAATCTTTTCATATTTACTACAAATATAAGAACAGCGTATATTCAGTATTTACAGAATGCACACATAGAACATGTTTTCCTCCATTACAACCACAGTCTAACCTGATGCGACAAAATAGGTCCTGTTTAAATTCCGCATTCAAAGTCAAAGTCTAACTGCAAAGCTGGGGGACTCAATGGCACCCAGATCTTTGCAGGCTAAGTTACATCTAAGGTAAGCTACGTCTAAGGGGACATAATAAAGAAGAACTTGTATTTTAATGATCAATAAAGAATTTCAATCAATCAACCATGCATCATCATCATCAATATCACCACCACCATCCTCATCATCATCATTATCATCGTTGTTGTTGTTGTTGTTGTTATATAACTTTAAAAGTTTGTGTATTAAACCTAATACTAAAGCATTCGAGAAGGAAACACGGGAGAGGCTGTTTTGAACAACCGCCACATTCCGGACATCTGGAGGAATTTATTCCTCTGAAATTCAAGAACATCGGGAGAATAGGCTGTTTTATGATATCCCATAATATGTGCTGGGCTCTTTGGTGAGCAACAGTTGCTTTAGATTATTTTCTGAAGACAGTAACCTGGAACAACACGGGGCCTTTTTTGCAGCCAAAGGTCACTGCCCTTGTTTTGCCCTATATAGTCTGCAACTGCAGACCCCTAATAGAGCAGAATAGTTGGTTGATGCTCTAATTGAATTATGCTTTCTTGTTATAGAGACAACAGTGCACGTGCTTCTTGTCGTTAATTATTTTATAGCTACACTCTTGACTGTGAACATACCATACACAATAACCCTAGTGAGTCCTTTCGTTTCAACAAGCTAATAAAATATGTAAGAGGAAAAGTTAAGAAAACTTAACTGCCTGTCACTTGTGAAAGTTCAGGAAGGTCGCCATAAATTTTAAGCTTTAAGACTTCGCAGCGTATTTATCGCCAAACTTGCATGTACCCTCTCCGCGCGCGTGTGTATGAGTATGAGTGTGAGTGTGTGAGTGTGTGTGTGTGTGTGTGCGTGTGAGAGAGAGAGAGAGAGAGAGAGAGAGAGAGAGAGAGAGAGAATGTGTGTGCGAAAGGCGAACGACAGCGAGAATGAAAGAGAGAGAAAGAGGGGGGGGGGGAGTGAGAGATTTGTATATCTGTTAGTTTTCCTTTAAGTTACCAGGTACCGAAGCAATAGAATTAGAGAATAGTTCAAATCTTCTCGCGTAAATTGACAGATTAACTGATCACAGTTAACCATTACCAGGACTAGTAGACCTATACGAGATACAGGGTTCCTAATAAATAATTAAAAAATGAACCACATTTTTCTTTCTTACGTAGGCCACGCACGTGATATAGCATCATCTTCGTGTTATGACCAAATAAACTTGTTATTTTCTTTATACATTGCGCTAAATGCAGTCATCCTATTCCTAACTGGTCGCTGGTCCCATTCTGTTGTAATAAAACTACCGTAACATCAATAAATAAATAACTAAAAATATAAAAAGCATCTAAATATTAGGCTACAAATGAAATGGTAGTTAACTCACCTCACAACATAAGACTATTCTCGAAGAAAGTGTTGTAGGAAAGAATACATGGTAGGTGCAGGACTAATGTGCAATGGAGTACTGATTTGAAAAATGTTCTCTTTTTCTTTTTCCCAGATCTCTAAAATAAAGAATGTGAACTCCTTCCTGGTACAGAGTGCAGGGAAAAGGGGGATGTGAAAGGCTTGGAGTTACAAAGCTCTGCTTGAAGCACTCAATGCGTCTCTGAACTTGATCAGATTTTACGTTTCCTGCAGCGAGTCGGCGGCAACCTTGTGAAACTCGCTCAATAGCGCGAGGTTTTTTGGCTTGGCAAAAATCTGAGGATATTACAATTACTGCCATCTTTCTTTCTGTCTTTTATTCTGTCGTTCTACGCCCTATGGAGCTTTGGAATAAAATGCCGCCCCCTACACTCCCCACCCCACGCGACTGAAAGGAAAGCACATTCCGTAATTCTGCTAAACATACTTAAAACAACGATAAATTAAATTTACAAAATATAACAAATAATTGAAAATAAGAAAATACTCAAATTAATACTTTCACAAAATGAAGAAACGAACATAAAGTGCAAGCTTTCATGTCAAAATCAATTCAAACTGAGACTAGACTGCATTTCTTCAATTTGAGCAGCGTAATCTACTTTGTCTTGTTTTCAAATTACTGTATCAATTAAAATAACGGGTTTATGAAAACTTGTTTTAATAACTTGTTCAGATTTGAATGAATGGATTTGTGATTTGTATCCTAACTGAAATTGTGAATTCCTGACGAATAGCATAAAAATGAGTGTAAGCAAGCGTTAAAGTTAAAACAAGACGTCAAGGGATTTAAAAAGCAGCGCCATTTTTAGGTTTAAAAGGTTACTAGTTTTATTGTTCCCAACTTACCAATATTTCACGTAGCATGGATGTTTTATAGCTTGCCTTGTAGCCTACACCAGGGGACATTTTTGGAGCACTGGTGGACATTAGCCTACAGATTCGAAAGGACAGGTAAAAGCTTCGTAATTAGCTAGTCATGTCGGGAAAACGGTCAGTTTTGTGGTTTTAATCAAAACTGCCCGGATTACATTAGTTTACTTCATATTAAGCTACATATACACTACATTTGAAACTCGACATATAGGTTAAAAAAAAAACTAGACAAAACGCAGATGCACGTCTGTAATTTTAACTTTTTGAATAGTATTTATACAAGTTTCAAATCAGCTGACGTACATATAAGGGACAACATCATTAAAGCGCAACAATATCCTGTAGCCTTACCTGCAAATAATGCCTCGACTGACCAATCAAATTGAAGCGTTGAAATGAACTGCCATTTTCAATACTCAACTGTGCCAATCAACAGAGAACTAGCCAATTAACTTGCGCTGCTGTGGTCACGTGCCAAGGAGGGAGTCCAGCTCTCATTGGATAACGTAGAGCTGCCTCGCGAGCTCATTTATGTGCAAGGAGTGAGTGATTGACTTTATCAGTCCAAGGACATCATTCGCCTGGAGAGGGGGGGAAAGTTTGATCCTCTTTCTCAAGGATCTGTTGCAGGAGTTTTTTTTCTCCCCCGGTTACTGTGACAAGGATTGGTATTCAAGTTATTTTCGTTCTTTTTACATTCTGCATTTAAATTCTGACCTAAACCAAACAAAAGTGAATTACAATTCTGCGTTGTTTAACAGAACGTCGCGTGCCTGGGTTTATTGTTATTTATCCTTTTCCCTCGTTTTACTTCGTCAATTGATTCCAATGACTATGCTTCTTGACAGCGGTCCTCAATTCTCGGCTCTAGGAGTTGGGGGCTTCGGAACGCCAAGACACCATGATATAGGGAACAGAGACTCAGCTCTAGGGCTCAATCCCTTCGGAGATTCACCCCATTCCGCAGCTTTCAAACTTAGCCCCGTAACTCACGATCTAGCTTCCAGCCAAACCTCCGCGTTCACCCCACAAGCCTCCGGATACGCAGCTGCCCTCGGACACCACCACGGCGGGCAGGTGGGTTCGTACGGCGGGGGAGCGTTCAATTCAACTCGGGACTTTTTGTTCAGAAACCGAGGCGCAGGCATTGGTGAATCCGCAGCTGCGAGCGCTCAGCATGGGATCTTTAGTGCTTCGGCAGGGAGTCTGCATGGACCCCCTGGAATCTCGGAAAATCCGGGACATCTCTTGTTTCCCGGGTTACATGAGCAGACCGTGAGCCACACGTCTCCAAGTGGACATGTAGTCAACAGTCAAATGCATCTGGGTTTACGCGGGGACATTTTCGGAAGACCTGATCCTTACCGCCCGGTTGCCAGCCCCAGGACGGATCCATACGGCACTGCCCAGCTGCACAACTACAACCATCCGATCAACATGAACATGGGGATGAACGTACCAACACACCATGGTCCGGGAGCTTTCTTTAGATATATGAGGCAGCCCATTAAACAAGAAATGTCATGCAAGTGGATAGATGAGAACCAGATGAACAGACCCAAAAAGACTTGCGACAGGACTTTCAGTACAATGCACGAGATGGTGACACACGTCTCAATGGAACACGTTGGCGGTCCCGAACAAAGTAACCACATTTGCTTCTGGGAGGACTGTCCCCGAGAAGGGAAATCTTTTAAGGCCAAATACAAACTCGTGAACCATATCAGAGTGCATACTGGGGAGAAACCGTTCCCCTGCCCCTTCCCTGGCTGTGGAAAAATATTTGCCAGATCGGAAAATTTAAAAATTCACAAAAGAACCCATACAGGTAAAAAAAAAAAAAAAAAAAAAAAACATTAATTAAAAAAACTATTTTATTTCGTGTTGTTGGTAAAGTGAGATCTGTGCTAACGAATACACTCTTGTGCGACCTGTTGTGGGAAATCTGAGGCCTTGGATTATTTGTTGTTGTTTTCGAGCTAGTTTAGAAAGGTTTGCACATAGCAGGCTATTTAAACAAACAAATGTAGATTGTAGATTGTAAACCTACTTTTAAAGAATTTAAATACAAATAACTCGTATTAAATAAGGCGACGGATGTTTGCTTGTTTGAAAAGCTGTTCCTACTACGTTTGGTCAAAGCCTAATGCTTTGTTGCGACTCTTAATTTGTGTATTAGCCGGGGACAGTCGTCGTGTGAAGCTATTAGTCTACCTCCGCTGAAAGTTTTTGATGAAATTTACACTTTTGTCTTTTCTGTGGTGGTCTTTTTTTCTTTTAAACACACGGAATCATTAAATCATGTCTTTTAAATAGCTTCGTTTATTTTTATTTTTTTTTACTTAAAATGTATCTTTACGAAAACTACACATAGCCTACGACACTGACAAAAAGCAATGAGTATTTCCATGACGAAGTGGGCTATCTAATAAATCAAACCGCATTCCTGCAAATTTTGTGAGTTAGATCTCGTAAGTTTAATTACACGTGTATGCTGTTAAACTGGGTGGATATCCTCGTCTGATTCTACTGAGTAGCCTAGTCGCAAGACTTGTCCCCGTTAAACGGTTTTACTCTTTCAGCAAGTAGTAAATAATGTGCTGTAGGCTACTGTGGCGGGTGGATTCGATTGACCGTAAATGAACTAAAGAGATTCTGTATTTACTTTATACGTGTTATCTTGCAGGTGAAAAGCCGTTTAAGTGTGAATTCGATGGCTGCGACAGACGCTTTGCAAACAGCAGCGACAGAAAAAAGCACATGCACGTGCACACGTCGGACAAGCCGTACATCTGCAAAGTGTGCGACAAGTCCTACACACATCCAAGCTCTCTCAGGAAACACATGAAGGTAATTAACTGTTTATCTGCTGGGGTATGTATGTATTGACGTGGGCGAGTCCAGAGACAACAACAAATGAGTAACGTTACACTATCTATCAGTATGTGTTATGGTTACAATTTACAGCCCCCTACAAAAAGAACACAAATACAGAATTTGCACAACAACCATATAAACATAGGCCTAAGATTAACACAATCCTTCATTTTGAGTTGTTTGCTAATGTCTTCACTGGTTTTTGTTAGCTATTGTGATATGATAATAATATGAGCGCCCCTTGGTGAATGGATAAATTAATTTATTTTTAGAAAAAAAATAGAACAGTTCGTTGCTCCAAAAGTGTTAAGGAAACTGCAACAGTTGCTGTATTCGACATTTTGTTTCACACCTGGTGTTTACATACAATATTAGAGTATTACAGTTTTTGCTGTGTACTTATTGCTGTTATTTTTGTAGGTGCACGAGTCTCAAGGTTCAGAGTCTTCTCCAGCTGCAAGTTCTGGATATGAGTCGTCCACACCACCAGCTCTAGTGTCAACCAACACTGAAGACCCGACAAAAACACCCCCATCAGCCGTGCAAAACACTTCAGCACACAGTGACGGACTTCCGCCCAACTTTAATGAATGGTACGTTTGAAACTGAGAAAACAGGGTTCTCAATGTGGACCAAAAGGTTAAGGAACCTTTAAAAACCACTCACATCAAGGTGTACATAATGGGATTGGAAAACATTTTTGAGGAGATGAGATAGCAGGTCCGCTAGCCAACCGCAGGCCTCCTCCATTCTCAGGATTCTAAATTTGACTTTTATTCCAAGTTTGAACAAAACATAAATAATAAAATCGTTCTTTCTAAAAATTTAAAAGGCTTTTTCCCTTGGTAGTTTTCAAATTTCAGATAATTATTTTATTTTTCATTTTATGTTTTTCACAAATTTTTTATTTAAAAATAATGGGAAAGGGAAGAATCTTTCACGGTCTTTTATATTAGGGTGATGCTTATGTCGCCTTTGAATTGATTGTTAAACCTTCAAACAGTCTTAAGAAACGTGCCAAAGTCTTGTCTTGAACTTGAACAAAAAAAGAATAAATAATAAATAAATATATACTCGTGAATGTATTTTCCTTGTTTGATGGGGTCGAATTTGTTGTCAAAGTCCGTTTTCAGGTGGAGAAATGTGGTATTAGATTACGATTGTTACCGTTGCATATACCGTTGCCTTTTGTTAATAATTATGTAAATACATATCCATGATGCCATATTTATCAATTTGTAATTTAATTGCCAGAGTAAGTTCCGAAACTGAAATGCTATTTATGGAAATGTTTTCTAACAAGACGATGTACAGTTTTGGGTCATAACCAGCTTAACATTATAAATGATCAAATTTCAAACTCACATATTACGATTGTATCTTTTTTAAATAAATGTGTCTTATTTAGATCTCAAAAATAGCAATTATATAAATATTATGGATTGACATTTGTCCATATAATGCTGTTTTGTTTTTGTTTTTCCCATCGACACTGTTTTATCTTGTGAGGCCACTGATATACCTGTATAACAGATTATGTAAAGCTGATATGATCTAGTGGGATGGCGAACTGTCATGTACACATTCTTTTCTGTCAATGTCCTTCTCACTTTAGTCAAATTATTATTATTTTTATGTAATTTACTTTAGTTTACTTTTGGCATCAGAGTGTAGGCTTCATTTGTACAAACATCACTCCATTACGCGCGTTTAGAAGACTCCCTTAGCAGCCATGTATACACATTGCCCCGTTGCACTCTGATAAAATTATCCTATATGTTATGCAGTTAAGTGCATATAGTTCCCAGCCGTAAATTCTAAACAAGGGCGACAGCAAAATGAGTATTTGGGGTCAAATACCCAAACGCACCAGTGAATATGGTCGTCTATTATTTATGGTCCCACGCCACCCATGTCTTTGTAGATGCAAGTAAGTGTTTCAATGTATGCATCATCGACAATAAACTGTCACGGCACAGTAACTTTAAAATAATAAAAAAAGTTTTGTCTGTCAGCTTGCATTGTTTTAAATGTAGTTCTTATGTAAAAACTGAGGGTGTAATTTGTGTTTAAGTAATGTGGTGTTACAAATAGAACGGGTTTATTACACATTTGCTTGTTTTATGTGAATAAGCTTTCAAAAACGTGTTTGTATAAACCATACCTAGTCTGAAGAATAATAGATATGTCGGATGAGGGAAAATGTGTTAACGTGGCACAAAGAGTTACAACATTGCATTGTAACCTATTTTTACAAATTGAATCTTATGCATATACAAAATATATTGTGCTTATGAAAATGATTTCAAACCACCAGCACTACTTTCAAAAAAGAAAGAGTACCTCGTATGTGACAGCGATATATTAAATCTTATTTAAATGATTTACTGAATATATGTTTTATATACTATTTTCTATACCTTAATTTAAAAATAAATAAACTTTATTTTAACCGCCTGGACATCCCATGCCCTGGAGTCGTGTCAGAATGTATTTCTGATGTATAAAAGGAACTAGAATGTGATGTTGTAACACTTTTGGAGGAAATGGGTCACGCGCGAAGATATTCCTGAAGAGCAAACATTTGACTGATGAACTGTGTCACTGTGCCACATTCGAGGCAAATGATAATACTACGCTTATTCGGAATTAAATAAAAGGAGACTGAGGTTCCTTGTACTTTTTGGAAGTAGCCTTATTGTTTGTTGGTTTGTTTGTTTTACAAACTATTTATGAGGAAATGTGAATATACATTTTGACTGAAATTAAAATCATGAAACATGATAAAACTACCAAGTGAAAACTTGTTATTTCTTATTTAAATCGCCCTTTTCTATAGCTACAGTATTTTGTTCTTCGTTTGAAAGATGTGTTTAAAAGAGTCGGCAGGCGACTTGAACTTGACAGTGAGAAGGCGCCATCTTAGCATCTTGTTTCTGTAGAGAGGGAGGGAAAGTTTTGTTGCCGAACGTTAACTGGTGCTTCTGTTCGCACGTTCACTCGAAGGAAAATGCACACCTAAACTCTCTGCTGTGATTATTATAAAAACGGTGTTATATATTTAAAAATAAAAAAACCTGTATACGTCTTACAAAACCCGAAACGAATCATTTATTATCTTTCTGGACACTTTCTGAAACTTGAGCAGCAGAAATGTGGTATGTAAAAGTTGGTAAGTGTTGATATTATATTCTGCCTCACGCTGCCTGATGTAAGAAGAGAGCATCACAGCAACGACTAAGGTTACGTGCACGATTATGTCATGTGTGCCCACGTTGTGTAAAAACACCCTTAGCCCATCGGTAAATCGCAATACATTCTAAAGAATAATAAAGGTGTTAAAATGATGTGCACTCACGTTGCTCCATACGTGTATATGTGCTTATATACAGGCCAGGCTATATAAGCTCAGCTAAATGTATGCGTCGATTACATTGAATATCTTCATTTAATATAACACAGTATAAATATGCATACATTAAATGTGAAGAAAGTGAACATTTCTTGTTGCTCTAGCCTCAGCAAATAAATTAGGTGATGCCATGAATGATGTCCATGAAGTCATGTTGCAGTAACCACATGATATAGGCCAATCTTGCCTTCAAATTTAAAACAACTGGGGCTTGCTCCAATATTTACCAGCCTACTGTGTCGGATTTAGGATGTTTAACACGGTAAAGCTATAAAAATGTTGTCTGTGGACGTTTCGCACCTATTATTATGATCACTTAGCATGTGTATAGACCGTATACATGTGGCTTGAAAAACGTTCCCGGCATAAAAGATATACCGCCGCAAATTTCATTATATTTTTGTTGTTTGAAATATTTTCAGCCCGACCCCCACGGAGCCACCCACCCCCATCTTCAAATATAAACAGTATTAAGAATTTATCTAAACCCCATTTGTTTCCACTCCGTGCGCAGGCGCGTTATATTATCTTACTCGAAGACTTTTTTTCCTTTCCCGAATAGCTCAAGTTCTTCCTGAGGAACTTCATGACGTCAAAAGATGGCGCAGGGTATCCCGCTGAGCCGCAATAAAATTTTATCTTAACTTGGTAAATGAAGTTGTAGCAGGCTATCTTTAAAGACGAGGAAAACTGCTGAAGAACATCAAAATAGGACGCTATTGGTACATGTACCTAAAAGTTAGTTGACAAGATCCCAAGATCCAGTTTTTTTTTCTTTTCAAGACATGAAAGGCTGCATTCTGCGGGTTCTCAAAGGGATTAGAAAGCGCTGCCTGTCACGTGGCGAGAGTTCTTATAGGAGCTGTGGTTTGATAGTAATGATGTTGACCGCAGTTCAGATAGTAACAGCGCGGGAATACTTGTTGTCAGTGCAGATTACTTGCATCGTGTTAATACATATATAAATAAATAAATAAATCTCAAAACAGACATCAATGGCTGTATGCTGCAGGTATTTGCACCAATTAGGTTGCTATTTTAAAACAGTGCTTCATAAATTCTGTGCATGCGCACATTGCTGGCTATGTGGATTGCCAGAGAAATAGCAAGCCTCGTAAACGTACGTAAATGAATTCTTATACATTTTATGGGAGTACGTGGTTTTCGCTCGTTACCATAAATTGAACCTCTTCCGCCAGACTGACGGCTATAAACTACCAGACTCCCCTCAGCTATCAACCTCCCCTTTCGCCCTACTCAATCACACAGCATTTGCTGGCTAAGCGGAGAAGCGCGGTCTAAGAGGATAAACCCATGCACACAGGTTCCAAACGCTTTCTGTCACGCAACCGTGTTGATGTGATCCAAATGAAGTCAGTAACCACTAAGTTATATGGCGCAGGACGTACATTTTAACGCGCAGCATGTATACAAACAGACGACTAATACATGAACTTGATTCCTTTTTGTATCACTTTAAAACACTTTAAAAAACGTTACCCGCAACCTTGTGACCATTTTCGTCCAGCAATGGGAAGTTCATTAGGCTACGCTTTGCTACTACAAAAGAGTTTCGGAGGTTTCGTTTTGATTGTTTTAAAATATAACTGCATGGGCAATATATGTAACGTGTTTTGATGTATTAAACAACATTTAATTCAGTGAGCAATGGGTACTTGTGTTAAGAAAACAATGTAATGCATAAACAAAAATTGGATGTAATGTTGATCGACTTAGCCTATATAACTGATTATATAAATATATATGAAACTTGAAGTAGAAACCAAAATGAGCTAAAATTATTATAGTTCATGAGCATTAAATTAAAACAAATTAAATATAATGAACAACATTGAAGCAGTTAACTTGATACGAGGCAGATATCAACAAGGGCAATGACATGCAACGTTTTAATATCTGTTTGATGGCGACACGGTTTACAAAACAAAATTGCCACAGAAAAAACAACGCATTGAAACTATATAGCAGCAAATTCTTATTACCAATTATGAGAACAAGTAATACCCCCGTCTTTTATTAACCATTTAAAGTTGAATGTTGTTAGGGAATACTTCTAAACAACTGACATGATACGGTGGTGTAAAATTCTTACCACTTTTAGCTTCATTCTGTGATTGTTAAATTTCTGACTACCATATACAGCTATATATATATATATATATATATCACTGGATAATAACACCAAGATAGCAAGGCTCATCCTGATCATGTTTACTTTCCTAGACCGTATTACTCAAGTAACTACAAATGTTTAATTGTTAAACTTTGTCAACAGCCGATGTTAGCAGAGACGAACTTACTAAAAAACAAACAAATCACCCGCATTTGAGCACCACTTCTTCATGCAGCAAAATAAATAAGTGAATAAATAAAAATAAATAAAAACATGTCATTTCGAATAGGTTGGTCGGGTCTAAAAGAAATTATGAATGGCCCACGCCGCGGATCAAGTGCATCTTACTGTTCAAATGCGAATGTTTCATCGTAACATTACCAACCAAGGAACAGACAGTTTTGTTTTTTATTTTTTACAAATAATAAAGAATAATTTGTTTCAGTGACAATATGATTTCTGATGAGACGTCTGGACACACTGATATTAATGATAAATAGTAGTGCTTGTTTTTACGTTACACAAGTATTTCAGATATATGTTGAGAAGGCAATAAGAACAAACACGAGTTGAGCATATAACCTTTGACAATCCTGAGCACTTCTCTTCAAAATTTAGCTTATTCAATCAAAAAAACTATAACAGTAGTTCCATTGTTCAGTAGGCCTAATAGCGTAGGTCTAATCAATTCAATTAAGATCAAAACTGCTCCGGTCTCTGATGGAAACATCCCCCATTGTTACAAGTGGCGGAATCATTGTTTTATGTCTGATAGGAAATTGCATTTACTGTAATGCACAGATAAATTAAAAGTCAGACCTTTCGGTCTATGTGCATTTTGGCACTAACATATATTCGCAAATATCAGCCTTGCTCAGTATCCATCATGGTATAGCCTACAGCAATTAAACCAGCGTGTTGTTAATTATGTTATTTCACCTGGAATTAGTTGCTAAAGTGCTGATGCAAACATCTTCAGAAAACCCGGATGTGTCTCCACAAATCGTTTATAGAAGTCTGTAGGATGACTATTGTTATGGTGCACATAAGAAACAATAGCATTGTCTTTTACCTCAGAACTAACAGTTGTAGATTGAGCTTTTAAGACTATTTACATATCAATGTAATTTGCAAGTGATCGGAAAACATTTATTTAAAATGACCATACATTCCTCTAAGCTATGCACTGATAATGAAAAACATTCAAGTTTGTCTAACCATTTTAATGAAATATTCGTAGATATTATTTCACAACTGCGGATCTCCATGAGAGTTCGATTGTTATTTATGAATTCATTTTTATTTAATTATTTATTTATCTTTTCGGTGTGTATGTGTGTAACTCTGGGGGAGGGTGGGGTTGGGGGGGGGGTGGGACAGTCTGCCTATAATTTAGTAACATTCGCATTAAGGAAACAATTCTGCTAAGCCAGGTAAATAATATACACATATATATTTTTAAAAACCAATACGAACCAATTACACACTCCAATAGGTATCAGTTAAGCGGAAATTCACAAAAGTTTTGCCAAGTTCTCATACCTCCATGACATACGTTCATCGTAAATCTGATCTATGCCAGATCTGCATATATGTAAAATAATGAAATAAGCTACAAGGATAATAATATTACCATAACGTGATAGTGAGATTAGTTTTAGTTTATATACCAGTCTAAGCTATATTTATTTCAATTATATGTAAATGTAAACAAAATACTCTTAAAAGGCTTTTTTTTCTTCTTTTTCTTTTTTTGGCTTGGGGGTCACTGGTACTCCTATGTAGACCCACAGGGGTCCCCATACCACAGTTTGGGAACCCCTGCAATAAAGAACTTACATCATTGGAGCTCTACCGACAGGTTAACCTTGACCTTTCTGAACAATTTTGGGATTCAAAGTGAGAAAGCATTTTTTATCTTGCTCACGCATGGTGTAGCCTATATGAAAGGTATTCACCTCAGCAATGGAAGCGCACGGGGTTTAATGTTCAAGCAAAGTCAGTGAAACAACTGGCACATGCAAAGGTTGTTAAAAAGGAAACAAATGCAAATAGCCTACCTGAGATTCATGGCTTGCCTAAGATTGCCGGGCAATGTACTTTAAGGTAATTTGATTTCATTGATATTACTGAAGTAAGATATACATATCCCAGGCGTAGTCGGAGATTATAGTACCAGTACAGCAATATCCATGTAGATGTTTTCTAAGCCTGATATCTTAGAAACAAGGTGAAAAGTATAACATTTACTTTTTTTCTTTCTTTCTTTCTTTCATTTATTCATTCATTCACACGCTTAAAATGTTTTCTATAGGCCACTTTAACTTGGTATCTGTACCATGGACGTTCTCCGTTTTACGATTTTACCAACTATAATAAACGATTAAAGATTGAAATATTTTTTTTACATTTGGAAAATTTATCTTTAAATACTCCTGTCTCTGGTGCATTCGAAATGTTAGAAATAGGAACATAGTGTTTTCTCCTGAAAAGTAAAAGAAGCCCCTACAATGATCATTAATATGTTCTCAGATTTCTCCAGTACTGAATTCAATTAAATCGGGCATACTTGAGGATATTAAAACCTTTATACCCCTCCCATCCACCCACCCCACATACACACAGACATAGCCTACATACAAGCACACATACACACACACAAATTGTAACACCACAGAAACCGTATGGAATTCATATGACGCCTCCTGTTTCCTGTATGAACAAAAGTTCTAGAAAAAGAACCTTGCAATCATTATCCTCGTTGTAGCGCAGCGCATACGGCGGGGAAAGTTAGGCCTATTCAGAAAATAATTACGATGGAAAGATACTTCCGTCCCAAGCGAACGTGAACGTTTTCTGCGTAATGGTAAAGAAAATAGAAAATAATGCAAGGTCATTATAAAGTGTAACAACAACTAACAAAACGGAACAATAATTCTCTAGGCTAATGGTCTTTCAAGTAATGTTAAGACAGAGAGTCACCCATACCCTCATGTAAAAAAATAAAAAATAAAATAATGTAATAATAATGTGCTGATTCTCTGCATTTTTTCATGTAGTAAAATATTCAGTCTAAAATCAACTCTTACAGAGTGCACACGGTCCTTATTGAATTAATACTGGACACTTCACTATGTTGAAAGGGATGGAAGGCGCTATGTAAACGAAATTCATTCATCAATTCAATAGCGGTGCACCACAGCGCCTATTAGTTCCACATGTTCCTCGCGAAACTTTTGCTCTGCTTCACATGTTTGTAAACGAACACATCTACATTGGTGAATTCTCCTCGGTTCCCTAAAAAGTATTTTTTTGTGTTTTTTAAAAGGCGTAGGCCTACTTTGTATTGTGCTGAACTGAAGCAGTATACTGTAGCCAAAGTCTGCTGTGAAACGTTGAATTCAAGGTCGCATCCTATCAGCTTTTTGTTTGAAATGTTTTCGTTTTGGGTATCTTTCTTTCGCATGAGTAAGTGTAGCTAAACGGTGTCATTAAATTGCCGTTAAAATCATAATAAATGAACCCTCAGTATTAGTGAAATAATGTTTTCTTCGCAAACTGCCGAGGAGTTCTAAAAGATAATCAATTTTATGCTCAACAAGAGTAGTTTTTAATTCCTCAGCATATGGTAAGGTGTCAAAAACGTGATAAATTTATTCACAGTGCTGCCATAGGAGTCGAACTTAATGGGTCCCCAGAGTGCAAGTTCAAGCAATCGCCTTTTTTCAACGAAGCAGATGTTCTGCAGTGGTAATGCAAGCAGGTCTTCACAATGGTGTCTTGTACTTTGATGGATTAATTTTAAACACTAATGAAAGACGTATTAATAGGCAATTGACTCGCACTTCATTCGTGGCCAGCGTCCACTGTATCCAGAAAATATAGGCCTTCATCCAGCCCAATCGCTTTACGGTTTATTCTGAACTCTGAACAGAGAATATAAGTCTCTGCTGTTTTCACATTTCTCTCTTGTCAAAGACTCAACATCATAAAAATAAAGGTCCTCCACTCGACCCTACTCTCTAATCATGTCTGAACGTCAAGGTCGCCTTCAGTTAGGCAGAAGTTAGAGAGAAAGTCTAACAAAGTTACACTAATTAGTGTTCCGATCTAATAAGATCGCATCAGTCGAGTGGAGAACAGTCTGGCGATCACAGAGCCGACTGCATGCTGCTAGACATTTTATTGGTCAAATTTTTATCCATACACTTTGATTATTCACCTTTGTAGGGAAGGGCTGCATATAAGAGCTATGCACAACATCTGGTAATTCCGTTTTAAAGTTTTTGAAATAAGTGCAACAGGTTAGTTTTAATGTCAACTAAGCGTCAACGCACACATAATTCGGCCTAAGTTCAACCCACGTATCCCATAGTTTACGTTAAGTGGTCCATGACAAACATTTCGTATTTTCTTTAAAATCTACTCATTTGTTCGTTCGTTTCCCATTTGTCGAACTAAATGCAGCAAAGTTCGCACCTTTCAAGTCATCAGGTGTCTTTTTGTTGTTTGCACCTAAAGTTCCTACAGGGCGCAAAGCATTGCCTCGAGGAATGGTCGAGATGCGTAGATCAATGAAAAACTAGGTTTCTTTATCCCATACATGAAAGCCTAGAGTGAATATACAAGACAATGTGTGTTAAAGCTCCTCATTTGAAATCAGGGATTTGTAAAACATTGTGTTCGAGCCCCGTGTTTAAGACGTGAAATCCTTAAATTACTTTATTAATCGTTGTATTGTGTATTCACGCAAGGTGAGATCAACGAGAGAGAGAAACAGTTAAGTTTAATGCGATTTGCCAGTAGGCCTACTCAAAGAACTCACGTTCAAAGACAAATACACAAAGAACACTTACGCTAGTCTGGAATTACTATAGGACACCGAGCTTCTTAAATTCTGAAACATCAAATAAACGGGTATATCATTGAAATGTTGTCGGTAAAAATGAACTCTCCTGAATACCATGAGCTTGTTAGTTTCATACATTAAAGTTGCTCAGCGGTCAAAAATCTTTTGGATCTTTTGCATTACAAATAGAATACATTGTATCATTGCAATTGTTAACGGTGGCTAGTTGACTGATAGGACAGCAAAAAACAAACATCAAGTGCTCTCTTCGTCTCTCCATATCCTATATTTAAAAAACTTGCTATATTACTCAGATTACTTAAACATAAAGGCAAACTCAGTCGCCCGAAAACAGAACCTTTTGTAGACTTCGCAGGTCATCTTACTGCATTTGCCATTTGATTTTGTCAGGCTTAACAGATTTATTTTGAAAATATTTTTTAATCAACTGCATCTGTCAACGTCGGGGCTGTCTACACTTATAACCCTAAATACCCTCTTTTAAATTAAAATTGACTGGCTCAGTCAGTGTAATTATAATAAGCTTTGGCAAATACGAAATCACAGTAAAAAAAAAAAAAAAAAAAACACAAGCATTAGAAATACTAATTTGTTTATTCATTAAATGATCAATGTTATGCAAATTCATTTAATAATACGAACAATAACATTTCATTTAATTATAATGTTGGCCTCAAATTAAGACAAAGCTTTATTTAAAAAATACATTTGGCATTTAATTGATAAATGTAATTTGCAGCTCATTGCAGTTAGTGCATAATTTACCTTTAGTTTAGAGCGGAATACAGCACAGACTGGCACAGTTGTGCTCAGAGATGGTGCTTATTCTGGACCAGTAGCAGGAGGGAGTGTATTGTGTAGGGGAGGGCAGGTGCCATCCATTTTGTGTTGCACTACTGTGACAGTCGTGGAGGTAGAAATGTGATGTTCGAGACTGTAAACCAATATTGGCCTGAAATATCAATAAATTGAATAACAGCCCTATTGATTGTGCAGGGACTGCACAACACCAGAGACCCACGCCCCCTTGTGCTGAGTAGTCAGATTCATGCATGGTATTGCAAGGTCACACAGGCATACACATACACGTCCCGCATCTGTTGAGACAAAGCAGGTACTATGGAGCGTTTAAGAGGACACAATGGACATAAGTCTGGAAATAAATGATTGGATCAACCGTGATATTTTATATTAAATGTATGTGCTGTTAACAGACCAATTATATTTTTAACATCTTGTCATGTTGACTGTGCATGAATTTTCTTAAACTTTCAAAGACATCCAAATAATCAATCAGTTAATCAATCAATAAAATAACAAATCAATCATACAATTTCCCAGACATGTACTATGGATGCTTTCATTGCCAGGTAGCATGAGCTTGTGCACTTGCTGAGCTGAGTACAGCACCTATCACTAGATGTTGATATGGCTGGATATGAATTTCTCTAGAAATAAACACGACAGTTAAACTGATACCAGGTCAGCTGTGACCATTAGCAGTGGAAAATAATTTTGCAAAAATATGAAACTACAGATTTAACAGCCATCTGATTCGATAATGTTATTACTTATGAACAATATGTTTTCGTTTGTAACAGTTTCAAGACAAAGCATTCTTTCATTTACAAACTGTCTTTATGGTTGCAATTCTAGTCCGCAGAGAGTCTGCTATTGCTGTTCATTGCCTCAAATTTAATTCAACATCGTTTAGTGTTTTATCACAGTCAGATTTTACTAAACCAATATCACAGTCAGATTTGACTAAACCAATCTGAGTTGTTTACACACCAATGGCGAAATATGTCACCTGTGCTTTAATTGGGATGGATGAGGAAATGGAATACATTTCAATGTTTATCATTAAGAATCGTCAATGCAGATTTCATCCAATTTATGTTGCATCCAGAAAGCACTGTGAAGCCTTGAACGTTTTACAAACATACTAGGGATTATGAAATGCCATATGTGTTAAGTTAAATTTTATACATGATCTGTTATATTATATAAAATGGGGCCTAAAGGGCATATAGTAATTCCGGGAAATAACGTAAACATTAATGGAGTACATCCTCAACCCATATTTCATTTAGACTGATCTCTAACCTTCAATTAGGCTACGTGATGACATCACAATCACTTACAACCACGGCTTCAGATATTCAAAGTTAATTAATAAGTCCCTTGTGGTTTTATTCTTGAACAGCAAGGCACTACCAAGCATGTGGGTGTACTCAGAAAATCTGGCCATCACCCAGCCCCGCACTGCAGGCAATAGGAAATTTTCACTTACAAATGAATGCACAAATAAATTGACTTAAATATATAAATCCAGTTAATAAATGCACAGTTGGTGAGTCAATTTTGTAAAGAAAAAGAAACTGTACAGTAGAAAGTATTTTTTACAGAAATGGCTCCAACATTTGTAATATTACAAATACTAATTTACACATAGGTTCAATCCACAATCACAATCCATTTCCTCTCTGACAATTTAAGCCAGTATTTTTGGCATTAAAACAGCATTTTAATGCCGTAAAATATGGATTCAAGAACATTCCACATTGGGGGGGGGGGGGGGGGGGGGGGGGGGGGGGTGTCCTTAAAAATAAAGACCTTATGACTAAACTTTGTGCTTAAGGTTGAGGACGAAGAGCACGAGCACACAATCAACTTGTCAAACTGCCACAACTGGGCCTGCGCAACCTGTCATCAACCTCACTAAAACTACAACATCAAGTGAAGAAGACGGCCAAACAACATGTACACAAATGGCCGGCCCAGCCTGGCCCATTCAGACTGATTTCCTAGAGAAATTCAAGCCTGCCAAAACAAGATGGAGGTTTAACTGAATTTGGGGCTCATCCCAAAAAAGGAACAGCTTTGGGCATGCAGCCACGTCCACCCAAGTAACTGGGACAGCACTTCATGACAAACCTCCAAAAGACATTACATTGGAGCATGCGCAGAAAGGTCACCAATGCACCCAGGGAGCACTTATAAAAATGCTTTATTAACGTACACTTTTCATTTCTGAATGATGATAAGAAGCCAAATAGAATCTATGTACGGACTTAAAATGTATATGCTGGTGAGCAAGAGGGGGGAAAATGTTTTTTTTTTTTAATCCAAATAAAATGGTAATCTAAATTCACATTAGCAGTATAGCTGTCAATGCCCTAAACAAAAGTTCCACCAAGGTAATGTTAGGATTTATACATTTGTTTCAAAGAAAAGAAACAAGGCCCAAAGTGGATTGACAATGTGGTGTGAGACTCAACAAGAACACGAGACTGTGATATAGAGCTGCACTGCTTCAGGAAACAGAAGGACTAAGATACAAGAAATACGTTGTGCCAGGGTTTCAAATCTAAAAATGACCTTGTGCATCAAACAAATCATTCAAGGTGTGAACATTCCTGTTGGAGAAGGAAGAAAAAACAATCCCATCAATAAACGACTGTTGTGCCAAATGAGGGAAATCTTGCGGAAAATGCTAGAAATGCCTCTCCCGCGTTCACTGACATTTGACCAGAAAATGATACCAGGGAACTGTAACACTTGATTTAATGTGTTACTCAAAGTCAAGGGCAACGTACAAAGCGCTTTGAATCTGGCACTCAGTCCGGGGACATAAGGCAGTGTGTATGGGGGCCTTTGAGACTGCAGTACATCACACTTTTGCCTTTCGTTTGTTGGACGCCATTGCAAATTGGAAATATACAGAGCCAAAATGGCTGGCCTCTTCAACAGAAACAATCATTAGATAGATATTGGCTGTGAGTATGTAGATGAGGCATCTTGAAAAACACACCCTCCTACCAATTTCTGACACAGTGGGGGGGAACAATGGAGCCTTCCAGGCAAACTATATCTGGACCATTCACAACTGTTTATTTTCAATGCACATTACCATTGTGTTTAGAAATCCAACAGCTTGAAGTCATGTCTGACTCAGGTAAGATTATCCATCTCCCCTGTCTTTATACGTGTTTTTGTCAGCTCAGCAATTCCTTTAGAAGGAACGCTGGAACATTCATAATTTAATATACTGAAATAATAACAACAAATTAAACCATTATAAGACGTAATACTGAAAATATGTTCCTACCACTTTTCATTTCCTCTGGACAATTCATTCAGAAATATATAACTCACGTCTCTCCAAATTTACCGAAGCAGCTAGAAGTTCTTGTGGTAATGGCCTTCATGATTTCGTAAAGGAAAAAAAACAGCACCAGCTCTATGCACCTATCAGCAAAACCAAATGTTACGGAACACGACTGCTTCATTATCCACAAGAACTTTGAAATGGATTTACCCTCAGATAATAGTCTAAGGAATGATATTCACTGGCCAGCAAAGGCACATACTGCAAAAAGCCCATTGGAACAATACAATAAACGAAACAATCCCATACAACAACAACAACAACAACAACAAAAACTCATTTTTGTTATATTTGGAGCACTCAACCCTTTTTCAACAACTTTAGCCCTGCGGTTGGTGGCCATACAGGTGTGTCTTCACCCCAAATGCTTTCATTTGTCCTCTCAAAAAAAAAAAAAAAATGAAACTGGAGGCGCACACACAGAATATAAATCTGGCTGTTTTGGGGTTGTTTTTGGGGTGGTGGCTCTCCTCAGGGGGAGGACAACAGGTTCAGGTAGGCCAGACACAGCAGGAGACAGCAGAGGCTGTCCAATTTGGACCTGTATATGGAGCTTGGTAAGTTTTACCGAGAGAGGAGAAGGTAGCCATGTAGTGAGTAAACAGACCCGTCTTTCAATCTGTCCTTAACTTTAACCAACACAATTAAATGTTATCGATTTGGTTTCTTATAACTGTTCTTACCCTGAGTTCATCAGTCCCAGAAATAAATCTGTAATATATATATATATATATATATATATATATATATATACATTGTTTAAAAATTAATACTTAAAGTCAGTACTTAAAGTCCATGAGGAGCACATATCAGTTTTCAAAGCATCTCAGCCTTTGGAAATCATTCAACGTAGAGTGACGTATCTCTCCTTAGCTTTTGCTAATGAATTGTTAAGTACTGTAGTAGTACAGTGGTAAGTAGTAGCACGTTTTTGCGGCCATCATGAGGTCAACAATCACTGAGATGAATGGAAAATAAATATCCTGTAAGAAATCAAACAAAATGCAGCACTTTTTAAAAACATTATTCCTTGAAAGTGCAGTGCTGTTATACGGAACCTGGGCTCCGGTCTCTTACTCTACGTCCCCATTGGGGCAGGAGCAGGAGCAGAGCTTTTTGAAAGAGCGAGAACATAAAAGGTGGAGAGGAGATTAGAGACACTAAGGGGTAGTGTGGCCCCGTGACCTTGTGGATGAGAAGGTCAACAGGGTGGCCGTGATGGGAGAGTAATGATGTGGACTCACTACCGCATCGGCCCAGAATTCAGAGGGAATCTCACAGACAGACCCAGGGTGTGCATGCATGTGTGTGTGCGTACGTGTTTGAGAGTAAGGAAGACAGAGCGGGACTTCGGGGGGGGGTGGCTAAAAACGCAACCTCTTCTTTCACAGGCTAAGCAAACACACAAATGTTTTGCAGTGTTATCTTTGCAGAAGAGGAGGTGATCCCTCATTCATGCTTTTGAAACTCTGAACTCAAGTCTTGAGCAGAATTCAAGTGAAACAGAAAACAAGAGGTTGTGAGGTGGAGTGTGTGCATGTGTGTGTGTGTGTGTGCATGTGTGTGTTTGCACGTGTGCATGTTCACGTGTACATGTGTGAGTGAGTGAGAAACCCTTTCCAATGGCAAACTACCATAATCTTGGCTTCACTTCCATTAAATTCAGGGCAGGGCCAGTTCTGGCCTAGTTCAAGCATCTAAGGGCAAGGAAAGTGCCTAACTGGAGCCAATTTGGAAAACACTTAAGCAATATGGAGGCATCAGTTCACTGGCACTTATCCCCTCCTATCAGCCATGATGCACTCTCTTCTGAATCCTTTACCTCATAGTCTGTTCATAGAGTTTGCATCACCCATGGTAAGGATTTAATTACTTGGTAAACACAGACTCATTCTTAGATGTCTTATTACTTCTTAAATGTGTTGTTGTGACTGCATGTTTCTCATTGGTGCTTGTTAACTTTGTAACTGTTCCTGCACAAGGATAAAATTATGCCAGTTAAAAGGATATGTAGTTCTATTCAGTTACAATTCAAACACCTAAATGGGGTTTCATTACTTTTCTTCCAAGGGTCTTGCAAATTCGTAAATATCCATGTATACAAGTGTCAGCCAGAGTGGGAAGGAGAACCAAGATGCCACTTTATTTGCCACTGTTGAATACGCTGAACACTTGATTAGATTTAGTATTCCATATAAAGGACAAACGGATTTGACTGAGTCAGACCCAGCTTCTTTTATTATTTAAAGCCAATGTCCAGTCACCTCTCTTTCTGCAGGTTTAGGGGGGTGGGGGGGGGGGGGTGAATGTAAGGTTGTAAAGAATGAGTCAGGGGTAAACGGTGAAGGGGCGGGGGCAGGTATGACAGACTCAGAGGGGGACGGGGAGCCAGGTGCTGATGGAAATTGGCAGCCTCTTTGAGCCGCAGTGACCTCATGCCAGGATAATACCAGATCCATAGGTGTTCCCCGGTTATTTCCCATTCTCATGCTGATTGCCTTTCAGTGTGCGTAGTCAATCTTTCTAAAATTGCCTTTCTCTTAACGCTTAATTTCTTATGTTCTGCTTATGTACCAGCCTTATAGAAGATGAAAGTCAGCGTTGTATGCTCCCAAGTTAAATGTTCATTGTACATCTGTGAATGAAAATACATTGCATACATTTCACAATACAACTTTACAAAAAACGTTTAATTTCAGGGTTTGCACGTGGTCTGTATAATGCCCTCAACATCAAATAGAAAATTGCTAGTATCACATAAAAAGCAGACAAAATCAAGACGCACAACTTTTGTCTGGTTTTTCCCTTCCTCAAAATAAAGTCTGAGAATTAATAAAGACAACGTTCAACCTTTAGATTACTTTACCGTTCTTCAAAACCACAAAAGTTCTTTCCAGTCACATAATACTAAATGACACAAGGTTTTCTGCCGGATATTAACAAATATTTCCAACGCGGCTTTGCGAAATCCAATCCTCACCCCATATGCAGTGACCTATAACATTTCTTTTGAGGAAGAGTTAAAAAAAAAAAAAAACTAAGACCAACAAGCTCCAAGAGTTTCCTTTTAAACACCACAAGCGAATATAATAAACCTATATTTGTTTGAATAACTAGGCCACAACCCATGCATGCATAGGCTATTATTATTATTATTATTATTATTATTATTGTTGTTGTTGTTGTTGAGCACTACGTAGCCATATTATTTGATATATACTGCTCTCAAATAAATATAAATGTTCAACAGCCTACATAAACGTTATGCCTAGTACACGTTTTACCATAAGTCAACGACATGCAGTCTACTTGTAAATAGACTATATATACAGACAAAGGCATTACAATCACAGAATTATTGTAATATTTAATTAAAACAATTTAATAAAATGTACTTTAAATTATTTACTTAAGTTCATTGGTTATTCTGCAACAATACCTCACCGAAACAGATAATATTCTAGTAAGCTAATGGCGAAAATAGACGAGATATATTAATGAAATAGGCCTACTGTTTATATGCTAAATAAATCCAAAATGATGGTGGTTGACTAAAAGATCCGTATTCCATGAGTTTCTATTGAATTTTATTAGTGTTTCAGTCCAAACTAGCACAGGAAAAGAAAATGTGCTACCGCAGCTTTCGCGTTATTTACAATTCACTTAGCATGTCCTTGAACAGCTCAGTCGCAATGAATGCCAAGGAAACCTCAATCATGCACTATGGGTCAGATTGTGGTAATTTTCCTCTTCGTTAATAACTCTTTGTGTGCTGGTCTGTACTAAATAAAAAATGGATCCAAATCAGTTTTGCCATAGCGTTCCGTACATTTGCGTTTCAAAGATTAGCTTCTCGGAAAGTTGGAAAGCGTTTAATTTGGCTATTCCACACTAAGAGGTCATCATCACAGTAAATAACGAGCAGTTTGAGGTGACATATGAGACTGTGCGCGTGTTACAGTAAAATTGGTTACACTATTCTCTCCATGTTAAAATCATGAGGCCATGGCTTCTGAAAAACACGGGGAAAATTGAAAGCGCACAGTTTATGTTTAGGCTAGGTCTTGGACAGTTGTTGCAACAAACCTGTTCTGCCAAATGATAGTAGGCTAGCCTATCTCACATATAAAATGGTAGCAGTACTCTAGCGGCTGAACTGTTTGTTTTTATTCTTGCTAAACATTAATTATATATCAACTCCACTGTCTGGCTGTTGAATATAATATGCCGTCGTTCATGCATTAGAAATGATAAACTGACTGAATGGGTTGTGTGTGTGTGTCGGGGGGGGGGGGCTTACACCACAGCGGTTGTTGTTGTAGCCACTAGTGCAACCCACAGGCATAGCGCGCGTCTCACCACGCAACAGTATCACGCAAAATCCCACACGCCAGTCCCACGAAACCACGTCACTTAAATTCACAAGCTGTGAACCTGCAGCAAAATATCAAAAGCCGATGTTGCTGATCTACGCTACAGGCGGGAGTTTAGTCAATCAAAAATTTGTAATCCAAACAAGCGGATTTTCAGCAGAAAGACACACACGAATCGACTTGGTTGTATGTGCTACTGTACCTTGAGTTTAACAACAAACAACCTTTGCATCCACTGCAAATATGTTACTTTAAAAAATCTAAATCCTGGATATTGTGTGTAATTTGCTCCGTCTAGTGAAAGATTCTTTGGTGTATTACCTAAATAAGGTGAAATCTGGGGCAAGCTCAAGTAGACTGGTTGTCTGAGCCGGTGAAGTGTGAAATTGCAACACCAGACAGCCGGCATAATAGCACAGAAGGGGGCTAATGTTCATGCTGCATTCACAGAACATTCTTATAATGGCTAAATTAAAAGGAAAAAAATATATAAATGTGATAATGTTCTAGTCAGTTTTTCGTTCTCTTTTAGAATTTCCCCCTTTGGTTTTTTGTTTATTTTGCATACTCCCACTCAGTCTATTCCTCTTTGCCCCGTTCCTTTCTTTCTGGGGATCTTCTCTAATGGGTTGCAGGTTATTTGAAAAAATAATGAAGACCTGCACAATTTTTTTTCCAGAAAGAAAAGTGAAAAGGGGTGGGGGGGCAGGGATAGAGAAAAATTCCTTCCTGGTTTGTAATTTACACCGTTGTCAGGCAGCCCCCAGCCAACCCTCCCCCCTACCCCCTGCCACCCCATGACACAGAGGCAAGGAAGAGACAGAACAATTAAAATTAATAACTGAGAACAATCCGAGTTCCATTTCCATGATTAGTTCCGCATTAGTTCCCCCCCCCCCCCCCCCCCCAAAAAAAAACCCAACACCCGACACTCACAAATGCCCGCAAACACAAACACAAACACACACTGTCGCACATCACAGCACACCTGTTGTGGGCCCTGATTTCTCTGTACCAATCACAGATTTTATATCATTGCTAAAATCCTGTACGATTATATTTGTATAAAATGCTGTACGATTTCTTATCTGTATTTGTCAATTGCTGTTTCCTTATGTTAATCACATGAACAGGGTTGCACCTAAAATTTACAAACAGTTAGCATTCATCATCTCATACATCTGGGGAATGCACAAAAACAAAGGTCTGCACATGTGTCATGAATACCATATTAGTTCTTCGTAGGAACAAAGTAAAAATAACTGAAGAACAGTTTTGTGAATGAGGCCCAATCACTTCACTGTAGTTTTTATTTTGTTTTTTTATCCGTTTCCCCTTCACTTTCAGAAAACAAAAGATGCCTCAGCCAGATCATTGACATTTGTATGTTTGGCAGCCATATTTTTTTCTAACCTCTATGGTTTTCACAGGGGACTACACCTCAGTGCCATTTGCAGCCTCTGACACAGACAACGACCAACAGCTCCAATCTGGCCTGACCGTACTCACCCTCCTGCAACTAATTTAGAATCAAAGCGCAAAGGCAAGCACATTTTAATTCCTTGCTCAAGACCACAGTTACTCACACAGTTTAATGTGGGATTTCACATGTGTAAATATTATTCATCCACGCATTGGGTTTTTGTCTAATATTGAGGGATACATTCATATTACAAAATATTAAAATGTATTTTTTTAAATGTACATAAAATAAGAGTTATCAGTCATCGGTGATATGGACAGCAGAGTGGTCTGTTGTGGTTTGTTTTAGTTATAGTGGCTCTGAATGCATGCCTGTCTGCCTAGGCTTCACAGGATTCTTCTTCCACAGTGTCATTTCTTTCAGCTTGCGCTAGTTTGATGCCAGGGATGCCCTCTAACCCTCTGTTTAAATGTCCTCCCTCAAAACCCGCCCCCTCCCCTCTGCCCACCCCCTTGAGTGAAACCTGGCACTGCATTGGGGTCACTATACTGGTGGCCTGTGCTCCCCATTTACAAAACACATTTAAGACACTTTTTTGCGACTGGAATTTAACAGTGCTCTTTAAAAGTGGACGTCTTGGCCATGGCAAAGGTTTAGAGGGTCTAGTGTGGTGTAGCTCTCTGGACATTTGCAAAGTCACACAAAATGCTTTGTGAAGTGTACACACTTATTACAAATGTGAGAATGTCTTACTCTGAAACCCTCAAAAGCAAATCCAGGGCCTTTTGTCTGAATATTTTGCATACACACACACACACACACATACGCACAGAGGGAGAAGGAGGGAGGGAGGGAGGGAGAGGGAGAGAGAGAGAGTGAGAGAGGGAGAGAGGGAGAGAGAGAGAGAGGGAACAGAATCAAATCACAAAAGCAGAGAGCAGAGGTGAGCAGGAAAGATTTGTCCACAGAAAGAGTGCTGTAAGCAGATCTCTCTCCCCTGCTGCTGGTCTCCATGTGGGCTCTAGGAAAGTGCTAAAGTAAATAAGACGATGATGATTTGAGGGGATTTTGGGCTTTTTTGTTGTCGTTTTGATGAATGGACAATCAGCAGAGCCCAGCAGACAGACTAATGGGTAATCACAGGAAAGACAGACAGACAGACAGACAGACAGACAGACAGACAGACAGGGCTCATGGATTAAGGAGGTTTAACTTTGTTAAAAATGATTAATGCAGTTCTAATTACAGCCGGTGAGCAGAGGAAGCCTGGTGAAAAATCAGCTGAATCAAAGGAGAAGGCAAAGGGGGGGGACTGGTGCTCATTTTTGTGCCTTTGCGAAGGGCTTGACATGGCCGGAGCTTCGTGAAATCCCGCCCCGCCCCACCCCACCCCTTAAAAAAAGGGGAGCGCGGGGCCTCTGTCCATCTCCTCTCATTTCTCACACCACCACCAACTGAGCCTGACCCCAAAACTAACCAGCGGATGACAAACTCAAGAGAACATGACCACACAGCCCTTTGCACGCAAGCTTAGCCGCATAGAGACTCCAGGAGTACACACGTTTGGCAGGCACGCACTCATATTGTGCAACTCATTTACAGTATAGATTTGAATTTGGCATGCATTGTTTGCACTGCTCAGAAAAATCGTTAAAAAAAAATCACAAACGGCTGTGAGTTAAGTAAGAGCAAATTTTGAAAGTGGAACTACTTTGCAAATGGCCTGTATTAAAATCCCGGAACAACAGGGCATGTTACAAACACGCTCCTACCCTAAATATGTGGAGTTTGTCTAAACACTCGCAGACATAATAAGTCTTCAGTACCCAGCCAAAGAATACCACTACCACAAATTTAATCGTGTGATACAATCAGAACCGCTGCAATCAGTGAGTGTCAGCATTAATTAGGCTGCAGCTCTCATTACCCGCCGATTTGAAGAAGAAAAAAAAAAAAACCGCGAGATCGCCTGGGGAGAGCAGGCTGTCATTCTTTTCATCAGCCCCTCCCCAAAACATATCTGCAAAATTAATTTTGATTAGAATATAATTTTGTGGAGAAAAAAAAAAATTATTAATTTGCCGGTTCTCTTTTTTTTCCTCCCCCCCCCCCCCCCCCACATAAGAATGTGCCCTTGCTAACCCGCCCTCCACCCCCCCCCCCCCCCCTCCCACCAATGTGTCTGGAGGTACTGGGGGCGGGGGTGGGGGGGGGGGGTATGATGGAGCAGTGGCAGGTGCAGGCATTCTGTGGCGAGGCAGGACAGGGTCCAGTGGACCCGCACATTAAGCCCCACTGACTGCCTCTTAATAGCCGCTCGTCACACCCGTGGCTCCTCACGTCTCCCCATCGAAGCTTCGCCCATAAACTTGGTCCTCGTCCATACACTCGGCTGTTAGGCCTGTCATACCCCATGCCCCCTGCGCACACCCCGGCTATGTCGCCACAGAATGGTGCCCAATTAAAAGTAATCGGAGGCCGATAAGTGAAAAGAATTCCTGGTCCAAATGGTTTTCATTTTTCTCCCGTCCTCTTCTTCAGCTTTTATTTTCTTTTTCTTTCCCGACCCACCCACCCTTTTTTTTTTTATAAAAGTAATGAGTTTTGAGTGAGGCTGTGGATTAACAATACAAAAGCTATTGTTGTTCAGATCCGCGCCTTTGCAGTGAATTATTTATTTATTTTAACATCAATGGGGCACTGCCGTGCCAAGGCTGTTACAGTGGGGGCAGCAATGATCGCCAAGGCGACCCGTGGCTGGCTTGCGAACATGGAGTCTTAACGTACACGGGGGGGTTGGGGGAGGAAGTGTGCTGCCTCATGTGTACACGCTCTCCCCTTTACTTCCATGCCAGCAGGTCCTTCGTGCCATTACCAAACTCTCTACACATGCACCCTCTCGGCAAAAACAGCGAGATTCCTGTCACGTCTACATACTGTATCATCTGCTGCACCCTGTTTTACCCAGCTTTCCTTTGTGACATCATCGCACAGCTGAAGTTCCACAGGGCTGTGTCTGCATTGTCCCTACGCTTGGTAAAAAATGAAAGAACGAGTGTCTTCTCACTCCACAGACACAGACTACTGAAAGAGACATCATTCACACAGCTGCTACAGATTTACTCAGATTGTATAAGCTGAACTAGTGACCCGGGACGGATATGGTTTCTGTGAGTCTAACTGGTGCGATACAAAAAATTAAACACTGAAAATAAGACAAACCCTGAAAGCTAAAATAACTATCAGCATCTAAACAGTAATTACAACAGTGAAATAAAAAATAGCAAGACAAGTTAAGATTTGCCAAAAGACTCAGATATCTGAAACGCTTCTACGAGAACAGGATGAGGGGAGTCTTGTTTTTGTTTTTTCAGGTGTGTTTGTGTGTACGTGGGGGGGGGGGGGGGGGAGTGGGTGTGGGTGGTTGACCAGCCCTCCTCTTATTTGCACAACATTCAACTTGGCAGCAAAGTTTCACCACTCTGAGCCCCTTACTCATTCCCCTGCTGAGAGGCTTTCAGCAATGCAGATGTCACTTGATGTCACATTTCGCCCAAAAGGACAGAGCGAAGCACGACAGGTCCTAGCAACATGACACCAATGAGATCTCCAAAAGTAAAGATGACCCAATATTGATGAGTCAATAAACCAGACTGGATGAGACTGAAGGAAAAGGGTGCTTTGGAGGGGAAGGCTTTGTGTGTCTGTGTCTGTGTGTGTACGTGTGCGAGTGTGTGTGTGTGTACGAGTGCATGTATGTGTACGTGTGTGTATGTATGTGAATGTGTTTGTGTATGTGTGCATGCATGTGCGTGTGTGTGTGTACAAGTGTGTACGTGTGCATGTGTGTGTGTGTGTGTGTGTACGAGTGCGTGCATGTGTACGTGTGTGTATGTATGAGTGTGTGTGTGTGTGTGTGTGTGTGGGGGCCTGTGTATGTGTATGTCCACGTGTGTACGGGTGTGTGTGTGTATGTATGTGAGTGTGTTTATGGATGTGTGCATGCATGTACGTGTGCGTGTGTGTGTCTGTATGTGTACGAGTGTGTACATGAATGTGTGTTTGTGTGTGTGTCTGTACATGTGTGTTTGTGTACGTGTGTGTGAGTGTGTGTGTGTGTATGTGTACGTGTGTGTGTGTCTGTATGTGTACGTGTGTGTGTGTGTGTACTTGTATGTGTGAGTATGGGTGTGTGTGTGTACTTGTATGTGTGAGTGTGTGTGCGTGTGTGTGTGTGTGTGTGTATGTAGGTGTGTGTGTGTGTGTGTGTGTGTGAGTGTCGGGGGGTGTGTGTGTATGTGTGTGTGTGCGTGCGCGTGTGTGTGCGTGTGCAGTGATGGTGGAGCAGGCTCTCCTCCATAGTAACTCTGACACCGCAGTGCCTCCGCGCCGAGCGCTTGTTTGGCGTCTGGCAGCTGGGCAGCCAACAGCCCACACTCGGCTCCGCTCTCTGCCAGAACGTAGCGTTTACCATCTCCAGCAATAATGCTAAACGCTCCTCGCAATCCCCCAAAATTCATGTGATTTCTGTGATTTATGGAAATTCGCAACCTCCCGCCGCACTTGGCCGTGAGCGCTGGGAACCTGCCGCACATATGGAATCGAATCGCGGCCGCCCACGGCTTCCCAGGACCGGAGTGACCACCAGCGGCACGTTCCGCCGCGTCGCCGGCTCTCCCCCTGCCAGTCGAGTCTGGCTGAGAGATAAGGGAGCACCGGAATAAACAGGGGGGCGAGAGCAGGCCGCTCAGCCCACCCGCGCTCCTCCCGCACCTACGGTCCGCAGAGAGCATCCGGCGCCGAGTCGAGCCTCGAACCCCAGCGCCCCGAGGGTCTCCGCCTCGGCTACGCGAAACAGATGGTTCGGCATTCGAATGCACAAAAATAAATAAATAAATAGATAAAAACAAAGACGAGCTAAGTTTTTACACAGAAAAAAGAGTAACTGCTAACCAGCCCACTGTCTCAAACCGAATGTGCTGAAGCCTACGCAGAATATGCATGCAAGGTGGGAGAGCTTCACTGAAAGGCAGCGAAAGCGAGCGCTCGCTCGCGCGCTAACCCCCTTCTGCTTCTCTCCATCCTACACACTGGCTGACCGCACAAGAGCAGGTGTTTCCATGGTGCAGAGAAGCACTTCTCTGGTCAGGTGTAATAGGTACAGTGGTGCTAGCAATGGCAGCTGAGCTGACACACACTCATGCGCACATAAACACGCACACATACAAACGCACACACGCACGCACACACACACACACACAGGTACACACATGCCCACACGCACACACGCACACACAAGCACTCACACGCACACGTACGCACACACACACACACACACACACACACAGGCAGCCACCGAGGCAGTGGAAGGCAGCCAGAGCAGTGGGGGCTGCCAAGGAAGCGGTCATTTGCTGGCAGGGTTATTCCCCTCACCCCTCACCTCACTCACACCACTCTTAATCACGAGCAGAGGGAAGCCACTATTTCTGAGCAAGCTGCATGTGGTCCCTCTCAAAAAAGAACTGTGAAAAAAGAAAATGACCATGGAATAATCTCCCTGAACCAATTTTTTAAATTTGAAAACTGATCATTCATTGAGTAGGAAGTTGTTTAAAATAAACAGGGCCGGGTCATTGTTAGGGAGAGGGGACCATCTCAACGCCCTTGTGAACCTTTACTTGCTTGACTGGTCTGCTGAACGCAGGATACAGTGGAAGGGAGCCATTAAGGGGAGCGCTACGGGGAATGACAGGATTATTTTTAATTCGTACTATGACCACCCGCGGTGTTACGAGATCTCCAGCAAGTGCGAACACTCGCCCCAGCCAGCAAAGGTGAAGAAACTCTACTGTTTCATAGCTGGCTTCTCCGTCGGCCATTTTATTCACATCCAACATAAACGTCCAGTACGTTTCACACTAACCACAGTAAATCCTCTTCCAAAAAAAAAAAACATAAAATGCAAAGTCTGTAGGCTGAAGCATCATAAAAGCAGTCAAGAGTGGATTTCAGAAAGTGAGTTATGTGCTAAAATGCTGCTTGACCCCTGACCGGGGGCCATGTGATCTCCCTCTGAGTGGTCCACCCCAAAGCGCTCCATCCCTCTGCTGGACACTAAAACTGTGAGCGCGGACGCCGCTCCCGAAAAGCAGGAGGAAAGACCAGGAGGACACGCATTTTCTGCCCCATAAATCCAGGGGAGCATCTCGGCCACATGTCGGCTTGTTAACAACCGAAAGAACAAGCCCCGCCCGTCTCCACCCCCTCCCTTAGCTACCGCTTCGCATGCTATCCCGTGCCCGGTCCTCGCCGGCACACGGTGCCGCAGAAAAAACCCCAGTTTCCATTCATGCTTCTCATTATTGGAACACGTTGGGGTTTAATGGACTCTTGTAAAACGGTGAATTGCAGCACTCTAAAATGGATTTTGACGCCGTTATGTGACCGTACTTATGGAAAAGGCTTTGATTGCAAAAAAAAAAAAACCCAACGCTTATGATTGCGGACGGAAAAAAAGAACGCGACTCGTTAATTATTTTTTACTGCCAGATAAAATGATTATGAACTAGAGAGAATACACAGAGGACCAGTAACACAGGCCAGAATTTGCATTAGAAAACCATTTCCTCTAGTTTCTGACCCTCAGCACCTCACTCTCTAATAAAGAGGCTCAAAGGAAATGAAAGCAGGGGTTCAGTTCATTTCTACTTTTATACTCTGCAAAGTTTTACAAAAGCCCAATTCATAGGGTTTATGTTTTTCTAAGAAGCCAAAACTGGATTTTTTGGCATTCTCATTTATTGCATTTTTACATTAATGTATTTACCTTTATTGCTTTAAGTCATTAATTTGACTACATGTAAGGTAGCATTTTGCAATTTGACCGCCTCTGTTTTTACTAAAAATGTAGTTTGCTGTGATTTTGCCTTTGAACGACTCTGTGCATTTTGGCACTACTAGAAACTCAGTAATACCTGTTATGGAATCAGTTTATTTCTCTCATTTTTTTATATTTAAAAAACATTTAATTATGAAATTGTGCCATTAAAATATAGCATAGCCCTTAATTACTACAATCACATTATCATTAAAAGGGGATCGTTGGAGGGGATGTTCACAAATTACAGACTTCAAATTGAATCTAAGAAAGAATTGTACACAATTTGCATTAAAAATAAATTAAAATAATTTATTAAACTTTGGGGGTTCACAGACAAGTTAAATGAAATTATTCTGTAAATTATTAGAAATGTTGATTTGTAATGAGCATTATTCAAAAAATGTTTCTTTTTAATAACAGATTGACTAAATTTTTAGGAAAGAATGTAAAAAAATGTACTTCAAACAAACTAAATGAGATAAACAAGCTTTCACTTGTTTCACTATATCACTTTATAAAAGACATCAAGGTGTTGGGTGTGTGTCTGACTGCTCTGAAAAATAGCCACAGCTCAGGTGTACATTTGGGAGCGTTATGTGCATTTAGGTGTTTGTGTGTGTGTGTGTGTGTGTGTGTGTGTGTTTGTGCGTGCGCATGCCTGCCTGCCTGCCTGCCTGCGTGTGTGCGTGCGGGCACACTTGTGTACGCTCGTGTGCGCAAGCGCGTGCGCGTGCTTTTGTGCGTGCGTGGCGCGCGGGTGTGTGTGTGTGTGTGTGTGTGTGTCTTGTCTAGGGTCCTCTCCGGCTCTATTGATGCAGGCGCAGTCTGTCGGTTGTCAGGCCGGTCAGAATAAAAGGTGGCAGCCAGTCAAAACAAGCCCTGTTATTCCAGCCAGGGCCTGGGACGAGTGAAGAGGCTCTTTTCAGGCACCCTTAATGCGGTAAAGTGATCCGGCACACAATGGGGGACACTGGGAGAGGCCATCCCCAGCAAACAGGCAAAACAAACAGGACCCCCGGGCCCCAACAGGCTTCTAATGCGGACCATGTTACGGACCCCTTTCCAGGGCCCCCCCCCCCCCTCCGCCCCTCTCCGGTCAGACACGAGCGACGCCGGATCACACTGCACTTCATCATCCTCTAATCTTTCCCTCTGGCTGCCATTTTGAAAAGTAGGCAAATTCCCTCTTGCTGAAATCTTACGACTCTCTGTACACTTCTGCAATTCCCTCTGTCAGCAAGTCCAAAATAGGAACATATAGGAACAGCAATATAACCTCACTGATCTAGCAGGCATGACCATTTAACACAGAATATATTTTAAAAATACGATACCATATTTAAATCAATAATATATCAATATATCATTTTTGTGTATGTCAATAAAATGTTTTTTTTTATGAATTTACCACACATTTATTTCAACCCTTGTTTGTGATTTAAACACACAAACAAAAATCTGCCAAAAGTCAGTCACTGTTGTATGTGCATACAGACACGCATACACAACTAATGTTCCAATTTTCACATCAGAGCAGTCTGTGGGCAAACAAACATACACACATTACATCATCATTTACTGTTTTCATTACATTTCAGTCCAATAAATAAAATGCTAAATGCTCACACGAGTTGAAAGTGTAAATGGACAAGACAAAAAAAAACTCGTAAAATGAGGGAAATGTACACAGTATGGTGGGACCCCCTCTACGGCTGCAAATCAATCACAAGTCCTGTGACTGTGACGCTGAAGCAGAAAATGAAGCAGAAAAATGAAAACAATACTCAAAGAAGATATCACACTGAAAGAAGCTGTGGCACTTCTACCTGAAACTGCGGCTGTAACGCAACTCACTTCTTGGACATTCCAGAAATGATCTGGTCATACTTTATATCCGCTGCTGAATTTCAAAAGCGGGCTAAAACACGGACTTTGAAAAACGAACATACAATTTACACACGTGGCTGAAGCAGAGAATGGGCTTCTCTCTCATTAAAAACACTCCCTCACTTCTCATGCTAACCCTGACAGCTTGACAGCTGAGCGCGGTACTCTCTGTTGGTCTGCGCAGGGGCAGTTTTGACTTTGTGGAGGAGTGCTTTGAATCGCGACCAGGGAAAGTTTGTGTTGAAGCCCAGCTGGCAGGGTGACAATTTGGCTGACAATGATGGCGGAATTAGCACTCGGTTTTATTAGCACTGTCTCAAATTACTTTCCCAACTTATTGGCCACATCCAAAAAAAAAAAAAAAGAAGAAGAAAAATAAATAAACAAATAAGAAAGAAAAAGAGAAAAAAGTCAAAAGATTTTTTATAGGAAGTTGAGGCCAAATACTTAAAAAAAAAAAAAAAAAAAAAAAAAAAAAAACACTTGCGGTATCCAAAAAAATAATATGTGTAAAACACAAAAAAAAAGTATATTAGAACTCATAATTAGAAGACTTAAACTAACTCCTTCAAACAGCTACTGGAACAGGCCAGCCAGACAAAATTGCTGGGAAAAAGAGATTTTTCTTCTTCTTTTTCCTTCCACCCCCCTCCCTTCACTTCTTCTTCTTCTTCTTCTTCTTGTCTTTTGAAACATGTGGTCAGCTGTTGTGCTTCCATGTGGTCAGATGATCAAAGCCTGGGCCTGGCAGTAATTGTCCCCCGCTGAAGTGCAGCTCTGCCTGGGATCAGGGTCCCAGCAGGTGGGGGGGAGGGGGGGGGGGCAGGCATGAGAACGGACAGAAGAGGGGAAAGGAAGGCGAGAGGCCCAGCCAGCCAGAAATAAAGACTTCCTAAGGCCCGAGTCTCTGACAACAGAGCCGCCCGGCGCGGGGAAAGAGTGAAAAATGAAGGGTCCACACATTTGGGGGAGAGGGGCCATCGAGGGGGGATGGGGTTGGAAGCCCACTATAAAAAAGGGAGGTGGATTTTTTGGATATATGTAGCCGATGGTAAAAGCTTGATCTGGGCCATAAAAATGTGCGGGGTTCGGTCCGGGGCAATGGGGAAGGGAGATTTCGCCACCTGCTGCCCCTTTTCACAACCACAATTACAGTCTCACATAACAACACTAAAAAAACGTACACAACTTCACTACCTTATTTAATATAGGGGCATATGCCTGTCTACGTGTTGCGAGGTTGTGTGTACATACATGCACACTCAGGCGTGCACACACACACACACACGCACGCACGCACACACGCACACACTTGCAGACACACACTAGAGCGCATACATATATACACACACACACACTTTCACAGACACACACATGCACGTTAGGGCCACAGCAAGGCTGTGTTTACCTACAGCCCTTGGGGACATGTGAAAACTCACAACCCTGGCTACTTCACATATATGCAAGAGCCCGCAAAACACTTTTCACTGCTGTCTGTCATTTTGATTGCCCAGCAGGCCTTCGCCCGCCATCGCCCCCCCATACCCCCCCAATACCCCCCCACACCCCCCCACACCCCCTTTGGCCAGATGGCTTTTTTTTAACTGTCTGTGGTCTCTTGCACCTCCACACTAAGTCCCTGTCAGAAATAGGAGGGGAGGGGAGGGCTGAGAATTGTGGGAGATTTGCGAGGACAAATGGTTCGGAGGTAGCAGAGCAAATAAAAAGGATTAGAGGGATTCTTTTCACAGATACTTCAAACTTGTTTGGCGCTCGTCTGCAGTCTCCCCCCCCCCTAAACCCCCTCCCAAATAACAAGAGAGCTTTCCCTGTCAAAACAAACTTCAGAAACTTCAGAACCTCATCAGGAAGACTGTGGCCTGCAACGGTCGAGACTGAAACAAATCCCGGGCCTTTTTGTGCGTGTTGCACAAAGCCAAACTGAGATTCCACACTAAACCACATTTAGAACTGACCAAACATAACCCTAAACGTTAAGATTTCAAAAATTCTCTTTACATTCAAAAAAAATTTCCATTCAAAACAGTTGGAAAACAACAGAATCCCTTTTTTAGTAGAGGCATTAATGTGTAATAACAGTCTTCCGTGGAGTAATGAAATGGATATGAAACCTGAATGTTTTACGCTTCACTTTAAAAAAAAAAAAATCAAGACCTATCAAATTCATGTCCACAAAGGTGAAATTAATCTCCTGCTGAGTCTTGTTCTGTTATGACACATGGCACTATTTTCCATGACATAACAAATAGTATCTATAGTACAGATGAGATCATCAGTCTCTTCAGCAAGATCCACTGATCTGCTCAAGAACCCTTTAAGCCTGGCTAACAAAATAAAACTTCTGAGGAACAAAGTAACGTAGCTGCAGAAACAGGTAAGTTTGTAATGTTACATAGTACTCTCTTTTATAGTTATTTTCTTCTTGGCATCACCAGACCTGGGTCAAATCATATATTTGATATTCTTTAACCCTTTAGACCAGGGGGTTTCAGCCATTTCTGACTCAGTGACGACCACCCAGGCTCAAAGGCATCTAGGGGAGCCCCATCAAAAGTTAAAAGGGTGATATTTCAGAAAAAGTTTAATAGATGAGGGACCGGGGGGCCTTGCTTTGAATTTATTCATCTACTGATGGGAGGGGGGCATTGCCAACCAGGGAGGGGCGGCACCAGAGCTGTTAGACCCATTTAGTAAAATCCCTGAAGATTTCTGATCATTTCAGAATCCCTGATCATTTCAAATTTTTTCAACAATACTCAAAGCAAGATTTTTCTTCAATATGATTCTTCAATAACATTGTGATTAGTGAAATTTCTCTAGGTTCTGCAGGAGTGCTTTTAAATTTCACCTGTGTCTAACAAGGTATCAGAAATTGAATTTTGTTTCTATTTTTAGAGCCTGTGGTTCTTTGTTGTCGTTTGTTTCATGTAGAGTAGTTTTGTTCTTGTTTGTATGACTTTGTTTAATGTTCAATAAGGTGGTTGTCAAGTTGTCAATCCAGCCTGCACTTGGAGTCTCTCCTAGGACTATGCTTTTCCCCCTCAGGAGAATTACTGCACTCCGGTCTCTGATCTGTGCACTTGTGTTTGCACTGTAAGACACTCTGGGTATCAGCATCTGCTAAATGCCAGTAAAATAAAGCAAAGAAGTAAGTATATGACTCAAGTCTGAACAGTGTCAACAACCTGCTAAATAATGAGGCTGGGCAAAATGGCTGACGGGAAGTGCAAGAAGAAGAGAACAGGAAGTGGAGTCAGACTGATGTGAGGAAACCTGCTGGACTTCTCCGCAAACTCAGCACACAGGCCGCACTCTTGTGAGCTTCACCTGACAGGCGCATAGCCACACGTTGCCGTGACATCACAGGGCTGACCCTCTGATTCGAGTCAGCGGCGCACAAAATTCCACACGCGTGCTTTGTTTATAAACCCACAGTTGATTACTACTTCTGAAGAATCTCGATCTCGCATAGGTGGGTTTCCAGTCGGAGGCTGAAATTTAAGCACATTCTACCACTGGCCGATTACATAAAGCTTATAAATAAATACAGGTAGAAATCATACCTCAGGAAACATATCCCACAGACTGTAACTTTCCTTTCCAGATGCTCGAGGAGATAAATGTGTCAAGGGCACCCAAATGACTACAGTTTCAAAAACATTCCATATCAGCTAGCATACCACCAGGCCCATCTTAAACAGTTATTTGTTTTTGTTTGATGTTGCTCTTACATGTCTCAGGCTGTCAGAAGAGAATCAAAGTCATACACCCGATGGTAATTTAACTAGCATGGCTATAAATCAGGTGTGCGAGGAAGGTTCCAGACTCCATTTTGTAGGAAGCAGGGTAAAGTTACTGCTTTGTGCGTTCTGCAAAGCCTGTTTTTATATAATATGTACCCCTGGTTGTGCAAGCCACATCTCAGAAGCACTTTTGAGACTTCTTTGGCATGCATAGCAATGGCTAGCTTTGCCACACGCTGTAACTTTGCGCTACGCACGCAGAGAAAGCAGGGAACCCGCCTTTTATTCCATAATCATCCCAAACCTGCCTTTGATTGTTCTGCATGATTAACAAGCGTGGTAATTTAAAAAGGATTAGGCCAACCCATTAGGAGGTGATTCATTTCAACATGATTGCATCTGTGATAGCACTACCTTAGTTCATTAAAATATTAATTTTTCATAATGAACAAACTCCTAACAGTTGGCTCCCAGGCAACACTATCAAGAAAATTAGTTAACATAACCCCATTTCCCTTCTAATATGTATTTGATATGAATCACACAATGTATAGCTATAATACTACAGTATTAGTCACAAATTAAGAAGGAATATACAGCTAAAGGGACACCATATCATAAAATGGTAAATCTGAAATCTGCTTCAAGACAATGACCAGACAAAGGAATAATCCCTTTCCTGTTTCTAGCTCCACAGGCCACCACTGTACCATACATACTATAATTAAATCAAAAAAAGTTTGCCAGCTTTAAAGGAATATTACATATTGAATTTATTGGAGCCTCTTAACTAATTCCTGACAGCACAGGGCCAGACATTTGATTTCAAGTGTGTAGATGTCATTATGTTGCTTAGCAACGTGCCAAGAACTTCCTGTTCGAATAAAAGCAAACTATTCAGACTGAGATCCAGGAAATAATGCTGGCTTGTTTTGTTGGAGGTTTGCATGCAGGCACACAAGAGCCACATACTAAGTAGGCTGTGTTTGAATTTGAGCTACTATCAAATACAGACTTACATTTTCGGAACAAATAGTTGCTTTAATTCCTTATTAAAGAGATCAAAGAAGAATTTATTGATCTTAGATTTAAACAATAATTTGGGACATTTGATTACTGTAGCTTGGGATATTTTATTACTAACATTCAGTGCAGTACAGAAATCCAGTACAAAAGCACATAGCGGATTAAAATGAATTTCTGTATTTTACAAACTGCGTATTTTACCGGAGGAAGTCAATACCAAAATACTCTTGTTTTTAATCACAAGAAAGTAACCAAGGCATACTTAAAAACACTTCACAGGTCTTTGTTCAGTGCCATCGCTTCTGTAGGATAAGGTAAGCTATCGTCTTCCAGCAAAACGTGTGTGGTCCACAGGAAACTTGCAAGCAATTTTGGACAAATAAAAATATAGTGTGGGCTGATGGGTCATCAGGGTACATGAGTCAAAAGTCCTTCCCAAACATCACCACTAATAACACTAGGAAAGTCATGTGTGACTGGCTATACTATAACCTGTAGGGGAATGACCAGCACAGATAGGCTGAATGGCTTCTTCTCATATTCATGTTCTCACACTCCAAGCTTTCCAAAAGCTTACACCCATACCTATACACTCATCAAGGCTGAAAGTATTCTCACTGGTGTAGGTTCACTTCTACTCTTAAAATAAGCCAAACGTTATCAAACAAGTGCTGATTATTTGAAAATAATCCGTAAATTTTACAGCTGATGTAATAGGCTATATCTACTGTTTAGCAATGACCAAAAATAGTAGCGCTCAACAGAACAACCCAATGACCTGTCAAACACAGCTATTGAACACGTGACCCCACCTACACATGTCATGTCCTGCCTCAGATTGGGGTACTTACACTATTTTTCTTTTCTTTCATTGAAAGATTTGAGAAATCCGCAGTCAAATCTTGCTAAAGTGAGGTTTAAAGTACCCGGTAATAACTTAAATGAGGGTCAGATAATTCACACACTGTCCTGGCCCAGGAAAATCAACCAACCAATCTTTATTTTCGTACAGCACTATTCGCAAGCAGATTGTCACACAGTGCTTTACAATGGACAGAACAAAAGGCAGACAGAAACACGCCAATATAGCCAATTTGGGGGGGGGGGGACTGCAAAATCATTCCCTGACTCCTTAAAAGGCAATCAAATTCAACTCCAGGAAATCCTTTGCTTGTCGTGGTCTGGGATAAAAACATGCTACACAGACTCAGGATATGACATCACTGAATATGATGTCTGAGAATTTGGGCTAGACTCGCACTGGTGGAGGTGTCCTAGAGGCTTACTCACACCTCAGTGTGTGCATGTATGCATGCACGTGTGCGTGTGTGTGTGCGCATGTGCGTATGCATGTGTGTGTTTGTTAAATGTTTCCATTTCCTCCGGTTAACTGCCACGATGTGGGACTTTTACTTCGAAAATATTCTAAAATAACTATGTTCAGTCATATCTAGGATGCACTGGCAGTGTGGGTGTGGCTACAGAGCCTGTAGGGGTGGGATCATGTCTCAGCAAAGCATTTGTAGCTACTGCAAAGGAGGAGACGAAGAAGCACAAATACAGCAAAGCGAAACGGCAGGTCAACAGGTTTCGTTCAAAAACCAGAGTCAACCTTGGAATTGCTTATCCTCGATGGTGACAGCTGTAGTTCACAAAGGGGATGACAAGCGAAGCGGAGTTGGCGCGTTTTCCGTTGACACCAGTAAAATACCAGCAGATTACAGATGACGCTTAAAAAAACTATATATTGATTTTCACCACTATTCATCAATATTTCAAATGTATATTTGATTCAGGTTCGCATCCTTTGCGGAACACGAGGAAGGTGCTGGAGCTGTGTGTTGATGGAGGATGCCAAGTTTCTCTCCTCTCTGCTGTCCACCCCTCCTCATTTACGCCCCCTGTCATCCTCACAACTCTCATCATCTGAGATTCTGTTTGACCCCGGTGACCCGCAACGGAAATTCATTCCCAACCAAAAGACAACAACAGCATTCACCAACAGACTCGTTCCTGGCTGATACAGCTTTGATTCTCTCTCTTTCTCTCTCTCTCGGTCTCTTGCTCTTTCTGTCTCTCTCGTACTCACGCACACATACGCGCACACACACACAGACACACTATTTCAAAAACACATTTTACGGAAGAAGGTAGTCGCCCCATTCCCCCCCCCCCCCATGTGGAGCCCCCTTTTTAACGCAGGGACCATTTTAAAGGCGAGCCATTTCCCTTATTTACGATCCCTGCCATAAATAACATCGCACCTCCTCACAGGGACAACTGCAGATATAAAACAGAGAAGAAGCGTTTCATTAACACAACAGCCAGCGCTTGCATTTGCATATGAATGCATCGTCTAATGCGCCTATCATCACAAAGTGCCTGCTAAGCAAACAAATGGGAGCAAAATACAAGGTAATCATCGGTTTTATTGCCCATATGAAAATACGGTGTAAAAATCACGAGCGCTCATTATAAAACCACATACCATCTTCAAATTGAATTGAATTAAATTGATTTCGATTGAGTCGCACAGAACGAGGGTTCACATTTTCAGGGAATGAATTGACTGTACTTAAGAAGGAAGCGGTGGGACTGCACATAGTTTAAGGCTCCTCCCACTATTGCTCCCCCCGCTCCCCCTCGCCCCCCCCCACCTCCCTCCCAGCCATCATCAGTTCTTTACACTGCACTAATGGTTCCCATTTGGGCCCCGTTAATTGTGCAATGATTATCTTTGCTCTCGTCAAATATTCACACGTCACCTTGTGTTCCTTTGGGTTTTTTTTTTTTATGAGGTCTGAAGCTCACACCTGAGACAGGAACCATGCAGGCATTGGGTAGGTAGACGGGGGGGGGATGTGGCAGAGGGGATGTCTGTTTTGACTGGGGGGGCGAATACGCGAGCCGTGCCTTCCTGCCTTCACTCTGCTTATGTATATATTTGATTAGCCCTAATTAAATTGAGGGAACCATTTCCTGTCGGGGCAGTGTCAAAGGCACTAAATAAACATGTAATTGCACAATGGAACACAGAAGGCTACAATCCAACCATCCCCACCACACACACACACACACACACGTTTACATACATTTTTATTACTTTTTCTCTTTCAGTCTGATGCCTTAAATCATTAATCCTTCAATCAATTGCTTCACTTGATGCCATTAAAATATGGTTCAATTAAAGGAGTACCATGGTGATTTCCACACTTTCTCGGTTTTATGTGCTATTTGCACAAGAGGCATTGAAGAAACACAATGACTAAAGTATTAAATATGTCCGTTCTGTATTTTTGGAGAAATATGCGTTTTAAATTTATCGTCCTATTTTCAACCGGTTGAGAAAGTTGTCAACTTGGTGCGTCATGAACACAGTAACCACTCCCCTTTCCACGCCCCGTAAACCCATGGGTAACTCGAGACCCATAGAAATTATAATTGGATACAAGTCAACGTCCTTACCTTAGCTATCTATCGATACTTGATATACTACTAAGCTAGCTAGCTTGTGAAAAGTCTCCCAACAAGAGCGCGTATCATGGGGGTAGCTATGGTAACGGGGCACGGTCTGTCAATCATAGCTAACTGACAGTTCTCATTACCACGCCCAGACGGTTCGGGTGAACTTTTATAGTGGGAAATTTAGGCTTAGAAAAATACGTTTTAAAGTACATTGAAATGACTGAATAATAAAAAAATATGCACATTTTTTTGTTGTTGCCTAAAGACAACTGGGAAGTGTCATGTTCAACCACTATGTTACTCCTTTAAGAGCTGGGAGCCATAAGAGGAAAGGGGCACAGGGTCACACGAATCAGTCAGTTTTATTTAAGGTCAGTGATTCGTTACACCAGGCAGTAGGTTTATAGAACAGCAACAAAAAAAAAACCTGTATTGCTCCTGGAGAAATGACAGCAAAAAACCATGGCAACAGCCTACCTTCCAATCAGTTCCTATGCCAGCGAATAAATCTGAGGGACAAACACCCTCTTACTGTAAGCCGTTAAGTGATTATTGAACCCGAGCAATCAAGTGTGCCCCCAGTCACCAATGAACACCTCCCGTCCCTCCACCCTCGCAAACAATGTGGCAAATGACTGACGCGGCGCTTCTGACGTTTTAAATAAAAGTCACAAAGAGCAATGACCCCAAAGGCCCCGATCCATCCTTATGTTCCTGCACTCGATGCACCAAACCCGAAAAAGCCGCCTGATTGCCGCTTGGCACGGGGCGAGAGAAGCCGCGTGGGGCCGCCTCGTGTGCCACGCTGTGCAACCCGCTCACCCCCCCCCCCTCCCCTCACCCCCTCCACGCGTACACGCGAACGACAGCTACCGCACACTCCCGCTCCTCCCCTGCCAATCCAGAACGGATGGGAGGGGGGTGGCGGTGGGCGTGGAGGGAGGGGGCGTGCAAATTGCCGGTGATTTGAATGTCTGATCAGACATGCCATGCTTCATTTTTTCCAGAATGGAGTGAACATATGGAGGAAGGGACAGTGGACTGATTTAGCGGGAGGGGGGGGGGGGGGGGGGGTTAATGTGCTTTTTTAAGGTAACCTCAACCCCAATTCTGAGTCAAGATGGGGGCAGAATTGCTCTATCCTTGACTTCTTCCCTTTTTGAAATGGGAGTAACCCACCTCATGCCGTACTATACTTCGACGGCGCCTCTTCATTGCGAGGCTGACCTTCGGCCATTACCGAAAGAGGGAGCTGGGAAAAAGGGCAGCCATGATGGGTCCTCTCTCAGCCGCGTATAATGACTGAGGCAAAGATGGGCAAAAACTTCCACACGCTGAAGCGCCGCTGCCACATACGGCTGCGACTCCCAATATAAACACAACAATAAGGGAGTCAGTGGGAGGATGAAAGCAGGGTGATAAAGTCAGTGTTCTGTGCGTGAGCAAAGAGTGGGAGTGACTGTGCACGTGTGTGACAGAGTGTTTGAGCCGCTGTATGGGTGAGATGATTTAATTACACCGGTGAGCGCAGGGGACAAGTTTTGACTGACAACAAAAGAAGCCATTTTGGATAGATGATATTGGATGCAAGACAGCATTGCATTGATATCAATTAATTTGTTTAAAATAACGACAAAAAAGGCCATGAAAAGAATGTGACTCACATTAGGCAATGCAGGGAATTAATCTCACATGTTTACAAACCAGACAAGACAGACCTCAGATTCACTGTACAAACCCCATGTAATATCAGCCTAATATCATCTTCAGTAAGCACCATGGCAACACTACAGAACCAAATAATAATTCAGCAAATAGGCATATTACTTGCAGAAAGACGCACAAAAGTACAAAACAAGCAGATGATTGCAGACCTTAACAAGTACATGCACTTTTACACTTTTTGATTCTGAGCAGCAGACATTGACAAAATGTCATTATCGCTACCAACTTGGCAAGATGGATTCTGTCACCTCCCATTAAATTTCAATAACCAAATCGCACGAGTGTGTCAGGTCTCAGTGACCCCAAGCGCGGGAACAAGTCAGCTCGATGTAATTGAGCCCTCGCGCAGCGATCCTTCAGGTTTTATGATGCGCATCGAAATGGTGATTAACCAATGCAAACATGAGCAAACACACCGCCCTGCATCTGACACTTAACCAGGAGTTGTTTTGACAGATTTTTTTCCCCCATCACCTTCTTACCATCTGTGAGAGCAAACAGGGACACCAAGCAGAGGCTGAGAAACAGTTAGAGAAGAGACTAACGAAAGCACTCCGGCTGCAGTGCTGATAACACACACACACACACACATACACACACACACACACACACACACACATACACATACACATACACACACACACATACACGCACACACACACACGCAAGCACGCACATAGACACACACACAGACAAACATTCTCACTCACACATACACGCACACTATCCCTCTCTCTCATACACACACACACACACAGTCTCTCTCTGTCTCTCTCTCTCTCTCTCACACACACACACACACAACCCACACACGCAGACACACACACACACAGTCTCTCTCTCTCTCTCTCTCACACACACACACGCTCTCTCTCTCTCTCACACACACACACAGACACAGACACACACACACACAGTCTCTCTCTCTCACTCACTCACACACACACACTCTCTCTCTCTCTCCCTCTCCCTCTCTGACACACACACACACAACGAGGCCTGAGGCCTGAGGCCAGAGGTGCTAAGCCAGGGTGGTGTAGGTGAGAGAGGTTAATTTGGATGCCGGAGGAAGGATTTCTCCTCCGCTCTGAGCACGGGCTGCCGATAGCGACCGCTAGCCGCGCCGCGTGTGCGCGGCGAGCCTTCCCTGGCACCGCCGCCGCTAGCGCTTGCATCAATTACCGCGGATGGGTCTGACAGTTGTAATCACATATCTCTCCGCTGATTATGCACGGCCCTGTCATGGAGACCAGCAAGCCACCTATTTTGGTGCGCTCCTTTAAGCAGTCGGTTGTCAGGGGCACAGTGGCAGACTGGGAACTGTGTGTGATTTTTGGTGGCTGCTGAGGAAGGGGTGTGGGGGGGGTGTGGAGGGGGGTGACAGAGGGCAGACTCAAGGCGCCCCCCCCCCCCTTTCTGAGTGAGCCCTCATGCTGCTCACTCTGGTAATAGCAGCCGAGTGAGCCAGCAGTGTTATGGCTTTGATAGGAATGGGGGGAAAAAAGATTTGGAATACAGCCACACCTACAGAATTAGACAAAGGTTTCTTTTCCTGGCTATCAAATGTATACCAACTCGAACGTCTCATTCAGGCCAATACCCGATAGAATGTCTGGATACAATCTTGTGTAGTTACAGATCCAGTGTAAGGTGTGAACTCAAAACATATTGGTTTGGAAAAGTCAATTAAAACACTTCATAGTATTTATGCCATAGTTTGCGTATACCGGAATGGTAATGTAGGCATCAGAGCCTGGCGATTAATACATCATTTAAATTCACAGTAGATGCGAGTCATATTTCAGAGGGTTCAGATGAATTTTAATGGCGGCCGCAGGTTTGCTTTGACTTCACAGCTGCATGCGTGCAGCGGTCTGCGTACATAAACAGGAGAGGCACCGGAGGATCTGGCCACACAGACCACACAACACATGTCAGCCAGCCACATACACCAAAGCCACCCCCTGCACCCCCTGCACCCCCTGCATGAGTGGACCATCCCACTGTGGCAAAAACAGACACCCCTCCCCGTCATGCACACAAGGAAAATGGACCAATCCGCCATAGACTGGCCATGTGCCAAACAGTCTGGTTTGGCAGTGGTAGAGGGCAGAGAGAACCCCGAAACAAACAGATACACCGCCTTTGAAAAGGAAGGGGGAGGGAGAGAGAGAGAGAGTGTATATATATATATATACATATGTGAGTATGTATGAATGGGAGTATATATATATGTTTATACATATATACAGTATACACACACACACACACACACACACATATATATATATATAATTCTATCAATAATTCTATAAAGTTATTCTATTACTGTTTGTCCTCTGATGTTTCACATGTTCCTTGCCATGCTTTGGCAATACAAATGCAAATTGTCATGCCAATAAAGTACTTTAAATTTGAATTTGAGAGTAAGTGAGAGAGACTGAGAAAGTGAGTGGGAGAGAGAGTGAGTGTGAGAGAGAGAGAGAGAAAAAGAGTCTGCTAATTACACAGCAGAAAGCAAGTCACTCAGTCAATTAGTCAGTCAGTCCCCTTCAGCATCCTCATATGGTAAGATCAAAGAAAGATGCAACGTTTCATCATCACACAACCAGACTCCATTTCACTTTGTTTAGATCTCAAACAAAATGGCTTCTGATAAACCCAGACTAATTGTTGTGGGTTGTTTATTCTGTTCTATTCTTATCAACACACAAACACGGTCACGCGTACATTCACCGCTTGCGAGCGAATGGAAAGCTGACCTGAATTATAAAATGGCAGATAAAATCACAGCAAACTCCAGAGCTCCCCAAGTGCGAAGAGTCAGTGAGGCAGAGACTAGGGCACCAGGCCCGGGTGACCATCTACATGGGATTCCTGGTGCTATACTACAGTGCTGAACATCCACTGACACATCCTCGCTCAAGCCTTTTAGCGATTCTTCCTAAGATGTCTCAAATTGGAATCCTTCAGTTTGAAACAGTAGGAAGACGAAGCATTCAATGTTAAGAAAACAGAGCTAAATATCTGATGGATCTACAGCATCTTGTTTTAGACTTGGGGATCTGATCTCTACAATAACTACAGGAGGTCCAAGAAGCAGGAGCTAAGCAAAGGTGCTGTTGTTGTTGTGGTGGTGGTTGTGCACCTTCTTCCCACAAACAGAGTCATAATTGTACATGTGAATGATGCAGCTTTTGCAGAGAATGGTTTCAAATGACAGAGTGGCCATGGACTTTTATTTTTCTACAGGACTTGCAACATTTTTCTTTCTTAATTGTTTGTACATGGCAGGATGGAGTGGTAATTAGTTTCGATCTTGCAGCCGAACACAGGTTAGACACAGCTGTTCAGCCCTGTCCAGGCCTGTTTCTGAACGTACCAGCTGCAATGACATGCTTTCATTCAAGAGCAAGATCTGAAAATTAAAGATGCTGCTGATTTTTTTTGAGACCTTATTGATTTTTCTATAAAAGGGGGCTTGCTTTTTCTCCAGCTGTCAAGCGTTTTTGTTCATCACTTTTTTTTTTTTCTTATCGTCACAAGCGCAATTATATTCCTTTGAAACATTCAAAGTTATTGTGGCTGCAGCATTATGGTGCTAAATAGCCGGTTTCCCGTCGTCGCCGAATTAAAAAATAAATAAATAAAAAACGAAACGGCAAACATGCCGTACATAAATAACAGCCAGATCTGTGAGTGCGAACGAGCCGCTTCAAAACCGGCCCAGTCATTTGGCCATAAAGGGTTAGAGGCAGTGGATTTTAATCCCCCCCCCCCCCCCTCCTCCCACCCATCCGCCCCACGCTCACAAAGACCTCTCTTCAATAATAATCTGTCAAGCCTGGCTCCCAGGCCATTTCTTTTGATTGTCACCCCATTGTCATATTGCCTATCGACTTGTTAGATTAAACTAAATTTCACATGTCAATTAAATGAGTGTTGCCCTGGTGATTAGCAGATCCCACTAATTGTTTCACCCCCCCACCCCTTCCCAACTCCACCCCTCCACACCGCCCCGGCCCCCCCTCTTCCTCCTCCTCCTCCTCCCCCACCCATTTTCCACATGGAAGGGCAGGAAACAGGGCCTTTGTCTCGTAGCTCTGAACCCGGACCCTGTAAGATGTTAAAGAGGTTCTCGTCCTACCTCCTCCGGGTTGTGCCACTCTGCTTGCGGTTCAACGGAGGCCAGGGGTGGGAGGGAGGGCGGAGTCTGCTTCCAGGAGTACCTCCCTAATTTGTGGGGGGGGGGGGGAGGCAGGAGTTCATTGACAGGGAGCTGGTGGGAGAAGAAAAAAAAAAAACGCAAACAAGTCATCAGTGGACTCTTCTTCACACACTCCCACACGTGCACCCACACTGATAATTACCCAAACCAGCCTCCAGAGACACAACAGCCACAAAGACGGGGCCCCTAACCGCTTTAGACAAGGGCCAAGGCACTCCCAAGGCCCCCTCTCCCCCAGGCCCTTTGTCTCTTTCGCCTTGGGCATGTGTTTGTTTTGCCTTTGCTCAAATGAACTTGAGCCCCTCCCTCTCCCCCCCCCCATAATTTTACCATGTGTTTCACGTAATGTGAAAGGTATTTAAAAGTGCATCGTTTAGAACGGTCAGACACTTGATAGAACACCCTCGTATTGGAAGCGAGCAAGACCAGTCAAAAAGAATGCCTATCGTTTTTGTAAAATACACATTCCTTCTAAAGAACGTGAAGAAAATGGTTGACACGGCCGAAAAGGAAGACCGTTTCTTTCAGCCTCGCTGACGCTGATTAGCGTGGCGCACATCTGACTTTGACGCCGTCTGGAACGTTGGCAGAAGGTAAATGGCGAGACTCAATGGGGTCTCCCTCCACATTTTGGTGAACTGCGCTAGGCCGAGGCCCTGTCCCGTTTCAGATTTCACCTCTTCAGCATTTCACCCAACGCCAACCGCCTCTGCGTAATTGCTGGAGTTCTGTTTTTCGGGAGGGTACACGCACTGGGAAACATGGTCTACCCTCTGAACAGGAACAGCTGAGGTGACAGACTGGCTTACACTACAGTTACATTTTAAGCATTTTTTAAACACCCCCTTTCCTGAGTGACTTGCACAGCTTTTTATATTGCATGACATTACATAACAATCGCTTTGCAGGAACACTAATCCTGAGCGACTTGCTAAATGGAGAGAAGTCATTCCCCAAATGCCAGACGTACAATCGATTTACACAACTAGATACTTTTTCCCCCGAAGTAAATCGGCTTTTCCGCACTTAAGGGCACAGCAACAGTGGCCCACCCCGCGACTCAAACCCGCAACCACTCCATGTCAAGGCCAGTTCACTAACAGTTATACTACGGTGACGCCCTAAAGCCAGCCAGACTAGGAATGTTTTCAGCGCAGGAATTCTCATTGGCTTCCTACTGGGCTGGGCTCGAACAACAGCTTCCCCCTCCCCTCTCACGGGGAGTGCAGCCGTCGAGAGCGGCCTCAAGGGCAGCTCACCTTTATTACCAGGGTCACACTCAGTGAGGACCTGTGTGAGCCAGCACTCACGCATGCGTGCGTGCGCGAGTGTGTGTGTGTGTGTGTGCATGCGTGCGAGGCCCGAGACCACCGGCGCGCCCCGCTGCTAAAAAGGGGGGGGGGGGGCGGGGTGGCAGTGCGTGCATGTGTGCACCCATGCGTGCGCCCGTGTGCGGATGAGTGCGCGTGTGAGCGGGAAGGCGAAAGGGCGGAGCACTACGCAGCCACCGCGCCCCCGCTGAAGGAGACGCCAGACAGCGGCGCCGGCTCCCTCGTCTCTCGTGCCGGCCGCTAAAGCGCAGGAGGGCGGCGGACCCGCGCATGAATAAAAACTCAACGGCGGCCATGATGCAATAACGTGAGAAACCAAGACTCGCGGGGCACTCGTGAGTAAATTTACTTCTACACAACTGCGCGCTCAAAGAAACACTGGCTCCTGAACACGCTGCAGAGCAGAGGCTGAGGACGCGGTCTCAGATGGATAAACAATCAGGTATTATTTGATAAACTACGGTTCATAGTCGATTCCCACAAATCGTTTTGCTGATAAAAACTCAAATGCAAGTGCTGTGACAAAAAGGTCCCATTATGTTCCAATTCAAATTCCTCTGCCATTCATCAAAAAGAGAAATGCTTCAGCTGCTAAATCCATTCACCACTCAGAATCTGCACAAGGAGAGGAGACCAGCTGATGATTCTAGGTAGTAAGGGGTTTTAGTGCACCAACTAGGATTAGCTTCTGGTTCGATGGCTCATATAAAAATACATAAATATTAACCCTTCCCTCCTCCTCCCGGAAGCCAATGGGCTCTAGCCTTGGGAGTGATGCACCACTTAAATCGGCCTCATTGTTTTCTGCTATGGGAAGGGTCCCAGAGAGTAAATACAGCCAACAGCCATTACTCTTCTGCTTGAGTGAACAAGGAGAGGCGAGGAGGAAGGGTAGAGGACAGGGGGCTGGGGGGGTTGGACTGGGCTTCTTGCTCCCATGGCAACAGTGAAGTTCAGGTCCTGCTGAGTAGTGAGCGGGCAGGGGCGGGGTGAAGCCAAGAAACTCTGGAGGTTTGGAGCCTGCGCTGGAAGGACCCACAGCTGGAAATGGGGGATTGGCCAGAGTAGGTGGGGTGACCGAGGAGATGCCTGTCATTAAATAAATTATGAAAGAGAAAGGCCGCTGGGATGAGGGCAAAGGGAGGGGTTGGGGTGTCCAGTCGAGGTCCAGGCCCCGTTGAGGCAGGAGGGGAGGTGATCCCCAGCTGCCACTAATTGAAAGTGGCGTGGTGATCTGATGAAACTCTGGGGACACTTTGGTTTGTCACTATGTATAAAGCCCTCCCGTTTAAGGGTGGCTGCCCTCATAGCAGAGTTAATTAATGCACAGCGTACTGCAAACTGCTGAAGATGGAACCCTATTGCTGGGCTGAAGCACCAGGGACTTCAAAGAAAGCGCCGGATCCTCCACATCAACAATACCTCACCGAGTCTCAGACAAGTTTAGACAAATCACACAGGCTGAACAGCAGAGTTCTAGTCTAGTACAAATAGCCTAGTATTCTAGTACAGATATTTTAATAATGCCATAATAGCGGCAGGACTGAACTGAACTGACGACAGATGCCGATCAGAGCAACACGCATGTACTGTGCCAGCAGGTGGAAAACGTTTTCATACCCAGGATGCACAAGGAAACAGATATAGAGGGCCTAATTAGCATCCTCATACATTCTGCAGTCTATTCCGGCTCCTCTTCTCAACCACTGTATGGCACCTGCAGTCAGTGGGATTGCCGAAATGCATCAGCATTGAGCCATCTGAATGTGATGCACACTAGCATGACTTAGAATCTCTTCTCCTGTAGTAAACATCCCCTTTTATTCCAATCTATACTTGGGCCACTTAGGCCTATAAAAGGAGAGTTTGAAGTCATATACATGAACCCCTATGCGTTTCTTAAAATACAATTTTGTAAATATTTATCCTATAAAATACAGTGCAGCCAAATAGTATAAAATATAGTACATATCAGTTGTACACACAGTAAAAAAAAAGGTTGGAGTGAATATTATAGCACACGCATGGGCCATTTTCCATTTCTATGATGTTCTTACCTAGGATGTCCACCTATAATTAAAAGCATCCAGACCAAAAAATGACCAAAAGGAGCCATTGTCTCCTGAATAATAAAAAATTTAGCAGCCAAATCAATTTTTGGGCCAACAAAATTCTGAGTCCCAAACACAGAAACAATTATTAAGAAATGATATATTGGATATTGTTACAAGGACGGTTGGTCAGCGGATTTTGCAATGACCTTTGGAGCTGAGATTCAAACTTGTGCAACCCAAGTGGGGTGTTTTATTTACAAATGTGCCCCCAAATATTATACAAACATTTACAGATATGTACAAAACAAAAGAATAAGCACAACAATTATACTCATTCAATTTCTCTCAACCAATTACACCTACCTACTGCCAGCCACTACTGAGATCAAAATGACCTGCTTATATACACCCTACACATTATCCGTATACGGACTATACCATTTCTATACAATATTCAATTATCTCAGAAGAAATCACAGTATAAATTTTTACATATAGAAATCATTATACATATAGTATCCATTGCTACTTTATATCTAATAATCATATATCTAATTTGGTATGATAAAATATTACGGATGCACGTTATGGTCTCCCCCCGTCTAAAAGAGCCAATGAGTCCTGCCCAGCACTTCCAATAAAATTGCTCAGAATCGTGACGTTCGGATTACGTCATGGCTGTTTGAAAATGGAACAAACGGAATAAACCACGGTTCATAGCAACTCCTAACAGTGTGTTTATTGAACATGGTATGTTAAAATAAAGCAGTTTAATGTTTGAACCCAGATTTGTATGTTTAAGTGATCTGCAGAATATTATGGTGGTGAGCAGATGTACAGTAGTGAATGTGTTTGAGTTGACAAACCGGCAAACATAAATGGTGTGCACTACATTCATGAAAGCGGCGTACTCGCGCCAAACAATCGTACTCTAAGAAGATAGATAAAACACGAGCGTTTTTTCTTTTTTTTTTTTAATAGTGTCCTAGCAGGAAAAAAGGGCTCGCTCCGTTACTGATACATTTACATGTACACTAATAATCTGAGCATAGCCCAATACAGGCAATACTCCAATTATATAAATGGTCATGTAAAGCATTGTCAGATATTCATAACCAGGGTAAGGTTTTAATCGCATTACGCGATACCTAATTAACACAGCTAGAGGTTTGCACAATCATTGGAATTACTTGTGTGTGCACCTTTGTCTGAGATCTTTCAGGTTTCTACATCTCCGCATCCACCGGATGCAGGAGCCATTTAGCACAACATGAGCTTGCCAGCTCACACCTGGAGGACTTCTGTGAAAAGAAGCGGTAACTGGCTGCGCGCACTTCCCGGTATGGATGTGCTAATGGGCGCGCTTCTGTTTTGATGCAGAACATTGTAGTGTTGAAACTAGTATGAGATAGAACTTAGCATCTCACATTTGAGAGAAAAGACTGCTGTGGAAACTGAGCAAATGCGACTGGCGGGTGAACTGGAAAATTCACCGCCACACACAAGGATGTATGCAGTTGGTACACCAAATAACAGACAGTTAACTTGGTAGCTTTGCATAAAATCTGAAAACCAAAGATGATTATGTTTACGTTCCATAAAGCAAGCTCTTTATTTTGAAGTAAATACTATTTGTGTGGTCTTTAGTGATAGGGTGAAAGGTTAATCTAGTTTGCCACTAATATTCAACCTTCTTAGCCACTTTTCTCCTTAAGAAATTGAATTGCACATTGATGACATTTGCGACTCAGTGGGTAATATTATGCATACACCTCAAGAAATCAATGATGTCTTTCAAATATTGTTATTGTTAATGTGATCAGCCTTTCAAATAGAAATACCACAGCAATTATAATTCTAACATTGGATGCTGAGCATTTAATAAAGTAAACTGGCCATATCTGTTTGCAACACTAGAATATTTTGGTTTTGGTTTTGTTAAATTGATTAAAATTTATAGCACTCTGTACTTCTGTAATTACAAAAAAGTTAATATGTCAACCCTTTTCTTTATGTAGCGGTACAAGACAGGGGTGTCTTGGCTGCTTTTGGGTAAGATTGAAGGTGTTCCAACATCATAGGTAACACACAAAATCAGTTTATATGCTGATGATATTCTCTTTTATACAGAAACCTATAACATTGGTTCCTGAGGTTTTTAAGCCTTATAAACCAATTTGGTGTTGTATCAGGTTACACCATTAAGGAGCCCAAATGTGAAATACTTCCAATAAATCTTTTTAAAAGCCCAAATACTTGCACAGGACTACCACAGAACAACAAATATTGTGGAGTAGGGACACGTTTCTGTTATTTTCCTCAACAATTAATTATAATCCCACTAAAGTGTTATGAACGTTCTTTCAGAGAGAAGCATGTGTTGAGTCTTTGCCCTGGCTCACTGCTTCCGCCTGTGACAGATGCACAGATGGTCAAACCGGATAAGGGGACCTGGCCAAACCGCTGGACTGGCTCCCCTGTGCCAGGGCGCGTACAGCGCCGCCTCGCGTGGCCCACAGGGGGCACCGTGCCGCACACCGCCAACCTCCTCCGGAACACTTTCCCGCCAAACACACACAAGTCCCCCCCCCCCCCCCCCCCCCCCCCATTTCATTAGAACCACCGCCGGCCTCTCCTGGCGCCATCGACTATGTGGTACGAGCTGTGATTTACATGTATGTGCTGAAATCAGACTAACACAAACAGACAAATTAAAAGCCCGGACATAAAATCCCGCCAAAAGGCGGCCGCTACGCAGTGCATTTATTGAAGTGCTAAATTAAACCATTTTGCAAGGATGCAAATTGCCACTATTACGTAAATTAATTGCTGGAAGAATACATTGAATTAATTAACTGACAGTATGGGACTTGAGGCTATGCCCCCCCCCCCTCCTCCCCACAACAGACCCTGGTAAAAATGGGCACACACAGCCACAAGCCCAGCTGCCTGGATTCAGTCACATCCTACGTGCCTGTCTTCAAGGTGTAAGGGCTACCCAGGGAGAGAGAGACACACCAGAGAGTCACTAAATCAAATTAAGAGGGGGGTGAAAGAGAAATCCATTTGCATTGTAAACGCACCATGAAAAATCCTGTTTGGCTGGTGGTGTGGTGTGTGGGGGGGGGGGCAAGCTGGCCGCTGGCTGGAAGAACGGCTGGCTGAATCTTGAGAGATGTGCACACACCCCCCACCCCCCCTCACCCCCCACACAGCTGAGCCCCCCGGGGTGAAAGCCACCCCCTGACCTTCTCAGCCAGGGGGGTCAAAGGGAATTTAACACAAGGGTCCCAGATTCCTCCAAGGTGATAATTGCCGTTTCTCTCAGTAGGGGGCCGTCGAGTGGAGGGTAAACAGGCGATGGAGTAACCCCCTCAACACACACACACACACACGCAGACACACAAACACATACAAACACACACACACACACACACACACGCAGACACACACACACATACAAACACACACGCAGACACACACACACATACAAACACACACACACACACACGCAGACACACACACACATACAAACACACACACACACACACGCAGACACACACACATGCAGACACACACACACATACAAACACACACACACATGCACACACACATGCTGCTGCCACCCATGCATTATGGCGTCAAGTGAACACTGACAGAGCCCGTCACCCGCTGCGTGAACAGGGGGTTTTACGGCACGCGTGTAAGAGCAGTAGTTATCATGGGACTGTGACGTAACCCTCGTCACCCAAGATGGCCAGCAAAGCACTTTTAAAATACTTTTTGTTTTGTTTTTTAAGTTGGAAGCTTATTAAATAAATAAACCCCCATCTTAATATTTTTTTTTTTTTCCCCACCAGCATCAGGTCGGCCTAATGATTCCCTTTAATCATCCTCGTATCCCCACCCTGGGTGCGTGTCTGAGGAGGGTGATGAATGGCCTGCGTTGGGCCATGAGATCCCCTTCATCTATCCAAACTGACTGCTGGCCCACCGCACAGCACCCGTCCCGCACAGGCCTGCATCAGGGGATCAGCACCAGAGGATACCCAGAGCTCACATCCACATTTACATTACATCTGCACTTGGGCAGATGCTGCTACGCTCAGTGAATTATACACATTACTTTTTTCCCCACTCTTTTTTAAATAAAAAAAACAGCTGGATACTTAACTTGTTCCCTACCGTCATACAATATAACCAGCCTTATAATCATATCGCTTTAACCAGCCCTGCATATGCAATGCAAAACCAAGAATGACAAAACCTTTGAACTAGGAGCAATCTAACGACAACATGCACCGTGCTCATCGCCGAATGGCAAATTTAAGCAAAGAGTTACATCATCTCTGTAGGCGGGGAGTGGAGGCGGGTTAATTCTGTCTTACCGCACTGCATTCGGTCTTTAACTTTGAATTTACACAAAATAATGGAACATTTCACACAACATTTTCGCACCAGTTTTCAATGAAAACTTTCAACTCGCGTTACTGTGCAAGAAAGGCAACAAGAGACACATTCTGGCATTTTTCCCCACTGAAATTTGCGAACAAACTGCGTCCTCAGTCCTGATCACCACAAAAAAAGAGAAAAAAAAAACGACTGCACATTCTAACATCATTTCCCCTTTTTTCTCAGACGCAGTGTCCCTTCCAGAAACATCCACATTGTTAGGGCGCCATTGCTTTGAAAGGGAACGCATTCTCTGTTCTACCCCAGCTCCCTTTATTCTGCCCACATGCAGCTTCCTCCAGCCACGCGCTGACGCTTCTGAGGGTACAGAGGCAGAGCCGGTGATTAAGAGACAGGACTAATGGTCTCCACAAAACCTGGAATGTATTTAAACGGCGACGGCAGCTTGGGAATCGTTCTCAGCTGAACGTCGTTAATACCTGGAATCATTTCCCTATTCCGGGGCTCGTGCATTTTGACTTATTAGACGCTACGACTGCGACTCTGACATCCGCAAACGCTCGTAACCACAGACACTCATTATCCTGCACAGTGGAAAAGGCGATAATAAAAGTCTGGGAAATGGCCTTCGGCTGTAGGATCCTGATGTGTCATCCTGACGAAGGAAACAGTAAACTAATGCTTTCGCTCATGCACCGTCAAAAGACACGAAGGCTACAACACAGTCATTAGATACCAACGTTCTTACACACAACTGCCTCCTGTCGTGGAGGTTATTCAGTTAATGATGCTTATGTGGATTATGTTGACCAGGCTGTTTTTATTTGTGGCACCATTCAATACTTGGGAGGGCGGCACAGCAGCACACACACACACACACACACGCATATGCAGACACATACACACACATACATATATTATGCTTGCGCACACACATACACACGCATATGCAGACACATACACACACATACATATGCTTGTGCACACACACACAGACACAGACACACACACACACACACAAAATGGCAAGCCCCCTGCAATTGGAGTGCACCCAGGGCCCATCACTCTGCTCATTTCAGGAGCTTCATGCTTTTTAAGAGTCTGCTCTTTATCTGGGTTTCACATGTCCTCCCAGACTGCCACTTGACATCCCTTAACCCAGCTGCCAGCAATCAGGCCAGGCAGCAGGCCTCCAGAGACACAGCGCTGCACCTTGATTTCCACACAGCGCTGCTACCGCAGCTAAGCCCCAATAATTACAGGTCAGAAGCTCTCTTCCTCCCCCCCCCCACCCACCCAAACCACCTTTCGCCCATCTCACACAGGACTGAGCTGAAGAGGGACTGGTGGAAGATGGGGCGGGGGGGGGGGGGGTGCATGCATTTATCTAGGCTGTTTGCTAAGCTATTCCTTGCCCGTGTGTGTATGTGTGTGTGTGGAAGGGGATGAGGGGGAGGTGTTTAATTGAGAGGCAAGCAAAACATTTTGCCTTCAAAACTTTCCAATAAATATCCTGCCCTTAATTCTAAACACCTGCTCATTAAACCTGCAGGAATGCTGAATGAAACCAAGTTTTGGTAGGTTTTTTTTTTTTTGTTTTGTTTTAAACACCGTCTGTCTGGGTCTCACATCCTGACAGCAGGGTTTGTAATGCCTGTAACCAGGATTAGTTAGTTCAGGCAGAAAAGCCTTAGAACTGTAGGACTGCCTTGTTTACTCAGCTTGTCCCTGAACACATCAATTTGTAATTTGACTTTCACAAGCCAAAACCTTTTTCCAAATGCTAAAGGCAACAAATTCACCAAAAGCAGCTCACAAACATATCAAAGAGCATGCAGTACAGGGAAGGCAATGACAGTGCTAAACCTTCACAGCTGTAATAGTCTTACAGCATTTCACGATTCTGAGCCTTTTCAGCAGAAGGGACAGGGCTCTACACTAACATTTTTGGCAAGGTGCACAAGCTCCTAAACTGAGAATTTTAGGAGCGCATTAATGCATCCCACTTAGTAGGTGCACTCCTAAATTATTTTTCTAGTTAGCAGAAGGGACAGGGCTCTACACTAGCATGTTTTCCAAGGAGCATGTGTTTTTAAATTGAAAAATTTAGGAGCACACTAATGCATCCCAATTAGCAGGCATGCTGCTAAATATTTTTTTCCAGTTAGCACTCATCAGTTTTCAGGAGCAAATGCTCCTAAAATGGGAGCACTGTAGAGCCCTGAAGAATCTTACTGGCTTCTCTGTTTGTGCTTAAACAGACAGCCCAGAGCTGGCCCGGGACAGACAGAAAATAACAAGGCCCTTGCCAAACCCAAAAATGCTCCTTGCCTCACCACACCCACTTGCCGTGCATGCAGCAAGGCACTGGTCCTTAACCCTGATGCTTGTGGCCTAGTCAATGACAAATGAACTTTGCTTTCATTGGTTTTTAATTTCCCTTCTAATCAGCGACCAATATAGAACAAAGAACACAGAATGTTTTAATTAAACGGGTTAACAACTTTAACTGATCAACAGCAAAACCCAGCATGTCCCGCAGCCCACCAGGACCAGGTTTTAGACCCACTGAGGTCAGAGGAAGCAAAAGAAGGGGGCAGCAGAACATGCCCTCCACACTCTGACCTCCAGGGGTAAAGGGATGGCGACGGAGGCGGAGACAGCGCTGGCTCCGTCTCTGGTTTTGATTCCACAAAAACTCAGGGTGCCGCTGCGCCCACTGCACCTGTCAGCCATCAGCAGGCCCCCCGCCCTGCCCCTGTCAGCACGCTGAATATACCGCCGCGCTGAATGCCCCCGCTAGGCTAATTACTGCTTTTACCCCAGCGCCCCCACCATGCTCTGCTCTCCTGCCTCTCCGAGCTCTTCGTTTCTACCCGGGACTGACCTGGAAGCCAGCAACCGCCCCGCTCTCCAAGGTGTCCCAGCTGATGAAGCTAGCAGTGGTGCATACACAGATAGCCTTGTCTAGGCTTGACACTGAATGATGCTACTGCAATCAGTCAGGACCCAGATATGCACGAGACCTGTGTTCAATGCCGGCACCCATAATTTAAGACTAATGAAAAATTGAGGATATGACAAAAACATTTTTTAAAGATTTGAAAAAAAAAATACAAAGGTTAAATTTTGATGGCCAAACTGTATCTATCAACTGATGTAAATTAATATACAATGGGGTAAATTACCATTTAAAAGCGTGTGTTAAAGCAACCTGTATTGCCAAAAAAAAAAAAAAAAAATTTCCATTTCGACCAATGCTTTATGATGATCGTTTACACTTTGCCCCGGGACGAAATTCCAACATGTCTATCCAAATAACGTCACTTATAAATCGCTTGTAAGGCTGAATTGTCATAAACAATGTAAACTGAGTTTTTTAAGAAACAATATAACAACAAAACATGAAACAGCCGGCTGGCTTAAACACAGACACATCCAACACATTCATTTCAACATGGCTTCTTTAAACGAACTTGATGAACAATATGCACGTGACTGGCCGCCGTCTGTATCTTTTCAGTCCCAAGATGCAGGAATCGTGTATCTTCCAGCACTGTCGTCGTGGACCGCAGCTGTTACACAGACCGCCTTGGGAGAGCTACGTGTTTTAAAATGCGTGTTTTATTTAGATTTGCTAGTGTAAAACATGCAACTTCACGCCAGGCGGCATAACAGAAGTGGCATGCCTGAAAGATAAATGTCTAATTTTGAATTCCTAAGTGTTTGTACACGGTCAACTTTGAGTGGTTCAAATTTATTCTGTTGAAAAATAACAAAACGCCGCACACGAACGGCACCAACAACGCGCCTACCAAATGGGGCACTCCTACATAACCACTTAACCAGACGGCTGTCTCTTTTTTCCCCTGCTCACTCCGGTAACGCTGTCTAAGGTCGAAACCTCGACAGTTTTCACTTTAGATCTCATTATAGTCCCGTCTTTCACCCTCTGCAGTAATAGCACCGTTTGTGGCTCGAGTCAGCCCCTGTGCGACAGACACCATTGTATTTGCGTTCACGTTATCGCGGCTCTCGACTGCATTACTGGCGTCAGCATAAAAGTGTGTCGTCGGTGCTAAACTTGCAGGTAATGTAAGTCACGGCTAAAAAAAACCTCACAGTCAGCACGCGATTCACTCACTGACTCCCCCTCTCGTGCCTCTGTCAGCCTGTGGTTTATCCAGCGCTCACGAGCATCACTCAGTCCTCACCTGCTGGGCTTCATGTTCAGCATGCCAGGTTCTGGACATTTCTAGCTCCCGGTCCTGCGACATATTTCAGTTCTGACCCGTTGATGTCACTTCCTGTGTATCTAATCGCATGAAATCCCTCAGCTCACAAAAAATCATATGCCATCAAATGCTCATTTTCTTGCTGGGTCGCCAAGCCGAATGAGTTCACAAGGTCATGTAGAGAGTATTGCATAACAGCAGTCTGTGGTCTGTCGTCTCCCGCCCTGCGCATTTATAGAATTTAAAGCGATATCCAGCATCCCAGTGCGAACATCCGATGACACTTGCGCATAACAGTTTTATATAAGCACACTCCGATGCATTCCTTGCCGGTGATATTGTAGAGCTGAGATTCAGTCAACGGAACGTCCTGCGCATTTCTCGCAAACTGCGTAAGCTACCCTTAAAGTAGATCCCAGTATAACTTAATCACGACGTTTACGTGGATCAAAGCAAAGCACTTACATTAAGGACGTAAGCACTGCACGTGAACAGAAACTCGAAATACCAGTGTTTGTAATAGAGATTTGTTTAGACTCACATACATCTGAGAGGAAATAGCGTGACCTGATGGATAGTGAATTGTAGGAGAGTTATTTCTCTTTTAGATTTCACAGAGCAGCCTATGTCTTGTATCCAGAACACCAAGAAAAGTCTCGCAGATGTTATTCATAGTGCCCTATTTCCACCCCCTGCGAAACTTGAAGGTGCAGCCGTCACAGAGACAGTTGTAAGGGATAATAGAGTTGCTTCAGGTGAGCATCTGAATGGCCTGTGATTGAACTCTCATGACCTGACGGTGTGCTTAGCTCATCGCTGTGCATCGCTCTTTTTCACCCTGCTCTGGGAGCACACGGTGTAAGCTGCAGCCCGAGATATGCAAGCAGTGCATCGCTAACACTCCCAACACCCGGACAGTCGGCTTTCTTGCTTTCAGCTGCAGTCTAGCAGAACGCGTATTTGTTTACAATACTTTCTCTTTTTAAAAAAAACATTATTTCTGGCCCCAGGGCCTTGACCCAGGGCAAACCAATAGTTGCATTTTTCTCAAGAGCGCCATTACGGACTTAGACCCAGCCCTGTTTGTGGTTAGCGGGGTGGAGGGAGCACGGGCAGGAAACATCAGTCTTGGAGGGACTCTCAGTCCGCTCCACAGGACTAGCCAGCCTGGCAGGGAAAGTAAACAATAGATACTTTTTTTTTTTTTGGGGGGGGGGGGGGGGGGGGGTTGCAGTAGAGGAGTAAGAGCGTTTGGGTTTGGGTTCGGACCCCTGCGAGGAGCGGTATCTCATTTCCCGTGGCCAAGTCTTTCTTCTCTACCTTTGAACCCCCTTGGTTCTGCGGTCCATCTGGACCGTTCAGAGGATCTCCCCTTACACCCCGTCCCCCAGTCAGGGCGCGGAGGTGATAGATGACCACTAGCCTGCCAATACTGCATGATATTTCAATTTCCTGCCAGGACAGAGGCATCCCCAAAGGTCGGCTCCAGTTCACGGGCACAGTATGGTGTCTGTGGCAGCCACGATGGGTTTGGATGAACCCAGACCCCAAACATTCAGCTGAACGCATTCCAGCACATGGGTCCAGGCTGCGTAACCTTAGCAATCCATCCAAGCCACAGACACAGAATTGCATGTTATTGCTGGAGGCGGTAAAAATGCTCTGGCAAAAGACATTATCTAACTCAAATAAATTATTCTTGCTGTATTATATTTACGTAACTATTTGAAATAATAACCATTTAAGAGTTATATTTTCTTTGTGTATATTTTAGTCTCCCTGGAAGTTACGCAAATTAGTAATTTCATCTTCACATTCAATATCTGTCTCTAAAATTATACAATGAGATGATGTTTTGAAAATGATACATCCTGTCCAAAAACAGAACTTTAAAAAATGTGTGTTGTTTACATAAGAACCCAGAAAAAGGAGCCAGGAATCAAACAACATAGTTTTGTGAGAAATATCCGTAGTTGAAAGAGAATTCATGCTTCAGTGGACATGGAGGCATTTCAAGGAGGCAAAACTTCAATGGTCTGGACCCCTTCTTCTCTCTCCTTGAAAACATTTGGCAAACATTCTCGGGGAGGGTGAAATGGTGGGGGGGAAGGGGTGCAAGATTATGCAAAGAATACAACTAGGAATGAAGTCATGGATCATACTGTAATGGACGCCTCACTATACTTTATTGGTCAGAAATTTATGTTTTGAGCGAACATGAATATGAAACACTGCTGCAGACAAGTATTCAATATGTGTGTATGTGTGTGTGTGTGTGTGTGTGCATGAGTCTGTGTTTGTGCATGGGTGTGTTTGTATGTACATATATGTCTGTGTGTTCATTCTCTGCCCTGTTTATCTGTGTATTGGAGAAGGTGAGAACTTGGTTTCCCATACAGCGGGCTTGCATTGGGTGAACTGAAATGGGGGAGGGGCTGGTGAGACAGGCTGGGAAGCAGGCTAGTGCGACCTAGTGGCAGGAGAGGGGGACAGGGATCCAGACTGTCACCGAGCGTCCCACACAGGAGGGGGGGGGGGGGGGGCAGAGGAGGAACATGGTACTGCTACACGCACCCACTCCCAGTCACTGTAAACCGAGATCATCTCAGAGCACCCTGTGGTGAGGGGGGGGGGGGGGCATGGGGGGAGGGTCCTTTAAACATGAGGAGATTACCCCCTGCGTCTGTCTGCACATGCACGCACATACAATCATGTGCATATACATGCATGCACACATACATGCACACGCAGATTAAAACTTGAGAGCAGGCCTATAATTGCACACACACGCAACACAAACAAGTGTAGACTCATTCACGTATGCAGGAGAGCACAGAGACACACACGCAGGCAATCACATGTAAACACACACAGCATTAGTCACACATGGACGTACTACTTACTATAGTATGAGGCTATAATTATACTGGTTGTGTGTGTGTGTGTGCAAAATACACTGGTGAAATGGAACATAGCACTGGCACAAATTATGGAAACATAATGTTTAAAAAAGTTTAGTACTCTTAAATCTTTATCTATGATCTATGTTCTGCAGTTGTTTCTCAGAGCCATTTTGGTCTGTCAAAATTTATTCAAAACAGATATTTTCTTGACCCCGAGTAGTAAAGACAATCAGTATAGTTCAAATAATGTGTACAAGCCAAAAAAGGCTTTCTATGCATTAATTTTATTAATTTATTTAGAAAATTACTAGACAAAGAAATACATGTTCAAGCTGATTATAAAATTTCCAGCAGTAAGATGCATTAGACTGCCCAATTATGTAGTTATGAACTATTGCAGATCAGAAGGTGTAATGATTATTACTTCTTTAACACGAATGATAATTATGTCTTCATTTTTGTTTCATATTAATATTACATTTATTACATATAACATTTATTATGCCAAGAGAAGAAATTGTTGTGCAACATTGCACTAATCATCAAAATACATTTAAAAATGCATTGTTTCCATAAATTGTGCCAGTACTGTACATGTATTATATTACTATATTCATGAATTATAGTATAGATATCATACACTATAGATGTTATCGGTCTCTGCCGTTGTCATGCCAAAAATAAGACATAACACATAACCCTCAAACGCCACCCACCATAAATGACTCAGTTCTCTGCGATCAGAATTGTATTGGTCTCCTATCCCACCTCCTGCTCCGCCTTCCTTTCCGACCAAATGGCGCTAATGGCAACTTCAGAGTCAATAGCTTAGTGACTGCTGGTTTTTACCCCCCTTTCCCCCCCCCCCAAAAAATCTTCTAAAAAACCCTTTGATTGGCAGGCTCCGGTAGATAAGAGGATGGGTGTTTTTCCCCTCTCAGGTGGACCGTGAAAGTCAGTCAATCATCTCAACAGCTGCGAGATTCAACGTAGCAACGTAAATCACCAACGCCCCAGAATCAATCCCACTACCACAAACTAGCCACTCCTTCCATGTGCGTGGATGTGATGAAACAGGAAGACAGTATACAGATGGAAAGGGGGGCGTGAAGGACAGGAGGAGGATTGGGGCGCATGTTTGTTTTTTGGGGGGGGGGTGGAGACAGACACCCTAAAGCAGGGTTTAGTGTTAGAAGGAGGCAAGAGCCAGCAGATCCCGTCACTAGCGAGAGGAGATTAATAATAAATTAAGGCATCCCCTAAAAAGATATTCATGCATGTTAATGCATCTATTATTTATAGTCTGCACGCAGGCGACGGGGGGATCCTGTCTCTGTCACATGACAGGGGCGGGGCCGCGGGGAAGGCAGGGGCATCTGCCCGTTGTGGCTAACAAAACGGGCCAAGGGGCTGGGCCTCACGGCCAGACAGCCAGAACATGGGGGTGCTGGCTGCCCTAGCCCTGATGTGGGAGGGGAGTGGTGGATTAAACAAATAAATACATGATAAGAAATAATCACAGCAGGGATGTCAGGCTCAGTGGAGACAAAGAGGCAGAAGGGGAAGGGGGGGGCGGGCGGGGGTGCGGGCAAGGAGGAAAGGGGGGGTCAACCCAGCTTTACTGTCTGGACTGCCAAAATCCATCATGGGCAGATCAACCTAACCTTTTTTTTTTTTTTTGAGCGTGTTTATTCAATCCACTGTACACACAGTACATTTTTTTTTAACAAAGTCACATGATCATGCCTATTAACAATACGCCATTGTTTTTTTTTTTTTTACCCCCCCCCCCCCTCCCTGGTAAGAGGAACACTTTGTAAAGGCAGAATGTTCTGGAACACCCGTCCCCGCTGCTACGAGATCTGCCGCGATTACGGCGCTGACTTCAATGAAAAAGAAGAAACATGAAAGAGCCGTCTGAACACGATGTCAGCTGAAACACTCTCACGCGCGCGGAGGTCTCACATCCAGAGACGCAGAGTGAGATGACAGGAGGTAATTTTGATGGTGAAAAGGCTAAAGAGAGAGAGAGAGAGGGGGAGAGAGAGTGTGAGATCCAGGAGGCAGTGAGGAGGAAGGTGGCGCAGTGTTGGGTGTCACAGGCCAGCAGTGAACCCCGGCAGAGCAAAAAGAAAAAGAAAAAAAAAGAAGATAAGATAAAGAAGATAAGATGAAGAGAGGGAAGAGGAGGGGTCAGCCCACTGATCTCTGTATTAGCAGAGGAACAGCAATCAGGGGGTCACCGTGTCAGACAAGACGGGGAGTCGGACCGCCGGTCGCTGGTCTCGGCACCCACTTGAGGGCTCATAGAGGCTGGACCAGGAAGCTGAGGGCATTACAGAGAATGTGACTACGCAGAGAGCATCAGTAACGGCACTCAGAGGGATATAATGCAAAAAAAGGCCCTAAAAAAAGGCCCTAAAAAGAGTCTCCTATGACATCGCCAAACATAACAAACTCAGAGAGAGTGTTTTTCTACAAAATGCATACCTGTATTAAATGTTCATGCTAGGTTCCTTTTGAACTCCAAGAAAACTGACCTGTCCAAAATTATCATTTCGGAGGAGTATGCGTATACATGTTCATGTGAATGTGTGTGTTTATATGCTGTATGCGTATGCATATACTGTAAAACCAAAAACTCTTAGACAGACAAAATCTGAAACTCATTGTCAGTTTATTATTATTATTATTATTATTATTATTATTATTCATCTCAATCTTACACATAAAAAGTTTTGTGCAAACAACATTTTGTGCAAGCTGGGCTCTCCTGACTGTCCGTCACAGTCTTGCCCAGTTTGTTGATGAGTGGCACATGGCGGAACAGTTCCAGAGTCTTCCCTGGCTAATCAGTGGTGCTAATGCAAAACCATTCTGCCCGATGGCTTCTGGAGCTTCTATTAAATTTCAGAACTTTCTGTTAACTTTGGAACAATGGAGATTTTCAGCATAATTACATTTTTGGGATTTTATTTCGGGATATGAGCTGAGCATGAAAATGTGATGAGTATTTGAGTATTAGTCGTTGTAAAAACATGCTGTTGCTCGGTATAATTTTTTGCATTAGGGTAAAGAAAAATTGTACATTGTACACAGTTCTTTTTATATATATGCCTATGTGTTCTCTTTTTTGCTGAATATATTTTTAAAAAACTTAATTTAAAACAGATTATTCACAATGTTCATGACTCATTTACACAATAGAAAAAAGGATTAAATTAGCAGTAAAGTTCTAATTGATGGTGCATAATGGTTCTCTTGGAGTTTTACTTCAGGGCAGACCTCCCAAGCACAAGCCTCCGTTGCATACACACACACACACACACACACACAAGGTGAACTATTTACTATTTTACTTTCAATTTTGCCACCCATTGGTAAACCTATAAACTTTGGAACGATGTCAAATCAACACTATTATGTTTTCATCAAGTTGAATTTTCCACTGTTCAAAGAAAAAACGACCCTGCCCCCTGCACAGTTCCCCTTCATTTTTTTAATGACGGTACATCTGCATCAGTATAAGTACACAATGTAAAAACCACCGCTATTAACACCATCTTGTTAATGTGGCAGGGGGCTGTGTATGAAATTGCCTGGGTAGTGTTTTCAAGACCTTCTCCACTACACGGGTGTATGCTCAGTTTCCAGTTAGCACTGCTTTAAAGAAAAATAAATATGTAAGATTGTGCATCTTGTTTTTGTTTGTTTGTTTTTTTATTGAAACTGGGGAGGGGGGGGGGGTTAACTGGTTTGAATGGACATTTTGTTACAGGAGACAGACATACAGACAGAAAAAGTTAGCCCAGGTCTCCTGCTTCATAGAGACAGAATAGCCATTTCTGTGACCAAACAATTCTTGAAGAATGCTGTGTGTTCCCATTAAGAAAAACAAGAAATACAGAACTTAAAATACAGAACTTATCGTGTAGAGAGTTTCACTCCTGTCAGAGGTGTATTGTCCTTGTCCTGAAGACTCAGTGGGCCTGTCAGGTTCTCTTTTACATTGAAATCAGAGTGAAAAACTAGTTCAGACTGAAAGATCCAGGTGAGGTGGGCTAACTGTGTAATCGGCTGGTTTAATTGTTCAATTAAGTGCTGAGCAACAGAGAAACTGCTGCATGTCAAAAGCCGCCTAGTTTCATGTTGCTGCAGTAACCACATCCAAACCGGCGTAGTGCTCAGCAAAATTGCCCGTATTACATTCAATTGCAAAAAGGTTCAAATTGGACTTCTTAAATCATGAGTGAATGCTGGTCATTTTACTGAGAGCATCAGACAACGAACACTGAGACCTGTCATCCATACTGCTGCTCTAGATCAGAAAGTGCCTAGGTGGATTATTCCATATAAGATCAAATTGGTTGTACTCTATTGAACACCCAAGGAGGTAGACTTTTATTTGCAACCCTACTTACTGTGCCATTTCATTGCCTGCACTTTCCACATGACAAAAGTTTCATCACAGAGCAAACCCTGACCTCTGAGTGTTGACTAATCCTACTTGTGCAGCTCATACTCTATACCCTACGTTACACTATGTAAAGCAATACATCCTTATTTTCTTTCTTATACGTATTATAGGTTTATGTAATGATTCCTGCTATTGACTGTGACACTGATAATATTTTATTGTGTATCAGCTCTGTATTTTACCTAATCTTTTTGCTTGCACTTTTGCAAGTCGCTTTGGATAACAGCATCTGCTAAAGACCTAAATGTAAATGTAATACATAACAAGCCCAGTTACTGAGGCTGTCAATTAAAAAAATTCCCCAATTCTTTCAGTGGTTCTCTAAAACTGGAACTGCTAAAATCCTGCCCCCAGCTCCTCCCCCGGCCCCAAAAACGTATAGCCAGGTTTCCTCTCCACCCGCATGAGCTTTCTTGCCCCTCCAATCAAGATGGGGGCTCAAAGTTTACGTTTCATAAGTGCGCCCACCTTCCATTTTAACGCAGCGCCACAGAGATATGCGGACTATGCAGATCCGACAGGCGCTGAGTGAGATGAATGAGCTCCAGAATGACACCCCCTGAATGGCGTCATTGGTTCGGTCCCCATTGTTTTCAAACATGCCTTATGTTCCTCTGAAGTGGCTTTAGTAAAAAAAAAAAAACTAAAAAAAAGAGAAAGGTACATTAAATGAAAAGAACTTCTGGCTGAGGGTGACCCGACTCCATTACCGCAGCAGCCCCCGTCCTTCTTTAACATGTGAATGGAGGCCCGTCTCCATGCATAATTTTTGCGTGGTCATTGTGACCAGGTCCTTTTTTTTTGTTTGTTTTTGACAAAACCACCCAAGAAAACCGCAGGCACGGGGCTTTTGTCATGGACGCATCCATCTGGACCCGGGCCGTTAGAGGATATTTGCACTTCCTCTGTCCCCCCCCACCCCCCCCCCCACACAGGCTTTTTGACATGCGGATCTGGCCCTGCGTTCGGCCGCCAGTGCTGGGGCTGATTCTGAAGCCTGGCCGGTTGGGGTAGGACTTTGGGGGGGGGGGGGGGGGGGGATGGGACTCTCCTGCCACCTGTCAGGGTGGGTGATGGACGGTGGACAGGGGCCCTGAGTCATCCTGGAGTGTATGCTGAGCGTGGGGGTGTGCACACCCCTTTTCTGTAACAGCGTTCTCGTGAAGCGTTTTATTGTTGTCGAACACAGTGACCGCCCCGCCCCTGCCCTCCGTCACCCTCCGGAACGTTCCAGAAGGGCTCCCGGGGGACCCGGCGCGGGATTGGTCGCGTCAGCGGAACAACAGATCCGGATGCAGCAAAGCCCAGCAAAGCCATGACAGAAGGGGGGGGGGGGGGAGCCCAGAGGACCATGGGAATGGGGGAGTCATGGAGATTGATCACCCCATTAAAAAGTGAACCCTCACAATCAGACAAAGAGAACAAAGACGGCAATACAGGTATCGTAAACCACTTAAAAGTTGTAAAGGGTGGGGAGAGCATGGAAAGAATCGTCCCCTGCCAGATTGCATTGGTTAATAAAGTAAACGAGGCCTATCTATCCCTTATCCAGCACACAGATATCTGCTTGTTATTGGTTCATTGATCTTATAGATGTTCACAACTGATTACCAAATACTTTCACTTTGGTATGGGTGGGTATGGAAAAAAAGAATTACCAACCCATGCGCTCAAAGAAGTTTTAACAAACTATATAACAAATAAATTGGTGCGTTGGCTTCTCAAAGATAATTATAGAAAGGAAAGACGGGAGCCCGCACTCTTAATGAATGAGATATAAATTATGAACGTCTACGCAACAAAATCATTTTCAGCGTATTTTATTCCTATTTGGACAAAGAGACAGACATGTTCCGGCCTAAGCCGTCCTCAGTATCTTGAAGTATAGGTGGGTATGGCCCACATATTTCCATCATAGTTTCTGTCACCCGGGCAATGGCATTAGCCAAAAATACTTCAGTGTTCTTACCAGTGAAACTTACTCTGCCGGTTATCTGAGTGCTCCTGAATTCTATGGTTAGCGCTATGCCATGAGCAGTATATGAGGTGACATCATCCTAAATCAGATCACCAGATCAGTAAACCACCCTAAACCAGTTTCACATCTATTTAAAAAAACAGGAATTCACGTACGGTTGCATATCACATAAATGCAGATGCCTGCCAATTCACACCCTCCTGTGCGTAATGTATATTTGTGTTGTTTGGTTTTGCAGGGTTCCACGTTGTGGAGGAATGCTGATGGGTGGAGATAGAGATCTTGATTTAATTAGGTGGGGGCGGAGGAGTGGAGGGTTCTGGCGTTGGCCACGGTGCACGCGGGCGGGCGGGCGGGCGGGCGGGGGGCTGGGCAGGCGGCGGTACCTGTGGGAGAGCCCCTACTGGGCGTAATTTGGAGCAGACAGCTCCGAGCATGTTCGTTAGGTTCTGATTGGGCTCCGCGCAGGTGGGGAAGGTGGGTCCGCTCTAATACTGAATGGCCCTGACTGTGCTCAGCATAAAACACCATCTGTTTCAGCTGGGGAGAGAGGTGCGGGGAGGGGGAGGGGGGGTGAGGGGCTGGAGTCTGTGTGTGTGTGCACGGGGGGGGGGGGGGTGGCCAGGAAAGTAAGCTTTTTTTAATGCCCCCCATTAGCAACTAGGCAGGCTTAGTGCGGTTGGTTCATGGACAGAGGGACAGAGTAGGAGGGGCCAGAGCCTCTTCCAAAAAAGTGAAATCTGTCAATAAAAGCTTGTCCTCTGAAGCCGTCCCCTCCCACCCTGCTCCCGGGGAAGATGGCAGGCCGTGTGCAAACGGGCCTGGCAGAACGCATCCTCTGCAGTGGTATCTGTGCTTCTGTTTCAGTGGACATTTCCTCAGCGATACACTGACGGAGATGCACTGACTTTTAAACTGGAGCTGCTGCCACCAAGAAAAAACACTGCAGATCCGTTTAATATGGTGAGAAGATGAAAGATCCACTTGCTCCATAATGAATACCCAAACTGTACAAACAAATAATGAGAGTTTAAAAGACTGAATCCACTTAAATTGCCCAGGATAAAGTAATCTGAGAGAAAAGTAAAGTAAGCTAAGAGAAATTTTAACTGGATGAAATAAAATTGTGTACACAGTGTTTTTTGCAAAGCACAGAAGCCTAATCGAGACACGCGTACACGCACATGCACACGAGCATAAACACGTATGCACATACAGGCTGATGCACGCTCGCACACACACACACACACACACACACACACACACATTCACCCACGCGTCCCGTTAATTTCCCATCAACACACACTCATGGCGTCCTCTCGTGCACATGCAGGCCAGCCTGTGCGCTCACGCCTTCCGCATGAGCTCCGACGCACAGAGGAACAAACGCCATGACGCGGCGAGCGCGCCGACGTACACGTGTTCTCTCTGTCTCTTTCTCCTCCCTCTCTCTCCCTCTCTCTCTCTCTCTCTCTCCCCCCTCTGACTCTTTCTCTCTCTCCGGGGATCCTCTGCCCTCCTGCGTCTGATGGTCCTCCCCTCTGACTGATCCCGGAGAAGAAAGGGAGCGGAGGAGGACTGGCGGAGGAGAGGAGGGCCGCGACTCGCCGCCCCGACTTTTCTTTTTCTTTCTTTTTCTTTTTTTTTTTCGATGCGTCTTTATCGGGGCGAGCAGCGCCCCGGCCCGCACGGCCGAGCCTCTCCGTGCGTTTCATCCTTTGTGCGTCCAAGGTGTGTCCAATGCACTGACGCTTTGTACTTTGTACACTTTGAGGGAGACAACACATCACATTCTGCCTTCTTTCTTTGGCGGGGCAGGGAGGGGGGGGGGGGGGTAGAATGGGGGGGGGGGGGGAGGGGGGGGGGAGAGAACCCCGAGATACAGAGGGGCCTGACTGCTTCAAAGAATGGACGCACAAAGGCTTATGGAGCGTTGCTTCATGCAGAGTTGTGCCAGATGTAATTGCGGGGTTCCCAAAGATAGGGGCGTCACGTGCAACGCGTGGCCCCGCCCTCCCCGCAACATGAAAGGGCCACCGCGAAAAAAAAAAGAGGCTTTTCAGCCGCACAACTTTGCCTTTCTTTTGATTCCCCATAAACAAGTGAGCAAATAAGCAGTCCGCAGGCCTCTGTTACAAATCCTCCGCCTTGCTGACTCCAAAAGGCAATTTCATGCGTTTCGTCTGATGGACGCCCAGTGAATAGGATGAATACCTAATGGGGAGCCCATTACCCACAGCATCAAGTGATTTCAAAATGGTCGCCCTCCCTTCTTCATCTTCTCTGTTCCGTTGTCGCGGGTTTCGCAGGCTTCTCTTTTGCTTTCAGGGTGTAATCGCTTGCCTATTTTCTGTAAAAAAATTTTAAAAAACGTTTTTTATCAGGAAATGGAGTTTATGCACAGATTTGGAATCCGGTTCATTTCCTGTGTTGGTTTTGCCGGTCACTGGTCACGTAAAGAGACGCTGCATGGCCGTTAAAATCTGACACGGCTCAGCGTCCCACCCCACCCCACCCCTCCCCACCCCCGCCCCCACCCCCCCACCCCTAGCACCTCCTGCTGAGATGAGAGGCGGCGTGCGGCCCACACGTTGAACTGCGCTGACGGGCGCATGGCGCTCCGCGGCGAGAGCAGGTGATTAGCGTGCCTCTACGCCGCCGCTCTCCGAATCTGCGAACGCTTCAGGGTGATCTGCGATTGGCTGTGGAGGCAAGGGGAGCTTCGTCGGGCGGGAGTCAGATCCGGATCCGGATCCAGATCCAGTGGATTGGTTGGTCCTGGCAGCCAGGGGACCCGTGGGAACGACGTGCGCCGTACCTTTCGGCGGTAAAAAGTCCTCGATCAAACGCGGCGGCAGCGGCGGCGGCTTCGAAGCGGTCTGCGTGACGTCAGCATCCTCGCCCGTTTCTGGAGCCGTCCGGAGGAGATGGGCGGAGCTATCGCGGGACTCATTACCACGAATGGGGGAAGTCAGAGAGGAAAGGGGAGAACTGCTGTGGAGCGCCTGAGAGAGAAAAAAACATGGCAACCCTGAAACGGTGGAACCGAGCAGGAAGAACAGGGTATTCCATAGGACCCTGCTGGGAGCCTGACAGGGGAAGCAGGCCCCTCCCTGTCTCCCTGATCCTCGACTGGGACAACTTTGGGGAGCGGCTCCTGCCTCCGAGTCTCCAGAGCTTTCCAAAAATGGAATCGCAAAAGGGCAAAGCGTAGCTGCTCAGGGACCAGCCAATCACGGTGACTCGCCGCCGCAACCAAAATGAAATCTTCCCTCTGACTAAAGTGTAAATGAGGGATTCGGTGTATATCCAAGTGGTGTTAAATGGTACCTGGCAGGTGGAATGAGAAAGGGTGGGGGGCAGGGGATTGGGATGGGGGGGGGGGGGGGGGGGGGCAGGGGGTGTAAATCCCTGCCTCGCCATCTTTTGTATATTAATGACACACAGGCTCTATGAAACAGAATAATTCATACTGTTTTGCACACTGCACACGTACAGGAAGCGTGTTTTTTTTTTCACTGGGAGGGAGTGTGCCCACGGCACTGACCCCTTGATAGCAACTTAGAAAATGGGACAATGCAACAAAATGGAGGTCATATACTGAGCCATGATGGCAGCTGGGTGAACAGTAGCTAAGACAGATGAATGACAGCTCCCACCTTGAAATCTCTAATAGTGTTGGTTAAGTCTTGATTTTTCAATCCTGCTTACAGAGTGTATGAAGAAGGCCACAAAGATACACACATCTACTTCTGACAAATAAGAGAGTATGCTCTTTAGGAGCGCTGGTGCAGTAGTTCTGTTCTTGGGACTGACCCAAAGAGGGCAGTGTTACTTCTTATTTTATAAGTCCCCATCACACCCTCATTGCTTGTGCTCTGAGACAGACAGTCGAGTCGTGGTTGCCCAACCAAGCTACATAGATACACGCTACACTGAAGCGGATCACAAACCACAGGCCATGTTGGGACATTGCTTTACTCTGTAAGAAGGGACATCTAAGTATCTAAGTCAACCCAGCCGAGCCACAGGCCGAGAGGACAGACGGCGAAGCCAACCTTTACCCTGGATTTACCCACATAACGCACCCAGTGCCCTCTCTCTGTCTGTGCCCTCTCCCTCTCAGGCCAGCTGAGACACACTGACAGTGCAGTAATGACTCACAGCACGCAACAGCACCGATGAACATCAATGGCTCTCCTAACCTGGCCACCTAAACAAACCCCACTATAATTGGTTCAGTAATTCCCTCCTTCCCCCACATCGGCTGGTGTGCGGTGAGCATTCTGGCACAAAATGGCTGGCATGTATCTCCCGAGCGAGTATTGCGTATTAATGACGGTTGGAGTTAGTTCACTTCTCCTATCTCTCCTATATCTTAAGTGTTATACTACACTGCTGCCAGAGTATTTGAATATGTTTATGCAATTGGGTGAGTGTGTGTGTGAGAGAGAGTGTGTGTCTACATGCGTGTGTGTGTGTGTGTGTGTGTTCATGTGTGTCCATGTAAATATCAGGGTGTGCCTCAAAGAACAGTTGTCCCAGAAATATTGTCTTTCATCTGTACATCTTTATCACTCAGTGTTGATGCATGTCCCTGTTTTACACCACACACACCCCCCCCCCCCCTTGCTTTTTCTCCCTCCCCATCTCCACCACAATAGAAATCCTTACCACTGCATCACTCAACACAGCTGTCTGATACACCCCTTGTTCACGCATTAACCGCTGATGATAACATTCACCCTACTTTCACAATTTTTTTTTTTTTAATAACCTTTCATTTAGCTCTGGCTATGAGACATCTTGTATGCACATAAAATCTTTCTTCCGAAAAGCATAAAATCTTTCTTCAAATGTCAAATAGGCCTTTTCATTAAATAAAAGGGAGAGGAGGGGGGAAAAAACAACTTGAGTCCAACCTCAGTGCCTAAATGGGAGAACATTAAGATGTTTTAGTACGGGATAAGGTGGTTAAACATATGCATACATAACATGTTGGGGGTAAGACCCCCTGCAGAGACAAGGCAGGGCAAAGACTCTCTAACTGGCATACCTCTGGGATCGCTAATGATTAATTAGCTCGTGTCATTAAGTGAAGCAAATGTCACCCTGGCTTCCTGGGGAAGCTGTCACGCCGCATGCACTTGGGATTCTGTCACGGGAGCCTGGAAGCCGTTGAAGTCAAAAACGCAGCAGACTCTGACATCTAGTGGCGCAATTCAGAACTGCAGCAGCCAGAGTGTGGATTTACAGCAGAAAATTGAATGAATGTAAGAATTTAACACTTACATATCAGAGGAACTCACCCAGATATTATGTAGGCTTAACAATAAAAGTCTTATTTGATTAAAACTGAGAAGTAAATACAGACTGACAACCAGGATTTCCATTAGATTTCCAACTGACCTGTTGATTATTTAGACTGACTAAATTATGAATTCAACTGAACTATGACATGGACATGACACCTCCTGATGCTGTATTGCAATAGCTCTTTGGAGAAAGCTATGTTTTGTTAGAGGAATTTTCACTAGTGAGAAGGAAAAGATTGGAAAAGAATTCAACAGATGATAACAAAGCCTGTCCCTCAGGGCAGTGACAGAGATACACACAATAGAAAAGAAGCTCAGTTACAATGAGAAGCAGCACAGACACTTGACTCCCAGGCCCAGCGCTGGTTGTGGTGTACCCCCTGGACCACTCCCTGGGCCTGTTGTTTATGGAAAGAAAACAGCCCATAACCTCTGAACCTCTTTCAGTACGAAAGAGGTGGGGTAATTCAGCACCTTGCTTTCAGGCACTCTTTGGACAGATTCTAGAATGCACTGACAGGTTCCACTCAGTTTTACCACTGTTTCCTATGCAAAGCAGGCCCTGAGGGGTATTACAGCTACACTCACGGCAGTCATAGTCACATGTCCAAACTCCAACACAAAGCCTTATAAACGAACATTACAGGAAATCATGACTGCATACACCACCCCACCCCACCTCCCATGCAATGGGGTGAACTAAAACTATGAATGAAAAAGTAAAAAAAGTAGTCTTACCACAATTCTGAAATAGAAAGTTGCTTGGCCTGTTGACCCTCTTCTGGGCCACCTGGAAGTGAAACGAGCAGTGCAGGTTTGCCCTTGCATTCGGTGAGCAGCACTGAAATATAAGGGCCCAGTGAACAGAGGGACTGAAGCTAAACATGTCCGATATTACAGAGAGATGCACAGAAATGGTCTCTACATATGACACCTCTGCACGTCCTCGGAGTCTTTGAGCGGAGACAGATTCCTGCCTGGATTTCCCCACCCAATCACAGGTTTTCCCCCTGTGCCCGCTGCATGAGGAAGCTTTTCCCCCTGTACCCGCTGCAGAAGGAAGCTTTTCCCCCTGTGCCCGCTGCTTAAGGAAGCTTTTTCCCCTGTGCCTGCTGCTTAAGGAAGCTTTTTCCCCTGTACCCGCTGCTTAAGGAAGCTTTTTCCCCTGTGCCCGCTGCAGAAGGAAGCTTTTCCCCCTGTGCCCGCTGCAGAAGGAAGCTTTTTCCCCTGTGCCCGCTGCAGAAGGAAGCTTTTCCCCCTGTGCCCGCTGCACGAGGAAGCAGAAATGTGGTGTGGCTCAGGCCACCCGGCTCATTAAGGAGAAGGGCTGGGAAGTTTACCCAAGTGTGACGAGGCCAAGGTGGGTGAGACAAAGAACGGATCGGTAAAAAATACAATAATGGCTTTAACACACCAGTCACAGACAAACACACACACACACACACACGCACACACACACAAAGGCCCACCTGTCAGTCCCTTTCCACACTGTGAACACGAGCAATGAAGCCTGGCTGCCTTTCTGTTCCTCCTCAGGTGGTATTCCATGTCTGTCAAATTAAAGGACCTCAGTCATACTGCCGCCTTTCTCCACTGTAATCCCAGAATAATGACATGGGCAGTTTAACATCTCATACACAGGCACACACACACACACACACATATATATATATGCGTACACCCACACATGTGCACGCACACAAACACTGAGGAACACGTATTAGCATATTCCACACATACTAGCATCTACCCTCACAGGCTCTCAAGTACACACGCGCACACACACACACACACACACACACACACACAGACACACACACACACATACTCAAACCCCGCATGCACACAAAGACACACGTGCACACATACACACCCTTTTGTTCACCAATGTACACACACACACACACACACACACACAAATACACACAGAAGAGCGAGAGGTTCCCACTTATTGACTTATGCAGTGGGCAGACACAGGCACATTTATGCCAGCCCCTGTCCCTAACACACTCAGTGAAACACAGACAGCCTGTAAGAAGGGTCAGCGCTGAAACACAGGGCCTCAGACAGCCTGTAGGAAGGCTCAGCGCTGAAACACAGGGCCTCAGATAGCCTGTAGGAAGGCTCAGCGCTGGAGCACAGGGTCTCAGACAGCCTGTAGGAAGGCTCAGCGCTGGAGCACAGGGCCTCAGACAGCCTGTAGGAAGGATCAGCGCTGGAGCACAGGATCTCAGACAGTCTGTAGGAAGGGTCAGCGCTGGAGCACAGGGCCTCAGACAGCCTGTAGGAAGGCTCAGCGCTAGAGCACAGGGTCTCAGACAGCCTGTAGGAAGTGTCAGCGCTGGAGCACAGGGTCTCAGACAGCCTGTAGGAAGGATCAGCGCTGGAGCACAGGGTCTCAGACAGCCTATAGGAAGGCTCAGCGCTGGAGCACAGGGTCTCAGACAGCCTGTAGGAAGGCTCAGCGCTGGAGCACAGGGTCTCAGACAGCCTGTAGGAAGGCTCAGCGCTGGAGCACAGGGTCTCAGACAGCCTGTAGGAAGTGTCAGCGCTGAAGCACAGGGTCTCAGATAGCCTGTAGGAAGGCTCAGCGCTGGAGCACAGGGTCTCAGACAGCCTGTCGGAAGGCTCAGCGCTGGAGCACAGGGTCTCAGACAGCCTGTAGGAAGGCTCAGTGCTGGAGCACAGGGTCTCAGACAGCCTGTAGGAATGCTCAGCGCTGGAGCACAGGGTCTCAGACAGCCTGTAGGAAGGCTCAGCGCTGGGCATTACTCTGTCCCTCACCTTTATTGAGCCCTCGCAGCAGAGCTGAGGTTCTGGCTGCAATGGGGGGGTTAGGAAGACAGGCTCTGGATTCATTCTGACCGGTGACCTTTAACTCGTTCACACTTCCATGGACAGAGGAGGCATAAATCACACATTATGTCATTTGTCAAAGGCAGTTTTTTAATGAGTATCCTCATTTGAAGAAGAAGAAATGATCTGTACATATAGCACTGTTTATGTACAGTATGTGCCCCCTCTGTTCATTCTCTCTCTCTCTCTCTCTCTCTCTCTCTCTCTTCCCCTCTCTCTCACACTCTCCCCCCTCCTCGCTCTATCTCTCTTTTTCTCTCTCTGGTCAATACTCCATGCTAGAAAAGAGTTTTCAAGCAGCTACTTCACCCTCCTTTCGTCTAAATAAGAAATCCAATTTCAAGTTCAGTGAAAGGGATTGTTGTGGAACCATACAGGACCAATGAAATATGAATGAGGGAGATTATCTGGGATTGGTTGGGATCTGCTGCCAGTTCCTCCTCAGTGACATTTCATTGGCCCAAGACAGGTGCTGTCTCTTCCAGTGGGCTGTCAATAGTACTGAGTAGTAAGGATATTTGACCTCTGGGACTGGAATGTTTGTGTGTATGTGTGTGTGTGTGTGTGTGTGTGTGTCTGTATGTAAGACATTTTTGTATGGGGGGTGGGTGGGTTTGTGGAAGGAGGGGGAGGCCCAGACACCCCATCCTCCCCCATAGAACTGTTTGTCTGAGTCAGTCCAATGATGTGTATTTTCAGGGAACTTTGTCAGCTAGAAAGATTTAATTAAAGCGCACTTTGTTCCATTACGGAGCCATCCCTTTTGCCTCCCGCACCACAACACTGCGCCCCCGAATTAATTAGACTGGCCCATCCTCAACGGTCAAAGGCGCGGGGTGGGGGGGGAGGGGGGTGGGGGGTGGGGGAATCATCTTCCGCTGAATGACGGGGCTCACATCTAAGAAGACACTTTATTTTCTACACTTGAGGTTTGTTGTCTTTTGTGTCCATTATCCCATTCGGGGGGGGGGGGGGGGGGTTACTTTCATGCAGCTGTACCGCTGCTAAAAAAAAAAAAAAAGGAAGGCCTTTGTGCGGGGCCCGTGAATAAGGCCGAATGTGTCCATAGCAGGTAGCCCTCGTAGCAAGTTAATCTCCTGAAAGAGCCCCCATACAAGCACTTTCAGAGCGTCCCCCGGCCCTCAGAGGGCTGTCATCAATCGGGCACTCCTCTCCTTTGTCCCGGGACGGCCGACCGGCGTGAATGCGAACCGCGGCCCGGCGACAATGGCCGGCGAAGCGTGGCGAAGCAGTCGCCGTCAGGGGCGCGACGAGCCCCCGTAATTACTCACAAACTATTTGGGCCATCTCCAGACGAGCGCCGCTAAGGAAGGCCCGCTCGCGGAGGGGAAGGGAAGGGGTCCCTTTCTGAGCCCCGCTGGCGCCGACCTCGTTTTTTAGGGGGTTTTTTTCTTTCTTTTTTTAACGCCGGCATCGTCTCGTGGGCGGGCCGAGGCTTTTTCAGACTCTTATTTTTTTTAAACCCAAAATCCAAAGGGAGAACCATAGATACTCACAACACTCACTAACTTGGGACTTCAGGTTTGTGCTTACTGTATGTCTTTCAAAAGGGGTGAGCGAGGTAAGGCTTGGAGAAAAGATGGCGGCTACTGGAGGACATTGAATTGTGGTTTGCAGGTTTTTGTCCTTACTAGAAATCACTGAACATCCACTGAAAGAGAAGTTGCAGGTGTGGGGCCCAAAAATGGGCTGTGTCACTGAGGTGGAAGACAGAGAGCATCTGACTGCATCACGAAAACACTCGGGCACCAGTATAGACATGCTTCACTTCTGTACCATATAATAGAGCCATATACCAGAGTGACTCATTAATCTTTATGCGTCTAGCAAACACTAACCCAGAAGACGGGGGAATGTTATCTGCAATTTTTTCTATTAGTACAGCGAAGGCAAATAATAAAGTTGTTGCAGTACAAATAATGGACAATGTACCTTTACCGTACGCAGCATACGGTGAACACAACTTCAAACATTGCACAAGGTCCCATTCCTGCATGCCTCAGTAGATTATTGCTCAAACACGCCCGATAAACAAGCATGTATGGAAAAGGAATGACCTAGAGGATCTGTGAACAGGGATGGGTGAACCATGGGTTACAGCAATGCCCTTAGCTGGCGTTCTCTCTGGGGATTACTGAGCTATCTGTCAATTTGAGTCAGGAGGCATGGCTCCTGGCAGTGGCTGGCCCACTATATCTTTATATGACTGGTCAAAACCTTGTATGATGTCATATTTGATATGATTTGAGGTCAGGCACTGTTACACTATAGTCAATGGGATTTAATTGTTTTAAAAAATACATATTTCCTAGAGTAATTTCTGGCATTCACTGATTTACTGACTGTGTCACTGAATGATGGAATGGTTATTGCAGTGAAGGTATTTTACTAAAGCATTTGTGGTTAGGATGTACAAAATGCTTATTACATTGCGTAAGTTGCTTTGGATAAGAGCGTCTGCTAAATGCCTGTGATGTGATGTAATGTGATGTAATGTGGCAGTTGCTTAGGAAGTAGTTAGGAGGAAAAAATCAGTTTACGCTTTTTTAAGATCTCAGAGGTCCAGTGTACCAGAAATATTTTTTCAATTTATGTGTTGCCCATATCAACTAATGATACGGAAATGTAGGAGACAAGCAGGCAACAAGTTCCATTTCTGAATTGTAATGATTGATTGATCCTTAGGTGTTTTTTTCTCAAATATCTGGTCAAGATTCCTTGTTGGAGGGACCTAACCAACCCACAATATCTTAAATAAATCTGTAAATTCATAAATCACATGGAGCACAAAGATCTAGTTCAAAGATCCTCAACTCTAGTGCTGGAGAGCCCCAGAATCTGCTGTTTGTTTATTGTTGCTCAGCACTTAATTAAACAATGAAAGAAGATGATTACTCACTTAAGTCTTGAGGTCTCAATCGGTTGCTGAAAAAAACAGACCCTGTGTATCTCCAGGACCAGAGCTGAAGTCTACTCAGTTTACTGAATCACTAATTGGGGTCTCCGTTTGAATTAACCATGTGAATGCCATACAGTCATTGTATTGGGCTATTTTCAATGAATCGTACCCAGTTAAAATGCTATTTTGTTATATGTGTGGGCCTTCGCTTTGCTATGATGTTCTTGTTTTCATTTTGCCTCACCATAATTTTATTATAAATTTTGACACACTCCCCCTCACCCCCAATTCTCAGCATTTGCACATAATGTCTTTGTTATCATTGCAAAATAATCATTTTCCTCTGATGCAGAAGCTTCTCTGAAGCACTCTGTGACAATACCCTTACAAAGAAAAAGTCTAAATACAGCCAGAAGCTGACTGATTGTTTGATAATGTCATAATGCGGATTTTTCAAAGATAAACCATTTTCGCAATGCAATTTTCCATTGTGTTGACAGGAGGTGAGGGGGCAGGGAAAAGTGTTGTAGTCTCGAACAAATTAGGGAATTAGTGAAAAGGAATGTGACACAAGGTTGCCTCATCAAATCCGTCATTTGGGGGGGAGGCTCACGTGGTTAACACAGCATAAAAGCACAGATGTAGGCTACACACAGCCGAACTCAACAACAACACACGCAAACAGCCCTCCAACGGTTTGCATCCTTTGCTGTTCCCGAGCCCCGTGTGTCCAAACAGCACCGTTCAAACGCACGCACTGGAGTGAAAAAAAAAAAAACACCCGTCCTTTCTTTTCCCCCCGCGCGGAGCAATTAACCGCTTTTTAAAACGAGCGACAAAGGAACCCGTTCAGACGGGGACCCAGTAAAATGGGTTCCACTCCCCGCCTTCCATTATCGAAGGTCAAGTGGCTTTCCCCTGGCCCTGGCAGACGAGGCTCTGTAGTGGTCCGGGGGTCGCAGTTAAAAACAGGGCTGGCATGCTCGCCCACGCATGTGCCAGGCTGCGCGGGCACACCGTCTCAGTCCCCACAGGCCTCATTCATCCTGGGGGAATAACGGCCGGCTTTGTCACCGCTTTCAGACAACACGCATTTACATTTAAATGTCGCCATTTGGCAGATGACTTCCACTTAGCATCTTACGCAGAGCAACTTGTGGGGGCGCATACAAACAGGTTAGGCAAAGAACGGTAATGGCACTGTGTTATTAGCCTCACCACCAATAGTAAGCATCATTATGCAAACTCAAAATGAAGAGTTAAATGCCAGATTATGGTAAACCCAGGGTAAATGTTCAAAGTTTCAAGGATTGGGAAGAGTCGCAGTTCACTGAGCCAAGTGCAGCTTGATCAGGTTGTTTCTGATTCTGCAGCAGAACAAGTACAGACTGCCATGACTGTTGCTGGAGGTTCACACACATTGCAGCATATATCAGAATATTTGAAAGTCCCTGCAGAATTGAATGTATCTTATTTTTAACTTGCTTGTCAACTATTATATGTATGATCTGTGCTATTGTATATATTACTTTAATGGTGGGAAGGAAACAGCTTCATGATGTAAGCGTCATACAGGAAAAGCACTCTAATAGTCAAACACTACCACTGAACAACAGAACATTCCAGATTCTGTAGCCTGTGGAGGGGTAGCTAGGGCAGTGATCTTTTGTGAGTTGAATCCACACTACAGATGAATGTAGTATAGGTAGTATGGACAAAACTATATTCTGCCATATAATACAAGTCTTATTCCTTTTATTTTGTTTTATTCGTGTGTTTTTGTTTTTTGGTTTGCTTTTGTTTTACATGTTCCCGCCTGCACAGGGACTGCAGATTGAAATGACTGGAAAAAGCTGACAGTAATTCGGATATGTGCAGTATTGTGCACTCCCTCAGTCAGCTAAATAAAATGCTTTAATCTATAAATCTATTAAACACAGTGAACCCAGTCACAAAAGATGGGGGGGGGGGGGAGAAAGCCACAGATGTTAGATTAAAGGATTGCCTTTTCTGCACATGAATATGTGATCAGGAGTTAAAATGGGTTACAGAAAGGTACACTGTGTGTGAGCACACGCGATTAGGTCACGTGGGAAGGAATTACCCCATCCACAACACTCAACAGGCCCAGCTGCTCTGAGACTCAGGAAATTCAAGCAACTGTGGGTTCTCTGACCTGGATAGAGGAGGAAATATTTCCCAGGCAAGAACAATGAGTCGCCCCCCACCCCCACCCCCAAGGCTTTGTATTGTCACTGAGATATAATGTTTTGTAGTGATACACAGCTGTAATGCACTTCCAGTCCTAAGGCTTCTGTATAATAATAAATTGTATAGTGGGTAATGCCACAACACCCCTCCTCCCCAATGTTTCCTTTCCTTAAAACAAAAAAGGGACTGATTGAACCATGACATTTCACGTCCACAAGGGGGCATATGTGCTCCTTGTTTGTCCCCACTTAATTTCACTATCAAAATCTATTCAAATGACAGGAATTTCATACAAATTCCTGCTAAAGCAACCATCACTGCTGGTGTGTATATTGGCAAATCATGGTAAATGATATGGTTCTGGAACCTGGCATGATTTTATTCAGCTCCCCTGAGAAAGGGTATATCTCAAAGCAAAAAGAATCCAGAACTTGCATATAATTTATTTGATTGTGATTGAGATAGAGAAGGATTGCATAAATTACATTAATCATCGGATAGAAGAGATATACTCATCTACCAAATAAAGTGTTTGCACTGCTATGAGGAAATCACTTCCCAATGTGCCTGCCTTCTTATCTTGCAGTTAAAATTCCTGCCAGGAAAACATTACAAACCTATTTCCTCCTAACTGTGGGAATTACCATTGGAACAATAAGAAATCATTTTGAGGTGCAATCGATCGATTCATGCTAGGACTAACTGGTCAGGCCTCAACCAGACCCAAGTTAAATATTATGTTTAAGTGTATGCAATACTTGTTGAAATGAATGTCATTCCTGTCTATCCCAGAGGAAAAATTTGACGTAACATGTCACTAACTAAAACTCACAATCGTATAAAATTTTGTACTGAATATCTGCAAAAGCAGAAGTCTCTTTTAAAATGATCAGTAATCAGCAGGCGTCTTGCTGGTACCTACACGGTTAAAGCGTTGTCATTTGCCCCAGCCTACTGGTACTCAGGGTGCAGTGGTGCGTGCCACATAGCTCCACCACTGGAAAACATCCTCTCCTTCCCCAGGTGTGTGCATGCACACTGACGATAGAGCAAACAGGACCTTGGACTACAAACACGGAGGATGGGGGGATGGACAGGGCGTCTCCTGCACAAACAAAACCTCTTGCATGGCATCCCACCCACCCATCTCTGAAGCACGGTATAGATTACGTGCCTGCGGTCTATACATCGGACCCAAAACCAGTCTTTCATTCCAGATAGCCTGACTACTCATAATTTTGTTACCCTTTTCTTTGCACTTTCATATGTAAATCAACATCATATTTGTGGCAAAAAGCGCAGTCAGAATTTGTCATCCTGTCAAAGAGTAGAAACTCTTTTCAAGAGAAGTAAACTACGTTCTCTCTTACTCCAACAAGGACTATGTTTCTCCTCTGCTACCCTGGGACTTCATCTTGACAGTTTTCCACAATTGATCATCAGTAAGTTGTCTAGCTGGAATGGCAGGACATGTACACCTGTGGTTCGCATTATATACACAGCATAGAAGCAGATTGTTCAGTTAAAAGAAGAGTCACTTGAGCCATGGAGTTTGATGGTCTGGTCTTTTGACTTCTGCTTTTCTCACAGTAATTGTTACTTCCTGGAGAGGTTATACTACACATATGAAATGGTAAATGGTGTCCATTTCCACTGGTAAGGAAATAATATGCAACTTTATATCTTGATGAAACTAGATGACAGTTTACCAGAATTAAGACTAAAAGTGTGTGTTGATTATGTAAAAACTGAGAAAATATAAATTGTATGTTTTACTCCTCTTTGATGGACTACATTCTTTTCTCCAAAATATAGACTGTGTTTCTTCCCTTTCTTCTTACCATTTCCATTTCACATTCTTTGTCAAAACATACTTTCATATTGTGTGAGAAGCAGTCCTGTTCATAGAAGAAAAAAAAGTTTTCTTCTGCAATATATCTCCAACCTCCTTCCAACTTCTTCAAACTCAGCCAGCCCTCGGCAAAGATTAATTTCTAGAATGCCTGACTCTCTGGTAGTAAAGAATATAATTTGTCTGCTTCAAAGGTTTTCATTTAAACAAACACACAAAAATAAAAAATCACATATACTTTGTCAGATCCTATCTTTATTGGTCATTAAATGATGTGTAGACCTCAGAATCCAGTTTCTTTACTATAAGGGGCTGGTTTGGATGGCTACCTCTGTGTGCTTACTACACCATATAATTCAGCAGGATCAGGAGTGGCCATAGGACGCGCTGGTTTCTTAATCTATTCTGCCCCAAGAAACCAGGTGAGGCGAGTTAATTGTGTAATCAGATGATCTACGACTGAGTAAGAAAAACCAGTGAACTTCAAGGACCATGACTGGCTCTTGCTGCAAATTTCCAGCACATGTCAAACTTGTGAAACAAGAGGAAATATATTTGGAATCTGGGCTCCCATTAGAGGAACAAGGTTATGCATTGGAAACAGAGACAGCCTCGCTAATCAAATTCAGACAAAATACTGCTCGCTTTATCATTAATGTGAACTGCTGTTTACCTGTAGATACGACAATAAATTTAGTGAAGATTCCCACTTGCTGCCACTGTGTTATTTTGAAGTGTAAATGTTGTTATTGTGTCTGCCTTCAATCGATATGATCTTCAAGCAACATGATAATTTGCCTGTTATAATTTGAACCTCAGGTTTTCCTTTAATAATGTCTATTCTTTGAAGTATAGACACAAACTGATTCATCTTCACCCCTCTGTGAAGTGCTCTATAGCATTTATTTTCATAATGTCAAGACAATAATTTTAGCGTACAAATAAATTTTGCCAATAAATCTTCTATGCCCCCACCCAGGAGGCTCAAACTTGGCCACAAATCGATCTTTCAGTAAGAGGCCCACCTCAAAATCAACCAAAGATTTTTTAAATGGCCTCAAAATAACTGTTTTGAAATGATTATCTCAGTGTCTGGACCTGATTTAAATTTTGTGGTTTGAACTGAAGAGGACAGTCCACTAAGCGGTCTGTGTGTGGGGTCTTCAAGGATCTTAGAAAATCATGCTGGTTATAAGCAATAGATAGTGATCTTAAAGAACAACCTTTGTTTTTGGAGCATGCATTTACCACATTCTAGATGCAATGCTTGTTTTGGATGGTGAGTGGCTGGTACCAGCACATGACAAAACATGTAAGTATGCTTTCTGTGAAAGAATTGCAGGATGTGGTGATAATGTTGGAGGTGACCCCAAAAGGGTTCAGCTTCCTCAGGAAGTACTTGCGCTGTTGGGACATTTTCAGTATTTCCTCTTTGTTGTTATCAAATTTTAATTTGTTCTCAAAGACAGTGCCTAAGTATTTATATTTTTGAACCACCTCCACTGGCTGCCCATGGATTGTTGTTGCTGTTATGGTCCCCATCTCCCGACTTGTGAAGAAGTAGAAAATTTCTGGATTTGCAGAATGAGGTATTCCAGGACAACGGTCATATTAGTGCCCTTGCTGAACCAGGGGTTTGAAGATAGTAAAGGTGTCACTTAGTTCCAGAAGATTGTGATCATTATTTGGGAATGTGCCTCCATTTTTGAATCTCCCTTGTGCACTCTTAAAAAAATTTTAGCTTTGCATTTCCTGCATGTCTTGAGTGTTCTGTACTAGCCTCCACTGAAAAGGATTCAGCATTTTGTTGGCAATGCGATACAGAAAGTCTTTCTGTTTCTGTTTTTAATTTGTCAGGCCTCTTGTTTCTCAAATCAGGATCATTAATGTTCATTGCATCAAATGTTTATTTATCTCTATGATATCCCCTTCAATTTATGTTTCGTATTACACACTTTATTTGTAAATATGCAGTGGTTACTACTCACTGTCTAGCCTGTTTCTATGCATACAATATTTTGCATATGTCATTTTCTTTGTGTCTCTGAATACTGCAACTGCAGCTAATAGCAAATGTGGAAACCTGAAATCTATCCTATTTATGTTGAATGTAATTGACACACAGTTTTATACATCCATCATAAATACCAATGTGAAAACAGAGATAAATTGTGAATTTGGTTAAAAACTCATACTTTCCTTGGTATCAATCACTTGCTAATTAAGTTGCATCTCTAAATCCCTTAAGACCTTAGTGATACAAAGCTATGGCTCCACACCACTGCACATGGAAGACAGCTGCAGGTAACGTTATTCCCTCTTGTACTTACAATCAGTTATGACTCTAATAACTCCGTATTTTCCCCTCTTTAATTAGCCTTTTTGTGTGCATTACGTAAGTCGCCAAGGATAGCATGAAAGTGAACTGAATGGTGTCCTGGAGGCACAGAGGTCTCCACTTCCGGTGCATACTGTAGCTCCACCCACTTCATTGCTCCCTGCCCATCACAGCTCACAAAAAAATTTGGTCTTCGATTTGATCCTGAAACCCACACAAGCATATCCATTGATCTACACCATTTTTCACCATCATCGTCATTTTTCAGAAGTATTGACAAAATTCCACATTCCAAAACTACACAGAGAACATACAAGTGTGAATAATTCTGCGGAGAAACTACAAAATTCAAGATATGAAAGATTTATTCTTCTGGTGGGGAGGGTTTATCCATGAGCATTTGATTTGATTTCCCACAACCACAAAGATCATTTTTGGCCTAACAGATGTGACCAGAGTGCAAGAACAAGGCCCGAGCCACCTGCGATGAAGCGTATGCCTGCTCGGGCAGATTCATCTGTTTGTCCTCGTACTTGACACAATCTTCATTCAAACTTCAAATTTAGATAAACCAGCTCAGGGTGGGCATTCTATCTGCCACAACTGGATCTGTGTACCTAAGACTGGCTCAAGGTTCTTGCATAAAGGGGCTCATCACATTAGAGGTGGTTTCACAAATAAGGATGTCCCCGGGATTTAAAATGAAAAGGCAGTTTGATTAGCGATGCAAAAAATGATTGGATATTGAAGGTTTGTTGGATAACTAACCCCAATTGCAACCTGAGTTGGTCATTGCTATTAAACACAAGGATTCACACCTCACACTGGAATCCAGAGGTACGTCCACTAATTTATCCATTAATCCTGCAATTTCTTCACAATTTCTCAGATTTATCCATGAAATATCACTCCAGAACTGATCATAAAGTATGTCAGTGTAAACAATTGTGCAGAGAAACTCTGTCTTGCTTAACAGCTGCACAGTAAAACGTCCAGTGTTCATTCAACTCTAATAGAGAACATATGAGTCCATTTGGGACCATATGTAGGCTCCTCAGGGTTGATTTAACACTGGACATTTGACTGTGCATGCATATTCATATAATATGAGAAAGCTCAATTGAACAAAGTTTTTTTTTTATTGTTTCCTCATAGCCATTATTTGCATAATAAGATATGTAAATCAAGTGTAAGTAACTTTCATATCCAAAATAATTTTATTCCCCAACGGTTACGAATTCGTATCCAGAATTGACCCATATTTTGCTAAGACTTTGGAAGATATTGGATTATTTAGTATGAAACCCTGTTTTTTCAATCATCTATTTCTGTTTTGCACGAGGGGGGAAGAAACGTGATGAAACCGGCTACAGACGGTAACTGCCCACACAGCGCAGGTGTCGCCCAGTTAGGACACCCACCGATGTTCTGCACATGTAAGAGTGAACGAAAAATTCCAGTGATGCTTATATAATATAACGTTTACTCCGGCAAATCCGATGGCAAAGACTGGCAGCAGCTATGCACGTCTAAATGGGAGATCTTCACTGAGCGATGACACGGAGCGTATGCTGCCTGCGCGTGAGGATCTGCCATTGATTATCCAGCGGTGACTAAAATGGGAGCGCATCGCGGGGACCAGAGCGGAGCGCAGTCAATGGGAGGCTGAGGAGAGACCGGCTAGCTACCGAGAGCGGAGCGCCAACGGCCAAGACACCGCAGCCCACTGTGTTATTCGTTAAAAAAAATAAGGAAGGATGCTGTATTTTCGATTGTCAGCTAAAGGTAACACTGTGATTTCTTAACGCGAAATGTGTCGTTTTGTGGATATAGAATAAATCCAGTAGCATTTAAAGCGATTGATGTGTATGTGTCAGTGAACGTAGCCAACAACGGAATGTTGACGGGGTGGTAACTGTGTTTTTCATTTTTCCATACCAGCCTAAAATCCCAGGTCATCGACAGTTTGTTTCAAATTATAAACGGCAATTTCATTATTAAGCGCATTTGTCATGCCACATTAGCAAGGAGAGCAGAAAATGACTGCTTTTCAGTTGCATGGTAACATAACGGTTTAACCAATGCAGCTATGTAGGCTACATGAATAAAAGGTATCAAACGGTAGATTTCAGTTTCTATATATAGTACTCAGTGCACCAGCAGAGTAATTTTTAGCGCGAGAGTTAAGGCAGGGGTTAGTGATGTCTTCACTGAGACTAATCTAGACGAACTTTCTGAAAGGATGCAAAAATAAACAAATAAATCGAAAAGAACTACCAAGATTACCTAATTAAGTCTTTAAGGCAGTCTGTGTTTACGGTCCTCCTGTCATAGATAAGCCAAGACTGTCGAATTCTACGGTTGCTCTTTGACTTTTGTTTTCTCCCACAGGCTGGAAATAGTCGGACTGGTAGTGAACAATCTGCAAAAGCGTTGTGGAAGAAAAGCCGAACAGCCTAAACCACTCCGCCCCCCACCCCCCGCCCATGTTACTTTCCCCACCTCATTACCCACAGCATGCCCACCTCCCTGGCCCCTGCTGTGGGCATTAACTACAGTGGCGTGCCCTGGGACCCAGGCTCCACTGAGCACTACCCCTCGTCCATCGCTAACAGCGTGGTGAAGATGGCCCTGATCTCGGTCATCGTCTGCACCTCGCTGTTCGGCAACGTGGTGGTGCTGCTGGTGTTCCACCGCAAGCCGCACCTGCTCCACGTGGCCAACCGCTTCGTGCTCAACCTCCTGCTGGCCGACCTGCTGCAGACCGTGCTGGTGATGCCCTTCGCCATCGCCGCCACCGTTCCCCAGGTCTGGCCCCTGGACGCCCGGCTGTGCCAGGCCCTGGTGGTGCTCATGCACCTGTTCGCCTTCGCCGGGGTCAACACCATCATCGTGGTGTCCGTGGACCGCTACCTGGCGATCATCCACCCGCTGTCCTACCCCACCCGCATGACCCCGCACCTGGGCACCAACCTGATCGCCTGCACCTGGCTCCTCAGCGTCCTGCAGAGCACGCCGCCGCTCTACGGGTGGGGCGCCATCGACTTCGACCGCCGGCACAACGCCTGCGCCGTGGTGTGGTCCTCCAGCTCCTCCTACGCCGCCCTGGTGTCGGCCTTCTCCTTCTGGCTGCCCGTGGGCGTCATGCTGGCCTGCTATTGGATGGTGTTCCGCGCCGCCCGGAGGCAGAACGCCCTGGTTCACCCCATCCAGGCCGGCCACCAGCTGGACTCCCACCCCCCCTGCGCGCCCCCCCACCAGCAGCACCAGCAGCAGCAGCAGCCTCAGCCCCTTCCTGATGGCTCTCTCATGGCGGGTTACCCCAGCAGGGTGCGGGCCAGACGCTTCCACTACCACTGCAAGGCGGCCAGGGTGGTGTTCGTCATCATGGCCTCCTACATCCTCAGCATGGGCCCCTACAGCGTGCTGAGCACCGTGTCGGTCCGTTCGGCCGCCACGGTGCCCCCCTGGCTCTCCTCCCTGGCCCTCATCCTCTTCTTCTTCCAGTGCTGCGTCCACCCCTACATCTACGGCTACATGCACCGCAGCGTGCGCAAGGAGTTCCTGACGCTCCTCTGCGGGCCCCTCTGCCGGCGCGGCCAGCCGCCCCGGAGCTCGGCGGTCGACAGCTGCTTCACCGTGACGGACGGGCGCTCGGGCCACCCGCACCCGCCGGGCGCCGCGGCCACAAGGGTCCACCCCCTGCAGACCTGGGAGGAGGGCACCACCTCCTCCTCCCCCACGGAGAGGAGGTCCCGGGACAGCCGCAAGGAGACCGCCTCCATCAGCCTCAGCTCGGAGAAGGAGCTCGTCGTCTACGGGAAGTGACCGTTGCCCTCGGGAGGTTCCAGTTTCACTGGCTTTGTGGTGGACCAGGAACTCTTCTGTTTTGCAAAAGGGTAAAACTCAGTCAGGAAGAGGAGTTAGACCTGTCTGGCTAGCCTTGTGTGACAAGTTTCACCCCGCTCTGCTCCAAGCCTGGATGACAGCACTGAATTTCAGTGTGAAAGGTTTGTTTCCAATCTCATCAACTCTGTGAAGGTGGCTCTAAGATGAGAGTGGAGATTCAACACCAGTGGTTGAAACATAAGCTTATGAGTTAAGAAGAAGTGTATCAAACACACCAAAGCTCTGCAAAAAAAACCACCCTCTGAGAATCTGACCAATTTCCCTGGTGTGCCCATCACTCCAACAGTAAGTGCTGTCCTCAGACGGTAAGGTGAGGGTGTCTGGAGACCTTTTAGAGATGTGATCATCTGGCTTCTGACATTAAAGTCTGGAAAGTTAGGACAGTCGGAGAGCAGTTGTAGGCTGCAGAGCTCTTAGCCCTTTCCGATCAGAGGCCATATATTGCCTACAGGCAAGCGGGGAATATGAGCTCCAGTCCAGACAACTTCACTGAGAAATGACTGGCATTTGGCCTTTCCTTAGAGCATTACGTGGGTTATAATGTATGATTTGCCTGCAAAAAAATTCAAAGTTCTATGTGGTAAAAGCGCACAATTTATTTTCCTGTTTTTTCATATAACGGGAAAGATGAATGCTGGCGTGTTTTGTACATTTTTGGTAAGCCTATGCACATACTGAATAGAATTAATGTCATGTTGATCCTTCCCAATTGGTAAAAATAAAAATAACAGAAATCATGTAGGTGTTACGTTCCATGGGAATCAGATCATTGTCACATCAGATGAATAAGTATTTCCCCAGTTTACACAACACCATTGTTACAGAGGGCAGTCAGACTGTCAGCTCATATTTCATACTATAATTTTAATATCATTGCAAATGCAATTGAAGTGCAAAAACAGAGCTTGCACAATAGTATTCCAAAACAAAAAGATGCTCTGCATGGCAAAGCTTAAAGGAAAAATAATAATGAAACACAGCAGTCAAGCATCAATAGACACAGAGAGAACAATTCCCACTTAAGAGTGATTGGTACATCAAACCATACACTTTCCCTGGGTTGAATTTTTCAAACAAAAGTACAGTGAGTACCCATTAGACCTGAGTTGCAAAGGAAAACAGAAACAGCTTTAAGCACCATAGCGGCCCAGTACAGATTAACCAACTTCTGCAAAAAAAGATTACAACAGAAAGCCTTCAGAGATGTTGGTGTTTATTTTGAATGGATAGATTAATAAGAACCCCCGCTCCCAAGTTTCTCCCATATTGATGGAGGGAAAGACAATATATTGGGTGAAATGTGGTCATAAATTACTCAAAATACCATCCAAAGACTAAATGACAATGATAATAATTTTATTCATGTTGAGACAAATTGACTAATGTTGCTGGATCTATGCTGTCCAGGATTGTAGGCAGATCTACAATATGTTCCACAGTGTGATGCACTATGGGATTGTACAATTTCCAGGATCCAGCCCCTTCGCATGTTCCGTTTTCTTTGTGAGCTGTGAATCCAGAATCGAGCCGTACTGGTTGTGACCTGGGTTAAGTGAGCGCCCCTCCTTCCAGGTAGAATCGTTTAATATTTCAGTCCATTCATAGCCTCAGGATTTATGCTGTGCCCAAGGGCCACACTTGAAAATTCTTCAGTGCCAAACCAACTCCTGACTGTACTGTACCTATTTCAAAGTGCCTCCTGAATGAGGTGTACAGTATCTGTCTTTGACCTTAATACCAGCTGAAGCCCCAGGACACTGCCAAAATTTATAGACGCCCCCCCCCCCCCCCCCTTGCCCCTTAGTTTTGGGGGGAAGTGGGTATAATTAAATAATACATCTGTGGCATATTTGCCCACTTTCCGCAGGTTCACAAAAGAGCACAAAAATTCCCTCTGCTGCACTTTACTCTTCTCTGAGTGTGCTTTGAAAGCACTGGATGAGCAACCCTCTCATCCTAATTTCAACACAGTACAAGAGGAGGCACAGCACATTCTGTATTCTGAGACCTAACAAACCTATTTGGAAGCGTGGTCGGCAGTTTTTACACATATTAATGGGGGGGGGGGGGCGGCGATTTTAAAAATCACTGAAAAATGAGTGTGTCACTCTTAATATTACCGTCTTTTGTGTAGTATACTGGTCAGGGGTGCCATGTTTAACATTTCAGTTTGGGTGTCTGTCAATGACATAATAATAATAATAATTCTTGAATGTCATAACTGAAGCAGATGTCTTTGTTACCTAGATACAATGCTGCACAAATCCACTGATTTTGATGGCCAATTGCATGCTTTTTGACTGTTCCGGGATGGATCAGTGGACCAGCTCTGTAGAAGTAGTCTACCTAGGGAACATACATTACTGTGCATACATGTTTTAGTTCCAGATTAACAGGTCAATTGTGACATGAAAGAAGACAGGGATTATGGTTCCGGAGTCCCCTCTTTGAAAAATAAAGATATCAATAAGGTTTTTTTTAAATTTTGTATATATAAATATATGAAGAATTACACACAGGTTTGATGTGGTACTGTAAAGGGTGCCCTTGTGAGATTCGCTTACTGAAACCTTGTATTTTAAGACCATGTTTCCTTGTCATTTGTTGAGTACACTTTTAGTTTATAGTATGTTTGAACAGTGATGGTCTGCCGTGAATCTTTTCTTGTCGAATAGAAAAATACCTTGTGCGATTTGTACATGCGCTGATTCAAAACTGCGTATGCTTTGTTCACAAAGGAATCACAACTGATCAAACTGATGAGAAATGGACGTTCACATTAAAACACAAGGTTCCATTTGAAACACTGGACAAACAGGCTTCTTGCATCTGAACAGTGTAGACAATCAAAAGATGATAATGGGAAATGGCCATTACTGGATAACCCATTTAGAACAGTGCTGTGTATTTTTTAAATCTGATTTTAGAATGTAAGTAAATAAACTGTAAGTTTAATTTACTATATAAATAGTTTATAATGTAATTATCCTTAGAATGTACTTTTTTTTTCTTTCCTTAATTTTCAACATGGTTCAGAGATGTTTATGTACATTTTATATAACTGAATAAACTATTTGTGAGACCGAATGAAATGTTGTTGGGAAATCCATTATTGCCAAGGGATTCAATGAGCACCGGACGGGGAAAGATATTGATGGCCTGTTTTCAGAGTATGTTGTTGGTGCACTAGTTCACAAAGAGCACTCATCATTTCTCCCCTGATACTACGCAAGCACAGAATATGGTTAACAGGAAATATTAAGTTGGGGTCTAATGAAGTTACCAGTGAAGGAAACTCAATGGTATTTATCCAGGGATTCTCTCTGACTTGTAGATGAATGGTGGAATGAAAAGGACGAGGTTCATAACTCGCGAGTGTGCCGTTTTATTTATATTTTATGTAGATATTAAAGCAAAGTATAAATTCTGGAAGTTCCCACAGATTTGAAACAAAAGGCAATGACATAGTTCAATCTCTAAAAAAATAAACCGTACAGAGCATTATGTACAGCATCCTTTTCCCTCGGGCACCCCACTCCCCAAACAAATAAGAACAAAAGAAAAACACCCACAATATTAAACAAAAATAAAAACCTTATCACGATTATTCAAGAAACCCCAATCAGGTTCAGTATTTCTTAGAAGTGCAGCAGAGAAATCTGTGGGAAAAGAATCGGAAAAGACTGCTGGGTTTAAAAGCATTGCATGATTTGGGGCCTTTTTAATTTCCCATTTAAAAACTGTAAATACATGACTGTCCTTCAAGTAAGTATGACTTACTTACTGTATCTTTTTAAACAGAAAGAAAACAGCGATCAGACCTTATCAAAATCAAACAAACTGGAAAATGAACAGAATACAAAAATGTTTTTTAAATGCCATTTCATTCACATTTGTTCTTTCAAATCAATGTTAAAGGTCAAAATTAATATACAATACAGCTAAGTATAGATTATCGTCAAAATCATTTTACCCATGTATTACATGGTTACAACAATGCCTATTTGCTAGCTGTTTCTGAGAATAAGTCATACTTAGCTGTACAGGGATATGCCAAGAGCAAGGTGTAGCAAAAAACTGGCAAAAGAAGTACTCAATGTACTTCTTAGTAATAAAAAATGCACTGACAGATATCTTTGGAGTCATCACACAAGGTCCCCATCTCCTTCACTTTCAGTGCAGGTCATATCGATATCCGACATTAACAGCGGCAACAACAATTAGAACAGCAACCTAAGAGTAAAATATAAAAAAATACATTTATATACTTCCAACTTTCCTCCGAACGAGCAGGGGAGATAGAAGGGGCCCCCCTGCCTCTGTGCACATCTTACAGGAGCAGAGCGACGGCTTCTCGCGGCGCTCCGAGCAGAGAGAGAGAGAGAGAGAGAGCACAGGGGCGCCCCCATCGGCCCTCAGTCCACCTTCACCACGCTGTAGATTTTACTCACGAACCAGAAGCAGGCGAAAAACCCGATGGTACCTGAAACACAGGACAGAGCGTAAGGATGGGGTGAGACACGGCGCGCCGAGGCCGCCAAAAAAAAAACCTTCCGGATCTTTCCGCCGTCCCGCCCCGCTGATCCGTGGTAGCGACCGGATGGCGGGATGGTGAGACATGGTCGTACGGGGGTGCGTAACCGTAGGGCCAGAGGCAGGCAGGGGATGCTTAAACCTCCGCGTGTAGAGCATGCAAACCTAGCCTCGGTAAGGAGGCGCAGGGCCCGGTGAATGGATAAATATAAATATCGCAGGCTCAAAGGACGGAAGCGCGGGGAGACAAATCCCATAATAAGGCCCTAAGTGACGTCTCAAGACGGGCCCGTTCATCCCGCTCACTTCCTGGAAAATTCCTCTCGCCGAGGCTCGTCATCCCGTGACGGATACCGCGGCAAAACCAATCTATTCCCAGATGAAATTACCGGCTAGGCGCTATTTCCGTGTCTGCATTTCCCTGGAACATCACAGCAGCTCCCCCCCGCCCCCCCCGCCCCCCCCAACGCAGCTCCCCCCCGCCCCCCCCAACGCCCCCCCCCCAAACGCATTTATAAAGTGGATTTTTACAAGACACCCGAGAGAAAAGGGTTTAGCTCTTCCCAGAAGCCCATGAGACGGGCAGGCAGCGGGGACACAGAAGGGGCACTCTCAAAAAAAGAGGTTGGCTGAGGCACAACGGACCACACGGCTTCATTTCCAGTGAAGGGAGGATGGAAGAGGATGAACAGAAACAATAAAGAAAACGCGGGTCAGGGCAGTGGAGGAATATGCACTGACACCTGCAAATGACAGTAAGATGGACCGTAGCGTTGTGGTTTCACGGTGTTTACGCTCCACTCAATGAACGGATATATTTTCTGTGACCTGCATCCTGATAAATGTTTAAATATTGAATCACAATTTTAAACGTTATATTTCAAAACAGCTACGTATGGACGTTAGTGCTTGACACAAGATTTTTTCATTTGACCAGTCAAAGGAAAGCACATTAGGTCCATTACCAACAACTTAGCTTTTCAGTCATCTAGGGACTCACCTCAACCCCTTCCGCAACCCACAGTTTAGAAACCAACATCTTAGCAGTCCCTTGTGGGTTAAACTCCATTTCCCATCATTGTCAATTTCTAACCATTACCAGCCTTCCAGAAAATTCCACTGCCCCTGATCCCAGATAGTTACTCCCTATGACGCGTGATTAACTCAAATGTCAAATGAACATGCATTTTTAATGTACTGTACAGTGGCGTCACTAGGGTTGGTGACACCCGGTGCGGTCAACCGTTGTCGACCGGGGGGGTGGGGGGAGGGGGGGGGGTGCTGTTGGATGTTGCCGACCGGGGTCAAACGACAAAGCGCTTCTTGTCACATTAATACCGCTAATTAAATCAGCTGGCAGTAAACAGCATCGGGGAAATGAGCTGTTTCAACCCGTCGTATCGCACAACACTGCACAAAAAATGTATTGCCAGTCATTTCGGTGTCACCCCCCTCTGATGGTGTCACCCGGTGCGGTCCGCACCCCCCCGGACCCCCCTAGTGACACCTCTGGTACCGTAAGTCTGCAAGTATGCAAATGTCTACTTGCATTGATGCAATAATATCTGTACATCTCTTCATAATATCTGTATGAAAACTCCAAAACAAGAACATTCCACAGTGAAATAACCCACCCAGAATTCTAGACATTGTTGAGGAAACATTCCAAACCGGAGCTATATTTATTGATAATAAGTCCATCATTATCCATCTGCTTCTTGTCAGCTAAACTACCCACACCATCAAAATGTCAAGATTTTTTATTAATGTGACATTTCAGCTTGCTTGAAAAAAAAAAAAAGTGTCTGATAAAAGAGACTGACAAGAAAAGCGGGGTTTTTTTTCCACGCCATGTTTCCACGGTTTCCGCATTGTAAGAATTTAGAAAGGTACAGACGTGTGGCTTCAATAAGAGAGTAAATGGGGACTGGCTGATTACATATGCACTGGGGCTTTTGATCGTATTGTGTGGATAAAACAAGCTCACATCTCCCTTTTGGTACGCATCTTTATATTTCAAGAGCCAGTGCTGGGAAGTTGCCATAACAGCCGTAGTCAGGGCTCCTGGTGGATCTATTATCCATGGCAACAAATAAAGTGGGCTTATTTATTTCCTTACCTATAGCAGAAAAAAGCTAACCATTAAGACCAAGCCCTTATCAGCCCTGCAAACTCATCAGGGGTTCAAAAGGTGACAAAGATGCAAACCCCCTAGGGGGGGTTGCTCTTAATGGTCTACAAGAAAATACAAATAATTCTAAATCCACGCCTGCAAATCCATTATTAAAATACTTGGTAGATGTGTTAATCACCGCTGATGGTGTTAATTTCTACTTGTTTAACGTGACTTGCGAAAGGTTAGCTAGCGTTGTCATAAAATTTTGTGTTAACACATTACTACGGTTGCGGGTCAGGCACTCTTCACGGTAAGAAGAAATTTTAGGATAGCGCTTCCAATATTGCTTGTGTCGAAAGTGCTGCGACGGAAACAGCCATAGATTTACCCACGAGCCACATCTGTCCAAAATGTAAGCAAATAAGGCAGTCTTCACGGTCGGGGAAAATTTTATGACAGTGTCACCCAGCAAGTGAACACCCCCCCCCCCCCCCCCCCCCCCCAAATTTCAACAACTCATCGGATCTACACGAATCACACAAATGACCTATTTTGGATTCAAAACGGTGAATTACGGCAAAAAGCGACTAGCAGGTATGCCTTATGACAGCCTTGTGCAAAGGTGACCTTTCACACACAATCACCGCCTCGATGACCAGCGGCGCCTGCTCTTTTCAGTCCTGTAATGATCCTGTATCAGCAGTGCAATCAATTGCATCAGATTTGCTACAAGCTCGCTATTTAAAGCACACAGAAATACATTTTAAATGCATGTGTCCCAGTTCAGGCTCAGCCTGGCCACTCAAAGCTGTTACTTCACGAGAGCCAAAAAACCATGGAACGGAACTGAATCGATTTAGAGTGTTTGTGCGCCTCGCCAAAACTCACTGCAATTACCTCTGCAGTCTGCCAAGCTCAAACAGTCGTGTGTGTGTGTGTGTGTGCGTGCGTGTGTGCGTGTGAGTGTGTACAGGTGACCATACTGTATATAACATATGAGCCCATATCCCCACCTGTAGAAATTAAATTAAAAACCCCCTCTGGGAGAAATATAACAAGACCCAAACACAAACCTGCACATAAACAAACTGATTTTACATTTAAAGTGGGTTTTCCCCGAGACGACAGGAGGCACACAGAGGAACCGCAGCTCTTAACCTGCTGCACAGGGGAAGAGGGCAGACAGTGCGCCATCGCTGCGTAGCGTCATGGCGGTGTGGGCGTGCGCGTGTGTGTGTGTGCATGTGCGTGTATATAGAGCCAGGGGACTCCCGGTAACTATCATGCCTGTGCAAACACAGAATCCGGGAACACCCGCTGAGGCAGCAGCTGCGCGTGGCGTGACCCGAAGCCGCGAGATGCGCAACTCGGTAAGGGAGGAGCCGCGGCGGCCGCGTCAGACGCCGGTCGCAGCGCTGCAGAGCGCCGCTAACCAGGCCGTTTAGCCTGGGAGGGGCCTGTACCCCCCCCCCGACCCTCCTTTCCCGCCTCCACTCCTGCAGACAGGGAGATAATTTGGCCCTTTCACCGGAGCGCGACGGAGAGGCGAGCGCCAGACCCGCGCAGCCTGTCAAACGGGACGGGAGGAAAGCCGTCTCCCTCAGGCTCGTTAGAGCCACCTGCCCAACGCCGCACACACCTGTATAATTACCCAGAGAGAGGGGGGGCTCAATCTCATCTCCATCCACTCAATTCAGAAAATGAATTCTAATTCAACTGATTAATTCAAAAATCCACACGGAGCCTTATGGGTATTTTTCAATTCATGAATCGCATTTAAATTAATGCGCTTAAACCCCCGTCCTGATTGGATTGCGGACTGGAATTTTCCCAGCATGTCCAACATCAGGCCAGTTCATCTCAGCATCGGGTTGCTGAACACAACCAGAAGCGGTTTTCTCACTGGGAGCAAACTGAAAGGCTTGCCGGACACACGTCTAGCGAGCGATGCAGCGCTCAGGTAAAAACGGATGACATTCTGGAATCTTCCTCCACAATGACCCAACATCCCCTTGTCTGATGCACTGTACGTGGAGCAGCATAACACTCCAACACAGCCATCAGCGGGCTGCTCAAACACTTTGTTGTACGTCGCTCTGGATAAGAGCGTCTGCCAAATGCCTGTAATGTAAATCCCGCGGGCACAAGCAGAGGTTCAATGGGGGCCGTCACGGGTTACAAAACAATGTTTTATTTGTTCTGAAACCGACCCGTTCACATAAAAGCAAATGAGATGACACATTGTTTAAGTTAGATTCTCTCCACTTCCTCGTTTACAGTTACATCCTTGCTGGTTGCAATACAATATAGCAAAAACAGACAGAAGTAGTAGTGATAGCAAGATTCTTACAACAGTACAACAGTATTGCTAATAAAAGCAAGGCTTCGTACACGTAATTGGAACCGAAGATTCAGACCTTGGAGCCTTTCTTTGGTGCTTCAGCGCCCGGTACACAGAGCGTAGGCTAAGCATAGTTACTCAATGACCTCGATTTACCATCGTTTCTCACTTTCACCCGCCTTTTCCATGAACGGTATGCGCAACTAGAAGAGCCGCTGTCACTGCTGATTCAGAGACAGAACACAGATCACAGAGAGAGCAGTTCTTCTGGGGAGCGACACCAGCTATGGTAGTGTCGGATCATCTAAGGACGATTAAATCGTTATACCGCACAAGCCCAGCCTGAGACCTAGGGCAGGCGCTCGGGCGGAGCTGCCACTCACCGGTGAAGAGGAAGAATATGAGCACCATGATCAGGGTGTAGCCGAAGTAGAGGATGGTGCTGGCGGCACCGATGATCTGCAGCTTGGAGAAGAAGTAGTGCACGGCGTAGACGAACAGATACACCGCCGTGAAGCCGCTGGTCAAGAACGACCTCCACCACCAGTGGTAGTCCTGAGGGGCCCCGGCAGAGAGAGGGGTTAGAGGGTGGAGTTCAGCACTTCATCACAAACTGCCAAACCGCTTCCACCACTGCGCTAAGAAGCGTCATGTGCACTGACAGGAAATATTCACAGGATAAGCGACCATGCTCAATGCAAGGCTCAATGGCTTCTTATGCTTAACGGATGACTCCTTTGCTTTATCCTTTGTATTAAACCATCAGTGTGGCCCACTGAGGGGACAGTGACGTACTGCTGCGTTTCGCAAGAGCACAGGTGTTCCCTCACCTCAGCACACAGGTGAAAGTAGCACAGCAGGATGGTGGCCTCGGAGCAGGTGATGAGGAGGATGATGAAGACCAGGAACAGGAAGCCGAACATGTAGTACATCTGATGGGACCTGGGGGCGGGGGGGGGGGGGGGGGGGGGAGTGACAGTTAAAAATGATGTTTGAAGCACTGCATTCCTCTGCTTATGATGCTGTGAATCTCATAAGACAGCAGAGATGGTAGCTCATACCAGGATATTCATAAGGTACGGTCGTTAGGGAACTGCACTTGTAGGTTAAAACTCCAGGTGGAGCAACTGTGAGCAAGGCTGAGCAAAGGTACTTAACCAAAACTGCTTCAGTTAAATATTCAGCATTATTGGACGTAAAGAATGCAGGCTGCCTACGCTCTGGAGGAGAGTCTGCTTAATGATTAATTGTGAAATGCAGTTGTCCTGGTGTGTCTATTCTTAAAAACAAGAGGCAGAGTTCAAAAGTAAGAAGTTAAAGCTGTTACATGCTGTTATGTAAAGGCACAATGTAAAAGTCTTGGTTCGTTTTCAAAAGAACCCACTACTGTGATGTTTTCCAAATGTAGGCCAAAAATTACATTTAGAAAATAGTTCCACAATCATGGAGCATACATAGCAAATAAGGATCTCAGTCTGTTTAAATTAGGCAATTTCTCATTACCACCAGGAGTCCCTCACCTTTTGAGCACGGTGATTAAATTGGCACATGCTACCAACTGTAGGAGGGCCCTTTTGCAGACTGCAGCTAAGGCAGGGGTATCCAATCTTATCCGAAAAAGGGCTGGTGTGGGTACAGGTTTTTTGTTTTAGCCCAGCACTAAGACACTTGATTCTACTTCTAAAGGACCAGAATGAGAACCATGGTTATTAGTTCATTAGTTGAATCAGGTGTCATAGTGCTGGGCTAAGACAAAAACCTGGACCTTCAGTGGCCCTTTTCTGATATGACTGGAGAGCCCTGATCTAAGGGCTCAAATGTATAATTGCTATAATCATAACCAATGGGACAGGCCACACCCACCATATGCTGTTGAGGATGAAGAAGAGTTGGATGAAGATGCAGCCGAAGGGCAGGATGCCACCCATTACGATCCCAGGGATGGGTTTGGTAAAGAAGGACTGCTCGGGGATCTGGCGAGGGATCTGATTGGTCCGCACCGGGTGCTCGATGGCCTGGAGGTAAAACACACACACACACAACAGAGTTCAGGGACGGGTCAGTGCGTTGACGCCCGCCACAGAATCTGACATCACCTCTGGAGAGGCAATAAGAATGCAGTCCCTTTCATGGGACTGGGGCCTTGGTACCTACAGTAGCTCTGTGGGCTAATCATGTATCTTGTTGACCAGAGTGGCAGGCAAGGGCCGAAATTCTAAATCGCAACACGCACAGATAAAAGATGTGCAAAAACCAAAAAAAAAGAAAAACCCACTGGGATAGATCTGTGGGTTTCAAACTGCAGGCAACTGTACAACGCAAGCTACAATTAGCGCCTGATGTCACCTTCCGAAGCAGGCATTCACATGCTCACTGACGTGAGCTCTGCAACACCTGTGCCACATGACCAGGCAGGGCTGTCATTCCTAACCAGGGAGAACACAGAGGCTAAATCTGCCTAAGTCACATGGTTATTTATGAACATCTGAAGTATGGTACGAATCATGACGTCTAACTTGTTGCACATAATTTTATTGAAGGTGCAGCCCAACGAGGCTAATTATAAGCTCTCAACATTACATCTAAACCAAAGAGAAAAGACACACCACCATACAATAATCATTTGAGTTGAGCAAACAAAATTGCAGTGATGCATCGGGCAACTATGGACCAAAAATAACACAACTACTTAGTTATGCTCTCGTACTAAAGGCAGAAACTCTGGTGATTTTCAAGACTAGGCTTGATATGGTGTTAGATGCTGTCTAGTCTGTAGGTAATCAGAGCACTAATATATAGTCAGGAAAATTGTTGGGCTGAATGGCCTGTTCTCATCACTATGTTATGTTATGTTATGTTAAATAATTATTGCAAAGTGTACCCTTCTTCTCAGTTGTACTGGGTCAGAAAGTACTGTCAGATCTAGCAGAAGGTCAAAGTGTGTCACACAGAATGTAGGGCTAAAATCAGCCTTGACCATAGAGAGGGAATTTACACACGACACACAGCCAAGGTCAGGATCTACGTGAGGACTCTCGTGTACTCATAAGCAGTTTATTTGTAATCCAATGCCTTTCTGTTATCTGTGATATATGAACTGTCTATGATGTCATTTGCATGGGAAGGTCAATGATAAAAAGTCAGTCACCTGTTTCTTGAAGCCAAAGTAGGCCCCGGTGAAGGTCAGCGGCACGGAGATGCCGAACCACAGCGCCAGGATGGCCACCAGCGTTCCGAAGGGGATGGCCGCCGACGACCCCTCCACCCACAGGATCAGGTTCATGAGGAAGAAATCGGCGAATATCACCCTGGGGAGAGAGGTGACCACAACACCGCACGTTCAGCTATCAGCCGCTAACGACCGCCTCCCCCTCCCCTCCCCCCCCCCCAGAGAGAACAGAAACGGGGGACGACGTACCCCGGACACAGCAGCGCGGTCAGCAGGACGTTGGTTTTCCACTTCTCTCCACCAAAAGCTGGGGGCACACGGAGGAAGAGGGTTTTAGGTGAAAAGATCTGACATACCTTCGGTCATACAGTGTATCTGGACACCCCTTGGTCTGGGGCTGTTTTTCACGGTTTGGGCTAGACCCCTTAGTTCCAGTGAAGGCAACTCTTAATGCTATGGCATTCTAGACTATACTGCGTTTCCAACTTTGTGGCAACAGTTTGGGGAAGGCCCTTTCCTGTTTCAGCATGACAATGGCACCAAGCACACAGCGAAGTCCATATAGAAATGATTACGTTGAGATCGGTGTGGAAGAACTTGACTGGCCTGCACAGAGCCCTGACCTCAGCCCAATCCAACACATTTGGGATCCGTTGGAAAGCCAACAGTGAGCCAGACCTAATCGCCCAATCAGTGCCCGACCTCACTAATGCTCTTCTGGCTGAATGGAAGCAAATTCCTGCAGCAATTCCTCCAACATCTAGTATAAAGCCTTCCCAGAAGAGTAGAAGTTGTTATAGCAGCAAAGGGTAGACCATCTCCATATTAATGTCCATAATTTTGGATGAGATGTTGGATGTCAGGTATCCACATACTCTTGGCCATGTAGTGTACATAGCATTGCATCATTTAGCGGATGTGCTTATCCAGAGCAAATTACAATAGAGGAGAAACAGAAGCATATTCACAGTGCTGGAAGACCAAGCTAGTGACACTCACTGCTCTAAGAACGTTATCAGCCAGGTCTGCTAGCATTGTGAATGCACTTCTGCTTCTCCTCTACTATAAGACACTCTGAATAAGCACTAATGTTGAAGCAGACTTGAGAAGCATCCTATCTAATGTTGAAGCAGACTAGAGAACCATATATCTAATGTTGAAGCAGACTTGAAATGCATCTAACTAATGTTGAAGCAGCACTTGAGACCTACTTCTTCAGACTGCACCTTGGGGTCCCTCCTATTCTCAGCCCACCCCGTAGCATTCCAGTACCTTTTCTACCAATTTAGGTTATGGAATTTTTATGGTTTTATGTTTCTCTTCTTAGGGCTTGCTATGTATGTAATCTGTATGTATTTCTTTTAAATATTTTGGTACAAAAGGTTAGAGTGCTAGGCAGTGGGGTCAGGATAGGAGGGGGACACAAGGTGCAGCCTGAAGAGGTAGGTCTCAAGTGCTGCTGCAACATTAGATACAGTAGATGCTTCTCAAATCTGCGTCAACATTAGACAGATAATGACGTAAACATTAAATACATAACATCTAGGTGTGTTCTGTAATGAAACCAAATAAAGCATTTGAGAGAGAAGCTGAGTGAACAGCCTTTTCGGTGCAAATTCAGAAACTACAATGATTTACTTTGACCGATTTTCTGGAAAGAAATTCTTCTTTCATATGATTTTATATTTTGTATTTGTCAGCAGTGTTTTACCAATAGAATAGAACAATATAATTTGTCTCCTATTCTCAGGGAGCTGCAAGACTGTTGTCAAATCTTACTGGCACCTCCAGAGTTAGTATTTCAAAAAGGCATTTGATCTAGGTCTGCACAACCCAATCGTACATGGCATCCATACACGCTCACCAAGAACTCTTTGAATTGTCATGCATTCTCCAGATAACTCTTTGTGAAAATTTCAGGAGTCCAGTCAAAAGCCACTAGGACTCCTGAAATGGGCTGCATCTGTAAAATCTGTTAATCTCAGCTTGGGTGTGAAGCACACTCACTCTTGTACACGTGGGCAGACACATAGCCCGCTGGGGTGCCCAGCAGTACCCACAAGACGACTGCACATGTCATCAGAGCCCCGCGATTGGCTGGAGACAAGAAACCCAGGCAGGCCAGAACTGGAAGGTGAGAATATCATCATCATCATCATCATCAACATCATAACCATCATAAACATCATATTTGCAGCGATAATTAGTCAAGTGGAATGACACAGTGAAGTTTGGACTGGTGTCTAGTAAAGATGAGGTTTTCCTTTTTTTTTTATTAAAAGAAGATTTGAGACACAAAATAAACAGCAAACTTTCAGTTGTCTGTTTTGTACTTTTACTTTAAAAAGCTTGTGAAATTACTTCAATTCAACTTTATTTGTACAGTACTTTTAACGGCTTTACAGTGGAATTGGGCAAAAAAATTAACTTCTAACAGTGAAAGAAAGCCATTCCTATGAGTAAAAGAACATTGTGTGTGTGTGTGTGTGTGTGTGTGTGCATGTGAAACTGGGGAGTGGGGTGGCCATTGCAAAGTACTCACACAGAGTAATGAAAGTCATGATGGAGATCTGAACTCCCTGCCCAAGGAAGACAGACAACAACATGCCCATCCTGGGAGGCCTGAAGACATCCCCGTGAACCTGCTTCCACCCAGACTCCTCCTGTGCTTCTTCCTGCAGGAAAGACACCACATAGCCAATCAGCTGCCAGGGACACGATCACATGACGAGTAACATCAACAGAACACCACTTTAGACAATCACCAACTAGAGAACACCCAGTAATGTGGCACCAAATCACCAACAAGATTTTCACACGCGTGGGAATACACAGCCGTTCACTGTAAAATCTGGTGTGGTGTGTAAGTCCATATTCTTGGCATAATTCAAAGTTACAAAGAGAGTGAGTAGCCAAAAACATAATTTAAAAAAAACAATCAGTAAGTTAGTGAAGTATTTCTCATTCCAACAACAGATGTAGTGGCACAACTTTACACCAGATTTCACCGTATCAATTTCATCAATATGGTCAGTCAGAGGGTGGCACAGATGAGTCAGAAGATCTCCCACCATCACCCACCAAATTGCCAAGGTTAAAGGGTAACTTCACCATGTAATTACATTTCATCACGTTGTTCCTTGCTTTATAAGATCAGAAATTAGGTAGACATATTGAAAAGCAAGGAATTGTTTTTTTCAGCACAGACTCAATTTCCTTCTAGTTTTTTTTTTTCTTCCCCCCAAAGTTTTCATGCAACATTCCCCTTCTACAACTGACTTTTGTTCCACTAATCTCCATAGGGGTCTTACAAACACATCCAGGTTGACCTCTTGGAACATTACAGCCATTTATTTCTGACTGAAATACTAACGTAATTATAAAATTTCAGTTTAATCCAAACATTCTCCATTTCATTTTCTTCCTATCAAAGTCAACAGAAACGCATTATGAAGCTTGTAGTACCCTGTCTGTATATTCAAGCAAGGTTAGCAGGCTGCTAAAATAAAAATTCTTAAAAGATTTCAATAGGGGTATACTTTACATTACATATTAAAATTTAAAAGTCATCTAGGCGTATAATGACAAGACTACATCCAGTTAGTTAAGCATTTGGTGTTGGAATGTATCTGTTTAGAAGATCGAGAATGTTTTTAAGGACAGAGCAAAACAACATGATTTAAAGATGCAATTAGCAAAACGGTGAGAAGGGGAGATGTAGCAAAGTGTTCCAGGATTTTTATGACTGAAAGTAAATTATGAAGCCACAGAGGGATTTCAATGCCTAGATATACAGTATGCTTGTGTTCCTAGTTACAAATAAAGTGCTTTTCAATTAAGAACCATTAACTATGGTAAAGCTAAGGAGAAGTTACCCTTTAAGCACCACTCACAAGATGTCTGCGCTCATTTTACCAGCTTACATAGGAAATAAAGGCATTCTTGGGCTGTGGCGGTATCTTTACCAAGTCTGCCTGTGAATATTACAACACAAGTTTACAATCCTCGGCAATACTAGAAAGATCCAAGAACGAGAGCACAAAAACATTCTTCCACAACATATTACATTGACATTACATTAAAAAAATCACATTGAAGCGGCTCTGCATTTTAAAACTGAACAATAAAACAAACTCTTCTAAAATTATTTTTTGGTTGCATAACCAACAGGCATCAGTCTCCTATGCATGCATTTAGCCAGATCCCCCTCTCGTTCTCTCTCCGATTCATTAATGCTGCAGCTCTGGGAACCGCAAGCACAAAGGAGCAGGGGTTGAGCGGGTTTCTGACTATTTTCACCAAAATCTTACACAATAACATCTTTAAAAATATAAATGGTGCGAGCCAAGAAAGCCATCTGCACACAATTTTGGGACCGTGGCTATTATTGGAGCAATGGCGCGTTGTTGCGAGGAGGCTGCTCTGGATCCATTCACTGGGAGGAGTAAGGCAGAGTAACGAGCAGCTAAGAAGCGAAAGGGATTTGCCACCCTTGAAAGGAGCAGTTTCATCTCTTCCCTTGAACAGCCATTAAATTCAAATGAGGAAACATAAGGAACAGTGTAAACATACTGTTCCATGGCTTCACATCTAGCAGCTTTAATTATACATTTTCTTAAGCAGTGAAAAGGTGTCGTGCCTGCTGCAGATGGTAGCTGATTGATGGGGGCGGGGGGGGGGGGGGGGGGGGGGGGCGGGCGTTACCTGGTCCACCTGGTTGTACCGGGCGATGTCCTTGTGAAGCGTCCGCAGAAGGATCATGGCCACCATGCCAGACAGGAAGAGCACGATGACCAAGGAGTTCATTATACTTAACAAAACCACAAAGCAAACAGCCTTTTAGCATCCGCAGAAGAACAAATAGCCTGGCACCCAAACACTTAGCCATGCTGCTAGCAACCGAGCAATGACTAAAAGGTCTAAAAATGGTCCTCTGAGCTTTATGGCTCAGTAAGACAATAATGAAGAGAAGAGGCTTTCTGTGGTGAACACATCATGACTCTTTTGAGAGGTCTCACACATTCCAGGAAAAAGCAGCGATGTGTGTTAACCAATCAGCATGCCCAACCACTTCTTGGCTGAATACTGCCAATAGGTTTCAATATGAGCAAAATAAATAAATAGAAAGCAACAAAGTCAAGGTCAAGGTACAAGGTAATACAATGTGTTATAATGCAGTGTCCTTCCAAAATGAGAATGATCCATTTTTTTCCTTTTTACATCATCTAGCAAAAGCATGTCTTACCTGAACCACTGAATGTTGGTGTGAGGCATGGAGATCAAAATGTAGTCCCACCTGGAGGCCCATTTGATGTTATTGTTTTTCTGTGAGAGGGGAGAACGCTTATTAACATATCACTGCTGTATAATGTAACCATCAGCTACTGCCGAGGCAAATCTGCACTGAACACAACGCACAGAAACACATAGGCGCATAATATACTATTTTGTCTTTTTAATACAGCCAAAACAACCATTAAAACTTACCTCAAAGGTGATGGAGTAGGTGTAGGTGAGATCCAGGTTGCCTTTGAAATCTCCAGGGACCTCCATGGGGGGTCCATCACATGTTGGGCTGTCTTTGTTAATGTGCTTGATGCTGCCAACCCAGACAAGACGTGCTACACATGAGGCACATGCTACATGCTCTTAATATCCAGCCTAACCTAAATTTTCATGCATTAACATTTGTAAACTTGTCTGTATTTATAGTTGTGTTGACTGATTTTTGCCCTCTTCTGGTGAAATGTAGAACTACAATCACAAGGGTCTCGTACTTTGAAGACGTCAGCCTCATAAATAGGCCATATTTAAATTAGCCAAATTTTATACATTATGATTAGTTCACAAAACATTCACAAAAAATGCACACATACATCCAATATTAATGCATTGTGTCTAAAAGATATGCAAAACAAATACAAAAGTACACTTGAAAGGGGAAGGGTTCTTCAAATACTCAGAAGACCAGCCCCCCGCCCCCCCCCCACGGGCTCTCTGTGATACCTTTTGGGCAGTAGCGTAGCTGCCACTAACCGCGCCCCCCTCCAGCCCTCATCCTCCCCGCTGTGATAGGTTATAACGATGTCCACATGATTGAAGACGTAGAAAGTGTTCTTCTTGTTAAAATGGGCCTGCAAAACACCAAACAAGCCCCCCCTCCCAGTCAGAGCCAATCAAATTCCGCAAATTCACCCATACTGCCAACATACCCGTCCCTCACAATTCACTCATTCTGCAAATTCATCTACTCCACCCAATTCACTCATTCTGCAAATTCATCTACTCCACTCAATTCACCCATTCTGCAAATTCATCTACTCCATTCAATTCACCCATTCTGTAAATTCATCTACTCCACCCAATTCACCCATTCTGCAAATTCACCTACTGCACCCAATTCACCCACTCTGCATATTAATCTACTCCACCCCATAAACCCATTCTGTAAATTCATCTAATCTACCCAATTCACCCATTCTGTAAAATCATCTACTGCACCCAATTCACCCACTCTGCATATTAATCTACTCCACCCAATTCACCCATTCTGTAAATTCATCTACTCCACCCAATTCACCCATTCTGTAAATTCATCTACTCCACCCAATTCACCCATTCTGTAAATTCACCTACTCCACCCATTTCACCCATTCTGTAAATTCATCTACTCTACCCAATTCACCCATTCTGTAAATTCACCTACTCCACCCATTTCACCCATTCTGTAAATTAATCTACTCCACCCAATTCACCCATTCTGCCAGTTCACTCCTTGCTAAGACTGAGAGCGCCACCTAGTCCACTAGTTTCTCTTTCCCAGCCTGGGCCTAAAGCTTCTTCAGAGCTCACTCCACTATAGAAATAACAAGACCTACATGTTTATAATTTAAGACCATTTACAGAAACTACCGTCCCTGGGGCAGTTTTCAATACAACCTTCCACTGAAGCTAAAGGTCAAACTTCTCACTTGGTAAACTCACACAATCCAGCACAATGTTAACATTAATAACCAACAGAACACCATAATCCAGCACAATGTTAACATTAATAACCAACAGAACACCATAATCCAGCACAATGTTAACATTAATATCCAACAGAACACCATAATCCAGCACAATGTTAACATTAATATCCAACAGAACACCATAATCCAGCACAATGTTAACATTAATATCCAACAGAACACCACAATCCAGCACAATGTTAACATTAATATCCAACAGAACACCACAATCCAGCACAATGTTAACACTAATAACCAACAGAACAAGAGGTCAGATCTGAGGAACCCTGGACCCACTCACACTGATGACGCAGGTGTCTTTCGGGTGGCCTTCTGCAGTCACGAAGCAGCCAATGGGGAAGCCGGGGTTGCAGTACTTCTGATCGACCTCCACGTCATAGCACCACGTGACGGGCATGTTGTCAACGATCCTAGAACGAAATCAGGGGTTCTCAGTTCAGCAAGGCCCGCAGGCACGCCATGCCTGACAAAGGCAACGATGAAAAAGGAGGAAGTGCATCTGTGGATAAGGCGACCGAGCAGCAAACCCGAGGGCCAAAAACCTATTCAATCTGCTCCAGCACAACGTGCACACACACCTAGCCCCCTGGCAGCTGACAGAAAGGAAACCACAAAAACCCTGCACATACCATGGCCCCCCAGGGTTTGCGATCCCTACTTTGCATAACACTGTGCATTCCGAAAGCCATTAGTCTACAGCATGTAGCACTGTTCAAATCTGAACAACTGAAAAGGCCAGCACTCTTGCCACTTAATGACATGAAGCAGCTCCTACAACCTGGAAAATAAGCACACCCAGCATTAGAAAATATAAATATTTCGTCCATATGAACAAACTGGGGACAGAAGCCACAATCTGTCAATGTTGGGGGGACCCCTCAAAAACTGAAGCCAATAATAGATATTCTGTTTGTAAAACAGGAATTCCCATGGAAAAGACTTCAATGTACTGATCCACAATTTATCTTAACTCACCAGTGATGTTGGTAGTTTAGCTGGATTCCATTCTTTAGAAATTCCAGTTTTGCCTGATCTTCCTTTCTTGTAGTATCATATGACTTGGTACAGACCTTCTGACATGTCTTCTGTTTCATGAATGAAAACTTTAATGGGGAAAAAATGACAGAACATTTCAACATTGTTTCATGTTTTTTTTTTCCTGCAGTGCTGTTTTGAACCTCAGCTCGAAATTTCCTAATCTTAGTGAGTGTCTTTATGAAGGTCGATATTTTAACGCTGTTCACATTGAAAGCCTGCCCAATAAAGACTAAGAACACAACAGCCATTCATCCAAAATCTCTGCTCAGAACGTTTAGCTTGTCATTTGTGACACATTGGCAAAAAAAAATGATGGAGAAACAAAAGAATAAACACTAGGTCAGGAGGGAAGAAACTGGAATAACCAGTCAAACCACAGACACAGTTCAGACATCAATAAGGAACTAACGACATTTACACTTACGGTGGCCCAAGCACATTAAGGCAAAATGTAGTATTACTGTGTTTTAATGTATGTTTCAGACATGAGCAGAAAATAAACTCCTACCTTATACGGCGATGACTCAATTCTCTCTCCAAACAGCACCTGGCCAAGGTTTTCCGATGGTCTCTTCTCCTGATCATCTTGGCAAAAATCAAACCTTAAGAGAAAGACAGACCAGAATACAAATAGAGGACAGCGTTAATCTTTGCTTAACACTATGGGTTATATATTTGCAGTCAGGATCTAAGACCAGCTGCCATGCTCTCTAATTAATCGCTCATTAATCAACCATCAAAAAAGTGCACTAGAAAATAATGAGAAAGGCAAGCATGTCCGTACTTACACATCATATTCATAAGGCAACACGGACTCCACAGAGTCAAGGCGATTCACAAACAGCTGAATCTGGGCCTGAGAAAAAGCACAGAGGAATTCAGGGTAGCCTAAACTTAAAATGAGTCAAGACATTGTGGCAACAGCTTACGCGAAAAGGATGGTACATATTTGCACAGCTGCTTGTACCATTTGTACTTAAATTGTAATATTTGCGTAACAGCACCACACTCAGCAGGAACAATGCAGGCCTAATATTCATCCATACAATTTATAAGAGTAGTAAAAATAAAAACTGGACAGAAACTCCATGAATGCACAATATCCAAGAAGTAAGATAACGTATGTGATATTGCATGAATGGGAATTTGTCATATTTCTGTTAAATAACTAAATTACATTTACAGAGGAACTAGCCTACTGCGACAAATATAAGACAATAAATCAGGAACTGCGAAAAACACATAGGTCAGTGCCAAATATGCTGTGTCATAAAAATAAAAAAATAAAAGAATTTGGGATGAAGTAATCAAAAAACGATAGCCTATACAATTATTGATGTAATGTACAACCAGCTACTGATCTTGCCTTAGTGCAGAATCTCTAAAAAGTATCCTTATCCAACGCAGCTAACGTCATCTACTAGGCTATAACTAAAGCTACTAACATTATAAGACACTGTAGTTAACAACTCTTTACCTGATAAATATATATAACTCTCGCTAAAAGTATAACTTTAACCAACTAGCATGAATACTTCGGTGAGTGGACAAGCTACCCAGTTACCACTAGGTCTTTATAGCATAATTAGCAGTATGAATCCTAAACCGGTTTAAATTAATACTAGACTAGCGTGACAGCAGCCAAATTATGATGACTACAACAGTAATACTTACAACAGTAACTATAACAAGAAAAAACGTAACGACGACAGTAATTGATCAGCTAGCTAGTCTTCGTGTAGGTGAAGACTGGTCACCTGGATAGAACACCTGCTGCCTGGCTACCCTTGTCTTGATAATTCACTTAACAGTAGCTAGCACATTAACAGTTGCTGTATTAGACAGAAGGCTACAACAGATAATAACTAGGTAGATGTCAAAACCACGTTGAAGTTGCTATCCATCATCAATGAAAAACACATTAGATTCCAAGGAACCAAACTGTTACCTGGCAGTCGTCGCCGCTATCCTTTCCCTCTTCGCAAAAGCTTACCGGGGCCAAACCCGGAAGATAGAACCCAGAGCTATAACTGCATGAAATTAACGTGTACAAAAGTCCTAAACCTACAACTAACTGCATCTTCACTGTCGTGTAGCTAGCTAGGGAACTACACAACGTCTCAGTTCTATATTGTTAGGACTTTACTCTAGGATTCCAGTGTTGTAGCCCGAGAGGAATCGCTGGCTAACTAGCTGCTACCAAACAGTCAGCATCAGCTTCGATACTCATCACCGTGTAAACTTCGGTTGCCTACTGACGTTGGAAGTATGGTTGTCATCATGTCACTACCACTCGGCCTGCTGGGTAAGCTTTCTGAGTGGAGCGGTTTCCACTTACAGCAGTGAACGGCAACCACCACACCCCCAAATAAAGTTATCAGTGCCAAAAGAATAGTTTATGAAAATGACAATAAACAATGGTGAACTGAGGGGACGTAAGATATATACAGTTGCTAATATAATGGAAATTTAGTATTTCAGTACAATCTTGATAATACTGAAGATTATTATGGAACAGTTCCGTATAAAAACAGCAGGAGACAGCATTGTGCCGTGTAGTCAGTACTCCCTTAACGAGAACCACCGAAGAAAAATTCGTCATTTCCGGGGCAGGATAGTGTGACGATACAGACACGTGATCAGTATAAAAACACATGAGCCTTTGTTTGCCTCCTGTTGCGCACCGTCTATTCTGGGAGGTATGTGTTTGGGTTGATTTTATTTATCTTTTTGCTAGTAATTGCCTTTATTTGCATTCTACTTTCGTTTTCTCCTTATATGTTCAGTGTGCTGACTTGTTCCTCCTTTTGCATTACTTTCTCAAATAGTCATCAACTTCGTGTAGTCGTTGAAATAACGATTCTTAACTGGCTACTAGCTACATACAGTGAACCACATGAACGCGGCGCCATTTTATTGAATTCTAGTTATTTTTGTAGATTTCCTGATACCTTGAGACTGTTAGTTCATTTGAGTTGTGTGAATACATGGCTATGTGTCGGAATGAATATTATTAAAATAGTTTAATTTGCGTGTAGTTTTACTTGTTAAAACAAATGTGCCATGATCTTGCAAGCTGGCCAATGACATCCATCCATCCTTCCTTGCCATTCATTGCAGTCCTCCATTTTGTCATGCACGGCCGGTGGCTGTTTTTTATTTGCAAAGGTGTAAGTGCACCTAGCCTGGATATTGTTGCACAATTATGTAGTCCCGAGTCCAGTCAGCTACTTTATTTTTTGACAACTTGTTTGATGTGGTCATGTAGTCAGAGGTTGTGAGGTTATGACTTAGCATAACTTAAATACCTGATGCATGTCGAAATGCCGCAATTATAAATGCAACAGGTAACCTATTAACTTACCGTCCCCTGGCAACATTCGGCAAGTTAGTGGTTCCTGTTCCAGTAATCTGTATTTCTTTCTCTCAGTTTAGATTTTACAGAGACGCAATTATGGTAGAGGCAGACCGACCAGGGAAACTCTTCATCGGTGGGCTCAACACCGAGACTAACGAGAAGGCCCTTGAGCAATATTTCGGCAAATATGGCAGAATAGTTGAAGGTAACGATCATCAACTGCTTAGAACGTGCAGCATGTGTGGAAAAGATTAGGTGTACTTATCTTTGACTAGCATATGCAATACCTAATTCGTGTAATATATTGAGAAGCTCTTAAGTAATCGGTTTCAGATATTGCCACGCACAAAGGCCCACGCTGGACAGCTGATATGCGAGTAGTGAACTCTGTATGCTTCGGCCAGTGCCTGGGCGTTTACTTTGATTACCAGTGAGCTGGACACAAGCTCAGTACGTGGTTTATCCCCCTAAAGTGAAATTTGTATCAACAGAGAACTTTCCATGAGATTCCTTCCAAGTTCTGTCTATTTCACCTTCATTTTTTTCCCCCCCTTCTTTAAGTGTTGTTAATGAAAGATCGTGAAACAAACAAGTCGAGAGGTTTTGCTTTTGTGACTTTCGAGAACCCGGCTGATGCAAAGGATGCTGTTCGGGAAATGAATGGGAAGGTGAGTTTAGACGTCGCCATTGTGGCCAGTGATGATCTTTGCCCCCCCAACATCTTCTACTTTTCTGATTGTTAACTCTGAGCATTTCCTTCCCCAGTCCCTCGATGGTAAGCCAATCAAAGTAGAGCAAGCCACAAAGCCCCAGTTTGAGTCCGGAGGTCGGCGTGGCCCACCGTCCCTGCATCGCGGCCTGCCGAGAGGTCCACGGGGTTCCAGAGGAGGACTGAGTGACATGAGAGGCCCACCAGACAGAGGTATAACCTGCCACTCAACATTTTAAATGCAATTTTCAAAGATGTTATTTAAATAGGCTCAGGTGGCTGTATGTATCTGGGTGTTGTGAACAGTCTGGCAGACAAGGTGCCAAATGTGGGCTGCTGCGGATGTATTCTTAGCCCTTTTACCACTGAAGTCATCATCTTGGGATGAATTGTAAATTGAGACTCTGTGCATCAAGTGTCACCACAATTTGCACTGCTGACATGATAGGTAATGGCTATACTTACATTCAGAGGATGTACACATACTGTGCATCCGATCCACACGTTGCTTTATAAATAGTATGTGAATAATGTTTGCCCCATGTGCACAATTTTAAAGAGTGGCCCACAGCAAGAAGTACTGAAGGAGTCCTGTTGTAAGCTATGATGACGTCTTGTGGCATTGATCTCTTGTGAGATGATTTTGCCCGTTTTGTCCTCTAAGAAGTTCTGAGCTTACGCAGATGGTCAGGTTAAGTTATTCTAATGTTGTGAGGGATGTAATGTGGTCTGGTCAGCTGAAATGATTGCTGTGGTGACACAGGGATTCCAGATCCCTTTTACAAGGGGATGTCTTCCAGAGGTCCGCCCCCAATGAAAAGAGGACCCCCAATTCACAACGGAGGGCCGCCACCCAAGAGGCCAGCGCCATCCGGACCAATGGGCAGGCGTAAGTAGGAGCAGATGCTCGTTATGGTCATTTAGACACTACTAGCTGGTGCTCATATAAAATTCAGAATATGTATTGAAACATTTTCAGTATTGTGTAGTGAACATCCTTCTCCAGGGACCTGGTTTATGTATCTGTCCACATCTAGTCCCTAGAAAAGGCGATAAAGACGTCATACCTGTACAGTGTATGTATTCAAATGACGTCAGACATGTACACGGTATACGCTATGCGTTCACTGATGCCACATGCTGCCCTTAAACTGTCACTCATGTCTTTATGGGTGAGGTGACTGTAATGAAGCTACCCCTGCCTCGTGTAATGTTAATTGTGGCCTCCTCCAGCTCCCATGTCCAGGGACAGAGACCCCTACGGTCCTCCACCCCCCCGCAGGGACTCCATGCTCTCACGGAGGGACGACTACCCTTCACCCAGGGATGACCATTACAGCAGTAAAGACAGGTGCGTTGGAAAACCTAAATATGAACTGGGTGAGCTACCAGCAAAGAATGTTAAATGCAAGTAAGCTTATAAGCTGAAGAGACTGAACACCCGGTCTTGCTGTAGGACTACTTTAATGGTGACAGACAATGAAAATGGCATGTGTTGTTGCTTCATCAGGTGTGCTCCTCGCAGCGCAGAATGTTGGTCTGAAAGCGGACGTTGAGCCCATGTCAATCTAAAGTGCCATTTGTACCAATTTCCTGCACACTATAGCTACTCCAGTCGGGACTACATGAGCTCGAGGGACACCAGAGACTACGCACCACCCCCCCGGGACTACAGCTACCGGGAATACCCACATTCCAGTTCCCGTGATGAGTACGGGTCCATGTCGCGGGGCTACAGGTATGGTTGGTTTTGACATTTGGTAATTGAATGTTGTAGAGTATCTATTTTCTGTACTCACTACCATAAACCAGACCATTTGATACAGATGAGTCAAATTCTACGAACCAATGTGTTCGGTTACTGCTTCCGGCATTCCCACATCCTTCCTCCAATCAATATTTAGGTTCTGAAAGATCAGTATTTTATTAGTTAAATAATGTTATCTTATCACTCTGCTAGCGACCGTGACGGTGGCTACAGTGGAGGACGAGAGCCACGGGGCTACATGGATCGGCCCAGCTCAGGCTCCTACAGAGAACCTTACGATGGCTACGGTAAGAATCGACCATTTTGTAATGGAAAATGTTACAATGTAAAAACAAATGCTGCTGAGTTTCATTCCTGTGTGCACAGTGACCCTGGGAGCAGGGAACCAAGTATTAAATGCAACCAATATTCAAAAAAACAGAAATGCTGTGGGAATGGCATTTATTTAAAAAATAAAAAGACAAGAAAAAAGAAAAACACACCTGTCAACTGAGTCCGATATACGTTCTACAGAGCCTCAAATGTTTCTACAAGGAGTCTTGCACATTACCCTCGTTTCTGGAAATGCGTATCCTAAAAAGGCAAAAAATGAGAGAACCATCAATAAACACAAGTGAAAATAGGAGTGGCTAACCTGCAGTTCTAACATCCGGAGTTCTTAAAGGAAAAGGCCGTTGACCCACAAGTGTACAGTGGCATGCTACAGGGTTGTCGTTGCGCTTTAATCCTCTCACAAATGTTCAACTTGAAAAAAAAACTTGAATACAATGGATTTACAATGCGGCACTTGAGCTCTACTAGTTGAACTAGTCTATTCTGACATTTAGTTTTGTCAAACGCTTTGAGGCACTGAAAAACTTCAATTAATTTTAAAAAGCAAAAAAAGTCATTGGGAAATGTTTGTTTCTGCTTCAAAATGGGCACATGAGAAATGCAGAGAGTACATCAGCAATGTTTTAAGTGATGACCTTGCAAATTACCTGACCCATTGACCCTGCAGGTAACTCTCGCAGCGCCCCGCCCTCGCGGGGCCCCCCTCCATCCTACGGTGGGAGTGGCGGAAGCAGTCGCTATGACGACTATGGCAGCAGTTCCCGGGACGGATACGGCAGTCGCGACGGTTACCCCGGCAGCCGGAGCGACCCGTACTCCGCTAGCCGCGGCGAGCGAATGGGCAGACTGGAGCGGGGGCCGGCCCCCCCGCCCATCGAGAGAGGCTACCCTCCTCGCGATGCGTATGGCAGCTCGAGCCGCGGGGCGCCCCGCGGTGGCGGGCGTGGCGGTGGCGGCGGAAGCAGCCGGGTCGATCACGGGCTCGCTCGCAGCAGATACTGAAATGGACTTACGGAAGGAAGAACGGAGAGGCCTTGGACTGTGCTCTTTTTTTTTCTTCTTTTTTTTGTGTGTTTGATTTTTTATTTTTACGTTCATTTTTGCAAAGGAGGAAACGAAAGGAAAGAACCAAGAGGGACGTTAAAATTGTGGATAAAAGCTAAAAGACGAGCTTCCTACCCCCTCCAAAGGTTTCACTGTTTCTTTTGAGAAGTTACGTGTTGAATAAGTTTTATATTTCTCCCCCTACCCTCCTGTATGGTAGTACTGTTGCCATTTTAAGTGAGTGTTCAGTTTTGTTTTTTTTTGTACATTAGTGCTGTTATCCTGCAAATCCCTGGAATAATGCCTTTCATTTATTAATAAAAGTTTTTAATCAACCATCTCGTGAGCCAATCAGGTGGATATTCAAACCAGTAACAATAGTTATTGCCTCTGATTCAGTACAGGATTTCACCAATCAGCAACTCTCTAGACAGCCTGAAATCGATATTGCATCCTAATGGAACCTGTGTTAGATTGATAGTTCCTGTATTGTATTTCCCTCGTTCAGATCATTAATACGACCTTTGGTGTCACTGAAAGGTGAAAAGAGAGCAAATGTCATTGTTCCAAACTCTTGTCGGTATAAGTTTTCCTCAGTAGAAATGGAGTCCTCGCCAAAGCCTAATCCTTAGGGCTTGCCAAGACCTCAACAAAACCAAAGAATTCAGCACCCAAAACACCAGAATCTTTTCAACTCAACAGATTAAACAAACTACAAGTCTGTCAACAGATGGTAAGCAAAGCAAACCTTTTTGTTTCTCAGCTTGGTGCAGTGAAATGATTGGCATAAGTAGCATTCTCAGCCCAAAGCTTTCTGTATACAGCAACTTCAGTGTTCCGTTTAACGTCGACTGAGGCCCTCAATCGGAACTAAAGCTCGAGCCCACCAATTATTTCAGATAAGTGGTCATCATTTGCCCAGTGAAAGTTTTAGTGTCACCTAAAGGAATTGCTCAATTCTTGTACTGTGGATTTGTACCCAATCGTAGTGCACCGGATGCTGCAGTTTAAGAAATTCAAATAAGTTCTGACACTCACAAAGGGAGACCACTGCTTTGAAGACTAACCTGATTGTCCCCTCCCCCCACACTTATGCAAGTAATTCCAACTCAATTTATTGGCTACCATCAGATTAAAATTTACCTAATGGTGTTCATAATCTTCTGAAGGAGTCTGTCATAAAGATCAAGTTCATATGAACGGTGGATTATAACTTTGTAATGCAGAAACATGTAGGTTCAGCAAAGCGTTGAGTTTGTACAATGAGCATGCCTGAAAATCACAAGGGGGACGACTGTTCACGGAGAGACAAAACAAGTCTATCAAAGGAGCAAACTGGAACATAAATGGGAACACAAGTAAATTGGATCATAGCCTGCATCTCGGCAGAGAAAAAGGAAAAGTGTTTTCAAGTTCTTTTGGCCTTTTCATTTTGGCAGCCCCAGGAACTGTCACTAATTTCTGTTTTCTTATTGCAGGTTAACGCGGTGTGATGTCATTGCGGTAAATGGATGAGTAATGGCAAGCCACAGCTGATGAGTGCAGTGCGCCCTCTACAGGGAGTCTGAAAGGTATGAACAGTTAAACTGGAGTTTACCCAAGTGAATGCAGGTTTTTGTTTGTGTTCAAGACCTGAACAAAGGTGTCTGAGGTTATTTGTATTCATTTGAATGAGGACTAATGTATCACTAGGCAGTTATTGGACTTAAGTAGGTTAAGAATAAGCAGTTCATTCTGAGTTATTAATCATCTTGGGAAAACTTCACATTGGGTTGCAAAGGATTGGAGGCCACTCCCACCAATGGGCATCTGTCTGAGAGTACAGTTTAGCACCAACTGCAAAACACCACTTGCCATGCATGGTCAGAGGTGGAGAGGGAGGGAATATTTGGACCAGATAAACTTGAGGATGACGGGACATTTTGCCAGGACCCTTTCCATGCACTTAGATGTTGGGTGCTGCAAGTGTCTACATGGACAATCTCCAGTATGATCTGTCCATTTCCTGTAGGTGTCCCCTGTAGCCAGTGAACAGCCCCTGAGGTCCCTGTTGTGGCGATGAGGAGCTTTGGCCCGTGCACCAATCCGTGGATGGCAACTGGAGCTAAACCTACAGAACTGAAGGCAGCGTCTTGTATGGAGGTGATTGATGCAATAAAGAATTAATGAAAAATTGAAATTAGCTTTGAGTCATTGGTGTTTAGTGTGTTTATTTGAAATGGGTGCAATCCTACAAAAAAAAAAATTTGCAATGCTACCTGTTCAAAGATTTCATGCAAAAAATTGTTATGGATGGTCAGAAATGTGCTGCATGAATTGAAGTCCCATTCATCACTTTTTTAAAAACTTGATTAAATCTTTTCAACTGTATGAAGGGTGCATTGTAAATAAAATTACTTTTAAAGTTCTGCAAATTTATTCTCACTATTGAAGCAATATTGTTAGTCAGTTAAACACACATCTTCATCAAAGAGCCCTTGAATGCAAGTCAAGTTTTTGTCCTCACCATCATTGTACTACATTGCCGCCCTGCAGCATCTTTTTAATATGCTCTCATAATACTGCTCAGCGCTTTAAATTATAAAATGCCCAGTTTCACACCATAAAATACCAAATGCAGAACTTCTCTTCCAGTACACAAACTCACATTGTTATTGTCTTGGATCTAGACTCTACAAAAACTAAAACCTTTTCCTGGTCATTTGCTTGCTAGAGCAGTGTGCATGAACATCAGGTGATCAAAGTCAAATGTGGTTTTTTTTGTGGTTATTCTGTGATCAACATGGTTGATGGTCCAGGGACAGTCATGGTTAACTCCACCCAGTCAGCAGGCCTTGACTACTGTGAGTTTGAATGTGGTGCTACTGCTAGCCCTGCATCACTCAAAGTGGACGGAGTTCTGCTGCCTTCCACAAGTGTTCGCTCTTCATTTAGGTCCTGTTTCAGCTTTGGCCCATTTGAACAAGGTTTGGACTCTGCAACCTTTGTCAACTGAATCCAACAGAGTTTGAGTGAACTGTTCCAGCAGTAAGTTTTAAATATGGTTGTGAGTGATTTCACAAGGCTGTGATCTATGCTGTGTCCCAGTCTGATGGTCAACATGAACAGGAATGTTGCCCTCATCATGATGTTGTCCAACAGCTTGCCTAAGAGCTTCTTTCACCAGCAAGGTGAGGGTCGACAGCCCAATGATATACCCATCTTCCCGGTTGCCTTCCACCCAGGGAATGTTGTGCTTCAGATGGACACTGGAAGGAGTGGGGGTTGTCTTTCCAAAATCAATCATCCATACATTGGCCTTGTTGGTGCGGTCATGGACAAAGAGAAGAGAGCTGCCAATTACCTGTTTGATAAAAGTTGAGACAGGAAGGGTACGAAGGGAGGTAGAGGAGAGAGGGGCGGGAGAATGGTGATGATTATAGAAGTGAAGTGGCACTGGGGTGAGGTAACTGTTAATGTGTTAGGCTGACTTGGTGGCAAATGAAAACACTTACCTCATGGGTTTTGAAAAACTCAGACTCTTTCAGAGCTCCGCTGAGTGCCTGTAGTCTGGACAGGTATGCTTCCTGGGAGAACAGGAGCGGTGTAGCGAAGTTGTATTGATCACAGAGACAGAATGGAGAAGAAAAGATAAGAAAATAAAGGGGAGAAGACAGTGAGTGAAACAGACAAAAGGAGCAGGAGACAATGAGTAAGTGAATATAAATCCAGCGGCTTTTCAGACCCCTAAAATCAAGGGGTTGTATGCTCAATAAAAGATGTATAGTGGGGCACAGTCAAAGAAAATACATAAATTTGACCTCAAATGCATCCTTTTAATGTTTTTATACTTCGCTAACGTCTGTCACCCTGGCAACAAACAAGAAAAAGTTATTCCAAAAAAGCCCAAGTTTCACAAAGATAAGTGCTACTTTAACCTTGAAAACACCTCCCTCAAACACAGCCAGCAAACCCTCAGCATGTCAGCGAAGGCATTAAAAGCAGTTATCCGTAGAGCTCTGTGAACACTACAAAGAAGACTCTACAAAATGAATACAGTTAGAATTAAAATTTGGTCCTGACAGATCTGACAGTGGCCTGAGTCAGTTCAACCATACTAACTGAGACAAACCCAATAAGAATTCTGAATCCAGAATTTTGGAGAAATGTTTTACAAGTGAAAAAACAGCTGTAAAATATCAAATAATCAAATAAGAACATGGCCAGTTACTTTTCTTTAGAATAATTTTTAAGTGTAAAAAATGTTTATGTGTGTAAATAAAAGATTTGAACGCACGTGGGTAGTGGAAACTAACCAGGATGTGTGACTGCCTCTTGGTGAAGGAAAGGAGGGCGTTGGTCACCTGGGCAGAGGTTCGAGTCTTCTTGAAGTCCCGAAGAACTCTCCCGTCCTCCGCCTGAGAGTCAATGGGTCAATTAATCAGCATGTTTGTGCCAAATAATAGGGCTGATCGGGGCATCGTTTTTGAGGGCATGTTGTTGGTTAATATCTGTTTTATTAAATTCCTTTTGAGATAATGACAACATGAATAAAATATAATAATAGCAAGAAGCTGAGTCAATGTACAAAGTACCAAAATAAGAACATTAATGCAAAAGTATATTATATATCAGAAGGTTAGATGTAGGTTCATTGCTGCAAGTCTAACAGCATGCTGCTATGTGTGCCAGAATCTCTCACAGTAATCCCTTCGATCCTGAAGCCCAGTGTGGAAGTAGAGCTCACGCTGTCCCTCCACTGCATGTAGCGTGGCTTTGTCACACCGCCCTGTGCGTGCTCCTCTGCAGAAGGGGCTGCTGGGTCTATTTTCACCATCTTCTGGTACATATCGGTCCGCAGGCAAGGATTGGAGCGTGCCCTAACTAACTCCTCTTCCAGGTAGGTTCTAAGAAAGAGCACAACCATAGCAGATAAATATACTTTCAATCAATCTTGATTATTAACTGAGCTTAGGAAAACCAACAGAGAGAGAGAGAGTGAGAGAGAGACAGAGAGAGAGACCGAGAGAGAGAGCCACCAGGACCATAACTGAGAAACTGCTCTATATTTATCTTGTGTACCTGACACCCATTTTGCAATCCATTATGACAGGGCAGGACAGACCACTCAGTAAATCTTCCAATCGGATGTAGCTCTCACTCCCTCTGGTGGTCAACCCACGGTAGCACGGGACAAACTGCCTCAGAGAGTCATTCATGAGGGCTTGCAAACAGGAACTCTCCACAGCATTGTACCGTTTCAGCACTTCTCCTCCTTCGCTGGGTTGGAAATTACCTGAAGACAGAGAGGACAATCCTATTTAGATGTTATCCAAGCTTACAAGGTCGCAATACCATCCATCCTTACCAATTACACAGCTGTTCAAGGCTTCACGTGATCTGCAGAGATTTAGCTAAATTAATGTATTCTATAAAAATGATAATAAAAGCACGAGCCTACGCTATTTTTGTGACTTTTGCTACTTAAAATCTTGGGGACTTGAAAGTAGATCAATGCAAGTAATATAATTTCCCATTTTAACACATCATAAACATAAAAAACATTTTAAAAAAATTTATAGCTCTAAAGAGTGCAGATGACAGACATACAGACACACATATGCACATACGCATGTCAATATTTACATGCCTTGGTGTCCTGCTAGCTGTACCCAGGAACTGTGTCTACGCACTGACCATTGCATCATGGTCGTAAATGTTTTCCAGGAACGACACTAGGAAACAGATTGGTAGAGAGAAAGAGAAAGAGAGATTATATCATCAGGTGGGCAGTTGTGATTTTACACTAATTGCACTTTGTAGTGGCCATACACTCCCTCTCATCTCTATCTCTTCTAGCTCTTGAACATGAAGATTGGCATCATTTAGGTGTGGGAACCTCCGTTTATCACAATATCATCAGAGTTATGACAGGATGGTGAAGATGATAGATGGAAGGGGGACATGGTGTGTCCACTTCTCCCCTGCCGTTATCTCTCAAAGCTCCTATGCAAATCCATCTAGGGGCGCATTCAAATCGCCCCGTACAATTCTGTTTCAGTCAAGGATCTCATTCAAACCCATGCAAATAAAACAAGGGGAAAAGGGAAGGTGAGGTCGAGACAAAAAAAGAGACAAAAGAGAAACAAGACTTCCATTCAAACCTGGAACTAACACTGAATACCAAATGCTGACAAATACACATGCCTAAACGCAGAAGCACAGGAATGAGTTACTATGCTATGTTCTGTACTGACTGAAAACCTTCACCACAGGCATCACATCCTCATTTGCCCCAGGGATTTTCCAGTTGTTCGTGATGAAAATATTGCGCCCTCCTATTGCAGTTCCGTCTGTATTGTTCTGTGCAAAACCAACCAGTCTGTAACGTTTGACGGCGGCCAACAGGGTGGTTGCGCACGTTGGCGGAAAAGTAATTTTCTCACCTTCCTCATCCTCTGCCTCCTCGTCGTGGTCGCCTCATTCTCACTGAAGACCTCGTCACTCTCAGGAGAGGAGTAGGTGAAGGAGGAAGAGGAAGAGGAGGAAGAGGCAGAGGAGTGGAGAAGCATATGGGAGAGCAGGGTGTGACTGATGGAACACCTCTTCTCAGTCTCTCCCTCTGAGAAGCACTCTGGCCCCCGCTCCACTCCCGAAGCCCTGGCCCCATCCAGGCCTGGGTCTATCTCAGTCTCACTTTCCTCCTTCAGTTCAGCACCGTCCCGTCCTCTCCCTGTCCTGGCCCATCGTTTGCGCCTCTCCCAATCTGTTACCTCCCCTTCTCCTCCTAATCTCGCCCTCCTCACCTTCAATTCCGCCTTAGCTTTGTCATTCATATTTAGTATTTTCCTCCTGGGCCCTCCTCCCCAGTTATCTTCCCCCAACTTGTCATCTACTTCAAGTCTCTCCTCTACCCTATCCTCTTCCCCCTTTCTATTTGTCTTTTCGTCCTCTGCCGTTTCTCCCGTAACATGTGCCGCCTGGTTCTGATCCAGATGCTCACATGACCCTGGCTCTGATTCTGCGGCCTGCCAGGGTGTGGTCGGCGTGTTTTTTGTCTCTTCCGGTTCTGTTAGACTGTGTGCGGGTTCCTGACTGGAGAAACACATAGCCTTGGCAGAACACAGTTTTGGCTTGACCTTGTGCACCGTCACCGTTCCATCAGAAGCAGGGAATCTCCAGTTAGACCTACAATTCTCAGAAGTAAAGACAGTGTCATCTCCACCTTTCTTTTCCTCCCCTATGTCCTCTGCATTCCTTTCTTTAATTTGTATTTTCCTCATTCCTTCCCCTGTCCCCTCTTTTAAACTCAGCCTTGAGGCTACATGTTCCATTTTCTGCAAATTCAAATAAGGTACTGTATTGGCCAGCCTTATCTGATTTTCACCCTCTCCGTTAGTTGTTCATTGTTTGAACTGTGTCCATGTGTCTGATGGTAATGATATCAATGTCCTGAACAGAAGATAAAGATGAATATAATCAATATGAGCAAACAGACCATACATTACAGTTAGATTGCACTGTATGGTGAAATTACTGCAGATGAGTGCATCCACTAACAGTCAGTTGCTTTTCAATGGAAAGTTCATTGAGCAATTCTGCCATTAAGTCTGTTCCTGTTTGCGCAAATGTAATTAGAAACTAATAAGATGCCAGAGCCAAAACAGATTAAAGGATGTATATACAGGAAGATAAACTGTGAGCAAAGAACAATTGTTAGGCTTTCACATTTAGTAATTACAACATACTAAACATGATCAAGACATAGATTTAGGAACACTGTTACTATTAATGGGGTGAGAAAGGTGTTAGAAAAGCTGGTCCCAGTAAATCAACAAACAGATGCTTACCCTGCGGGTTCAACCACATCCCTGCAAGAAAAACATAAATGCTAATATTCCTCTTCTGCCACTTTCCTCCCGTGTTTTGTCAGCGCACTAAACTGTCCTCTCGAGTAAGCTTCTCAGCTGTGCTTTTTTTAAAATCCCAACACACTACCCTTGATGCACATGTATTTGCATGCGGTTAAAATAAGCCACGTTACCAAAGCATGCCCTCATGGGTAGCAGGGTTTGGCTTTAAGCACAGCCCGAGAATAAAAACAATGTTGAAAACGCCACCTAAAGGCTGTCTATTGTAACTACATTAAATATGGAACATAGAAGCCCTGTATCAGCTATGACAGCTAAATAATATGTACAATTTATGATTATGGAACCATTGATTATGTCATTGAGTTTAATATGCAATGATTTGCTTGACATTAGTTACATTCAATGACAATGTTGTGTTGGAGACAATCCCGTATAACATTTAACATTTCACTATTATGTTTTACTAGCTTCATTTCAGAGAAAACTTCTTCAAACACATGGGGAACAGATTTAAGGAAAAGATCATTAGAATGTATGCTGTTGTTCAGCTACTATTTCAATGAATAAATTTAACTGAACTGTAACTGAAATAAACACAGAAAAAAAAAATTGGCATTCATATTTATTAAATAAGAGCAACATTACCGTGCCCTTATTGAAACATGACGAAAAACAAGAAAGTTTTTAGTTTTACATCAATGCACACCTACATTAGTCAAGCGTGAACAGATAATTATACACTCACATACTAATATACTGCACATTTTTTGCATTATTGAATACACTGTGGCAACAAATACGAGAAAAGAACTTCCTATAATAGGATAGCTTTGGCCTTTAGTTAAACATATACATTCAAGAAAATAATATTTCAATGTTTACTGCAAATGATGGACGTTCTTCCAAAGCACTCTGCAACTGCACCTTTGAGTGCTATCTATTGTGTAAAATGTAAAATGTAAAATGTATTACAGTACTCACTGGACCCTTCTATAACACCCAACCACACCCACCTGCAACAGACTCTCCTCCACTTGGACTCCAACAGACTTTTTAGGGCTCAGTTTGACATAAATCAAACGAGTTAAAGAATTTAAATTTATATTCCCAATTACATACCATACAACCAAAATGTTCAAATTCAAACAACTTATTTACCAGAGCTCAATATTGTTCGACAACATATGCATAACCATATTATTAAAGCTTTCTTTATTAATGTAGTCTGAACATTTAAAAAAACCATTTAAAAGACATTTGTCATACCAGTAAAAGTAAAGTCTGCCGGATATCACACCTGGCCAGTATATGTGTAAAACAATACATCTGTGCTTCCTATGTAAGTGACTATAAATGATAAGAGTGGGAATGTAACATACATACTGCAGGTTATGACTGAAATATAGTCAGGAAGCCTCTGGCAGTATTGGTTCCTTCTCTGTGATATGTGGTTTGTTGTTTTTGTTATTTGCTAAATTCATACATTAAGCTCTAGGACCAGGTTAAACTTCTTTTTTGTAGTGTGCAATATTGAAACACACTTAAAGCAAGGTGCAAGACGATTGTCTCTAAGCTTATTCAACTGTGTGCATGTACTTCAGTGTAGCACAGAGTGTGTGTTCTGTAGATGCAAAACGTGTATGTTTGTGCGTATGCGCGAAGTACGTGTACCCAGCCAATGACTATAATAAGTAAATGGGACATGCCAGTCCCCATTCAGAAAATGACTTCTCTTCATAAAGCAAGGTTCCGACAGTGTGGATCTTCTTTTGGCAAGAGCAGGACTATTGAAAAGGCACATCTAGAGGTGCGTGTGTGCGTGTGTGTGTGTGTGTGTGTGTGTAAAAGTTGTGTAAGTAGCTCTAGATAAGAGCGTCTGCTAAATGCCTGTAATGTAATGTAGAGTGTGTGTGTGTGTGTGTGTTTGTGTGTGAGTGTGCGTGCGCGTAGGCGTGTGTGGATATATTGGCAATAGCTTGCATGTAGATACTGTCTGTACTCCCCGCACGCTCAGGAACTCATGCAGGCCCCATGGCGTTGGCGTAGGGCAGATTCGAAGATCTCTGGTTCCCTGGGTTCCTCTAGCGCCCCCTCATCGCCTTCTTCGTCCGCCAAATCATCAGGGTCAGGCTCCTCCTCGCTTACATTGGCCTCCAAAACATCAGAGGCTTCTAGCAGAACAGGAGGGTCCTCGGTGGATGAATCAAATACTGAGAGACAGGCCAAGACAAAGAACGAGAGAGAGAGAGAAAGAGAAAGAGAAAGAGAAGAGTATTTATTCTGCCATGCAGAATCAAAACACGTCATTCAAGTGAACACCATTCTGTGTGTGAACTGAAATTTTGTTCCTATACCCATATGGGTAATACGGTCCGTTTGTATGTCAATTGGGCGGGCTCCTTGAATGAATCGTTATGGACTACAATACAGCATCTTTTGAGGGAAAGAGAGCAAAAAAATCTCACTCTGTTCGTACAGGTGAAACACTGTATGAACAGCTTAAGAGAAGTAAGTAGTGGAATGCTAGAAAAAGTGCTGGTACTCATATGGACAATATGAGCAACATGTAGAAGTCCTGGCTTGGCGTACCAGTCTGTTCTGGCCACTTAAATCTCCGCCTATATGTGCAAATGGCGACGGCTGCTTTAGCACTGACATTGCCCGACTGTGGTTTTGACATGAATATTTACCTGTAGTATTGTCCTGTACACCAGGCCATCCATTCAGCGACCTCACGGTTTCTGGGAGTTCAGTCTCCAGCTCTGCTGCACAACACGAAACACATACAAACGCACCCCACTGTAATACAAACCTGCTACTGAAGTCAAAGACGTACAGCACCACATGACACGTCAGCGAGCACAGGCAATGAGTTCTCATCTCTGTCTCTAACCTTTCCTCTGTGGAGCCGACGCTTCTGAATCAGATTCTCGCACAGTGTTTGTACTGCTGTCGTTATCCGTCTCCGAGTTCCCGTCTGAAGAACAGGCACCACACGTAACAGTCCATTACAATTGTCAGTGTTATCAATTAAGATATAAGAAACATTGTATGTTAAAAATAGCTAAATCGTGTGTTTATTATATTATTGCACTGCATATATATGAAATGCTCTTGAATTCTTTGTAAGTATTTTATTTAACCATTGAAAGCTGTGCAATGAAGGATGTGAAGCAGGTCAGACAGTGAATAGTGTTGAATTCCTCATAAGGCATTCTCCATGGGACAAATACTGTGCTCCAATCAAAGTGTGACAATGTGTAGGGCATGCATTTTGCGTTTGTACTCGTGTCACTTCATGTGTGTGCCAACAATGACACAGTGATTCTCCTGACAGAATCCCTCACTGTACGGCTGATGCCACTTATGCACTGCCCTGCTGGCGTGGTTCCGATTCAGTACCGGTATACGGGGACCCTCAGCGCAATAGAAGAGCGTCGTAGGGGGAAGAGCCACTCGGCAGCCTACCTAAAGCGTTTTTGGAGTGTTGAGTGTGGTGCACAGCACTTTTACTCAGGCTGGGGCGTCTTCGGGCCTGTTCTCTCTTCTGCTGTGGACGAGCCCCATCCCCCATCATAACCTTACTCACACACACACACACACACACACAGGAATGTCACCAAAACAAAATATAGTGTTGAAAGCAATGATTAGAGTATCAAGTGTTTCGGAAGAGAACCAAGATATGGACAGTACATTTAATATGGAAAATAAGGACATAAATAGAAAGAACAGAAGGATCCTGATTCTGATTAGCATGTGGTACAAGTGGTGAAGGTGGTGGTGAAATGGTGAAATGTTAATGTCCCTGATAATGAAGACCCCCACCACTCCGTGTTGGGCTTTCACTCACCCTGACTCTGACCTGCTCGGGCGGCCAAATCCCTCCCCAGACAAACTGCAGGTAACTGAAGAGCACGAGCACACTGAGGAAGCCAAAGTTACTGGCGATGCCCACTAATGCTGACAACAGGGGGAAGTTGAAAAGGAAGTACCTGCGAGAGAAAGAGTGACAGAGAGAAAGAAACAGAGAGAGAGAGATATTCAGATGACAGGTAAAGGGCCAAAGGGTTTGGGATAGAGTAGATTATAATTTAGCTGAGATGGCAATACCAAACTATATGACAAAACTTGACCAATAGATATTTAGGGAGCAGCCAGTAAAAGCTGGTGGTACATATAATTTACCTAATGCCAGTGAAGTGAGCATGGATCCGGAGCTCAGCGGAGTAGATCTGTATTCGCCGAGACTGGATCTCAATCACTGCACCCATTGTTGGCTGGTACTGAAGAGACCCACAGTATCACAACAGTGTGTGAGTTGAGACTATTAGAACTACGGGACAGTGGCAAAGCTGAGGGAGTGCATGATAGGCCACAATCTGAACATGACATCACACTGTACTTACAGAGTTCTCCCTGTAGGCAGAGTAGAGCTCCACCTCCACCAGTTGCTTTTGCTGTGACACCCCTGCCAACAGGAGTGGCGAAAACAACACAGTGCCCAGCGTCTGCAGCAGTTTGGAGCGGTAATGCAGCATGGCCTGATGGGATACAGGAGGACTCAGAAAGGGAGGGCCCATACAAACAACCACAAAACCGCAGCCACACGGAGCTGAGGGGGGACCCTGACTCAGGCATGCAGGCAACTGCATCCACAAGGGGGCGGGGGAGGGAAGGCGATGGGCTTGAAATACGGGCCAATCAAGGGGTGCAAAATCGGCAGACCGGATAGCAGCGTATGGACGGAGGGACACAGAGTGAGGGAGAGGGGAAGGCACGGGCGACGCGTGTGAGAACATGGCGTACTCACAGTGCGAGAGCCAGAGGAGATGAGCTGGCTCACCTGGGGGAAAGGGAGAGGGAGAGTGACCGAGGTGACGAGCGGCTGATTACAGAAAGGAGCGATAGAGGGACACAGGTCGTGAGAGAGGAGAGAGAGGCTACACTCAGGAGACCAACCTGGGAGAGCTCCTGCCTGCTTCTGCTCTCCGTGTGCGAACAGGCGAATGTCTGAGGCGCTTAACACCGGAGAACCGGTCGTGACACATTTTTTTAGCTTCACTGGTCTCCGGAGCTCATTGACGCCGCTCACATTTCCATGTCAGGAGACGGAATGCAGCAGCGCAACATATGTTCACCTGTTCACAGACAAACAGCAGCTGCAGGCAGCAGGAGGAGGAAAGGCGGAGGAAAGGATGAAGAGATGAACAAACGGACTCACGGAGCGAGAGATGGCAGAGACGACCTGACCCTCCTTGGTGTAACAGGACATTCTGATCATGAACATTCCCAGCTCCTGATTGGCTGGAGACTCGGGCATATCCAGCTCCAGAGAGATCCGATAGGGCTGCCCATACACCATCACCTTTCACAAGCGAAGTGGGTGAAATAAAGACACAAATACATCTCCATTGGTCTCATTTCATTATTACTGAATGTACAGAACAACAATGTACCAAGAGAATAGAGAGAGAAATCTGTTTGGTTTTCAATTGTTGCTTAAGGCAGACACTGCTGTAACTTTACTACGTCACCAAGCCACTCCCTGTTTACAACGTTCAGTAGCAGCAGTAGGCACTGACAAATAAATAGCAGCATAAAACACAAGCATGTAAACCCGTTATTCTCGGTTCATTTATGCAAAGCATCTCATGCACAACAAAAATTTATGGTGCAGGCAGTTTAGGCCTGGAACATGATGGCCCGGTATGTGTAAAAACATTACATTACATTACAGGCATTTAGCAGACGCTCTTATCCAGAGCAACTTGCACAACTTTTACATAGCATTTTACATTGTATCCATTTTATACAGCTGGATATATACTGAAGCAATTTCGGTTAAGTACCTTGCTCAAGGGTACAACGGCAGTGCCCTACCCAGGAATCGAACCTGCGACCTTTCGGTTACAAGCCCAGTTCCTTACCCACTGTACTACACTCCAATGCACAATATAGGCTGTATAAAAATCTTATCTGCAAATTCTTAATCTAAAAACAGATTCTTCATCACCCTTCCCACCAACAAAGAGACTTTAATGGGTGTTCTGTTTTCTCTACAGCAAATTCAGAAAGTCTATTTTCAATACACCAGGGCTGCCCAACCCTGTTCCAGCAGATCTACCATCCTGTAGGTTTTAATTTCAACCCTAATTTGGCACATCGGATTCTACTAATTAGCAGCTGCACAAGATCTGTAGCTGTTGCATCAGGTGTGCTTTGTTAGGGTTAGAGTGAAAACCGACAGGAGGTAGATCTTCAAGGACAGGGTAGGGCAGCCCTGAAATACACACATTTAAGTTATTTATGTAGTAGTGGCAATATCAGCATTTTCTTTTTCCAAATTTACACAAGAGCACTGATGTTACATTCTCTTGATGAGGAGAATTTAGGAAGTTAATACCATTAAGAGTTAGATACAAACTGCATTCATTTCAATGAAGTCTTCTTTTTTTTACTGCTTTCCACGTCAACTCTTAAGAAAGTCAACAAAAGGAAAATAGGTGACTCAGGAAATAGACTACGGCCTTTAAAATCTCTGTGATGAAGTGAGAACACAAGAGCTAACAGAAGGAAGTGGTCAACATAATAGCAGAGTACTGCAGTGCAAGAAAAATGCTCACATTTGCTTTTGCTTTTAAACAAGACCAGGTCACAACCTAGTATATGGCTGGACCGAACCGGCCGACCAATGGTGTAACTTCATCAGTCAGTCACTCAGTCACAGACATGCGTGGTGTAACTTCATCACTCACTCAGTCATTCAGCCACAGACATTCGCGTTTATAGGGCTGGCCCCGCTGTTGCGGTCCAGCCAAAAAATGCTAATTACACTTTGAATTCAGAGGAGATACGGATCTTTCCAGCACTCTACTTTCTGGATGTTCAACTCAGCGCAATCTTTTTACACAATCTTGTCCATGACACAATGAGCCAGTTTGTGCTTCTCCATTTTGCTGTGCGCTACAAAACTTTCCAGATCAGGAGCACCAATGCTCCCTGGCAAAAAGCTTACCGTAGAACCCTGAGTGGTGCCCCACTGAGCAACATAACAGTGCCACACCCAACACAGCACAAGATAAGAACCTTCAACCTCCCCAGACATTCCCACGTTACCCCCCTGCTCACCACCCTCCACTGGCTCCCTGTGATGGCTCGCATCAAATTTAAAACATTAGTGCTTGCCTTCAAAGCAGCCAGGGGGTCAGCCCCTCCCTATCTACGTCAACTCATCAGACCCTACACCCCAGCTAGACCTCTCCGTTCTGCTGCCACATGTCGCCTGGTCCCTGCCCCGGCTCGCACCAGCACCCGGTCACGCCTCCTGTCTGTTCTAGCCCCACGGTGGTGGAATGACCTTCCTGTGCAAGTCAGAACAGCAGAGACCCTGGCCGTCTTCAAACGTAGACTGAAGACTCACCTCTTCAAGCTACATCTCACCTCATCACCCCCCACTACCCTCTAACATCCATTAAACCTCAACTGAGTAACCACGCGTCATGTTATTTTCATGTAACTAGGTTCATCTACAACTAGGTGGGTGGGGGGTGGGAATTTATATATATTTAAAAAAAAAAAAAAAAAAAAAAAAAGGGGTACAATTCACACTTTTTGCAAAGTTATACCTATTGTAGCTCTCTTGCAGGAATGTTGTAAAGCGCTTGTCTCTGAGTTTTGTAATGCACTTGTTGTAAGTCGCTCTGGATAAGAGCGTCTGCTAAGAATCTATAATGTAATGTAATGTAATAAGAGCGGTCAACGTAAGGAGTGGTCACCTGGTCTCGGCCGTTCCTCAATAGGGAGACATTAGCCATGGGAAAGGAACACAAGTAAGAGCTGGAGGGGTCACAGTCTGTCCTGAAACAAAGAGCAAAGTTTTCAGGGTACTCTCGTCACTGAATATATAAAAACAAGTAGTGATATTCAACCTTAAAATACTATAGTAACCCCATTATAATATGTAAAAAAAACATATTGTAATTATTACCAATGTGCATTTGATGCATCATTCAGAACCGCAAAGCAAGACTTGCTCATAGAGTAAATACTCCTAATTGAAAGTATTTATGAACATCAATACCAATTCATTTCTGAACAATAAATTCATAGCCATACACAAACTGCACTGGATTCAGTGGCAAGATGTTTTTCTACATGATTATTTATGTCATTAAGCAAATATTTAAAAAGCTTGAATGAGCTTCTTTGGAGATACTAGTTTGGAGACACTGGTGTATTATAGTAAGTACGAGCAGAATTTTATGAAGAGGCGCAAGCAAATGCAAAGTACCTGTAGTAGTAGTGGACTGGGGTGACAAATCTGGCAGTAGGCATGTAGGAGTAGTAAAAGCTGCCGTACAGGAAGATTGCCACCCAGAGCAGCAGCACGAGTACGCAGAGGAGGATGGCAGCCTGCAGCAGGGTTCGGCGGGTGCGCAGCACGCCCAGCGCCACCACATCCTGCAGCCAGAGCAGAGCCGGACCCACCATGGTGCCCACGTCTTGCTGCGTGGGGCCGCTGCCGCGCTGGGGCCGCCTGCCGGGGTCCATCTTGGACGGTCGGGAGGGGCTCGTCCTTGAAATCTGCCTACCCCGATGCCTCTCGCTCCGTTTTTGCGACTGTGCTCAAATCTCACTCTTCTTCTCCTAGTCACTGGGTTTTTGTGCATGGAGGTGAAACCACGGTTCTTCCTTAAGCTCTCACCTTCTCTGTCATACTAGAACTCCGTTGTTGTGTGTTTCCATTTATCCAATACCCTCACAACATGCTGTCAGTTTGTCTATCATCTGATTGATTCAAGCTTGTCAACCAAAGATTGGTGTCTCCATTTGCTGTTATGGTAGCCTTAGTCCCAACTACTACACTTCAAAAGTGAGCATTCCGCTTGAATGACTACCATCACCTCATCAATCCCTGCTCACTGACTGGTCTGCTGACAAAAAATGCAATCATTTACTTTCTGCTTTTAATTCAAAAAGCCAAAAACTCCACCCTCTTCTCTTAATCTTCATGTCACACTACATCCCATGAGCAACTCACTTATTTTTGTTCTTCTGGAAAAAAAAAAAAAAAACTAAATTGATGATATCTGTAAAAGAGCAAGAAAAAACCATAGCAAATTAAGTTAACCAAATTGCCCATCAACTGCATGCCAAACAAAGTTGACATTTTTTGTGTAACAAAAAAAAACTGTTAATAGCTAGGCTATTTGGACAGTGTTGTTTTTTAGTCCAAGCTCATTTTTAGCCTGTAGGCTACTTTAGAACATATTCTGATAACTAGGAGCACAGTGGTACAATTGGATGATCTGATAGCCAAGCAAGCAAGCAAAACTGTAAGAAACTGGACATGGTTGCAACAGCATTTCATTTTAGTAAGACAGTCGTCATGATGACTCCTAGACAGAGCTTGATAACACGCGAAGGGGGGTGTCTTTCAAAGATTCCTGCTCGCAGTCAGGAAAAAAGTGAGACCTGGTTTTCTAAAGACGGTTCGTAGCTACTTGTTTTGAAAGCAATTAATAATCTGCGTTTTAGGGTAAAGTTACACATTTAAAAAGTGCATTTTAAGTTACAGTGTTCTTACAAACAGGAAACATTAATCCTGTTTGCAGCAGGGTAAACTTAATGTTACATATCTTTAAAAGTGCATTTTAAGTTATAGTATTCTTACAAACAGGAAACATCTAAAAAGGGTACAGATATCGACGAAAAACAACAGTTGTCTTATAACGTTAGTTTGGGCATTCCATAGATAATATTGCCCTAAACACAAACTGCCATAACTCCTTTTAGTTTTAGACAGCCCGTATAGCCTTACGTTATCTGCGTTTCCTGAAAGCAAGAGTGGCGTACGCGTTAAGACTAGCCAACATTCCGTAATCTATTACGTACCCAGCTAACTAGCTGGTAAATTTGAGCTACTCTCCTAGTTTACAGCACTTGTTCGCACTAAATCATATTAGTGCCCTAGTCCGAGGGCAAGGCAATGCAGCCAGATGGTTACAAGCGAAATCAACATACACGGAGATGATGGTATAGCTTTCTTCCTGATCATAAAAGAACTAACGCCGTTAACACTGACACGGTAGCGCGCTCTTTGCCTTATTCACCTCTATACACAGTTCGCAGATCGCGGATTTAGCCAGCTAGTACGCCGATGGTTAACGTGATAAATTAGCTAATACAGCGCGCAAACTAACACTGTCCAAATGCGTAGCCTAGTAATTACAGAGATGACGGTCAATCGTTGAAATGATATATGCATGTATCCTAAGCGTTTAACTACAGCTAGCTAACAGTTTGGAAGTGCTTACCCACTTGACATAGCTATTGTGTAGCAAGCAAACGTTAGTTTATTTGCTCACTCACCTTTAGAATTATCTCCGATTATAAAACAATGAATTATACTGTCATTGTAAACTGACTTAGAAGTTGCATAAATAATCAAACTTGCTCTTAGACACGTTTTCTTTAGACCACAAATACGGTGGCCACCGAGATACAAAAATAATTTTCCGGTTCGCAAACACAAAATTTGATGCATTTTTGCACGGCATAGTTTGGTGATCATATGATACACACTGACTTCTAAGTAGTGGCTAAGTTGGCGCCAGAATTGCCCCCGGCAGACCCACATAAAACATTTCGTGCTGTGGACAGACGTCATTGAATGGCGCAAATTGTATTGCTTTGTTTTTATTGCTAGCGGGACATTTTCCTATACCAAAAAGCTAACAGAGCTCCACAAACCACTTTGCACTCACGGAGGCCAAGTGTAATTTATTGAGTTTAAATTTACTTTTATTTTTTATAAGGGTAGAATTAAGTCCACTGTTAATTAAAAGGCCAGAAAGATTAAGATCTCTAGATTTTATGATCAAAAAATAAATATGAATAGGTAGCCTGCATTATACACTATATGACCCTTGTATCTGTACACCCCTTGGTCTGGGGCTGTTTTTCATGTTTTGGGCTAGCCCCTTAATTCCAGTGAAGGCAAATATTAATGCTACAGCATACAGTACCATTACAGACTATTCTGTGCTTCCCCAACAGTTTGGGGACCAACTCCATATTAATGCTCAAAATTTTGGATGAAATGTTGGATGTCAGGTGCCAACATACTTTTGGCCATATAGTGTATATTATCTGTCAGGCTGCCGTGTGAATGTCTGACACATTCAAAATATGATATAAATAAATATGCCTTCATTTCTGTTCTTCTATTTCAGGTAGTAACATATCCATATCTTCCATCATATCCATCTTACCCCACATGCAAATATGAAACACAATCAGAAATTATGTATATAATAATAAAAATAATGGGAGCCAAAAATATTGAAAAATATAGCCACAATTATATTTCTCTAGAGTCTCTCTAATGGTAAAAATTCAGCTATTTGGTCAAAGAAAAACTTTAAATTTGGGGAAGATTCCTCTTTCCAAGTTCTCAGAAAATTCAGTAATTTTACCTTTTATTGTAGTTGAAGAGATTATTATATCCTTTACTTCAGATAATTTAGCTTTTTCCTTTAAAAGTGAGCAAATAGCATTCTGAATCTGTAGATACTTGAAAAATCTGTGTCAATGTATGATTCTGTGTCAATGTATGATTTTAATTGTGGGTTTTTATGAAGCAAATCCTGAAATTGCTTTATATCTAACTTCGTACATTTACATGTATTAATAAATGGTGTTTTTGTTAAGATCAGGATTCTGAGAAATGGGAGAGTATATGGAGGTACACATGGTAATACCTAATTTCTTAATACAGATCTTCCAAGCTACGACTGTTAAAACGATTGAAACATTGTGTTTCTGCGGCTTTTTATTGCACAAGATGAATTTGGAAAGTTGTTGTTTAGAGATTTGAAAAATGAAGTTTATAAATAACATGATTACATTTGGAAAAGAAAATTTAGTCTTTTAAGAACATTCCTTCTTATGACACTGATTCTTCCTTACATAGATAATGGCAGAGTCTTCCAATTACACATATCGATTTTGCTCTTCTCTATGAGAGGGGTGTAGTTTTCTTGGAACATATTATCTGTGTGTGGTATTACCTTTATTCCTTTACCTTCCTATTTGTTTAAGTATTTGATATGTTAAAATTGATTTTCAATCATGAAAATCTGACAAAATGCTCTATTGTATTATGTAAATATGGTAAAGACTGGATCTGTCATATATATAATTACATTGTCAGCACACAGGGATATTTTTGCTTCCTATTATTCATCTTCAGTCCTTTAATGTTAAGATGGCATGTACACCTGATGCCAAAGGTTCAGTCACTATTGCAAACAGTCCCTCTAGACAAAGTCTTGTCCCTCAAGACAAAGAAAAAAAGTCTAAGGAGAAACCATTAGTAATGACTACATCTTTGGTGCTGGTGAAGATTGATTTGATCCATTCAATAAAATGAGAACCCACATTAAATTTATGAAGAACGGAGAATAGAAAATTCCATTCAACCCTATCAAAGGCCTGCTGCATGAAACCATAGAAGCAGAGAGGGCCTATGACAGGTGTTTAGATTTAGTTTATTACATTCAAAAGTCTCCTAAAATATCTACCTTTTATAAAGCCTGTCTGATCTGGATTGATTTTGGCAAAATCAAGTCTTTTTGCTAAAAGCTTAGGAATAATTATGCAGTGGTGAAGTAGCAGGCTTATAGGTCTAATTGAGGAACAATTTAAGGGGTCCTTGCCCTCTTTGTGTAGTACACTAATATATGCAAGGTTCATTAATTGAGGTAGTATTTTATTGTAATAAAAATTATTAACCATTGACATAAGAATAGGGTGGAGATCAGTCCAAAATTCTTAATAAAAATAGACTGAAAAGCCATCTGGCTCAGGACATTTATTTGTGGACATTGAGTTAATCGTAGCCAGTGTGTCTACAATTGTGAATAGATAATTACGGTGTTGTTGATTTCAAATGGTGTAGGTAATTTGATGCTTTGCAGCAGTTCAATTCCTCTTGTGAATAGTTATGAGACGTGTACATTTCATTGTAAAGTTCATAGAAGGCCTGTTTAATCTCTTTTGGATGATGTGTTATTATTGTTAAGAAGAATTGCTTGATAATCTTTTCTAATTGCCTATAGTAGCTCCATTTGTAGCAACTCCTAGATGAAAGAAAGGTTGCTAACTGAAAGGCAAAATGTGTTTATGTGTGATTAAAAGGGGGGAGGGTGACAAGAGAGATAAAGGACAGGGGAAATGGTTGGTGCTGTGAAAGACAAAGGGGAGGGAGAGACAGAATTGTTCCCATGGTAACAGCAGAAGAAGAAAGGGTAGGGGTAACATGTCAGAGCCACTGATAAATACACATATATTAACAGATAACCCATAATCTACAGATGTGCACATTTAATGTTGAAAACATAAATATGTCACAGCACACATAGATATCTGTACACATAATTACTAGTCAGGTCTCCTAATATTTCACCCCTCTATTTTTTCTTATTGGCAATTATTCCCAATCTCTCTTCTCTTCCTTTTCCATTCAAACCCACTTCCACTATTGAACAGTTTAATAATCCATGATTTGCAACCAACAGGCACTTAGCTATAGAAGAGACCCCTTTCTGTAAGGAGTGGTACGCTCACTACTACCCCGGAATCCCCTTCCCCTCAATGTAGGTTTGACAGATGGTATGTCCCAGTCCAGCCCATTTACGAAATTGAATCCGACGTAGCCCTGTATCTTTTTCGTTGGCAGATACCATTAACCACAGAGGGGAGACTCATATTTGAACCAAGACCCCGCATTACACTGTAGAACTGCAGTGAGCTGGAGTGTACTGAATGGTGTAGCATCAATACTGTCTATGAGGGTGGGGTCCAGCTGCGCTGATACCTCTTACAGCGAGAGAGCTCAAGATTGAGGGAGACAGGAGAAGAGGACAGAGGGAGAGATTGTACCAGGAGAGGAAGACAACAAGGGTAAGGGGGTGAAGGAGAGAAAGGGGCAGACAAAAGCAGGCCCGCAGAGTGAGATGGATAAAGCCGTCACACCTCAGTCGGCTCGTCTTCTCCAGCTGCCTCTTTCTGATCACCCCTCCATTTCTTAGCCTACCACATCTCTCCATTCATGTTCTCATTCATCATTAAACCTAAACTCTTTATTTTTTAATATGATCATTTCACTGCTATTTCCTAATGGACTCATTTGTGATTTGCATGCATGGAGGCTGAGTGTGTTGATTCAAATGTATCTGATCATTTTGCCCTGTGTGCTTTTGGGCATATTAGCTGTGTGAGAATTTGTGCAAATTTCATCTTTGAAATTTTGAAACATGGGGCTTTTGTGATGAATTTTAACTAATTACCACATGTGGAGGCTGTAATTTGGTGGATAAAAAAGGTATTACAACTAAAAATGTCTCCAAAATCATGTGCTATTTGTAATTGTATCACTGTATTGAGATGGATTTTTATTAAATATTTTTTTGTGCACACTACTAATTGATGCAATTTCTGGATTGTCAATATAAAATATTAAGTCTTTGTTACACTGACAACTTTTAGTGTAATTCCTGTGAATCACAGATCATTCAGAAATAGTTGAACATATACATGAAACAATATTATCTATATAAACTTGGCCAAGAGACAGATATGAAATACCAGAATACAGAGTATAAACATTTATTATACGCACATATGGGAGAATTATATGCATAACGACATTTTTTACATCTTAAGTGCAGTTTCTAGGGCACTGGCCTTTTAGTGGGAAGTGAAAGTGATGCTATAAATCCCTGGGGTGAAATATGATAGTGGCACACTGTACATTGGTGCACATTTATATTATGGTTGAATAGAAATGCTCACAATTATTCGTAAAATAATTTAAGGAATTGATAGCCAATATTTTCTGATATAATACCAGCAAAAACAGTAATTAGATCAACTTTAATTCTAGAAAAGAAAAATAGATCACTCTGTAGTGTAAAATAGATGTAGATGTAGATATGTGGATTAAATTTTTGAAAATTAAACATTCCAGTAAAATAAAAATACAGAGTTACAGCAACTCATAAATATAAATATAAACAAGTGTTGGATTTAAATGCTGCAATTGAGGTGAGTATCTTGATGGCGGACTATTCTACATTTCTGGAGCATGAAAGTGAAATGTAACTTGTTTCTTTATTTAAAAAAGTACACATGATATTTGTAGTAGTAGATGACCTCAGTAATGGAAAGGCTTATATTCATATCATTTATGAATTCAGCTGCAAACCAGGGTTTTCCTGTTCAAACAAATATTAAAATCGTAAAACCAACTTTAAGCTTAACTGGGGGTCAATGCAGGGAACTAAAGACTGGAGTAGTGTTTCTTCCGTGCTTGCTCTTTTCAGCACCTACTGCAATTTCCACAAATTATTTTATTACAAAACTTGGAACACCTGAAAATATCAAAGTAATGATATTAATTTTCAGCTTATATACATATAAACAAAGAAAGGAATTCTAGCATGAGATGAAAAAACAAGATTGTTATGTTTTGACTGATATGTCTTCATAACAAAATAATGACCTAAGATTATAGATGACTAGTTATGATTAAGATTATCCCTGACCCCACATTAAATATTTGGTTAAAACGTCAGTTGGGGAGCTGTCTTCAGGTTTAAGGCAAATATGAAGTTGAGTATCATGAGCATAGTAATAATAGGATGCCTCATTATTAGGGTTGTTGTATATAACATATAGAACATGTAGAGGGGGATAGTAAGGATCATTGAATAGCCATAGAATGTACAGAAAACAAAGAATGTTTACTTTCCTTGGCTCAAAATCTCCAAGCAACACAGTATTTTTCTGTTACATAGAATTAAAATCACTGAAATATATTGTACCACTGCAGTACAATTAAAGGCTCAATGCACTTTTTGAAGATACCTTTAAACAAAAATGAGACAAGGTTGGCTTTTAAATCCTTATTTTGGAAACATTGTCAATTATTGTATCAGTTTCCTTCTTCTTCATGCACAAACATCATCCCTAGACCCAGGACCATTCAGAAGAAGCATTATTATTAGACTCAGCCATTAAAGTGTCACCTTTATGAGTGGTGCAACTAAATACCTCCCTGAACAGGAGGTTCCAGTGCAAAATACAACTCCCACAGAACAGCATGTCCACACTTCATGGGATTTATTAAGATTACTGCACAGATAATGCCAGAGAGAGAGAGAAAGAGAAAAGAAAATAAACAAGCAAAACCGCAGACTTACATTTTTTTCGGGCACGTGTACCACAGATGGGAAATTTACTATATGGTGCCCGCACAGCGTATTTATAAAAACAATTTAACTACTAACTGCAGTGGTCTAAAGGGAAATACCACGGTACGATGAAACCCAATTACAGCTCGGTTTTTGTGAAACTGCCGATTCAGCTGCAGCAGATCACTCTGTCTGAAGACAGCTGTGTGATAATGGAACGCAGGCACAGCTGACAGAGGCAAGCCATCAGACGATTAAGTACTATATAGAGAAAAACAGTATAGTAGGAGAAAAATACATTACCAACTAGAGGTGGGCAGCCCACTGGATAGTTAAAGATAAAGGTGAAAGAAAGGATGTTATTAGTGGCTTCTTACTTCCTGGGAGAGCAACCAGCGCGAACACAAATATCTATCCCCACGTCATGAAACTGTATGCCGTCATAAATGCTATTGTCCCAGCATTCACTGTGGTTGTACAAGCTGAAAACCTCATTCATAAATACAGTTCCCGTGTAAAAGTGCATGTTTGTGCCTGTGTCTCTCTGTGGTAGGATGAAAGGAGATACTCCTGTGAATAGCACCATGAGCGTGGGCCAGGCAAGGAAGCTAGTGGAACAACTGAAGATTGAAGCCAGTATGTGCCGGATCAAGGTGAGAGATGAGCATGCTCACCGAAAGTTTATGTGAATTCAGGTCACAACAGTTCTCTCGTTCCGGTACTTCTTGCTTCATTTCACATCTAATTTGTTGTTGCTTGTCTCTATTCTAGTACGAAATTGGTGGTTGAACCCACACATCAATTTATGCTTGCGAGCTAGGTACAATGTGTGCAAAGTAGGTACTATCATAATATATCTATATATAATCCTAAACAGATGTAGCTAGCTGAACACTTAATTACTGTTTTCCCCTTCACATTGCATGGCAAATAACTAAACCTGTATTTTGTACATGCAGGTTAATTGCTTGTAAACACGTGTGTTTACAAACTCATGTCATGTTATTGCCTTCAAATGGTTTCTTTTTGTTAGTAATCTACTTTTTGGTATCAATTACCCACAATATGCCTTGCGGTAATTCAATGACAATGTGTAGTTATTCTAAGTGCAGCCAATTCATTATTGAGAAATTTCATTTGCTTACCCAATAGTTAATGTCATTTTTTTAAGGCGAATAACAGCTTACCAAAAAACATGTATCGTCCAGTTACGGAGATGTATTGCATGTCTTCAGAAGAGACATTTTAGTAGTGATCTTTCTGGAGCCCAGTACCCTTAAGCCAATTAATGCAATGCCTAAACTACAACTACACTTGCTTAACATATCAGTTAGGTGCCTCAAATTTATTCTAGATTTATCAGGGACCCTATCACTTAATTTGTTTCATTGCTGTTTTATTAGATTTTTTTACTGCTTCTGTAGTGTAAAAATACATTTTGCTGCTCCAAGGTGTCCAAGGCTGCTGCAGACTTGATGGCGTACTGCGATGCCCATGTGTGTGAGGATCCCCTCATCACCCCCGTGCCCACATCTGAAAACCCCTTCAGGGAGAAGAAGTTCTTTTGTGCCCTGCTCTGAGAGACACACACTTTGATGCCAGATAAACACATATACAGACACGCCAAATCACTGAATGCAGAGGCCAAAAGCAGACATGGCCACCAGGTAACATACATACAGACGTGCGTACGGATAAACCACATTTAAGAAGAGAAAAAATGGGAGGGGATTCAGGGGCTGATGAACACACAGAAAACATTTGTATAATTATTTGCAACTTTGATACTATGTACACACAGGTTCAACATAATTTTGCCAAGTATTATTTTTTAAATTGTCTTTTGTTTTAGGTCTGAAGGGCTGAAATACACAGAGAAATGTTACGTTTTTGCAATTGAAAACTGTTGACAGATAGCATATACCTTTATTTTGTTTAGGCTTGCAAGACCAAAAGGCTCACAGAAGGACTATGAATGAATGCACAGCAAGACAAATCTACTGAAAGTAAAAAAAAAGAAGAAATGCAAGGAATAATTAGAGGAAATAAATAAATAACTATGATTGGCATAATCATTCAAATTCATTTATTCCTTGAAGAAAACACAACTCTTTCTTAAGAGTCTTGCTGTGGTAATTTCCATTACATATTTATACCAAACTGCAATGGAAAACACTGAATATATGTGGTCGGTGTGAGTGTGTGAAGGGCCAGGGGTAGATGAGGGGACTGTGAGTGTTTTGGTAAAGCATTTGTTATGAAAAAATATATGATAATAAACACTCCAGTAACCACAATGTGTTCTCTATCATTTATAATGTAGTGTCGGGAAAGTTTTCCTTAGCAATTACATGGAATTGCATATAATTAGCTAATATATGTATTGACAATGAGGGTGACAAAATGGTGCATGGTCCCCACACAGCAAGAAGATCCTGGGTTCAGATCCTTTCTGTGTGGAGTTTGCATGTTCTCCCCATGTCCACTAATTTTTAATGAATAAACCCAAAATTTTTACTTCAATTTGTTGTACCTATATTTTTTACGTTTTCTCAATTGGAAAATATTATGTTAATTTGAACCTAGAAACGTTAAAGGAGAAAAAATATGGTGAAACTGAAGGCAAAATTTATCAAATGAACTATTTTTTTTTTTAGAGTATGGTAACTTGCAGACCCAAAGCATTTTTCTGTCACGTTAACTTAAATGACAGTTTAACGCTACCAGACTCTGACACACCCACAAGTTTGCCTGTATTAATTCCCTCAGAACTCTCTACTTCACCCTTATTCCGTCAACTTATGAATTCAGATTCAGTTCCAATTCCGAATTAGCTAAAGTGTGCTAGATAGGAGTGATTACTTAGCAGTGATTTTACAGGCAAGGTTACTTTTCCAATTTAGCAAATGTGGTATTGTTTCTGAATGGTCCCTCTGAAACAAACCCTAATTTGTATTGTCTACAGACTGTGGGGTCTAATATGGTGGTCACAAAAAAGTACACAGGATTTTCAATCAATCATTATCAATCAATTTTACGAAATCCACTCATTGCCATATGGTGCAAGAGGAAACCAAAACCTGTTTTTTGCATTTCCATAATGCATTGTACATTTATATTGTGGCCTCAGCATCATCTAACCCCACTCCCACCTACTTGTATAAAACAGCGTGGGTGAGCATCAGGCACAAGTGAAAGAGTTTATTTCCCCCATTAATGCAGACCTTTTCCTGATTCTCACATTCCCCCTCCATCACCCTCTGCCTGTTTTCTCCTCACCCCTTATTTTCCTTTGTAACAGTTTGATCTCCTTCTCTCTAACTCTCCCATTTCCAGTCAAACTTTCTTTTTCGTCTGCTTCAACCCTTTTCACACATTCCTCCCCACTACTTCTTACACTGGTCTTCTCCCACTCCTTCCCTCACTTATGCTTTTCATTCCAACATCTCATTCCCCTTCTATATTCCTTCTCCTTCTCACTCAAACGTTGATTATTTACTCTCGTTTTCACACTGTCTTCCCCCTTTTCTTTCTCCTCCATCCCCAATTGTTCACAGGGAAGGCATTCACGCTGTAACATTTTCAGATATTTTACATTTCTGCTGCGATTTGCCTTGAGCTATTGCTCATAGACGGTTTGCAACGTTTCGCAGTAATCTTGGAGATACGTTTGCTGAGCAGCAACCACGCCGGCACTTCTCTGCGGCTTCTAGTTCTTCCATAAACTGGCGACACACAATAGCTTTCAACCACGTCCCATGTTGCAACTTGGTTCTATGTCCCCTTTCTATCGAACGTGAGCGTGACATAACGACAAAACAAACATCTCTGATGCACCCGCAGTGCTACCAGACCTAGCAAAATCCCCCTTATGTGGGGATTTAAGTTAACGTTGTCGGAGAGTTTATAATGTTTGATCCGTGATATTTTATAACAAAGCTCTTTAGTATAGTATCTGTAACAAGTTGCCAAACACTGTACCAATGCACTATTATATTAAACATTGATAACAATCGAAGTGTGTATTTTAACACCAGGTTGATAATGGATATGGAATAGGAAAATATAGGCTACTTTACACTGCGTCTTGAGTAGGCTACTGTATGAATCAATATTCCATTTCAAAAATAATCAGATGATCCTATTTTCTTTTACAGATGTTTTTACGACAATGAACACATAAATTACTACCCAGCTTTTTGATAGAAAAGACAACTACACCAACTACGTCTACTTTTGCTTAGAATTCGCCAATAACAGATATTCCAAAGAACTGGCGTTTTCGAATTGAATCATAGGCGGCAGAAAGAATTCTTCCTTCATAGCAAGTCAAGTGGTTGAGATGCAGATATCATACAAATGGGAGATTTCGTTAGATAACTTCAGAGATGTTTTCCATGCTTATACAAGTTTCATGAAAAATTATGTTTTGTTTGGTTCATTTAATAACCAATAGCTTAACTTATTTAATATTTGAATACAAATAATATTTTTTTTTAGCTTTCGCTTACAGTATTTTCTTCAACAACAGGCTAAATAATTATTATATATTCTTATATCTTCTAGTACGACAGACGCAGATTCGGCACAAAGCGATGGAATGTGGAAAAACTGTACCCTGAATTGTTCACGCACCGCCCTACCCCCTACCCCCCGTTAAAAACTGACTGTAATTTAAAATCACCTGGCAACCCTGCTCGCCGCCATGTTGCTTAAGGCTGGGCTTAACGCCAACTTGATGTAGATAAATAGGCTGCTGGAACATCAACACTACCTCTGAAAAACACATTGCAGGGGAACATCAGTATTCTTACTCTGTTCAGAGACGTCAACATGGAGATCAATTGTCGCCACTGGAACAACGTTTTGTTCATTGTTACTGTTGTCGTTTTGGGTTTAGTGCAAAGCCAGAATGAGGGTCCGGACCGTCGTTTATTTGGAGCACCAGGATCGCCGGTCCAGTTGTCTGTCTCCGACCCGACTTTACAGAAAGTCGTCAGGTTTGCCGAGGGACGTTACAATACGGGTTCTAACGGCATTTACCTCCGCAGAGTTAGCAAAATCGTATCAGCCAGTAAACAGGTAAGTTAACTATTTTGTAATTTAATGACGCAGCTAGCTAGCTAGATACCAGGTGCTAACTGCCTATGGAGAGCCCATGGCGCTGTTCCGAAGTATACGGTGTAGGCTGGCCATTGAAACCGTTTATTTTGAAGTCAGATTGCTAAGCATATTATGTTCAATGTGTCATTGTCAGGGTTTGCTACAAATGAAAAATATTAAATTATGCATCTTATGCCATCTATTTTATACACTATGGTATCTAAGGTATCTAAACTACGTTAGTTTAGTTTAGGTACACTATGGTATCTAAACAAAGAAAGAACGACTGCAAGATGCGATTGTGCATGCGCACACATCGGTGATCTTTTGCATAATGAAAATCCACAACATTGGTCAAGGTCTCGATTTAATTCTGTTACACAATCTTCTACTATACTGAACACTGTATCTAAGAAGTCCAGTTCTAGGATTTAATCATCTTCCCTTGTGTGTTGTTTTGTCATAAGCAAATTGTCACTCTCTTGATTTCTTAACAGTTGATTAACTGTAAAGCATCATATTTGCACTGCAGATAGCCAGTCATATGAATAACTGTTGAACTGTATATAAATGTAATTTATATGTACATTAAATGTAATTAATACAAGAAAAAAAAGATGATTGCCTATTGTTTCAGAATTTGCCAGGTTGCTGTAGATTATATATATATGTAAGTTTGAAGATGAGTACTATTATGAACTCTGTGACACGTGTGTGTGATTTGTAGCTGGTGAAGGGGGTCAAGTACACTATTGTGGTGGAACTGGGAAACACAGAATGTAAGAAGTCTACTGTGTTGGCTGACCCTGCAGTCTGCGAGTTCCATGCGGACCCCAACAAGCTGAAGGTAAGGCGAGGAAACTGCACACCTGCTTGTAAGCGTGGTAGTCCTGCTGCATGAAAGTATCGGCTAGGTATGTGACCACGTGTAAATTAATTTTGTGTTGGTTTTAGTCCATTATGTTGCCATTATGTTTTTATGCGTGATGTAGGTCATGAAACACACACATGATTTGTCTGTGTTATGCAAGAGTTAATGTCTGTGTATCTGCTTGTCTGTAAATTTGTGTGTCTGACAATGGATCATGGATTTGAACGGGTCATCACACCACATCCTCCAGCTCCAGTGAGATTACACTTATGATCATCTTCTGGTCACATGACCTCAACCTTGTGACAAAGAATCTCTTAGGCACATGACATGTTTTCCACACACAAAAAGCCAACTGAAAATGTGCGGCTGCAGTCAGGGTCAGTTTTGCAGTTGTATGTGGCTGTTAAAGTAGTTAAAGTTTCTTAAATTATAGGCCCCCACCCCCAACTGCAATGCCCCCCCTGAGACCAACATAGCTTGGATAACAAGGATAATTATGAGGTTCAGTTTTATGCCTGTTGTAAATGTCACAACAGCAGAATTACATTACATTACATTACATTACATTATAGGCATTTAGCTGACGCTCTTATCCAGAGCGACTTACAACAGTGTAACCAAACTCAGGATCAAGTCCACTTAAGTCCATTGAATAAAATGTAGATAAAGAATTGCCCTGCATCTCTCATGTAGTCTGAAGTGTATTCAGGTATCCAGCATCAAGCAGCCAGAATCTGATATCTCCATCCTTAAGTAAATCCTGAAATGTGTAGTGTGGGTCCTTCAAATCATCACTGTCTGTGAACATGAGGATGGTTGTATGGTGCAAGTGCACCATTACACTTATCAGTGTCTGGCATCATTTAAACAATATAATCCAACATAATTTTGCTTTCGTATACATTATTACCAGTCTCTATGTGCATGTTGATATGATGTAATGTATGAAATTGCTATTCAGGATAATTGTTTACTGTATTGTTATTTGAAGACTGTTTTTTGTGTTAATGCATATGTAGTTTAATGATGATGGTTCTGTACTGTAGCCTACCAATCCTGTGTTGTTGCTGCTCTGGTTTCTTCTGGAAATACATGTTTAATGTATCTGCCCATATTACTTAAGTAATTAAATGTGGATAAGATTTAAGAGCATGCCAAATAAAGAATAATAATAGATAATAAAATAATATTCATACTGAAATAACAGACAGTACCTTGTAAATTTAATATGTATACCATTTAATAGCTACTATTACACTTTGCGCAGCAGATGCCCTTATCCAACCAGACTTCAGTTTACATTTTGAGCTGCGCATACTAGGGCACAAGTGCACAGCTAAGTAATTTAATCATTTTTAAGTTCAGAGTTTTTACAGATTTATACAGTTGGCCTAATGTGCTTACATGACCCTTAGCTCAAACTGCAACTGGCAACTTTTCCACTAGAAAAGAATAAAAAGATGCGATGAGGTGAAAAGATAAATACTGAATTTTTGTTCGGTGATAACCAATGGCAGCCTATTTGTGAAACTCATCGCTTGCCGAAGTGGCGTTCGGATCGTTAATTTGTAGTATCTGTGTGCTTCTCTTAATTCATTACTCATTTACGTCTCTCCTTTACAGTAGATGGCTAACGCACGAGAATATCTTACGTATTGTTTCTTTTCTCCGGATTATACAGGCTAATTTGCGATATTAATGCATTTCCATACATTATATAAGAGGAAACTAAAGAGCGTGCTGTTTTGTTTGTGTACTCTTTTCTCGTGCGATGTCACGAGACGCAAACACTGGGCAGAATCGTCACCGGGATAGACGACGCAGTGAAGACTTATCTCCCTGCTGTCTGCTTACCACAGTGACGGACAGCTAACCCCGACAGCATAATTTCATGTCATTAGTTTGTACCGTCCATTTTATGTTTGGAAGGACGCGGAGGATTTGCAATATTGTCAGTATAGGGGGTCGCGCTGAATGAGACTGTGCTAGGCTGTGGTAAGAATACTGCTTACTAAGCAATGACAAGGGTGTTTTGTTAGATTTGCAGTTACAAATTCCATAACGGTGCTCGCCACCCTCCCATTTTGTATTCGAAAAGGAAACACTGACCTCTAATGGAGAACCTTGGTAAATGACTCTGAATTCATTTTGTTATACGAAATACAGTTTTTAAATTGTTTAAAGGTCTTATGTTGCCAGATACACAACAATTAAAGGTGTCGATATATATTCAGATATCCATAGTAAAAGTAAATGTATTTTCCGCTAAATCCCACTTACTTTTTTTTTTGTCTTTGTTATTTCGACATTGCCCTAACCCCTCCAGACAGAGGTTTGTGTGTTTGAAATTTGGGACATCCCATGGCAGAGAAAGTCCACCATTCTCAAACAGAAATGCCAGCCTGCAGGTTAGTGCTTGCCATATGATTCTAATAACACAATGCTTAGTGAAGCAGTGGTGCTGTCTTAGGGGTGGGGTTGTTGATCACAGACCACAGGTTACAAAAAGTCACATCTGTCTGAGTTCAGATGTGGTGGTGACCGCATATAGACTTGCCTCTTTGTCATACTCTGTCCACCACAGCTTAAATAACTCTGCAAGTGGAACTTCACGTGAGTAATTCTGTTCACATAACTTCACAGCTTCCTCCAAGGAGGCTAACCAAACCGAGGCTCTTCCCCTTTCACCCAGCATGCCTGATAAGGTAATAGAGTGCTAGCGAGTTTGAGTGTTTGTATTTTTTCCTCTTCCTGTGAAATGATGCCATCTCGCTAATGTTTGTGTCCCTGCTGTCCTGTCACAGGAGTCAGTGGGCCTGCTGTCTGCATTTAAAGAGTTTGTAACCAGATACAACCGTAGCTACAGCAGCCAGGAAGGTGAGAAATGCTTCCGTGCAAATTTACTTGCACACACTCATGTACAGTAGACATATAAGGCTACATTTGGGCTAACGCAGAATATCAATACAAGCTTACACTCTCTGCAGTTTCTGAGAAATATCCACATGCTGATATAAAAGGTGTAATATTTTTTGTGAATATTGCTGACAGAGACCGATCCTTATTCTTTTATTCTGCACTGAGCAATCGAAAATCACAGGAGAAATAAACCCTGGATGCAAAAGTTAACCACCAGCTTAGCTCTTTTGCATAACCATAAACCTGACTCACTTGTCTCTATAACAGACTTAAGACGTGCCTTGGACTTAATTGATTTACACGGTCTAGCGCTGTCCCTCTAACCTTGTTGTATGCGGTTACGTGAGTCACTCTTGATAACAGAGTCTGGTAAATGCCTATTCAAACGAGCCTTTGTTCTAACAGAGGCGAACAAGCGGCTGCGGGTCTTCCGGGAGAACCTGAAGACGGCTCAGATCCTGCAGTCTCTGGACCAGGGGTCAGCAGAGTACGGGGTCACCAAGTTCAGTGACCTCACAGGTCTGTGCACACGCTGCTCTGCCCGCATATTTAAGTTTCCCAGCAACAGTCATAGATCTGGGATTGTCTGTCAGAGTGATTTGGAGGATTTCGAGAGACTTTAAAAAAAAAAAATTAAAAAATTTTTTTTTTTTTTTTTTTACATTCATTACCTCTGTTTTGAAATTGGCACAAGTGGTACTCAAGTGTTTTATTAATTGTAAAGGTTTTCCTAGATTATTAATTGTTCCTGATTAAGAACTTTGTTCCCTTAAAAAAAATTAGACAGATTGTGTTTGTGTACTGTTCAAGGATGATGTGTAAACACTGAACAAACCTTTCATTCAGGTTTGTTTGCAGATTTTGTAAATGATCTGCCAGTACACACCATTTATATTTGCCCTGCATGTTTAAGGATATGCCATACCTCAGAATTGGACCTTGAAATCCTCCAAGCCCATTCATATTTCAGTGTGTGATTTTTACTAACATAATTTCTGTGTGTGTAGAGGAGGAGTTTCGTTCGCTGTATCTGAACCCCCTCCTGAGCCAGCAGAACCTCCAGCGCTCTCTGAAGCCTGCGGCCCCCGCACGCAACCCAGCTCCCCCCAGCTGGGACTGGAGGGAGCATGGAGCTGTCGGCACAGTCAAGAACCAGGTGACGTATCATTGGTTAAAGTCATTACTTATTATTGTAGTTCTTTTATAATATTTCTCTCCTGTTTTTACTTTTGACCCTAAAAAATTAAGGTTAATGGCTTGAAATTACCGCAAGTTTTGGGATCTGAAATTAACCAATTCATGTGTTATGTTTATTTTATATTGTTATATTATTTAGATTTTATAATGTATGCTTTTCAAATGTACTGAATTATCTAATTCAACTAATATATTTTAAATGTTACATCTGTGCTGTGAATCACATTGAGCTGAATACTCATTAGATGAAAAAAGCTATACATTTCATTTCTGTTTCTGTATTTTTTACATACTGACTGACTGAATGAACATGTAAATGTGCCTGCTAATAGCCAAATTAGCCCCGGTGATATTGGACTGTCTGATCATCTTCACTGTCCTATTGGAATTTTATTCCATTTTTTACATTTCGTTATCAGCATTTTGCTACATCTGTGTGTTGTGTTGTATTCTTTGTGTGCATTGAGTTGTTGTCATGTTCCAGGGAATGTGTGGGTCGTGCTGGGCCTTCTCGGTTACTGGGAACATTGAGGGTCAGTGGTTTCTGAAGAGCGGAGAGCTGCTCTCTCTTTCTGAGCAAGGTGGGTACATATAATCTGTCTGTCTCTCTCTCTCTCTCTCTCTAAAAAGAAGGCTCATTAAATTAGCTTGTCCCCTCTGTTACAGAGCTGGTGGACTGTGATAGGCTGGACCAGGCTTGCGGGGGTGGGCTGCCGTCCAACGCCTATGAGGCCATTGAGAAGCTCGGTGAGAGAAGGAAGGGGAGACGGAGGGAGGGGCTTGAGAACGAAAGCAGGGAGAGGGAATCGCACGGCACCTGAACTGTAGACCACTACCGTATCGAAATATTGGGAATTTCTGGAGTTGTAACACAACCCTCTTCCTCTCCGTGGTTTGTCTGTTGTCTGCCGTAGGCGGTCTGGAGACGGAGACGGACTACACCTACACAGGACACAAGCAGAACTGCGATTTCTCCACCGGCAAAGTGGCGGCCTATATCAACAGCTCTGTGGAGTTGTCCAAAGATGAGAATGGTGAGGGGGGGTACAAGAAAAACAGCCCAGATTAATATATTCTCTTCAGAGTGGACTAATTAATGATTTCTATTTATTATGGAGAGATGGGCTCACACTCATTTCTGTTTTATGTCTTTCTTGTGAATAGAAATTGCTGCGTGGCTGGCAGAGAATGGACCAGTTTCTGTGGCTCTCAATGCATTTGCCATGCAGGTAATGGCTGCCGATGATGTCACGTGCACAAAATGTTATGCTGTCTATGCATTTATGTTCAGGGTAAGGGTGGATCTTTGAGAAATGAGGGGTACTTTAATTCAAAATGAACACTATTCTATTATCACCCGCCTCTTGCATTGTTCCTGAATCTCACCCTCCTCCCCCTTATGATTCCTCAGTTCTACAGGAAAGGGGTGTCCCACCCCCTGAAGATCTTCTGCAACCCCTGGATGATCGACCATGCAGTGTTGCTCGTGGGATATGGACATCGTGAGCATACCTGCACACTCACAAGTCACATTCATATTGATTCGTCATAACTGTACAGTGGGTCAGAGTTAGCTCAGGCCTACATGTAATACCATAGCAAGAAACTGACTTCATACTGTATATTCTAACTCTTTATTAAGTAGAATATTTTTGCCACAAGAAATGAAGAATTTTACCCCTATGCCAGATCCAAGTAGTATAATTAGTATCACTCACTGCAGGTATTCAAGTATTGGCTCCAAAACAGGGCTAACAAACAAGAGTGAGAAATGTTGAATATAAGGCTAGTGAACAGATTTGCAAAATATGTATTATATATATAGGATAATTAGTATAGTGTAGACAATTTAATATGAAAAAGGATCATTTTAGAAGCAGACAGATTTAAAGAAGGTAGGTCAAAAAAGGGAGAAGACATGCTTCTTTTCAATTGAATTATATGTTCACAGACATATAATTGCAACGTGGTCACAGGTACATGAAAACTAAACACAAATAAGGTAATGGGCTCTTACCAGTGTTAACGTGCATTCCTTACTATGCAGGTAATGGGATCCCGTTCTGGGCCATTAAGAACAGCTGGGGCGAGGACTATGGAGAGGATGTAAGGGACATCATCTAATCCTTTAAGTATTGTACCCATAGCAACATGCATAGGACTATGAATTTAACTTACCAGTGGCCAGCCACTGTCCAAACTTCCGCAGTACTTTTGTTAAGCCACACCCATCTGGTACAAAACATGCTTTCCAAGGAAATGGGCAGCTTTGAAGGTCAGATTGGGTTTTGGCCCATCACTTTTCAAGTGTATTCTAGAGCACTACTAACAGTACCATGCCTCACAAAATGACAGTACAATAGAGTATTAATCGTGATCAAATTAGGTATAATCTACTTAAGGCATGCAGTGTCAGTGGCAGATTGTGTGTACCAGTCCGTCACTGAACAAGGCAGAAAATACTTGGGCCAAATAAAACCCACTTGGCCCTGGTCAAAGTTATGGCTAATTGTCTGCAGCCCTGTGGGACTGTCATGGCACTGAGAATAAGGGCTTTAGCTGAACATGCCTCCTTACAGCCGATACATTTGGAATTTGGTATAACTAAAGAAAATTGGCAGCAAAGCAAATGGTCCTTCAATACATTTTTAATTGAAGATCAAAAATAACTTATTGTGTAACGGTTTATTCTTGCATTGCAAATATTTGAAGTCTTAAACGTGGCTGTTTTGTGTGTGTGTGTGTTTGTTGCAGGGCTATTACTACCTCTACAGAGGGTCCAGGCTGTGTGGGATAAACAAGATGTGCTCCTCTGCTGTGGTGAATTAAACAACGCCCATCTGCAGTGATGGCTCACCAGCACCGCTGGCTGACATGCATACAGATATAGCTGCAGGCTAGTAAAAGTTCTACCTACTCACTTACATACCCACTACCAGCCACAAAAGCTGCTGTGTACTGCCTCCCTCCAGAAAAATCTGGACTCAGACGTCAGTGGAGGGATGTTACCATGAACAACAAGTAAACACTGGAAAGATAAACAAAACGTTACAGTTTTAAACAGAAATATGCTAAAAAAATTTAAAGAAGGGACTAATTGCTGATTAAGGATAGATTTAAGTAATTTTACAATGCTTTGACTAGAAGACATTTCTTGGTTTAGTGTTCAGGGGAAAAGGAGGATATATTGGAGTGAGTTTAGTGATAACACAATTACCATTTCATCCAATGTACATTATATATTGGCTGTTTTAATATCTGTTACTTCTATATAACGCACTGTTAATGTCTTTAGATGGGCAGACATTCCTTTTCCGAGATGTCAAATTGTAGGCTACTGTGCAATATATAATATTGGGTTTTCGTAGGCCTGTTTAGATGTGCAATGTGAATTCAGTTATTTAAAGAAATTAAAATAAGTGTTTCCTCTGCATTTGAAATTAAGTGTCATATTATTGGTTCCCAAACAAATGTCTGTAGAAAGCACATTGCAGTGATTTGCTCTGACTGAAATCAGTTTTTATTTTTCTTGGAATAAAACCCTATTGTTCCCCCCATTGAGCATGGTGTTGTCTTGTGTAAATGCTACCGTGTTCAAAGGCAGTATGCCTCATCAGACATGCAAGGTTTCACGCTTGCAGGCAAACAGACTACCTCAACATGAGCACATAGGACTGTGATTTTTCTTTTTAGACTGGAATGAAGAGGAAAAATAGTTTTATGCTTGATTTTATTTTTTAAAAAATGTCAGCCTCAACAAAAAAACTACAGACCACAATTTTAAATAAAAAGAAAAATGTTAACAGCATATTTTCCCTCCATCTCACAGTAAAGACAAAAACAAAATAAAAACCAGTGTCAGGTCATTATCCACCACTTCCTCTTAGTTCAACTGCATGAAATCAGCAAAATATTGCCTGAAAAACTTTTGGGATAATTTGTCTTTTGTTTCTAGTAATTTAAATTGCTGGAAGATTAAACGTGTGAAATGAAAAGCTTAAGATCTAACCGATGCTAAAATATTAATACCAGAAGTCTTGCAATTGCCCAAATCACTTCACTGCAGTCTGACATTTGATGCGTAAAAGCACAAAGTCGTTTAAAACCATCAGAGGATGTACGGTCCGTAATACAAGAACAAGTGCACCAAGAAGAAACTCATTGCAGTTTAAAAACCAGTGTTATGTCTACAACTTTAAAAAGCCCTTTCCATTTCAATAACAGTCGGAAAGGCAAAAACACCAAATGGAGAATGGGGAATGGCAGTGTATGTACTTCTGAACATAATGTGCCTTATTCAGATTAGGTTGTACACAAACAACCGAAGGCTGACAGAAATAAAAATCCAAACCAAGCTCCATCACACCTTCAGAACACCGAAGTCCAACATACATACATATTGTGATACGAGGTACTGCGAGTGAGAGACAGTCTGCAGAAGTGTGAAAGATGGTGGATGAAGAGCACGGTTTTGAGATGGAGGTAGAGAATGTGGACAGAATGACCGTGGAAACGTGGCACTGCTGGCAGAGGGCGAGGGGCTCTACAGGAAGGAGTCGCACCATTCGCGCAAGCAGCTGTAGCAGTCGCCCTGCTGTTTGACGTTCGCGCCGCACGTGTCTTTCAACCAGTCCCGGAACAGCTCCTCGTCCTTCTTCAATACCAGGAACTGACCTAATACTACATATGCCTACGGGAAGAGGAAAGAGAGAGCAGATCAGCCAGATTCTGAATGGGGGGGGGGGGGGGGGGGGAGTACAGACGTAAGGCCATTTTCATTTTTTCCGCAACGCACACACATTGTTCTTGGAGTCATGCCAGGAATACACATGCCTGACATCTCAAAAATAGCTCAGCATTATGACTATGTGTCTGCTTATTGTGAATTGAAAAAAGAAATGCTACACACGCACCTTGTCAAAGCCTTTCTCCTCGAGTCTCTTTCCAAGAACCTCCCCTATTCCAGCCAAAGCCATCACTGGCTTCTCGCCCATGGGCTCGGCCACAAAATCCTTGTGTTTCTGAGATGTCGAAGACATGACAGCTGTCTGCAGGAAGTAAAACGACAGTTATAAAGCTGGGTGAGCATTGCATTCTTGGTCATATTTTATACGTCAAAAGTGTATTGCTTTAGTATTGCATTGGGTTCCTGGTCAGCCCTAAATAATCTGGTCCCAAAATGGTCTTGCTATTACAATGTGCACTAGGGTTGGGTAGGTTTCCGGTTTAGCCGGTCCGGTGTACGAGCTTAAACCGTTTTGATTTTATGCGAACCGGAATTTGTCATTATGAGACGTAGCCTACTGGCAAATTAAACAGTAGCCTACATCAGCAACATGTGCCGACGGCAGACGGGAGAAAAGATTGACAGGCCGTGCGCAATTTAGTGCCGAGGCCGGCAACAAGTTCATTATACAACGGCTTGGCTGAATACTCGATTCTGATTGGTCCAAGGGTGGGCATCATTTCTCAGTAAAGGGACACCTTGGCCTTTTAACAGTTCTAAAATCAATGTGCTACAAAAGCTTTACAAATCGGAATCGTCCCTTATTTGGACAGTAGAATAGGCGTTACGCATTTTCATCCGTATGTTTGTGAACGATTGCGATTATAGTAACTGCTGTTTTGAATACAACTGAATAGTTAGCTAGCTAGCTAGCTGGCTAGGTAGCCGGGATAACAAGCATGCCGTGAGGCCATTCTAAACCTAAAACCAATAATTTTAATATTGGCTAGGTGACGGCGAACATATCATAAAGCTAGCTGGCATTCAAAACCCGTTTCAGAGGGTCTTAGAAAGACGTTATGTATACACTGCGCGACCACACCATTTAAAAAGCAAGACAGTGCTAGGGAGATTAATTTGATTGACTTGTGGTTTCATGCAGTTTTATTAAATAATGTAATGACAAAAATTGGTGCTAATTGTATGGTATAAAACGAGAAGGAACTATTTTTTCTTGATAGTATCATTGTTTTCATAGAATTAACGACCAGAAGTTTTTTCATAACAACGGTCCAAATAGAACTACCAACCGGAGTTTTGCTTGAAAACGGTAAAGCCGCTACACTATTCATGCGCTCTCATTTTTTGTACTTCTACAATATTTGCCTGATCCTCAACAAACTTAGCATGCATCTACAGCACATCACCACTTCAAAATTGCAATTTTGGTGGTAATATATATAATGGTATTTGAATGGTATTCAGATAAGTTTATTTTGTTTGTTGATAAGTGATTGATAATGATGTGATACGTAAAGACACAAGCACACAGCCAAATCCAACACTTAGCAATGGTGCATTTGCTGCTTTTGGATTAACTGGCTAATCGTGCCATCAAGAGGTGTAGAACCACTTCACTTTTAATTTTCCACGGTTAAAAAACACATCTACCAAGATATCAAATGGTTAAATATGATATTCCAACAACAACAGCTTCCTAAAATGCATCAACATACCGTTTTGTTGCAACAAGCCAGAGGCCACTAAAACTTCTGGCTGATGCCACTTTGTCTCTGCAGCGCTCCCTCACTAGAAGTGATACCTTGTATTAAAATCAACATCACACTTTCCTCACCAGTGAAATTATTTTGACAGCGCTGTTAAACGAGGGCGTTATACCTTCGATCCACAGTTGCTGCCAACAACAGTGTCATCCTCAAGCCTCAAATTTTCCACCGCCTGTGCTTTGCTTGCATTTCCCTACCAAATGGAAACAGCCTGAAAATTTGCTTGGCTTGACCTGGCTTGGTGTACCACGCCACTATGCCATCCTACCTAAAAGGAACACTTGACGCTTCTTCCATGACACCAGGAGGGCGCGTCCCATTACTTTTCACTCCTGGTCTCATTTCCTCCACAACCCCAATATCCACTCGTCTCCTACTTAGAAGTATGTGCAGGGGAGACGAGTGGAGGCGTGAAGAAAATTGGGATAACGTAGTTGCTTCTCCTTCAAAGCCAACGTCAACTATAGATGAATTGGCCATATCATAAGTATAATTGTTTTGCCGAGCCCACACTTCCCATGCTGGAAACGGTTGTTAGCTCCTCGGGAGGCTAGCCACACACGGTTACGCTTTCACACCTACATTGTTTGGACTTGCCAAACTTTTTGCCTTGGCGTGTTTGCACCAGTCACAAAGATCCGGACATGTGGACACTGCTCGGAACCATATGCAGGTTATGGCTGTAGCACTACTTTCTACCTAGCAACCCAAGCAGGCAAATTCCTAGCTCTGTGATGAGCTGAAAAATTTGTACATTCAAAACATACGAATAGTCTAACCTACTACAATGCGAGCCGCTGTGCACAACCATGCCTCTTTTTGTGTTTTTGTTTGACGCGTTGTGCAGACCTAAGCGAGCTATCGGTCTAGCAATATGTGGCGTTTCGTTCGGTGATCGTTTGTGTACGTTAGACCTACCTCCAGCCAAATTTTTAAGTGAAAGCAGTCTTGATTAATGTTCACGACAGTTTATTTATGCATTGTGTAGCCGAGTGCAACATCAAAGCAAAACTATGAACGACAAGTTTGCTATTTATTTTATGTTTTTTGTACTCCCGCCAAAATCTGTCCAAAGGTCCGCTTGATATTTGGTTACGTGAAACGAACAGGGCCGATTAAATCGTGGGTACTTTGTAACACATAATATCCTTCTCCGCCCTAAACATAAAAACAACCGGATCCTTACTGAAAAATCGATTATAACGACAATTAATTTTTTTTGTCATTTAGAAGACGCCTTTAACCACTTATAAAATCGACTTATAAAAGTGCATTTCACATGGTAAGCAATCACAATAAGAGTTAGTAAGCTCTAGTCCTTGGTCAATAACTGCCTTCGTTGTCCTCCCCGATATTTTACATTTTAAATCTCCTGCAACAGTGTAGGCACACCGATTCACGTCTGAGGCGCTTGTGAACTACAACCCACATAGCCCCATTTCAGCCGGTGTACAAAAGGCAACAACGGCTGCTTTCTATTCCTGAATCTTGGACAATATTTCAGTTCACTATCAAGCAACCGACACCTTTGAACACATTTCTCCACCTATTTAGCAATATTTATGTACTTTGGAACATCACTGCGAACTAGAGAAATCTGCACTTTTCTTGACATAAAACCATCTGTAAGAAAACCAAGTTAGTAGCTAAATGACTGTTAGCGAGTATCTAGTGGGTTATGTTGGCTTTCTAACGGTAGATGTGTGGTGACACGAAACAATGATGTGCTTGCCAAATGGGGAACTGCTTCTCAAATAAAATTGTGGTGTGTAAACAAACTATGTATCATAGTATGACAGTATATAGACACTGTTTAGCGAATTAACGTTAGACTAATAGGCCATATATTTCTACCGTTAGTTGTGCAGGATACAGTTCAAATCCAGCAACAACTAACCACGCTTGTTAGCTAGCTAACGCCAGCATGTAAACGATCAGAACCCCGTCAACTAAATAAAGCCAAATAACACTAGCTAGCTGGGTACAGGAAAGCATCAAAGTAAGTAATTCAGTGAAAGATCAAGGAATAGCTGGCTACATTTTAACACATTTGTAATACAAATTTCATTCATACTGATCACACAAGGCTACCCGGAGAAGGAAGCAAAAGCTAACGTTAATTAGCTAGCGTGACAATAAAATTTTGCAAGGTAGCTACTGGCTTAGAAACAAACATTTCCGAAGAGAGTATTACTTTCTAGAGCAGCAACATAAATTTCAAACAATACAGGGTACATATTTATGCAGTGGTCATTTACCTGTATTATAAAAGCGTTAATAAGCGTCCGCTCAGACTAGTCCGCAATTTCGCTCAAAAATTTCCAACATTACTTCCGGTTCCCGCCGCCAATATATTTCCGTTTCTGTTCCGTTTGGCAAAATTTCACTGACTGAAACAATTATGGTTGTATCGGGTTCTATTGATTCTCAACAAATGTTGATTACAGTTCATGTGAAATCTTTCCTTCTTAAGATATACGACAGGCTCATACACAAGTAAATCATAATAAAATATATTAAATACGAAGACAATTACCTATATATTCTGTAAAAAAATATTTTGGTGCCAGGAAGGATATCAGTGGTGTACCGGAAGTTAAACTCAGTGGTATTGACCGCACTGCTTTTTTGCACGCGTTAATTCTAGTCGTTTATTAAATAGGAGGTAGTTCTCTTGTTGTTATAAACAAGTCCAGGTATTATAATTGTTCAGGATTGCTGTAACATCTAATAACAAAACAGTACACGCTCATAAGGATCATTAATAGGAGCTCTGCGTTCTTCAACTGCCTGCTCGTCTTTCAAGGTAACGTTAGATTGCTAAATTAGCTTACTTGTGTGACTAGAATAGCTAACCTAAAACAACGTAGTGAGTTGTTTTACTAGTTGGCTAGCTAGAGAAAACAAGAAACATTCACACGTTTGTGTTTATTAATGTTTTGGCATTTCTTATTCTTGACAGGTTAACGTAGCTATATTTATGCTAACATTAGTTAACTCACTCATTTTTATAAAGAAACTAGACGACGCTGAAGTTGCTGCTGGCAAGATGCAGACCATTGGCATCATATTGGCTAATCTTTATCATAACCAACTCTTCTGATTTAGACTCACATTTTTTGAGGGTTACACTTTATGGCAATCATCAGTTCCTGAATGTGCTTTATTGTATTTGAAGTGAATAGTTAAGATTACATTTACATGTGGCGCTCGATAGTCTACAGAGATAGCTAGCCTCTATATATGCATTTAATGTTGTTTCATAATATTTTGTGTTGATGAAGTCTTGGTGTGTTTCAATTATGTTGTAATTTTTTTTTTTCCACAGCTGGGGGAAATTCAGTTAGAAGAATTTATACCAGTTTTACAGCCCCCAACGTGAAGGACTACCAAAGCCAGTTTCAGTTATGTCGCAGGCCACCAAACGCAAGCACGTGGTGAAGGAGGTGTTGGGTGATTTCGTCACCCCCACTGAAAGTCAGCAGATTGTTCGGGTGAGTCATCATGTGCCTTTAGCTATTTATTTTGAAAAGTCAGACAAGTCAGTCATCAATATGTATCACATAGAATGCATGTGCAGGACCTGCCTTGATTTCTGCTTTCCTCTAGGTTGTAGGGAGTCCTGGGAATAACCTTCACGAAGCAGTAACTGCAAATGGTGAACGCTTCCTGGTCAGCATGCCCACCAAATTCCGTAAGAATATCTGGATCAAAAGAGGTAACTGGGTTCTTCGGATTTGGGGTGGTGAATTTTACAAATGCTGTGTTAGATCACCTCTTTTACCCGAGGCTAGTACCTTCATGCTATCCATTTAAATGTAGTGGTTCTACTAAGATTTACTAGGCATATATAATTATAATTTTGCTTATGTTTTTAATTCTGTCTAACATAAGCGTTGAGAATATCTCACAAATAGTCTAAAACCCTGCGTAATCCTCAGGCTGCAAAGGCAGGAGATTGTTCTGTAGATTATCTTGATATTAAAAAATGCCGGTCAATCAGTTAGTCTTTGGCAAGTGGCACTGATGCTATCCATCTCTCTATCAGGTGATTTTGTCATTGTTGATCCCATTGAAGAAGGAGAAAAGGTGAAGGGAGAGATCACCTCCATTCTCTACAAGGACCACATCCGACACCTGCAGACAATCGGAGTCTGGTAAAACCTCTCATTTTCCATCCTGACACTGTCCCAATTGACTTACTTTAGGGGTGGGAACGTGTCATTTTACTTAAAATGCTAAACCTTTTTTGTTTTCATTACCCGTCTGTTAAGCTGTTTATGGCTCATACCCATGGCTCATTCAGTTACGGAAGCACACTGTGGTGCATGGATGAGCCCCATGGTCTTGGACTGAATCTGACTATGGCAGTTTGTGATTGTGGCAATTGGTGAATGTGCTGTCTTGGGTACAGAAGGGTTCCGTCGAATAGGGCATCCCATTACATTTATTTGGCAGAAGCTTACTCAGTTTTACTGTACGCTGAATTTTAGCTTATTTGGACAGCTGAAAGAATAGTAGGTTGCATATTGTCTGTGCATAGTGGAGCTTTTTATTGTATACTGGGGCCATTATGGATGGTGAAATCCCAATACAGAGTTATTGAAACCTTTATTACACTGCCACAGTGTTGCTTACACATTAAGAGAGCATTGTGTTGAATGGAATTTTAATTTCCTGTAAAGGAAGTGTTGTCTGTCTCTGTTGCTGAAGAGTTTCCTGTATTTTTGTAGCCAATAGAACAAAAAAAATCCTACTGGACAACATAACTTAATGTCATACTGTCACATATTTATCACAAATTAAAGTGTACGCAATTATTTGAAGAGCAGTTTTAAGTTTAAAAAAAATATATTTATACATGTTTTTCCTTATTTATTTTGTTGGAATAAAAATGGCGTGCTTGTTGGATGTAAGTTTTGACTTCTTTTACTCGATGTCTCAGGCCAGACGGTTTCTGTGAGGACTCCACCCTGGAGGAAAGAAGATTGGCCCAGCAGCAGGAAGAGAGAGAAGAGGAAGAGAATGAAGAGAATGGAGGGATGACTGATTCAGAAGAGGATGACAGCGACCTTTTTGTCAACACAAACCGCATCAACTACCACTACAGTGAGAGTGAGGAAGAAACTGATGAAGATGAAGAGGAGGATGAGGAAGAAAGCAGGCAGAACATTACGGGTGGAAAAGACTAATAGCTGAGCCTCTTTCCCTGAAGATGTTAATACATCCGTATACTGTTTCATAAATCTGGTCATTTATTCAGGAAATTGTCAATTACCATGCGTGAACTGTATAATGCTGCTCGATCGTGATCTTACAAAAACCTTAAACATAATGCCTTTGTGTACTTGAAATAACGAAGAATTTTTTCTTTGAACTTTACATTTAGTTGCATGGAAAAGGAACCAGATACATTGTTATCATCTACAACCTCTATGAATGAGTGTACAAGTATATTCCTGTATATATGATGTAAAATGTTTTATTTTTCATTTTGTCTGTAACAGACAGTGCAGATGGTTTGATTAATAAATTATATAATGGGCTTGTATGAATTAGATCAAGTTCCCTGGCATTTTAATAATACACTCATGAATCGTGCATTAAAATCCACAGTATAGTCAATCACACCATCCCCTTATTTCTCAACAACTTTGTATTTCTCATTCTTTTATGACCAAACTGGGGGTGTCCAATTAGAACAGTACTGTACGTCTGTAGGCCTGCACCTCTCTGTAACATCCACCAACAGTTTGGGAGGGTGCATACTATATGTGCGTCCTCTAACACGCCTACCGAATCCTGTTGCTTCTTTTCATTCTGCAAGCCACCAGCTACATTCTGCGGCTCCACCACCAGAGACCTGCTGAACCGGTGCAGCCGGTGCCGACAGCCTGATTGACAGATGGAGTCCTTATCGAGCGATGGGCCCTCTGTGGGGAACAATCAAGTCAGTTGTCTGCCACCATGCAGCACTATTGACCATCTCAGCACTGTCATAGCCAGGATTCCGGGTGGATCACATGGCACATTGCTGCTCTAAGTGTGAATGCCACACCATGTCACTCCAATATGGACACCTGACCCAGTATCTGTTTATTAAAAAACAAGTTCAGCAGAAGAACAATCTCTGCCAACAAAGGTTAGGGGAGGTACAGACAGTGTCTCTAATACAGGTTCTGCTTCTTGGATATTTAAGTACAAACAGGCCAGTCATACACCTTAGGTAAATATTCCAAAGTTTCTGTTTGCTAGGCCTGTTTAAGAAGCACCAAATGTGTTATTCTGTTCTAAGAATCATGCACACAATAACACATTTTGAAATTAAATGTTACCTTTACAGTACTTCCAATTATGTATTTAGTCTTGAGGAAGCCATTGAGCAATATCAGGTTGAACCAGATCCCAGCTACAACAGTTTTTGTCACATATACACTTACTGGTAACATCCCCTAAATGTTTGTCATTTAGTCTGAACTGAAAAAAAGACTGATTGTTAAACCACCAATTGTTCCACAGTAGTCGTCCTAAATGTAAATTCAATTAGTATCTTCAATAACAGGCAGATTATACTTCATATTTCATGATGTTTTGGAGATAAATGTATAAAGGTTTTTTTTTACTAAACTCATGCAAAATGAGAAATGTTGTCTCCTGACTATGTTTAGGAATGTAGTAAAACAGTAAAACAGCAAAGAAATAGCTTTAAGTACAACAAGTGTGCCACAATGAAACCAAGAAAAGGCTGATTTGATGTCCATTGAAACTCTTGAAACTCGTGTAATTTGGATGATGTGCGTAACGTATGTTTTCAAACTTAGTACAACGTGAAGTCCAGTTTAGCATATAATGACTTTTATTTCTGAAACTAGACACCGTTTAGTTAACACAAGTTTTATACAAAAATTTTTTTATGTGTATTGAAACTATTTTGCTTCTCACTTATGGAATTAACTATATCACTTAAAAAAAGAAAAGAAAAAAACATTGTTAAATCTGCTAGATATACATCATCTGCGATCAGATGTCAGTTGTTTGCAGTCACGTGTATAGCTCACTTCCTGCATTTCAGAGACAAAATGTAAATCCATGAAATTGAATGAAATGGATTAATTAAAATCTTCAATTAGGCTTCGTTGTTTCACAAGTAAAAGTTATGATAAGGATGACCAAAATCATGCATAAGATCAAAGCCTTTTAAATTTTAACAAGCAAAAGTGAACTTTGTGAATAAATTAATTGAATAAGATGTAAATAAAAATGAATATGTAGTTAACATTATGCATGGAATTTGCACAAACAACACAGTGATTTCAGTGGAAGAAAATCAAGATTGTTTAGATTCCTGCCTCCTCTGGGTGGGGTGATGGCCAGAAACTGCAAAACACAGTTGAGCCTGGTCAAAGAACAGTCAACGACCTTACTGTATATAAACATTGCACCCTTACCTTCCTATCTGTCTGTAATTCCTGTGTCTTTGTTGTTGCAAATTAAAAAATTAAAAAAACAACATTTTAAATATGTGAAAATAGAAAAAGAAAATAAAATATAATATAAACATTGCTGTAAGGAGAAAAGGGCTGGCTCACACCTCCATGTTCGATCTCTGTTTTTTCCGACTCAGCAAATGTCTCCCTGCGACATAATAGTGTGCCTTCTTTTGGCAAAAGTGACAACTAGATATATTGCCAAATTAAACGGATCACTTCTGGGTTCATTTTCTCCTTCAAAGTCTATAATGCGGAGCTAAGGAATATAAAAGCAATATTAAGCTTCAGTCAACAGAGAATCTGCATTAATGTGTACCATCTCATTAAAGAGGAACAGCACACCAATACATCTGTAAATTAATATTATATCAATATTATCATCATTAATGCAACATGGCTGCAACTATACTATTTACATTGGTAAATGCCCAAGCACAGAGACATTTTAATGAGCTAAAACCTTGCTTTTGGCTGCTGTTCATATCTCATTTTGAGTCAGTCAATTTTGTTACTTACATTTCATACATTTAGTAAAATAAGTCTCAGCATTCCATAACAACATTTTAATGTCTATTTTATGTCTCTCAGGGTAAAGCCACAGCACCAGCACCAGCACCAGAACCAGAACCAGCACCTGCCACTGGGCTGTGACCACCTTGGGCTTCAGCATCCGGAGGCCAGTATCCTCCACCAACACGGAGCAGAGGAAGAAAAAGGAAAATCAAAACGGACCACAACAGGCCACAGAAACAGTGAATACTGCAAGGCCACACGGCAGGGGTACATGGATGTGCAAAGAATGCCAGGTGCCTCTTTGCAGCCTCGCATAGTTAGGCTAGCACATGTAGCTGTATGTAGTTTGTTTGTTCGATGTCTATAGCTTGATGCTTGGCATGGTTTTGTTTTCCATTGGGTCTGCTTAGAATAATATAAATATGTCACACAAGACCTAGGTGTGACAAAAACATGGATAAAAATAGGGTTTTAAAGTATTTCTACTTGAATTTGTTTGGGTCTTTCATTGCAGTTCACACACATAATACAACGACATAACATGGTTTCATGGATTGTTCATGTAGCTGAGACTGTTCTGATAAATAAATAAAAATAGCCATGCCTTAATGGTAAAGGTAAAGGCAGACTAAAGTTATGAGTTAAAGTGAAAAAGGATGTACATTTGGCCAAATGTTTCTGGGGGCTAATGGGCGGGTTACTGAAACTCGGTTCACAGAATCATCATGAAAACCTGTTACATTGTTGACACACACTGGATGTGGCACTTTCAGTTCCCACCACAGTTTAAGAATTTCCTTGGGGGTCCTTTTGTGAACCAGCAGGATAGAGTAGTAGGCACAGGGCTTATTCTCTCCCTTTGGGAAGTCAAAGGTCAAAAAGCCAGGGTGGTGGATGGGTTTGACCCCCAGCCGCTGAAGACACATACCCAGGTATACATCGTCGATGGGGAACAGGTGCATACTCCTGGAGACCTGTTTCAGACGCAAAGCCAAAGCCCCCGAGTACACAACCCCTCCCCCGCCTGCATACGCAGGGTAAAGCCCGTGGTAGAAGTTCTCGGGGATGTAGTATTTGTTTCGGGCTTCGCGAAGTGGGACTGCATTCTTAATCACATCACCGACAATGAAATCACTCATTTTCCGTGCCGATCCCGGATTTTGCTCCTCCTGGCCCAGGGCATCGAGGAGAACGGGAGTCCGCACAAACACGTCGTCGTCGCCTTTGAAGACGAAGCGGGCTCGCGGGCAGCGGTGGGAGAACCAGTGCCAGAACAGCACATCCTTCAGCGTCAGGTTGAAAAACGTATCCTGGAAATCCCACTGGACGATGTCACGGTAGAGTCCTTTCTCCAGAGCCAGTAGATCCGACACATCTGCAAAGGGTCCTGCGGAGGCATCCTGTTTGCCAAGGAGGAATACGCGGCGCACCATTCCCCCCTTCCCCTTCAGACCCTTCACCCATCCGTCTCGCCCCCACGTCTGCCTGATTGCCTGCCTGTTCTCGAAGTTCCCCTCCTGCGATTTTATGGCCATCAGCAGCATTGGCGCCTCCTCGCCCTCGCTGCCACATGTTTCGGGCTGGCCCAGCAGCAGTGGGTACTCCCTGCAGTGCATGGACAGGACAAACTCCTGTATTTGCTCAGGCCAGGTTCCAAACTTCGGGGGGCGCAATTTCAAGCTCTGAACCCAGTTACAGTCGGTGCCTGCCGGAGAGAGCACACTTTCCTCCGCATCTTCGCTCAAGGCCATGGTCTCTCTCAGGATGGGGTTGCTTTTGCGGTCCCAAGAGATCTGAAGCTTGTTCCAAAAAGCACCCCCATCTGGGTGGAGGTCCCAGAAGGGTTTGATTGGGTGGGATGCCACAGCAGAAGAGTTGTCCAACCCAGGGGCAATGAAACGATCAGGGACAATGTGAATGGTGACGGGGGACTCTGATATGGCCTTACAGACTGACACCGTGACGTAGATGAAGATATTTCCCAACAGCGCGAAGGAGAAGCACACGCACAGCAAGGTCCGACGTCTGCATTGAGCCATAGACTAGAGGAAAGACAGGAACGGGGCACAGGGGGTGGGACCATCATGGATAAGTGAGAAGGAAGGAAGATGGGAAAAAGAGGTGATTAGTTGACAAGTTCAGGCAACTGCATTATTCATTCACAAGTTAATCATAAAGCATATGCTTCTTAGACTTACAAAAGTGCATTTCACATGGTAAGCACCATAAATGCTAGAGACAGGTAGAGTTACAATCGTGCCTGTGCCACCGTCAAGGTGATCATCTCAAGACCTGAGCACAAAATGGAGGGAAGTGTTAGTTGTTTTTTTCTCTTTATTTTCAAAAATTGATGCGTAATTTGAAAAGGTGAGTTTGGAAACAAAACAGCCAGTGAAACTGCCTTTCTGACTGACTATAGACTAAAGGCTATTCTAAGATCCGAGTATGAGTGCAGAAAAGAGCTGGGGCTGGAGGGTGCAGCTACTGGGAGCTAGGAGGCACCCCGCTGATGGGAGGATACTGAGCACTGAGGCCTGGCTGGAGGGTATACAGTCATCATTGTCTGAAGATAGGCAGGGGCAGTACTGTTTGCAGCTTGGTCTGCCAGTGCGAGAGATCTGAACTGAATGCAGGCAGCCACTGAAACCCAGTAACGGTGGTGGTGGCATGCATGAATTTTGGCAGGTTGAAGGCCAGACCAATAGCAGCACTCTGGAGCAGTTGCAGTAGCCCGATGGCACAGGCTGGTAAGCCCTCCAGCAGGGCATGGCAGGAGTGCAGATGAAACAATACAAGGACTCGTACAAGTAGCTTTGTTCCTCCTCTTGGTTGCATGCGTTCAAGTTGAAAAAAAATTATGATTTAAGTACAGACATTAATTGAATAATAGTCCAGCGTGGTATTCACAAAGTAATATGTTCAGTGTTAACTGAACACTAATGGAATTTATATGAGTCCAGCCCTCTAAGCATAGGGGTTATCTAAATCCATACATCAACTCTTACAATCTCTGGGATATTTTGACTGGTGACAAGGAGCCAAAAGAAATGTTACTCTGTGTTTGGTCTCTACAGCCCCCAAGAAGAAAATCAAAAATCACTATAGGTCATTTTACTCAAACAGGGACAGAGAAGAAGGGTTACTGTAAGACATTCTGTTCTGGAGTTGGGTGAAATCTAATGACACTAGAGCACACTCGAATTTGCGTTCTTCTTCACTCTATGAATTTAAAACACCTTTTCTGTCTCAAATGCAGACTGTGTTTACATCCAAGATTAAAATATGTATTTCTGTACTCTGAAAACAAGTTTTTTTTTAAAAGTCTGCTGATGTATATGTATGAACGGAAGGTTTTATTCACTTAAATCAGAGTCAACGTGTATTCTTCCTTTGAAGGGTATCTTCCTTATGGATTTATGTGTTTTGGCTTGAGGCTGCATGTACAGGTATACAAATTATATCCGGTTTTATATTATGATAGATAGATCCTAGTGAGCAAAAGCCAGAACCTAGACATCAAGAAGGGTGGAAATATAGGTTGAGAGACTTTTTGACATAAACAGACTTGGTTGACCCCAGTATAGCTCAGATTTTACCTGTATAAGGCCTGGCTACCTCCTACTCAGCTAGAAAACTTTTCAACCAAATGTAGCTGTGTTTTCACCTGAACACCAAGACAGAGTCTCGCCAACTTTTCACAACAAAAAAATAATATTTTCTCATGTAATGTGCTAAAAAGTATTGCAAAAGTGGTTGAACTGGTGGGCAAAATTATGTTGTTAAATTGTTGCTAATAGGATCTTGGTTGATGGGTCTGACTAAATAAACTGTCAAATAATTTTAGGAATGTTGTCTTTGGTTTCCGGTAGGGAAATAGTATTACTAGTAAAGGGCATTGTGTACTGTATGTGACGCTACTCCAATGACGTCATGTGAAAATGCCTCGAAAATTCCGTCCCTGCCCTAGTGCAGCATGTTGAGAAAACCCCAAGTCTCTCCAAAGGTTTGAGCGAGCATTGATAGACGGTGAAAAAATATAAAAATAATATAAACTCCTTTACCACTGCTCAGCTTAATTTAACTTCTTGTGCAGCACACAACGTCAGATATTTTTGTAATTATAAATGAATGCAAATGTGGTAAAAAAAAAAAATAATAATAATTTTAAAAAAGTAATCCTACCATCCAGTGAAATATTCAATTCGTTGATAACACTTTGCCTTGCATTGCGCGCATTTACACATGCTTGGAAAAAACTCCACTCATACTGAATTCATATTAAAACACATGAAAACAGGTTTTAGGTAGGCCAACCTGAAAATCGGGGGGGGGGGGGGGTCTCCTGTCCTGTTCAGTGCATACACCTGCATATATGCTATCATATTCACTTTCGTTATCTGTTATTGAAATTGCATTATATAATGTATGCCACCATTCAAACGATTCAAACATTCCGCCACTGTAGGCTACGTTTACCGTAACACATTGGTTATGAAATGGAAAGCATAGAAAATCGCTTATCATCACCACATCGTGATTACGAGACAACGTTAAGCAAAAAGTCTACTTACTTTTTACACCCGCTGGTAACGCTGCTTAATTATGAACTTTCTTTACTCACTTCTCTTGTTTTCGGTGGTACTTCAGTTTTGGTACGTACAAACCCACGTTCACCAAAATAAAAAGGCAAAAATGCATATAGTCTGTATAAATAAAACGTTTTAAGCGTCAGGATGGTTAAATATAGCCTAAATAATAAATACGCCTATTTGGCTAGCCGCTGGTCCCTCTCCTATCACGAATGTCTAATTTAATTAGAATTAAATATTAACTTGAGAGACAAGAGGGACCCGGGTGCTCGCCATCCTCATACCATTGACTGTTAGGTGTACGGCTTGAGGTACAAGTTTAAAATAAACAAGGTTACGCCCTTGTGGGTGGGGTATCTGCACACGAGCAATTTACATTACATTAAGAAAGCGAATTAACTTATTATTTGTAGGCGCACTAGCCTGAATGTTCTGGATAAGGTCAACAAGTTCGTTTTTCTTGTGGGCAGAAATAATTATTTGGACTGCAGTGAATGGATATGCGAAACAAGTCAACCAGTCATGATCATTTTATCGGCTATTATTACTGAAGTCAATGTAGTCTCCGACTTGGGATCCAGTGCTTCACATAAGGGTTGTGAAAACTCACAACGACCAACATGCCAAGGAAATTTATACAATCGGAAGTGAAATAGCCTACGCAGAACATGTTATTCACGTACATCTACCCTTCATATCTGGGTTTGGTTATGCGACTGTTATCGCCGTGAATAAAAGAATTGGCCACATGTTTAAGGGCTGCGAAACCTTCAAAACAGGAAGATTTACATTTTAGTTCAGGAAGAGCAACGTTTTTCTCCTGTTCTAAAAACTGGTGAGACCAGTTCTCCGCCTTTTTAAATGGTAAGCCAGGCGAGACTGAGATTGATCTAGGTGGTGAGAGCCAACCACAGTCAGGTGGCTGTTTAGCCTACACTTTTGGAAGGGTGAAGCTCACAGGGTAGAAGAGCTGTGTGTTTTATCAGAAGGAGAATGTTTGTTGTGATCTCAGTCATAATCTTTTGTTTTCACCCACTGTGTTTCAATTTTGTCCAGAATAAAGCAACTGTTATACTCATTTTTGGTCAGGAATGCGGTCTACGACTTCCTGGAGTCTTCTCTTGAGTGTCTTCAGCTGTCAGTCTCAGTTCTAATTTGGTTAGCAGGCCTTCCTTTTTGTATTTTCAAGCGGTGAATGTTATAGGAGGGGATCAGATCTCTTGATGGACCCCCAGCACTGAGAAGGTGGATATCACCTGGACCATAATGCTGAAAAGGAAAGTGAACTTTGAGTTGAGTATGTAGGCCAGATCAGAAGAGCAATTGTTTCCACATCAATTACAGAGAGGTACAAAATGTGGAGCATGCTGTCCTTCAGTGTCCCTCTGAGTGGACTGTCATTCCAAAGAAACATGGGGAGGAGCAGTGGTGAGAGGCTTATGAGTCACAGTTCACTTGGAAAAATTGGACAGGACCCACTGCAGCCAAGTTAGCCTCAACCATGCCTCAAGAGTCACTTACTCCAAAGCTGATTGAATGAATGCTCGTGACAATGACAATGCACATTACAGACAGGAAACTGAGTGTTACACAAGTGCCCAGTCCACAAATCTGCGAGAAGAAGTACTTCTCGGTAACTATTGTTAACCAGTGAACCAAAAACATTCTTCATTTGGGCTTGTTCTTTTGAAGGTGCGTATTACCAATCTCTTTGTATCCTTTTCTCTTTAACAGACACATGGGCCTGGCACACACAGAAGCTAAATCATGTTTTTCTATGTTACAGTCACTAATTGGCTGTATATCATTTTTCCAGCAGGAGGAGTACAGAGTTTAAGTCTCCTTCATTTAGAAAGAAACAGGATTGGAAGGTTGAATGTAGGAATCGCTGTTGATGATAATAAAATATTTCATATTTAGATACCGAGGACAGGGAGACATACAAACCATGCAGACTTTGTCATAAGAAAAGACAATATTGGTTCTCCCCTGGTCACATACATGTCCAAATTGGGACTTGAGAAAAAGGATCACATGGGCCCTGTAGGGGAGTAGCCAGGAATTCTGAGCCTCCTGAAAGAATAATGCTCTAGGCCCAACATAGAAGGCATGAAGCATATTGGAAACCCCCCCCCCCCCCCCCCCCCCCCCCCCCCCCCCCCCCCCCCCCCCCCCCACCCTTAGGTTGGCACCCATGAAATTATCACCACCTTTCTCCCTACTTATAACAGTGCCGGGCCCCTGTTCCACCAATCTCCACTTCATGCCCACCTTCTATTACAACGGCCATGAACTAAACCGTTCATTTATTTCAGTCATATGCATGATGCTGCAATATCTCTTCCCCATCGCTCTGTCCTTCCTTCTCACTTTCTGTCTCCCTCTCTTGTGCTGTTGTGCTAGGCATACTGTAGGGCAGAAGTGCAGAACACATGCAGCTGAACCCAGGGTATGGTTGAGGCCTGTGTCATTATCACATGCAAGACCTAGTCAGGACACTGGATGGAGAATTGCCCATTGATTACATGCCCCAGGGAGGGAGGATATCACCCCACATTACCCGCTTATGAAATGGGGACTGAGGAAGCAGTGAATAGTCAATGATAATCTGTCAAGTGCATTGACTTTAGCTGCCCAATAATTTCCAAAACTAACACAGCCAGCTTTATTGAAATACTGCAGCTTGTGTAGCAATAGCACTGCTCATTAATGTATAGCCGTATTGCCTGTTATGCTTAGCTTTATTGTTATGCTGTACATCAGTGGTCTCCAACCCTGGTCATGGAGAGCTACAGGGTCTGCTGGTTTTTGTTTTCACTTTAAAATCAGCACCCAATTGAGACCCAAGTCACCAGGTGAGTTGAGTTAACTGTGTAATCAACTGCTCTAATGAATTCATGAAGTGCAGAGTCACTATGAAAACCAGCAGCACTTGTAGTTCTCCAAGACCAGGGTTGGAGACCACTGCTATACATAGATTTATTTTCAAGTTCCTTTATTTTGTGTATATGTATGTTTTTATATACCTTGCCATTTATATTTGATATATAAAGATGCACACATGCACACAGTATACACACATTCCATTTGCAAATGATTGGAAATGTATCATCAAATCCACACTGAAATCTGTTTGCAGCATCCATTCACACAAATAAAGAAATGCAGTACAGAAGTGATGTACAAAATTGTTTTAATAAACTATTCTGTTGATGCAGATTTCCCAGAAAGAAAACAGGGAAGACAATTTAAACATCAGCCAACTTCATTTCAACTTTTTAAAGATGCTTTTTTTCTGCACATTTTTTGTTCAGCTAGTACAGTATTCTTATCATATACAGTAATTCCTTATCACCAGTGTCAGTGTTGTGATTTCACTGCGGCATCTCCAGTCTCTCACACAGTAATACGTAGAGTAGGTCTGCTCAACCTTGCAAACAAAACAGCCAGCACCCCATACATAAATATAAAAAAATGAAATACACAATGGTGTACAGTACATGTGCATACAGGCATGTCAATATATGGGTGTCCAGTCATTGTGTTGTACTGTTACCATTGAACAAGAGCACAGAACTCCAGTGGGTCTTGTACACACCGGACTAACGAGACCACAATGGGGACACCAAAGTACAAAGCAGCAAGCCTTGAGAACAGACCATGTGACATTTGGTGTCCTGACTTTATGATTAGCAAACTGTCTAACACAAATTTGTCATTAACACTTTAGCAATCTCACACTGATGCAACACCACAGCAACACTGAGAGGACACACAGTATTGTGTTAGCTGGGTAGAAAGGTGGGACAAGGGGGGGTCATACAGGAGAAAAGAAGCACAAATGGGGGGGGGGGGGGGGGGGGTAAGGGTGTTCCCACTTCATCAGATTTTCCATGAATTTGTCCATTCTAACTAATTGGTCTTCTGTCAATTACCATTTGTCTTCTGTTCAATTCACTTCATGGTTTGGCTCCAGCCATGGGATATCAAAAAATCAAGCATTAATTACTCAAATGGATATACATGTACATGAATGGCTTCACAAATTTACAAACTGTCAGAATACGTTCACACAGGGATCTGTATTTGATCTGATTTTTCATGTGCAAAACAAAGCTGGAAGAGATTTAGATTTAATTAGAGAAAATTTGCTTCCAAGTTTTTTCATTTTCTAAGCTACAAACAAGAAATGTTTGTAGCTAAGAAAAAATCAAGCACTCAATGCTTGTTCCAAGTGAAGATTCAATAACTCAAGTAAGCATTAAGTACCTTTTAATGGACATGCTTATGACTAAACAAGGTCTTAAATGACATAACTATGGAAAAGTGCTAATTCTGTTGCAGGGTCCTAGTGTACACAAAGTGGAATCACAGTGAAAGATTTCAGCGTAAACACACACAAGCCAAAATGAGCAGTAGAGATATAGCAAACATGCTCTAGGCTTTTTCAAGTTCTGTTCATGAATACACAAAAGGCTTTTGCTTGTATGAATTCCAGGGGGTAGTGGTGCAATATTGAAATTACCATAAACTGGGTTAAATCATACATTTGCAACAGTCAAACAGAAGTTTTTTTTTGACAAATAATAAAACAGCAAAAAAAAAACTGCCTTAACTTTTTCATTGGCTGCTACATTGGTTTGAAAGATACTGTCTTACTGAGATTAACACTCAAGGAAATTTCTGTTCTCATTACTTCCTTATTTGGTTCCTAACTCTGTTCCTCACGCATGGGCAGAAAGAGGTTCAAATATGTAAACAAAAATGGACTGATCATCAAAGAAACTGTTTGCTTTTTGTATCAGGTTCAAAAGGTCAAGTACATCAAATATCTCCACTGTTGTCTTCTATTTTAAAAACTAATATTAATTAATATACTAAACCCTGGGCACAGATCAAGTGTACCCTTAACCTTCCAATTCAGTAGTTACTGCCAGCTTTATATACAGTATATTTCAGATAAGTGTGAGTACAGTATGTGTATAGTTTGGGTATATAGAAGGCATGTACAGTTCCATAACATTTGTAAGTGCTTTCCATCTTATTGACTTTGTTCATTTCATTGAAACTGTATTTTTTAACTGTGTTCAAACAAATCATTGAAGTAGTAAGGGTTTAATAAATCTGTGACTGCAGTTCAGTGGCAGAGTTGTCCTCTGTCAGATAAAAAAATCTGATAAGAAATAAGGAGACCACAACTGATTCCATTTCAGGAGGACAGGCAAACTCAGTCCAAAATTTGTCAGCAAGTTAGTAAGAATGAAGGAATGATCCAGGAGTGAAGTTAAGTAACAGAAATGTCTATAGGAGCAATCCAACTCACAGACATCTCTAACACCAACACCAATTTCTTGGAATTTTTTGGAAGAAATGTATATAGGAAGAGTGTAATTCACAGTGAACTTAACTATAAAGCTACAATTTCTTAAGTAATTAAAATGGAAGAATGTAAAATACAAATGCATAGTATTGAATAATATACATCACAGTTGAAGCAATAGAAAGAGAGAGAGGGTTGAGGTGGAGAAAGAAGATATAATTAGAAAGGTATGGTAAATGCCATATGAAGTAGTTTAGGTTTGTCTTGGGAAGCTCTGGCATTCAATGGAATTCCATTGCTCTGATGTCATCCATTAAAATATTCTCCCTCATCTCTGTCCACCCAGTATTATTCATAGTTTCTTTTCATTGTCAGACCACAATGCCATTCAAATCCCACATATTGTACAGCATTCAGGTAATGTGTCTAATCCTGAGTTTCAACAGTGTGATCCCGGTAACAGTGTTCTTCTTCTACACAATACATAAACTCACAATAATGCTACGGTTCTCCAGATCAATAACATGTCAATGAAGATAAAAAAAAGTTGAAAGGGAAGAAAGAACTGCAGGTGAATACATGGTAAAAGCGAAAGATAAACAAGAAAACAGAGACTGGCAGTCAGCAACTTCATAATCTCAGTCTGTCTATGGTCAATGAAGTGAAAATGATGGTCGGGATCATTTTTTGTCCTCTTTGTTCTCTGCATTTTGGTTCTTTTCAGAAGATGCCTTTAATCTGTTTTCTTTGTTCATTACTTCTCCATGGATACTCCATTGCGTTCACTACCTCAGTTGCCTATTATGTGTATATATATATATATAATATATATATATATATAAACACACATCTCAGGGACAGGTTTCAAGGAAAACAACAAGTACAGCACAAAATAAACAAGAATAAGGAATCAATCAACAAGTAAAATGCCGTATTTCAAAGTATATACCAACATACATATATATATATATATATATATATATATATATATATATATATATATATATAACGTTTAGAACAAAGACATTTTTTAAGGCTCTGTACTCCACAGTTTTAGATGGGTAATCTGTAATCAAACAATTTACATTTGGTTAAAGTTCAGATTCACAGCTTTTATTATAAAGGTATTTTTATACACTCTGGTTTCACTATATAGAAATTACAGCACTTTTTATTCATAGCCCCCCTCCTCTATATATGAATATACATGAAAAGTGCTGTAAGTTCTACATTGGGAAACCAAAATGTATAATAAACACCCTGTAATCTGTATCTGGGAAGCTGCACTAAACCACATATGAATTGTTTGATTACAAATCAAAAATTGTACAGTACAGAGCCAAATCATATGTGTGTCCCGCATGTTATAACGCTCACTAACTATATATATATATATATATATATATAAACACAGGAACACTTAAATTAATTGCAATTCTCTTCTCTTTCCACATGTACTCATTTGTACTGTTTAAACACTGTTTCTGTTACCAGTACTGCTTCTGCTGCTGAATCCTCAGCTAGCAGCTTTATTGCACATCTCCCCAAAATACTGACACTCCCAGTGCACCCAAGGGTTTCATCATTAATAGGCTTCCATTCAATCCCCCCAATCAGCTATCAGAATTAGCATAGCTTTGTTTGGCATGCCAAAGCACTCAGAGTAGTATGGCACTTTGCTATGTGTATCCCCAGCCTAGTACATGTCTGCATTGTATGGAATGTGTAATTGCACTCGACAGGTGTGTGTGTGTCTGTTTGGCATGTTTATTAATAATCTACTATACTTTACCATGAGATTATAAGAACTATATCAACATGTAGGATTACAATATTTTTTTCCATCATTAACACTTGGCACTTCTTAGCATTTATAGTTAGGACCAATAAATTTACTGCATCCAGCCATGATTTCTTCCAAACATTTCCTCTTCAAAAACTGTTTTGGCAAAAGATTTACACATTTAATCTGATTGTTGGAAGAACAACGCCAAGAGCAACCATTTCTCTTTATCTTTTAAGTTTCTTTTCTCCTCTTCTTTCTCATTCTCTTCCATTGCATCATCCCCCACCCCCAAAATCTGTAATCAATGCAGGAGTAGGTCAAGTCCCTTTCTGTCAGCATCTTCTCACTCCCTTCTCCTTCTAACCCGCCAGACTCATCTCTCCTTATTTCAGGTTTTCCATCAAACCATCAAAGCTGTGTAAATGAGGAGATGCCCCGTGCCACTTGCCTCTCCTACACCTTCCCTCCTCCCCTCCTTTCATCATGCCAACTCTAGTCTTCAGTCTACCCCTCCGCGTCCTCAGACCTGCTTCTCAGACCTGCGTCTCCAGGCCGCTCAGTTTCGGGGTGAGGATCCGGGGGGTGACCCCCGAGTTGAGGTCTCTCTCAAACTCCAGCAGCTGCCCCATGAAGTTCAGGTTGGGCGAGACCACGGGCCGCCGACTCTTCACGTACTTGTAGGCGTCTGTCATGGTCATGAGCGTGTGCTTCATCAGATAGGCGATGACGATGGTGGCCGAACGGGACACGCCCGCCTGGCAGTGGACCAGCACCCCTCGCCCGCTCTGGTGAGCCTCCTCTGTGATGGGAGAAGGGCAGTGTCCCATCAGTGAACACAATCTGAATTTCAGCCTCCACTTTGCACATGTTTTGATTAAATGCTTTTACTCGTTTCTCTCTGGCAACCAGAAATTATTACTGTCTCACAGATTAACCTGTGTATCTGTGAACTAATGGCAAAAATTAAGAGCAAAAATGTATCCAAATGACAAACTTCATGAAAATGATTTTTTTAAGGGAAGGAAAATGGTTTGTATTATTCCCATAAAATTATCATCATTATCACTCTATTAGCACTAAATTGTGAAGCATGGTTGCAATCTATTTCTGTCTTCCTCTGCCGGGCCACATTGTTTTCAGACATAAAAGAGATGCGATCACCCGCGCGCACAAAGCAAAACATAGGGGCAGACATCATCCGCAACCACAAAAATAAACCACCGTCAGCTGCCAGATTTGAAAGATAAAAATAGCTGGCTTTGAAAAAGCAGCCTTGTTTGCTGTGGTTGCCACAGGGAAAACTAGACTGCAGTGCATACACACGCACACACACACACATACACACACGCGCGCGCGCCGCACTGACATTCTGCTAACATTTGGAAAGGGAATGCACAGGAAAACTGAAAACAAGCCTCCGCTTTCCACCGCCGCCATGTACCACAGAGAGCACTCACCGATGAACTCAAACACCTCCTCGAAGTACTGCCTCAGGTTCTGCTTGCTGCTGTCCGTGGCCGGCAGCCGCTTGTAGCGGACCAGGCCGGTGGCCAGGTGGTAGAGGGGCAGGTGGGTGGTGACGTTCACCACGAAGCCGATGTTGAGGCGCAGCAGGAGCTCCAGGTCCTGGGCGTCTCGCTCGTTCCCCAGGAAGAGGAAGGGCAGGATGGCGCTGAGCGCCGCGTTTTCTATGTCGGGGGTCATCACGCCCTCGTCCGACAGGGAGGCGGGGAGCGAGGAGGAGGGCGGAAGCGACAGGGGGGGCTCAGAGGGGTACGCTAAAAAGCAGAAGGAGCAAAAGGAAATGGTCGTTAGGAAAACGTGAGCAATTTCATTTTGTCAATAGAAAAGCTTTTACGTTTTTCGTGAAAGTAATAAGAGTGACTAAGAGAGCAAGAAAATGATTAAAAGGCAGCGAGAGACAGAGAGATGTGGTAGGGGAGAAATAAATGCACCAAGAATATATGTTTTTTTTATTTTGCAAAGAACTAAAATGGAAGCTGTGAAATAAAAAATAAAAAAGTGTACTTCATATGCATGCCTTTTTGACCATGGTGTACAGGTTATAATGGGAAAGCTCTGGGGAGAAGGGCTCAGTGAGGGTGTAGGCAAAAGGAGTTACATAATGGAGGCGGATTGGGAAACAAAACTAAATTGCTGACCGTAGATTTCTATGCTTTGCCATTTTAAAATGAGAAAGCAGCTTAATCTTCCACTGTCAGACTTAAATGCCAGTGACCTCTTTTCCAGAGAAAGCCCAAATGAATTCATTTTTTAAAAATCCTGCTTCTTATCATCTTCATTCACATTCCCGTAATCTTTTCTCATTTTTTCATCTCTTTTTTCCAGGGCTGCAGTTTTAATTGCCTGCTCATTATCCTCAGGCTCCTTTAGCAAACCGAACGTTGCAGTATTATTATATCGGGAAAGAGAGTGAGCAGGGTACTTAAGCCAGGGAATTTAAAAGAGAGGGTGTTGGGAGGTAGGGGGTTAAACAGATGAAGAATGAAAAAGAAGAACAGAAAGACTGAGAACAGCATGCAATACAACCCTGGCCTCTGAGATTTTTTAAACCTTTATTTAACCAGAAGGTCCCGTGAGACAAAAATGTTCTTCAAGGGATTCAATGTCCTATAAATGGTTTGTTCAATACGTAAGTCAAATAACAGTTTTTGGGACAAAGTAACATTAATGTCCGTCAACAATTAAAAATGTTAAAAATAGCACTGAAGTGAGAAGGATTGTCAGAATAAGGATAAATTTAGCACTGAAAATAAACATTTATAGAACCTTGCCGATCTTAAGCTTGTTTGTAAAACCACAAAAACAAAGGAGTACAAAAGAGCTGAGGCTCTGATGAGAACTGACTGCTGTTGGTCATACATCATAAATCCATCATCACGCACAAAAACTGGGGCAATCAAAAATACGACAGAAAATCAAAAAACCTCAGAAAGTTAACCATCCCCTCAAAGGTAATACTACCGATAGATAATCAATTCTGTGGTGTCCGATTACACAGCAACACAACCTTCGGAAGCACTGCGATTCTCTTGAAGACTGAAGCACTACCCAGGTCAGGACATCACAGAAAACCACACAGAGGTACGTACCTTTCCCGTTTTCCCCATCTTGCTCTCTGTTGAGGGAGTTTAGGACTAAGTGCAGTGACTGTGCTGAAGGAAGGGGGTGGGGGGGTGGCGAGTGTCCATTTTCCCTCACCCTAGCCTTAGGCTTGGTAAGGGTGGCATGGCCTGACGGTGGGGGAGAAAAGGGAGGTGGGGAGTGTGTAGTTGGACAATGGGCAGACGTGGAAGAGGGGAGTGTCGCGTCACCGTTCAGCGTATTGGAATCCCCACACCCGGACTCTCCACCCTTGGTCCAAAGCCTCTTGAGCGACTCTCGGCCCGCGTCCCGGCCAGCGCCCGACCCGATGAAGTCCAGCACGGCCATCTTCCCCTGCTGGAGCCGCCGCCGGCCGGCGCGGTCCGTCAGCTGGGACTGGGTGAACTCCAGAAGGTTCCGGCAGTCCAGGATCACAGGGCTGGTCCCGTCGCCGCCGCTCCGCCCGTGACCGTCACATGTACCGCTGGCCCCCGGCCCCGCCCCGCCGTACTCGCGGTTCTGCAGGGGTTTTGAGCGGGTCATCTTCCGGGCGAGCTCCTCCGGCCAGATGGTGCGCACGCTGTAGCCGTCATCGTCGCCCGAGAAGACCCCGGCCGAGCGCGCCCCTCTGTCCGCGCCCCCCGTGCCTCGGCCTGCCCCGGACCCCTTCCCGCCGCGAGGGTTGTAGGCAATCACGATGGGGTCACTGCTGCAGTAGCTGCAGGTGGAGCTGCCCGTTTGGCTGGCCTTGGGGTTACAGCCCGCCACGCAACTCTGAAGGGCACGGAGGGGGGCGGACGAGGACAGTGGCGCGCACGGGAGGCATCCCGCAACCAGCTTCTTGCGGAGAGCAGCCGGGCTCTCGAAGTCCGCTCCTCCACCAGAGCAAGGCGCACAGCCTAGGGGCCTCAGGAGCCCTGCCTGACAGTCGGACATTGTGCTGTTGGAGGAGGAGGTGTTGGTGGTGGAAGAGGCAGACAGGCAGCCTGCAAAGTTTTTAAGGCCCGTGACTCTGGAGTTCGACCCTCGACCACCACCCCCACCACCAATCCCGGCGATCCCACCCCCACGGCACCCGGCAGATCGCCCTCCGCCACTGCAGCGCACCAGCCTCCAGCAGCCACAGTTGAAGGGGTGGGCGAGGTTGAGAGTGCAAGTGTGGTCTGGGCTGGGGAAGCCGCCCCCTCTGGAGGAGCTGCGGGAGGTGGGAGGGCCATGCTGGAGGGGTCGCTCCCGGCTGCGGGACGGGCGGGGCTGGCTCGACTGGTGGTGGAACGGCAGCTGGGGCTGGGAAAAGAGGGGGGAGAGAGCAGGGTAGCGGGCACTGAGGACCGACGCGTGAGGCGCACAGTGTTGGTGGGGTAGGCAGTGAGAGTTGGAAGGGTGGAGGGTTGGTCCCAATTTGGAGTTCTCTTTGTTACCCGTGCAGGGTGCCTCTTTGAAGGCCCGGGATGGGTGGCTGGCTACTGCAGCGTATGACTGGAGAGCCACATCCTGGTCTCTCTCCTTCCCGAGCTTTGGATGTTGTCCTTGAGCTGGAACGAGCCCGAAGACCCCCCCTGGAGGCACAGACAGCTGGTTTTGAGGATGGTGGCTGTTGGCCTGAGTCTTGTTCTTGTTCTGGGGATGATTCTGCAGTTGCTGAACTGCCCCTCCCTCTTTTCCTAAAGTCCCCCCAGATTTTCTGCCCCCCTGCCCCAGATCCAGGTGCAAAGAAACCTTCTTATCCTTGTTCCCCTTCACACTCCCGTTGCGGCTCAAGCTGCTTCCCTGTGCTTTCCCAGGGACAATTCCCCCAGCTCCTCCGTTTGTCCCCAGGGAAAGCTTAATATCTATTGTGTGCGTGTGCTTGTGACCAGACCCCAATGTCACTGTCCCATCGCTGTGCCTACTGTGACCAAGGGTGTCACTATTGCCACTGACAGCTGTTCCTCGCTCCCCTTTGGATCTCCTTACACGGGAGGACCTACGCCTCCGCTCTGAGGAAGACGAGGAGGAGCAGCCAGGGTGGGGATGGGATTGGGCCTGGGGCTGGGTGGGGGGAGGTGGCAGTCCGCTCCTGGTGGAGGTATTTTGCGGCTGCTGAGAGGTGGTCTGGGGGGAGTCCGCACGCAGGGGCAAACTCTTAGGGCGCTGGATAACCACAATACGCTCGTCAAGAGGGAGAGGAGGCATCTGGGGCTCAGCTGCAGAACAGACAGGGAGATATAGAGAGAGAGAGAGAGAGAGATGGGAGAGAGAGAAATGGGAGAGAAAAAGAGAGGGAGAGACTACTTCATTTCTCTTGTCATGTAAGTAAAGTCTACTTTAAAAGAGAGACAGAAAGAGGAGAGTTAGGAAGAGTTTTTATGTGGCAACAGAGAAACTATTCAATAACTGCACATGCCTGTCAACGCATCCAAAAAAAAGAAAGCATGGCATGAGATAGCAAAGTGCTGGCAGTGACGATGATAATGAGAGCTCTGCGTCTCTGTGACGACATTTTCAGGAAGACTGTCATTTCACTTATTTTATGTTAGTGCATTGATCTATCCATTCATTTGTTACTTTTCATGTCTGTTTCATCACAGTCAGTTCTGTGCACTTGTAACATATTTCCTAAATGAACTGTTGCTTCAAGAATCAGTTCATTATTCTACAAATATTGTTTTATCAATCAATTCACTCAGACAAATCAACCCATTGGGTAGGTTGATAATATGTGTCTTTATTTGAAATAAATTCAATATGAGAAAAAATCTAGATTAATATGTTGTTAACTGCATTCCAGATCTGTACGTTCCTAATGCTGGTGTTCTGTTAATGGTTGCTAAAAATCTTGCACCATAAACATTTTACATTTCATTTCTGCCAAACTGTACCCTTCAGATTTAAAAAAAGATTTTCTTCATACTGTGTAAAACTCTATTCTGAACACTTTATCAGTAGATAGTTGGGGAATAAGCCTGCAAAAAACCAGACCTCAGGGTAAGTATAGCGCACATTTTATTCATTATAGTCAACATTTTATGTTGCATTATTAGAACATCACAAGAAAACATTTGTTCACTGATTAGAAACAAAAAGCAAGCATAGAATGGGTATATTGTATGCTAAAATGTACGTTTGTTGATGCCCTTCAGAGTGTGTGTATGTGAATGTGAATAAGTCTTGTTGACTTGCACCATCAATGAATCTGGGTCACTGAGAACTCACCATCAACTATGCAGGCTGCACAAGCTGACTCAAATTTGATGAACTTGTTGTATTGCATTCATCACTGCTGTGTGTGCAGTTGAATTGAAGAAATAAAAATGTATCATTCTCATGGAGACATCTAAAGTGTTTCCCTTTTTCCTCTGTGCACCATAAAATAATTTGTATCTTTCACCAGAATGTGACTTCTTTTTCTATTTCTTGACCTCTCTGTCCCTTATTTCAAAGAGAACTTCTTCAGAAACAAACAAACAAACAAACATCCTGTTAACCATACAAGTTAGGCTGTACATACATCGAGGGGCTGGTCAGTACATCGAGTAAATATTGGGATTTATTTGTGTAAGCGAAAATGGTTACAATAACAAATATGTAGCACAATTTTCTACTAGCCCTGTTATGGATTTTACAAATGTATTATTATCAATACCATTTGTATTACCAATATTACAGTAACAGTTGTCTATAGCTTGCTAATCGTTTTCCTCTACAGCAGCTAATGAATGTTCATATTTCAACAGCCCTATACTATCAACCACACATACCTAAATAGATCCTCATTCATTTTTGATATTTTTAGAGTATGCCATTTGCATCACTCCATGGCTTTCCATATAAATGGAAGACTCTTCCTGCCATTAGCCATCTTAGTACATCCGTGACAGCAAAACCACTAATGTAAACATGCATTTGCTGGAAGGATGGTGTTTTTTTATTGACCACAGGCAGCAGTGAGTGGTGGGTGGCAGGGCAGGAGCACAGTAGCCTAGGAGACAGACTGCAAGACTAGAGGGAAGACAACGAATATGTTCTGGTTGCCTGTCTACTACATGTATTGCTGAATGTTTCACACATACACTCTTTGTCTAGTGTCTATGAAATTTATGAAAACTATAGTAGTTCACTGCTTCTCAAAATGAGAACACATTAACACGCCAAGCATGAATTCAACTGTAACAAAAAAAACTACACATGAGTCCAATAGGGAGCATACTGTATATACTCTGTGAGAGTTTATTAACATATTACTGTGCATAACGGCGATCTCAAAATATGTTGATGAAAACGGGCCTGCTAGCAGTAGCAATCAGTAGATTAAAATAGTAATTACTATAAACTAACGTTCCTCATTAAATAACATAAGTGCGTCTCTGCGTCTTCCCTGAAGCCTATATACATGTACCCCTGCTGAGAATAAGCGGGGGGTTCATATCTCTGACAGCAGGAGCGCCCTTTGTTCCTCTGACTGATTAAATAATAGCACTAAACCACAATCACTAGATTTCGCAGCTGCACAGGGTACTATAACACAAATACCGGGACTGGAAAACGCAAACATAATACAAGCAACAGCCACACGTAGTAATAATAATAATAATAATAACACATTGTTTTTATTCAGTCGTAGGCCTACAGGTCCGTTACCCCGTTTCCCTGTGCGTAGGTAAGACGGTTGGGTCCAGATTTCAAATGTCACTCGTCTGCGCTGTTGACTGAGAGGCCGCAAAGACCCTTCTTTTCCAGCCTTTCATATCCCCTCACCTCAGTTGTTATTTATTTATGAATACTATAGTATATTTGTGCCAGTACTGCCGAAAATGCCACCCAAGGGGAAACGGACGGAGGGGGCTGGTGCTGAGACAGAGGTGAGTATAATTTTCTGCAGCCCCGTTAAAAATTAATGCGACTCTTGTATTTCTCACGCTCCTCAGCGGTTCGAGGCATCACCTCAGACAGCCTCCTCGGGGTGGAAAATTGTTTCCGGCCAAGTTGGTGATGGAAACCTCCAATGAATGACTAAAACTTAATTTGAATATTTTTCTGGAAGGGCACAGTAATATAACATATAGCCCATTGTAAACATGTTTCTTTATACGCATACACCGACATTATTGTTTACGTGTTACAGTAACAAGCGCATCATTATTTCACTCAATTATTTTTACGCCTTCCGGGACCGGGAGTATAGACACAATTCCACTGCATTGGCTAAAAACATCTGCAAACATGCAGCCTGTCGATGCTGCCAGATGATTAAATTAAAACGAAACGAACACCACAATAAATTAATACTAAAACAGTGGGCCCACTTACGTTGAGATGTACCCTTCCGTCATGTCGTCATGTCATCTGAATTGAAGATGTTCCAGCTGTTTCACAGTAACTCTGCTGATCGCTTCCAGACATGTAGCAGATCTGCTGTTATATTCTATTGGGATGCAAGAGACTGAACAAATGCGGTACTTTTACTCATCTGTTAAGCCCTGAGTTTTGAGTGTTTCCTTGTCCATTTAAAAATAACATAGATTTATGGGGGATACATGTGTAGTCAATAAAATAAAAAACGAGATTTGTTGCAAGACAATAAAATAAAAAACAAAAACGGGCACGGTATCGTGTCGGTGTGTGTGCGTGTGTGTGTGTGTGTGTGAGCGTGTGTTTGGGGGTGGGGAGCTAGAGGGGAGGTACGATTCGAGCAGCGGGTGACATCATCCCAGTCCAATGGACGCGTCGTTTCTGACGAAGGGTTGGCAAATTGTATTTTTGTATCTAACACGTGCGCTGCCGTCTGAAACTGTGTCCCGGAATGTTCAGTGTACAATGATTCGAGAGAGATATATATAGAGAGAGACAGGAAAGGAAGAGAGGCGTGGAAGGGGTCTCACAACTGTATGCGATGGTCTAATTATATAACACAGCATAGAGATCGATTGTGTTGGGGTAGTTTTTAATTAAATACGTAACTGTTCACACACACGCACCCATTCCCACGCATGCTTGCTTGTTCTCTGACATGGACGCACCGCACAAACACATGCTCATTGACGTCTTTATTTGCTTGTGTCCTGCCACGCAGGCAACACACACATACAGAGGAAGAGTGTGACTGAGCGTGTGCGAGAGAGAGAGAGTTGCATGTTTGTTTACAAGTTGCCTTCAGTTATAATTTTAAAATGCATGGGCTTGTTTGTGATAGTACATCTTACACAATCTCATGTCAGCTTTAATTCCTTTTCATTTTGTTGTTATGCTTCTTGGCACTCTTTTCCACTTCCTGTGCATTAGCCACTGCCTAGTTAAATTTCTGTATAAAAAACACTGATGTGATGTGAAACACGAAGGAAAACAACTTTGATATATTGAGTGTAATGTCTGTGACCTTGGGGTTTGGGGGGGATGGAGTGGTGTGGCTAGTGGCTAGACATTTGTTTTGAAAAAAAGGTTCATGATGTGTCCATAAAGTGATTGCTGACTAAGGATGGCAGAGAGAGAGAGAAAGAGAGAGAGAGAGAGAGAGAGAGAAATTTAAAACCCCATTTTATTCATTGTCAGGTCAAAACAAAATTCCTATTACCTACTTTTTCAGTCCCATCCAAAAAAAGATTAGCAAAAAACAAAAACAAGAAAAAGATAAATAAGAAAACAAGAAGTGCACATGAAAAAAGGAAAACTTATCCAAGAGCAAACCTCAAATAATAACAAATTTTCCTTCTTGTGCTGAGCAGTCCTGTAAGCACCACCTAGTTGTAAACTCTTTAATATCATTAATTAACAAATTATATGTAAATTCCAGTTTAACCCCTTGCTAATGAGGAAACGGCCTGCCGATGTTGTGAAGTGGTTGTTTCCCGAGAGAGAGAGAAAGAGAGAGAGTACTGTGAGAAGAAGAATTGTTTGAACCGAGAGAACGAAGTTATAAGCAAACTCCATAGAAGAAGGTGCATCAAATTGCTCTTTAATGCCAAAACTATCATAATGGGAACTCATCCAGTTTGTGACTTCTTGTTAATTTAATCTAGTGTTGTGGCACATAATTAATGGAATTCCAATTAGCAATAGTAACCATAGTACAATCTACAGTGCCATAAAAAAAAACGTATTTGTCCCTTCCTGATATCCTGGATAAGTTGTCACTTCTCACTTTGAGAAATTTTGGAAGACTCACTACTGTTCCAAGTGTTCTCCATTTAGAGATAGGCTCTCACTGTGGTTCGATGGAGTCCCAGAGGCTTAGAAATGGCTTTGTAACCCTTTCAAGACACCAAACTTTGTGGTGACTTCACTCTGATGGTAAAGTTCAATATGAGTGAAGTTTACATTTAACAGGGCTGGCTGCAAGCCCTGGCTGTGTTCAATCAGCAATCAATCTGTGTTCAAGGGGCAATTACTTTTTCCCATGGGTGATATGGGTGTTTGATACCTTTTTTCAATTGAATAAATGAAATAATCATTTAAAATGTATTTTGTGTTCACTCAGTTTCCCTTTGTGTAATATTACATTTGTCTAAATATCTGAAACCATTTATTGTGACAAATATGCAAAAATAGTGGAAATCAAGAAGGGGAAAAATACGTTTTCACAGCACTGTAACTCCTTATGATATTTTATTATTTTCAAAAAGAAGACCAGACGGTCTTCAGATTGTTGGATTGTTTCAGACAGTTAGAAAACAAAGCTAGAGGGAAAGAAACAGATAAAGATAGGTAAGGGATATGAAAGCTTCATATCTGAGATATTTTTGCTTACAGAACCCTCTTGATTGGTTAAAAACACCTAACGCGGTGCTTGGACCCGCTTGGACCAAATAAGCACAGTGTACGTCACAGTTCAGATTACGTCCCGCCCACTTATTCGTAGCTAATTCGTTCGATTTAGCTATGACTCAACATACACAATTTTTGAACCCAGCTCTCGATTCGTTCCCATTGGCTGTCAGAATATGACCTTCCCACCAACCCATTGGCGCGGTTTTCCAGTCTGTTGTTTGAGAAGTTGGCGGGAGATGTGCACTAGAATTTAGTTAGCCAAGAATTACTAGTCTGTTATGAGCTATGGTAGCTAGATAAATATCTTAAGAACTGAACGCAGATTTTATTTCAAAGCGAATGCATGATGGACTGTTTCAACATCTACGTGGTTTTTGGAGTAAATGACCCACCTCAACGGCTGATAAGGTAAGGATATATACGTTGTAATATCATATCGACTTTGCTTGAGTACGTAGCTAACTGACTAATGGCTCATTCTGTTGAACCCCATTAATAGACCTGCTAAGTGAGCCGACTTGCATGCAATGCTATTTTGATGTAAGCCGAAATTGTTTCGTTGGATCGGACGATTGCGGTTGTTTATTAACTTGATAACCACTGTATTTCCACTGTGTTGATCAACATATCATTGTGCTAAATTGTCACACTAGAGGGCTAACATTTGCTGTTGAGAGTCTGCTACCTAAATTTACCGTAACTATGCAGTCTAACAGGTCATGCAATCTCGGAAAAAGGTTCAAATAATAGATCAGAGCTGCAAATCAGCAACGCATAGGCTACTTATTTACTGTGAAATGTATTCTGATAGCTAGCATATTAACTACCGGATTTTATTGTTCAGTTTCAAAAGCAGTTATTTACTATTTATTTTATTCATTAGGTAATACAAACAATTGTTAAAATTGATTGCAAGCAAATGGTAATAGCCGAAAATTTGAACTTTACAGTGGACTATAGAAACTATGTGCAAAATAAACTCATTTCATATCGATACTTACAGGTCGTGTCTAGATAAAATCAATTTCCAGGATGTTTCAGCAGATGTTGTTCTTTACAGCTACAGTGTTATATCTGCATGTTTCACGCTTGCAGCGAGCAGATCAATTGCATGTGCAATGTCATGTCAACATGTCCCCCTTTTGCAGAACGAAGGGGCGTGAATGTTATTCCATCGCAGTGCCATCTGCTGTCCAGCAGATGGTAGTGTTCTCAAATGGGAGATGGGAAAAACGAACTGTCTTCAAGGTGGAATTGACCGATCCAGACAAGGGTCCCATCACGTTGGGAAATTTAACACCAGAGAGCAAGTTAGTAGTCCTATCTTTTTTCTTTACCTGGGAGGTGGGAGCTTCTCTTTTTTTTTGCAAAGGGAAAGACTTTTTGTCTTTTGTATATCATGACAATGCCTTGTGTTTACTTAGGTGTATTTTGTGGGAATGCTGGGAAGGAAATGCAGGGGACAGTGGTTTGACATTAACAGCATCACTGGAGGGAGCGAGTCCGGTTAGTCACCCGAAAGGAATATATATGCTGAAATCCTTACCAGCCTCACACTGTGGTTCATTAAGTTCTACATGATGGGAAACCTTGTTGTAGTTATCCTGAGTCTGCAAATTTTAATGTGAGATCATGACAAAATAATTGAATAATATTTAAGGTGGTTGTTTAACAGGTCAAAGAAGAGTTTGCTGATCCCCACTTTATACTCTCTAAAAAAGAAAGTACTCCAAAGGTGAGGCTCTATTGTTATTTTCAAATTAAGGTATTTGTTTGCCATTTTCATATTTTTTTCAGGTCATCTTAGAAATGCATTTTGTCGTACTACAGGTATACTAGAGTTTATAGTTTCCTATTGTAGGTGAAGTCAAGGATTTTGGTCTGACATTTCTCCAGATTAGTAGATTTGTGGATGATGAGTCTTGTCAATCACTTATCATGCGCCCCCACCCCCCCGCAGTTCAGTGGTGTGCCTGCCTCAGTTCGGGAGGCTCCAGGAAAGCGGAAGAGAGGACAGGAGGAGGACCAGGGGGTGGGCACCAGAGGGCAGGAAAATGTGTGCCCGAATAGTTCCCCATCTGAAAAGTCAACCCCTCGTAGAACGGTCAGAGGCAGTGTTCGAAGCAACCACAAGGAGCTCTTCACCCACAACACTGAACAGGCTGACCCCTGTGAGCCTCAAGGTCACAAGGTCAAAGGCAAACAAGCCAGAGTTTCCACACAGACAGGTAGCCTTAAACATATCCTGTATGTGCTTAGTTGATTTCTGTGTTTTTAAATGTGCTTGAGGGTTTTTTTGTTTGTTTTTTTCTGGGCAGTTTCCCTGGCCAACCCTTCAGGGCGCTGGGGTCAAACTCTCTGCCCTATTGACCCCCAGACTGCCATTCTGATTGGAGGGCAAGGTTCAAGGATGCAGTTCTGTAAGGACCCCATGTGGAAACTATGTACTGGTGAGCTCTTTTAAAAGTTTTTGCATGTACTGTATAATGCAGTTGAAAGAGAGCAGTAGTTTTTACTTGGCACTATACCTGTCTGAGTGAAGGATCAACTATAGAGCAAGCAGCGTGATGGTGATTATATTCCACCTTGCATAAGAATCATGATTTCCATATAAGAAATTTGAGGCAGTACTTTTATGAGAGGAAAAAAACAAAAAATACAGCTTTAGTGAAGTACTTTTAAAATACTTGTTTAGAAAGTAAATTTTAAGCATTGTTTTTTCTCAAAGAGGCTTTCAATGTCTCATATGCTGAGGTGCTTATGAATTATGTCCCTGGATTAATATGGATCTTAAAATTTACTGCTGTTTTTACTGATGTCCACCTAGACGCACCAAATCTCAAATTAGCAGAAGTACTGCCAAAAGGAACGCATACTGTACACAGTGTTGTTTAAGCTTCAGTTCATAAAACTTAGTTTTCTTGGTTTCATCTGGATGGCACCTACAACAGCAAATCCATGCACAATAAATATTAGAATTTTCCATGTATTTAACATGTTCTTTGTCATTCGGAAGGATTATTCTACACTTAAGATATGTCCTCTGCTGCATTAATTTACGAGCATATACGTAGCTGGTGTGTTTTTTTTTTTTAATTCACTGCTGCCAGAGAGCAGAAACTGCTGAAAATGGAGCATGTTTGGTGGTTACATCTTCCCCCCCTCTGTTTTCTCTAGAGGACATGTCATGGGTGCCAGCAGAAACCCTGGCTGAAGGTCCCACCCCGGAGGGTAGGATAGGCCACACGGCGACCTTTGACCCTGAATCCAGACGGATCTTTGTCTTCGGCGGCTCCAAGAACAAGAAGTGGTTCAATGACGTCCACATCCTGGATACACGGAGCTGGCGCTGGACCATGGTGGAGGTCAGCCGACAGTCTTGAGTTTAGGGAATTTGGAACAGGCAATCACAATGTAAATGTGACATTTATCACTGCTGCAATATGCCGTCCATTTTTAGTTTGTGTGAGGGCACCTGCTGTTCTAGCTGTTCTTGACAAGTAGGAGAAAGCTAGCTGCGTTTTTCTAGGTCTCGCGCACTGCAGCAGTATAGAATCTGGTGTAATCAGTGTTGTTTTTCCTGTAGCATTGATTATGAATAGTGAAGCGTGGTGTGGAAATTCTGGGGGCAAAGTCAATAACCAATATTTGTCTCTTCATATAGGCCAGTGCAGATGCCTGCCTGTTTTACATTTTAACACAAATGCAAATGGTAACCAAGGTTTCACATTCATGGAAGATGTAGTTCTTTTATTAAGGAGGGCGTGAATCTAGAGCGATACCGAGTCTATGTATAGCTTTACAGAGGTTCAGCTGGCTGTGATTAGGCTACGTTCTGAGCCTGACATATTCGCGGTATTACAGCATCAGTGGATTGGATGAGTCGCCTCTCTGGTGCATGTATGGTGCATCATCCTATGAGACACGACCTTAGCACTGGGCTGATATCAAAGTTTTCTTTTGAGCTAATATCAGCCAGCATCGGTACAGCCCCATTGTTACCGAGCATCCCTTATTATGAACATGGCAATAGAAAAAAAACAGTCTTGATAATGGTGGTTCTGCCCATTCCTTATCCTCTAGGCCCAGGGTAAAGTTCCACCGCTGGCCTACCACAGTTGCAGCCTGTTCCGCGGGGAGCTGTTTGTCCTTGGGGGGGTGTTCCCACGGCCTCACCCGAAGCCAGATGGCTGCAGCGACTCCCTATACATTTTCAACCCTGAGATGGCCATCTGGTACCAACCCATCGTCAATGGAGACCGCCCTGCCCCTCGATCCGGGTGAGAAGGACCGACACGCCCAGTCCTTGCCCTCAAACTGACCTTAACAATTTTACAGTCATGGGATGGACTTAAAGTTGCAATTGGGTCAAACGGAATAGGGTCTTTGTGAAATGTCAGTGGCCTTTCCTTTTTGGGGGTGGGATAATGGACGGTGAAGTGTGCCGAAAAAGACTGAAGGAATGTGCAATATTTAGAAGTTATTAGAAGGTCCTCATCCTTTGTTTTAAGTTTCACTGAGCACCCGCGTCTCTCCCAGGCACTCAGCATGTGTACTTCAGGGGAAGATCTTCCTGTTTGGGGGCTGGGACACACCTGTGTGCTTCAATGACATGCATATGCTTGACCTGGGTAAGTCCTGCTGGTAGTTTGTGTCAGGATGCTTGCACTTAGTCCCAGATGTAATGACTGGGCATTGTTCATTCTCAAGGGTACTTCATTTTATGTTGTGCGCACATACAGTATGTGTTTTTACATGGGCAAAATAGGCATTTTACTTTGCCTTCGGTACGTTAAAGTGTCCCATTAGGAACTCAAACTCTCAACCCTCAAGCTTTTATGACTACACAAGTTTCTGCCTTTAATTTCAAATGTCTTTACTTCTGCCGGTGATGTGACTTCCTGTTTTTGTCAATCCTTGGTATTCTGTCCCAGTTTCTTGGATGTTTGACTTTCCATTCAGCCTTCTCGATGTAAATCTCAGGGTTCTGTCTGTCTTTGTAGACTCTTTTATCATGCAAGTTTTTTCTTTTCTTTTTTTGTCCGGTTTTGGACATAAATAAGATTTTCATTTATACTTTGTAGTATAATACAGTTTTTCTCTCATAATTCAGGGCTAATGGAGTTTTCACCTGTGAAGACAAATGGAACTCCGCCTTCCCCACGAAGGTAAAAATGCACTGTAGTTTATAAACCATTTTGCAAAGCCCGAACAAGCCTCAATTTTTCAGTACGCAAAGCCTGATCATCTTTGCTGGTCCTGTCATTATACATGTTTGTCATTTGCTTGTGTTTATTTTATATTACAAATGTATGTATTTTATTCAATGAACAGGGTGATTGCAGAATGTATTAGGACAACTTCCATACTTTAATTAATATAAGTGCTTTCCACAATGGTCGCAGAAAGGACACCAAATTGAATTGAAATGTTTCCATGGGTGCCAGACTGGTAGGGAGGTTTAATATCTCTGGCTAAAGTGAATATCTGTATTGCTTTATTTAAGTAAAAATGAGTGAATAACTTCCCACAATCCAAGGAGGTGCGCTAGGAGACCGAGACTCTTACAGCAGTCCTTGGCACACGATGGAATTAAATAGAAATTGTACATAATGCTGAAAGGATAATGACTGTTATCAGACCTGTGCCTAGGATAGGTAGGTTGCTATTAAATTGTGAATACCTGAATGGAAGCCATATCTAAGCTTAAATTCCTTGAGAATTCTCAGTCTTAAAAATAGCGCATAAGTACGGAAAAATCTGCGAATGGACAAATCGTGGACTCATTGTCAGAACTAAAGTAATTTCTAAAGCCCTGTAGACATTGAGATTGTATTTTAAATAAGGGGAGAATCAGAGGAAGGTACCGAAAGAGAGTGCATACGGAAGGCTTGCAAAGAGAAGTTCTGCTGCGGTCAAAACGACTGCAACAGCATTTTCATCCCAGACAGAATGTTGTCAAGGTCTGCAATGCTGATGAATTAATAAATATATTGATGATATCAGACAGGTATTTTGTTTGACAGGTTGAATTAGACTCAAGCATGCCATAGATTCAATGATGTAAAGTCAGTCCTTAATGTAAAGTCACAAGAATGTGAGGCTGTACTAATCAGCTCATTATATTTCTGCCTGTGGCTAGATATATCGACATGCCTGTTTTTTAACAGAGATGGTAAATATTGATTTATGTTATTAATTTTGCAGTTTGAGTATTCCAATGCCACAGTGTGCTCAACTTTCACTACTACCAATTTATATTCCTTTGGATGCATTTGCATATGTGTATTTATTAATCTCTAAACCTGTGTCTTTGGGGTATGTTGTTAATTGAAATGCATAGAGGATGAAGTTTTGTTTCGTATATTATTCCCCACTGCTAATTGGCCATTGAGGAAGGTTAATAATGGGAAAACAAAATGCCAATATCCATATTCCATAGGCAGTGTCAGAATGCACATTCATTACCCAATGTAGCTTTCCTACGATGGACAGAACGCACACAGTCTGTCTGCCATCAGAGAGGTAGTCCCAGATCTTCGCTGTGTCTTCATTAATGCACTCCAGAATGCAACTTGGAGGATTAATTTCAGGTCCTGGGCCCATTGTCATTAGTTGAATTTTATGTTATGAATATAAGTTGTTGCGCACACACATTTACATACCATTTAGGAGTGTAGCTTCTGCATATGTGAAACTACCATTGTAGGTAATAGCCAAGGTTGACCCTGCAATGCAGATTCGTTGACCCTGAAGTGCAAATTCATTTGAATTATATTGTGTAAACTTGTCTTGATGTCCTCGGTGTCTTGCAGCTGGCATGGCTGTGCTGTACTCTCAGACTCCAAATTCCTTGTCCATGGAGGCTACAATGGGAACGATGCCTTGGCAGATACCTTTATCTTTGATACAGGTAAGGCAAAAATATTTCTTGGGCAATAAAAAGAAAGGCATCAACAAGGGCTGTTGACTATCATTAAAATTTTGACGTGATGACAAACCACTGAACCTTTTTTGGTTTAAAGACGCTAATGAAATAAAACCTCACTAATGCACTAATATCTGAATGGAAGCAAATCCCTGGAGCAATGCTCCACCAACTATTATGAAGCCTTCCCAGAAGTGTGGAGGTTGTTTATAGCAGCAGGGTGGACCAGCTCCATATTAATGCCTGTAATTCTGGATGTGACAATGGATGTCAGGTGTCCACATAGTTTTTGCCATGTAGTGTATATAGCACATTAGTTATCCATGCTAGATGGCAAGCTGGTTCACATCATGCAGCTTCCCTCTATATGTGGAAAATCAAATGAAAAAATGTATTTCCTGCTGCAATGCAAAGATGCTCAGAAGGGGGCAGGAACAGCCTACATCAAGGTCCAATGAGTGAAAGACAAACATGGGGGAAAGAAACCATAAGGAAACTTTTGGCAAATTATGGCAAATTTAGCTCCTGTTTCTATGGATGTATGGTAAACCCTTTGCTCTCATTTAGTTTGTAGTCAGTGTTATTTTAATATTATGAATATGATCGAACATATGTGCATGATTGAGTTCTGAGATAATGTATATATTTTCCCCTGTCTCGTAGCCTCCAGCAGCTGGACCACTGTAGTTAACCCAAGTTTGTCTGCTGTACCACGAGCTGGACACTCCATCATCACTATGGCCAATACTTACACCGAGGCAAGTCTCATCAAAACATCTTGACATAATGGCATAAATGGTAAAAACTGTAGAAGTCATCCACTTGCTGTGAGTACTATTTCAATGGAGGGTAATTCATACAAGAAACGGGCACAATCCCAGTAGGTCAACATAGATATAAATCAGTGGAAAAATGATCTGTCTAGGGACTTGCCTAAAAATTTGCTGTTATTTCACATCACTATATTTGTTTTATTAGCCAGTTGGCTAGTCTAGAAACAGCTGTATCATTTTAATACTATTCTAGTATTGGTTTAAAGTCAGTATGCTATTTAGGAAGTCCCTCCATCACGTTCAACAACAAGCAATGCTGGTTCTATCCCTTAAAACAACCCATTTATCCTGTGTGTGCGTGCATGCGTGAGAAATAACCTTCCACTTCATCAATCTGCTCACGTAAACACTTGTAAGCATTTTACGGTTTTTTCAGGTTCTTAATTCTTGGTATTCATTTTGTGTTTTCTCAGGAATCCATGGAAGATGAGGAGCAGATAATGGGCTTGGAGCCTTGTCCACAGACCCTGCTCATTTTTGGGGGTGGTGATAATGAAGGTAGCTTCTTCTCAGATCTGACAACCCTATTGATTGATGAGGTACTAAATTAAATATGTATATACATGGGAATGGCAAAACCTTTTATTTTTGCAACTTTGTCACAGATTTTACCAATAAATTACCATTATTTTATTTGTGCAACTACAATTTTTGCATTCTTCAATTTTTTAATTTTTTTTTTAGACCGATGACTAGTATTGGGCTTTATGTATATGGACTATAAAATACAGTTTGGGCAAAGATTAATTCTGAACTGAATTGTTATAACATTGTTTGCTATAGAGCAGAGAAGTCTTGATTGAAGACTATGATTAGTTAATTAGTCTTAGGACTCAAGATAATTGGATATTCATCCCAACCTCAAATCCATATCCTTCTGTTCAAAGTAAGGCCACTGAAACTCCTTTATGCCTTGACAGTCCACTTGTGTTCAAATCAAGAAAATTATTAGGCTTTGTACATTTCACATTAATATTCTGGTCTCTCACACTGACCTGATTCACATATATGCATAAATTGATGTAATGTCCTTTGTGTTTATAGAACTGGAAGAGGAGGTGATGTTGCATTTTATGAAAAATCTCCTTTTTCTGTTACAAGGCTGAAAGCTATATCAGATGCTAAATATTTGGAATGAATTACCCTTTAAGCTGGGCCTTGGGCAAAATAACTGATAATTGTGGATATCAGTAGGCCTCCCTTAGCCATGGATGATTCATTAGATAAACTGGCAGAGCTATTTACTGCTTATATAAATGCTGAAGTGGTGATTTTAGGTGACTTCAATGTGGAATAGTTTATATAGGTGCCCAGAAACCTGAGAAATATGTTTCGTAATCATAATCTAATTCAGTAAAATCACAGAAGTTTCTTCCAGGCAAGGAACAAAGCCTGGGTCGGGCTAGAGGCTCAGGAGATCGGTCTTACTGGCTTGCTTTTCAAAAACTCAAGAAATAATGCAGCTCTGCTGGGAGGAAATCTGAATCTGAATTTTATCTAAACTTGATTACAGACTCATTGGCCAACACATCTAAATGATGGAAATGTGTAAACCCCTTTAAAAACAAAAATTCCCTACCAGCACAGTGCATGTAAATTCAGAAGATTGCTTGATAATGGCTCAAAATGATATAGCCTCAACCTTTAATAAACATTTTGTTGCAGCTGGCCACCTATTTGAAAGTAAATCAACAGGTTCTACAGAATTTCATGGGCTTTCCAATCAGTGCTTTACATCCTCACCTTGTAATACATACACTCCCAATTTTGCCTTCTGCCCCTTTTCACCTTCTGAAGTCCCTGATGTGCTCTTGTCTACGTATATGTAGGTATCCATACTAGTCAAAAAAAAGGTGAGAAAGAAACTTGGTTATTTATGCAGAAACTGTCTGTCTTCCAAAGTACTCCAAAAAGATGGTTTTACAAGCATTGTTCCTCTCGGTTCTTGACTATGGAGATGTAATTTACAGGCATACTGCCTCCTCTGTACAGAAACCCCTTAATGCTGTTTACCATTCATCTCTCGGGTTTATAATTCGTGATAAATATACTTTTTGTGTTTTATATAGTAATGTGGGATGGCCTTCTCTCAATGTAAGAGACCGGCATTGGCATTTGTTTATTTTCAGTCTATTTTCCATAAACTGCCTTCACACTGTTGCACTGTTGATCTGTTGGTCTTCTGATCTATGCAGTGGCTTTTGCTCAATGTTTTGCTCAGTTTTGTTCAGGCCTGGAAAAAAGTTTCTAGATGCACAACCTCTACTAGTCCTGGAATGAACTTAAAAGGATTTTGTAACTGGATGCTCTTATTTCATTGAAACATTTAAAATAATCATAGGTCTGACTATTTTATTGTAGTCGTTTTGTTTAATATTATTGTTTTTTTATGTAACTCCGCACCACAGGCTTGCCCTCAATGCGTTTCTCGAGATGTAAAGGTTTCAATCAATGAGTAGTTCAGTTGGGTGTCATAGTGGTGGGGCTAAACCTGCAGCCACACTGGCCTTTTTCAGAAAAGACTGGACATCCCTGCTACAGAGGAAATAATGTAGAATCCCTTAATTTTGTAAGTTAATGCCTAGCCAAGCATCAAGGGAAAATCTCTGGAAAGTTGAGTAATACAAGTTCTGTTCATCCTGTGAATTCTTGGCCCGCAAAGCATGTCCTCTTTTTGGTTTCCTTTCTGTCATTTTTTTCCTCCAGTTTTCTGGTTGCTAGTGAAGCATTTTATTATACATACATACGTGTGTCTGAGTTGATTGTTATTGTTTTCAAATGTTGTTTATGTTCTGTGAAATGCATTCTATAAGAATGAATAAACTTGTTTTATAACCAGTGGCATTAAGGGTAATCACCGCAGTCCTATCCATGTTTGTACATAAGGTCAAGGTCAGTCTCAGGTGACAGGTTCTCTGGAGAATATCTGGATAAATCTAGGTAGATTTAAGAGGTAAATTTGGATAAAATAACCACTGTGTTAATGGTAATGTAGGAAGATTTGTGCAAATAAAAGTTTACTAACTTTCGAAGTTGATTTGTACACCTGTACCGTACGACATTAAAAATCACTTGGTGGCACCAGACTCTTAAACAGAACGTGTTGCCTCAACCAAGCACTGCAGGTGTAAAGCCTCCAGTAAATTCCTCTCCGAATGAGACCGATTGTAGCCGAAGTTATATTGCGACGTCCCCCCCCCCATATGGTTGAACCACGGCGGCCATGTTCCCTGCTGCCTGTTCCGGTATCTAACTGCAGCACAGGCAGCGTTGGCTTTGGGGCGCAGTACCGTCTTACTCAACGACCCAAGAAGTTGTCCTACTCTGAAGATAAATTTAACGAAACCGGAATGTAGAGTTTAACCATTTTTAATCTGCTTTTTTTTAAAAAAAAGCCGGTTATCTACCCGGCCACCCCTTTCCACCGCAACATTTGAACGACCTTATTCGGCTTAGCTGCGCAGCCGGGAAAAGAACGACTTTTTGGGGATTGTTGAGCTACTTTGCCGTCTCGGATTAATTAGCCAACTAGCATCTAGCTAACAACCTCTCGACTCGACAACAGGATAGTCAATTCCTCGGACCGCAACACTGAAGGATAGCTAGCCACCTATGATTACGACCGTTTATTTTTTTCCGAGCGTGGGGGATGGGAGTTTCTGATTTCATACGCTAGTTAGCTGTATTTGTTTTCATTTTCTTCATCAAACGAAGGTCAATCAAGTCTTGTCCGGCCTAAACTGAATCCCCGGACTCGAGTTGAATGCTGATATTGGAAACAAATTCGGTCGTCGCCTCACCAACCTGACAACCCATCCACTTGTTGGCTAGTTGCGGAATTCTCTCCCTCCCTGTCCCAAGACGAGGGACTGACGAGTGGCTCCAAATGTAACCAAGAGGACATTATTTTCGAACCCACCCGAAATATTTTTTTTTTGGAACGTTATTGGTTCGCTAGTTCACGCCATCAGCTAGTAATTTTGTAACGTCGCCGAGCTAGTTAGCTAACCAGCTATCTAGCCATATGACTATTTTCACTGACGGTTGAAAAACTTTTGACCCCCCTTTTCCCTTTAGATACGGACACGTACTTCTAATGAGGGATTCAACTTGTTGATTGTTGTAGGTAGCTAGCTAATGGCTAGCTAGCTATTTTGACTTTTTTTTTCTTTCGACGAACATTGAAGACATAGGTGCATAACTGACAACAGCAGCCTTAAATGTGCGTCGGATTCTGAATGGTTTTGTGTCCCTCCGTCCCCTTTTTCTGGAGGATCCCGTAAAATGTCAACCCGGCCGCCATTGTTAACAGTCATTGAAAATTCGTCCAGCCAGGTAAGGCTAACGTTATACAATACGAATTTAAAAAGTCACATTGTGTTGTGCTTGCTGACTCAGTAGTTGCTAACTCTGCTTCTATGGCCGGTAGCTAGATATTAACCAACCTGACCATAAACATGATAGCTAGCTAACGTTAGATATTATTGTAGATGGGTAGCTTGTTGGCTAATGTTAGCTGTGTTAGCTCCCGGGGATGTCTCTGCCATTAGTTTCTCATTGTAACGTTAGCTAGTTAGCAGGTTGTTAACCTGGCTAAGTTAGCAACACGTAGCAAAATGACTAGTTCATATTTTTTATTATAATCCTGGATATGTAGCTAAACTATCTAACGTTTGCTGATCTAGCCAGCTATCGAAGTAATTCAATAATTTAGAGTTTAATGTTGGTAATTATATAATTTTGTCAGCATTGTCTTCCTATTTACGAGCTAGCATGCTACTTAACAAGAGGATCAACCGTGGCAACTTCACTTGCTAACTTAGCTAGATAGTTAGGCTTGTCATTTTATTTGTTTGAGTGGCCACATTCTAGCTACAAAGCTATCCTCTCAGTGGGCGATGCAAGTGAACTTCCTCCAGCTCTAGCCCTTGTTTGCTCAACGTTTAAATTTACTCCAACAGTTGGGACTCCAGATGTCCCAATTTACAGTCTGTTTGAACTGTCTTTTAGTCTACACCAGCTCTTTGGACGCTGGTGATTAATACTTCTGGAAAAGAAAGTTCGGATGATTCGTTGTTTGCTGAGTAGATTAAAAACACATAGATTTCTACGTAACTACACGGCTATAATAAAAGAAATCGATGCTTAGAGGAAGAGATCGGAGTAATGTTGTTTGGAAACTTAAGATCTGCCCCTTGGCCTAAGCACGTATTCCAGGCACTTAAATCCAACATCACTTTCAGTATAGGCTGTGTGTAGTACAGTTTGCATGTTAACCTCTTATGACAGTCACTTTGTCAAGGGAACGGAATCTAGACTAACAGCGCATTGGTGGCTCTATTACTTGTTACAACTGAACTGATATGTGTTCAAGGGAAGTTACTGTAGCACTAGCAGACAGAGAATATACTCTTGTAGCAATGCTACTCTGGTGTTATGTAGCTAGACAGTTGTAGTTTCAGCAGACGCGGCAAACAGGACGTGAATTTGTACAGCATCACTTTCCACCGCTAGTCCGCACACACGAAATTATGGAAACAGGCCCTGCCGCTGCATGTGGAGGAACATAGCTGGACAAGCAGCTGACTGGAGTGTCCTTTTGTGTTGAGCTGGGGATTAGATCAGAAAAGGAGGGTTCAGCGCTTTGAGGGGTTCCCACTGGCTTACACGAAGTAGCGGCGGTAAGTCACCAAATACCCTTGCAGCTCGACGTGCGGTCGCATATCGGAATGTGTTATTGTCTCCAGTGTGGAGTTTGAACCGGGGAGCTTGCTTAACGATTGGTGTTACGATTAGTCAGAGTTTATTGAAACAGTTGAACTGCCAGTGAACAGTAGCTAGCGAGTTTAGCTACCTAGGCTGTGATCGTTCTGCTGTGAATTTGGGACTTGTAGCTCATGCGTTTGAATTTCAGTGATGAATACGACCCCCAGGCTTGCTTGTTCATGTGCTTTGAATGCTTAACGCACGCGAGCCGCTCTGGATGGAAAACGCAGAAGATGAATGTAATTCAAATGTTGTGTTCTTTAATTATATCATTATTTTTAACCAGTCAACATACCGTTGTTCGTGACTGCAGGATATATTCACACGCTGTCGGACAGTGTCACTGCGCGAAACGCCCGCCCTCAGTGTCAACACTTGGTTTCCGTGTGCGGTGCTATACTGCACCATGTCACGACTACAGCCAGATCCGACATCTCGGTCATTCATTACACACCAGAATCGTCTCCGTTTTGGCCTCACAGATGTATGTAGAGAAGACCGGATTCTGATTTTAGCTTCGCAGACCGCTTAAGTATTCCGAATGGGAGGTTTTCTCATTGGTTTTTGCATACGAGAATGCCGGCAGCCGCCGATTAAGTCAGAATAAAGAGCGATACATCAGTACAGGTGAAATCATGAAAACGGTGGGAATATTATATTGCTCCAAAAGCGAATGTTTTGCGAATACATGGAAACCATTTGAATTCCCATAAATAAGTACATTTTCAGTGTGATTCGATTGAATAGGAATGCAGTGCAACTGATGTGCATTTGAAGGAACGAATGTATCAGCGTGTGTGTTGTGATCATTTTGGTCTGAATGGTACTGAACGTCTCTTGAATTTGACTGACTGTATAGGTAACAGTCTTATATCGCAGGCACATACCTCATGCTGCTATATAGGCTAGAGAAAGGATGGTGTGGTGAATCACTGCATCGAGAACCTGTGCTTTCATTGCATATGCCTTCCAAGAGCACTCTTATGTTGATAATTAGTCTTTCTTTTTACGGCTTTATTCCACTATGATCACATTTCTCCATAAAATTACCTTTCTGCTCAAGGGTTAATTATTTGCTGAATTAAAGCAAATAATATTTTTTAAATTGCAGTGACATGACGGGACAGAGCCTTTGTGGTATTTGGGGGTCATTGGATCTTGTGGAATGTCAGAGATCTAAACAGTTGTATTCCTCACCTGGCAAATTACAGAATTGTGATTTTTTTAATTTTAAATTTAATAGTTATGAAATGTCGAGACATGCTTATAAATGTCATAAGAACTTGTTGGTGATTTGACAAAGCACATCAGTGAAGGTTAAATGTCAGTTTCCATGCTGTATAGTATTACTTGTGGATGTTTTATGGCTGTATTTGAGGTTTAAGGTAGTGCTTTGTGCGCTTGAGTTTTTCTAAGATTGTGGAATTTTCATCCGTCTGTTCAGCCTTTACTTGTACAAAGTACCAGGATATTTGTGCAAGGACATTTTTGCCGGTGGTGCTGGACATCACCATATTAGCTTATGATATATTGTCATAAGCTATATTAAAGCTCCCCCAAGAAAAGTTTTTCAGTTTCTAAAAATCTTTTCCAACTCTTGCTCACTTTTTCCACTGTATGAACTGTTGAACCTGCACCCCCATCTCGGTCCCAGCAAACTCACTACAGACAAAATAGATGACAGACCCCTAGCTTCATAATATTCATTGAACAAACCACTCAGATTTCATGCTAAATTAAATTCAACAAAACTTTTATTAAGCCTTATTGAGAGCATATATATTTACACACACACACACACACACATACCTATAGCCTACACAGTACAGATGAGTTTGAAAGCTTAAATGTGAGCTTGGATGCCACTGGTACGAAATCATATTGTTCTTGGATAAAAATTGGAGAAAAGATCTGTAAATGAATATGCACAGTAGCACCCCAGAATCTTTCCAAATTTGACTGGAAGGCCAGGTTTATGAGCAAAACATGAACGGGTCTATCTGTTTTACCATAGCCAATGCCAGAGCTGCCAAAGGTAAAGTGACAGAGTAAGATCTAATGGCCGTGTGCACGATTTGTCCAGCTGTGTAGCTAATGATTACATGCCATTTTTGTCTGCGTGAAAAACAGAATTACTAGACTAGACTTGAGCAATATTTGTCTTCAGCGATCTTTCCGTGGGATAACATTAGCTTTGTTCTTAAATATTTAGTTGATGGCAGATGTGTACTGCTGTGCTCTAGCAATTGACATTTAAAAGCTACATTTAATTGCTTGTGATTATACTGAATGATAGCTGAAACACTGCTTGTGGCTAGCATGACATGGATAGAATATTGCATAGAATTAAACAAAGTTTATTGTTTCTCCATGTCCCCAAATGTGAATTTATGGTAGGCCGAGCCTCTAACCTTGTACTTATGGCAAACTTGGCCCAAATGCCATCTCAGACACACATGAAGCTTGAGTTGTTTGTTTACCAACTGAAGCTTATCTATATGGAGGTTATTAACTTAGGAATTTCTTCCTTTTTCATATGGCAAAATCCAACCTCAGGCCAATTTTATTGCTGTAGTGAGCTCTGTATTTTGGAGGGGGATCAATAGGAATTAGACAGTAGTAAAATGAAGAAATGGACCCTGAATGCACATACTAATACAGATAATAATGTGGTTCATATGGAGCATAGTAAATCCAAATAAGCATCTTAAATGGCCAACACCCTGGTTGGTAGGTTTTCAGCCGCTTGACCAGTGGAAAGCCTCACAGGCCATTCTCACATGGCATTTGAATTCCTGTATTTCACACTTGTGTAGCTCATGTATCATGTAGGTGCAAAAAAGCAGAGAAGAAATGAGTTCTGTTTTGCATGGGTTCATTGCGATGTGTTCATTGCCCTTGAGAAGGGAGGTGGTTTCAGTTCAGATCATGTTCTCTTTCATTCATGTGGGGCAACATGGATGAATGCGCACTCAGTTAAGAATGTTTAACTGTAAGCTAGTACAGTAGTATGACGTCAGAAATGTCATTGTACATTTTATATTTGTTCAGTAGTTTGGCATAATTAAAAACATAGCACAGATTTTAGCGGTTTCCTGTTATTTTCCGGAAAAAAATGCAGCTATTTTACCTGTGACACACAGGCACTGGGGACAGTGGAACAGCAGAATGTGTTTTGCCACTCCAGTTTGAGCGAAGATAAATTCACATCCTATTTATGTTGTTAGTCTTAGCGAAGAGTTCTTAAGTTGGTTAGCTTGAATGTTTTGCGGTAGAAAGATTAAAGGATTAAACTGTAGACGGTTTTTCTGTTTGCTTTTCAGAGGAAGTTAGTTACTCTTAAAGCAGACGGAAAATGTGTTTTTTTTTTTCCGATATCATTCTACATAGCTGTAGTCAGTCAATTGACAAATTAGCATCATGCCTGTTCCTGTGCTATACAGACATTCTAAACTCTGATCACTGAAAGACCTGGTCTATAGGAGTGTGCTCGACCTGGATTGGTATGTGGTGCAGTACAGTTTTCCATTCCAAAAGCAAAAACTGTTTTCTGTCACCTGGGCTTATGCAGACAGGTTTGTATTTGTTTGTCTTATGATAGGCTGTTGGATCTCTAGCTTGCATGTCCAGCAGTCACTACCATTAAAAAAACAGGTTGTGTATTCTGCACTTATGGACATTTGTATGCTTCTGGCGACTTGTGCCTGTCCTGCTGGTACACCTGGCTTTGTTGAGTAAATCAATGAGCTGTGCTGTTTTCCCAGAAGGACGTGAATAGGTTTCATCCATGTGAATTTTTAACCACACCCCTCCACTTTGAACGTCCTAATAGCTAGCGTGGCTAACCTGGACCTGAAGCGAGCACAAGTCAAAAGGTTAGATGGTGTGGACGTGCTCACAATAAGATATCTCATGGTGACAAAGACAGGAATTTTGACTTTGCGTGAAACCTATCAGTAAGTGTATTTGTTTTGTATTGAAGCACTACCTATGCCCCAGTGGGTTCTTGCATAAGCAGTCTTGAATTTAATGTGACACTGTGCAATACACCGGGCCGAACAGCGCTCCCATTTTAGGAGCATTTGCTCCTGAAAACTGATGTCTGCTAACTGCTAAAAATAGAAACATGTCTACTAATTGTGATGCATTCGTGTGCCCCTAAATTTTTTAACTTGGGAGCACGTGCGCTTCTTGGGGAAAATGTGTTCGCGTAGAGAAATGATGCATGGTTTGCTGTACCTTTGGAAATACTGACATGTTGAAGCGGATAGCGATCATTAATGCAAATTTGTTAATTGGTCATTCTCTTAATGTTTTTGATTTGTGTGTGTTGCTGCGTAGAGCACAAGACAGGCCAGACGGTTAAGAAAGTTATTGATATTGACTTAGAATATTGAAATTATTATTTTTTGCCCTCAGAAGGTGACTTCCCTGCCTAGGCCCGATTCCTGACTGGATGTAGGGTGGCCATATAGAATAATCTGGTGTCGCAGGGAAGTCACCTTCTGAGGATAAATACATCACTATTGCCTCAAAGGTGGCATTTAAGAAACCATGTCTTTGTGTCCTACTCCACTGTATTTGGGCTCGAAGGATCATTTCTGTAAAAGTCTTCTCAGTAGAGGCAGCTTCTTCTGTGCAGTAACGTGCATGTTGCAAGAGGTAGCCTATAAACTTTAGATGGGGCCTATATCCTGTAAGATCTAGACTATACCATTTTAATCTGCCTAAGCATTGCATTAATTTGTTGAGTGACTTTATTTTAGAGATTAGTTTAAAATGGTGGGATGATTGAGTGATTCTGAGCATTTCCCTTGGGAGTTTTCGGGTCAGGGCGTGATTGCCTTACCTGAAGAGCTCCCTTTGAACCGCTGATATATATTTACTGTGCCTGCTGAATCGTATTGTGTTGGGCAGAGGCTAAACAATGCGCTGAGCCTTGAATGGGAGCATGTGAAGAAGTCACAGAGAGACACCGCCTCTTTCTGTGGTGCATATTTAAAGGGCTGCCATGTGCGCTCGCAGGAGGACGACACGCACTTCGCCTTTTCCCTCGATCTGGCTTTCCAGCTCATCGCACCGTCGGTAGCTACGCGGGGCTTCGCCTTTTTTACAGCAGGTCAGAACGCTGCGCCGCGCTGAAGCGCCGCGGTCCTCCCCACGGCTTTCTGCCCGCTGTGCGCAGACTGTGACGTCACCCAGGCCGCTTCCTGTCGTGTGCTGAGCGTCAGTGCTCTCTCTTCGCTCTCTCTCTTCAGAGGCACCTTGGAGGCCACATACGTTTTCCCACAGTGCTTCGGCGTCGGCGCGGCAGCCGTTCTGCGCTGTAACGCTGCGAGGATGCGCTGTGCGCCGTGCGCTGAGCGCGGTCTTGCTCTGAGCGTAGGCCGTGCGCACGGCCCGGAGGGCTCTGCCTAAATCTCAGCCTCGCCATGGAAACTCGCCTTTCCGGTCCAACTGGGCGTGAGCAGCCGGGAGGGAGTGCCTGAGCCCTGCGCGTTTTTTGTTGGGATTGACGTCATGCAGGTGTGTGCATGTCAGTGATTGTTAACGTCTGCGTCTGTCGTGCCCGCGTGCGATTGTGGGTCTGTAATTGCCTTTGACTCCGTGTTTGTGTGCTTGGGGCTGATCTTGCTCGTCTGACTTTCCCAGTGTGAGAAGGAGCTCCGCTGGGTGTGTGTGTGTGTGTGTGTGTGTGTGTGTGTGTGTGTGTGTGTGTGTGTGTGTGGTGATCAGCCTGTGTGAGTTTTTGCGCATGCTTTTCTTCCTTCTCTCCTGTCTTTCATTCATGCCATCTTTAGCGTTTCCCCCCGTCTCCCCTGTGGCCTGGCGGAGTGCCGCGTTTTTGTGCTCTGATTCTCCACGCGTCTCTCTTCCCGAGGACAGCAGGCTCACACACTCTTGGATATAAATAGCTTGGTGAGGGGACGGAAAGTGGGGGACTCTTCTCGCCTCTGCCGACACCTCTTCGTCATTCGGGTTGAATGTTTTTTTTTTTTTTTGCTGCGTCTTTGTCGTCAGGGCGATCGTCAGCGTTCCCGCGGCCCTCGCGCCAGGTTGAAAGCCGCGTGCAAAAATGGAGCGCGTTCAGTGAGACAAAGCAGCGCTGCGCTCCCCGTGCCAGAGTCAGAAGAGCCCAATGTGTGAACGGCGCCCCTCCCTGCGTGTAACTCAACCCCCCCCCCCCCCACACAGCCTCCCCGCGAACCCCTCGCACGAGCTCACACCCCCCTGGAACTCGTGTTCTTGCTGCCGCGCTCCTGCTCTTTCTCAATACCCGTTTCTGTTCCAGCACCAATTAATTTGATTGCGCAGCAGTTTTGTGCATCGATTTGCATTGTAATTAGGAAATGGGTGTCAATCAAAACGGTGGCTTTTATTTTATTTTATTATTTTTTTTATGTTAGAAGGAACCAGTGTACATTTGACTTAAGTAACCTCCACTTAGCTGGGTATTTTTAGGAACAGCCTAAGTGGATTAAATCAAACAACTGTTAAAATGGCAATTAATGAAATTACGAGTGAACAGGGCCAAGTTAATTTACTAGTAGACAACTTGAGATTTCCCCATAGTTATTGGAGTTATGCGGTGTGTTTTATTTGATTTTTAACAGCTGGTGAACTTTGCTTGTTGCCTGTAATGGTGGAGAAATAATGAGACATCCCGTCTTGCCTTGAGTTTGCCTCTGCCACCGCACTTCAGCCAGTTAAGTAAGAGATATTGCCCCGTGAAAGATAGAGAGCTGCATTCTCTGTTAATCATTCAGTGTTACTGTAAGGCCTTCGAAAGTGTGCTGCCTGACAGGGGAGCAGAGATTGGCCGCTTTTTTCAGCTCTCTGCTCGTAGATAAGAGAGAGAGCCAGAATGGTAGAGAAATATATTTTCGGTATTACACACCGAGATGCATCAATTAAAGCACTGATTATCCGCTTTTATGTAGGTGGCCTATCAGTGGTACCTGACTCAACGTGTCACTGGAGACAGGTCCCACGGATTGGCTCTTGCTGGTGAAACAGCCCAAGTGTTATTAGGCGTGTTTCAGTGGAAACTGTTGTGCGGCTCCTGGGTGCTTTCCTCGACCTCGGACAAATTAGTTTTTGCATCACGACACTGCAACTGGACCCCAGATGTGCAAATAATGCAAAGTGGGCTGGTGGAGTTTTATGACAGAAAACGCCTCCGGGGCAGGAGGTTTAAGTGTGTGTGTGTGTGTGTGTGTGTGTGTGCTGTTGGCTGCTTTGCTTTTTACACCCCACCTCGAATTCAACACGGTAGCTTGAATGTGGAGAACAAACGGGGGGGGAAAGACATTTTTGAAGCTGAGATGAGCTGGGCAAGATGTGCCAGTGGCCTGTGGCTAAAAGGTCCATTTAACATCACTGCGCTCTCTGAGCTCGCCTCACTGCCTGGGCTAATTCCTCTTGTTGATTTAGAAGGGAACGGAGCAAGAACATTAATAAACACAGAAAGGAAAGATCCACAGAATGATCTCTTGTACCCATACCAGCACATAACAGGCAGCCCATTCTCTTTTCAGGCTCCAAAATATAAGGTTTTCTGCAACCATTTGTTTATGATAGCTGTGATTATCACGTTTTTTTTGGCCGGAACACACTCCAGGAATGCTAGGCACACTGAGGTGGTTCTGTGGGTTGATAGATGAGAACTGATGAATTCTTTCCCTGGTAGGTGATGTTACAGAAATCACACCAAGCTCAGCGGTCCTGTAGTTTGGAGACAGCTATGTGCTGACTGCAGGGCTGTGTGGGGAAAAAAAGAGTGTAACTTTTGCATTATAAATCCAGCAACATTGTTTACACTACTTAATTGCTAAATTAAAACATTAATTAAATTATCTTAATTGAATTAAAGATATTGGCGCTTGATGTAGGCTACTGTGAGAGAACCACCATTTCACAGCTAACTAGCCCCCCCAATTGCCCCTGCCTCAAAGAAGTAGAATATGTGAATTAAGGTGTGTCTGTGTGTTTCTAAATGGCCCTCAGCATTGTTTGCAACCTAAGAACATTTAAATTTAGGCTCGCTGTTTTTGTTAAAATAGTTTGAAAGGCACTGTGATCCTTTGGGACCTGCCCTCTCTGTGGCACAAAATGCTAATATGTGCTCTTCATGTTCTTGGATGTCCTCCAGTACTGTCTCAACAGTGTTGCTTTCTTTTGAAAGATTGTTACCCTCTTTGCCATAGCACATTTTTGAAGGCGTCCTCTTTCCTTGTTCATGTAACATTTATAGTTTTATGGGTTTTTATGGGGTCCAGTAAGATTTTTCTTTTATTTTACAAGACTGATATTTTTTGCAAGCTAAACATTAATATTGGTTATTTGTGTTCAGAGGTTCCAGGCTCATCACCTTTTCTGTCTAAAAAGTGAAAAATAACTACAGCACTACAGTTTCATTTCAGTTAAAGTGGATTTGACGGTTAACTTTTTGCTGTTGTACACAGGTAAATGGAAATAATCTGGCATCTAAATAATTCTAATTAAATATCATCTGATTATGATTTGTAAAGAAAATGCTTTGGTTGATGGTTGATTTAGGTTCAGCTTTAAGGGTTGTTTTAGTATCGAAGTGTTCTCTCGACAGCCATTTTTGGGAACTTTGCTTAGGGCCCGCCCCTGTATTGGTGATGATGAGTGGTGTTCAGAGATCTGCTTTCATCTGCTGGGGATACTTTGACTGTTAAATGTGTCTGACCTATTTGCACTGGTGTAAAGAAGCTTTGCATTTCTGGTTCTCCAGTATTTGATTCTAATTCTGAGTAAACAGGTTTAATATCTTTATCAATAAGATCCAGTGGAATAGGTTTGCATTAGTTTGTGCCAAAGGTTTTGATGATCACAACTTACTGATTCCCAGAGTTTGCCCTGTTTTGATGGGCCTGTTTTTGTCCTGTTTTGATGGCCCATGTTGCTCATTTTTGATGGTCCCATTTGAATGTTCTCTCCACTGTCCTGCATTAGTGTGATGAAGGGAGAAGGGAAGTGTCCAGCTGGCATCAGTCTGTGTCCTGGCTGCCTCCCTACTCAATGGAAATAGAAACAGAGTGATATTTATACCCTGATATATTACCTGCTGGCACACACGCCTCCTTTATTTATCTGTTCTTCCGTCTGTCCGTCTGTCCGTTTATTTACCTCCCCGTCTCTGCAGCTCCGGGTTCGGCTTCTCGAGTGCTGTATTGGCTGGAGAAGTGAATCTGCTTAAGCTGAGCACTGACCAGCAGCGCAGCCAGTAACATCCACAGGGCTTCACGTTTCTCAATGGTGCCTCTGTCACTGTGGCTCCTATAGGAACCCTTTTATCATCATTATTTTTAAAAGCGTTTTCCTGCGCACTGAAAGTTGAGTTTTTTATTTTACATTATTTAGCTAATTTGTGTGTGTGTGCGGGTGAGCAGCAGCGTCGTGTGACAGTGAGGCTGGCAGAGTGCACAGGCTAATGGCTCTCACATACTGCCACACATTCCTCTGCCTGCTGTCAGCAAACTGAGACCCAGTGTCACACCACCGTGTCAGGATTCGGGCCACGGTGATGAGGTTTGTTTAGCTGGTCATTCAGAAGTGTGTGTGTGTGTGTGTGTGTGTGTGTGTGTGCGTGCGTGTGTGCTCGCGCGCGCACGCACACACAAGAGAGGGGGAGAGAGAGAGTTAGACTTTTCTTGTGTCATTTTGCATTAGTATCATTAGTATCTCTTGGAGTGTGTATGTGTGGGAGGGATGTATTTATAACACTCCTTCTTGAACAGTGCCTCTATGCCAGCAACAATGGTTATGGATCTGTCTCTTACTTACCATGGTTTCTTTCTGTGTGTACGTGTGTGTGTGTGTGTGTGTGTGTGTGTGTGTGTGCATGTGCATGCATGTTTGCATGTGTGTGAGTGTATGTGTGTGTGTATAAATATAACCAGTGAGCTGTATCATGTGTCGCAGGCTTTCTGAGCTCTCTGGCTGTTGTGTATATAGAGTGTTAGTGAGAATAATGGAGGGGGCCTGAAAGGCAGGGCAGAATCGGGGGAGGGGGGCATGTTGGGGACGTAGTCTTTGGGGTTGGGTAGCAGAACTTGCGATTGGTCTCCATGCCAACTCGGCCGTCATGACGCAGAGATACAGAGAGGGGCGGAGGGTGGGGACAGTCGTGAAGATCAATGTCTCATATCTCCACATATTCACTCTCTCTCATTAATATACTGATTGTTGAAGTGAACAATGGTAATTACCATCAAGCCAAAGCTGCCACTTGATTATGATGATTATGGCAAATAGTATAATGGGTGTAGCACTAATTGTTGCCTGCTCTTCTTAGCAGTAATAGCAAGGAATCGTCATGTGCAGCCTCTCGCTCCCAGCAGCCGAGAGCTGGAGAAACAAACCCGCGCAAACAATAAACGGTGACAACACTTAATCGTCTCCGTGTCTGTAATTACCGCGAGCCGAGGGCGCCCCGGCGACCGCGGCCCCGCGGACGGGCGCTCAGGTGAGCGCGCGCTCCAAACCGCGAGGAGCCGGGGGTCCGCCAGCGCCTCCAGGCCGGAGGAGCGCGCGTGGGAAGGAAGGGGAGGACACGCACGGACGGAGGAGGCGCTGCAGGGGAGAGGAGGAGAGCCCCAGAGAGCTGGGAGGAGGTGCCGGGAGGGAGCGGGCGGGCGGGCGGGCGGGAGCTCCAAACCGGTTTGCCTCCGAGGCGGGTGGAGCCTGTTTGTTTGGTGTCGTGCAGTGAGTCTGTGCGAACGCTGAGCTCCTGCAAACGTGCGTGAGGTGTTCTGAACCATGTCCTGTAAGCCTGGAGCCCCACGCTCCTCTGCTGGCTCATGCCACCGGCCTCCACTTTTACTGCCTCTTTACTTTTAACCGCTTAAAAAAAAAAATTGGATATTCATTTTTGAGCACTGTTGAGTCTACAGTGTGTCTTTTGTCATACGTACGTATCCGTATTTGTATAGCTGTTGTTTGGTTTGAATAATGAGCAGTGTGTAGACTAGGCCTAAATTGTCCTTGAACCTCACTCTAGCCCTTAGGTACAGAGCACTATTCATTAGTGATGGGAAAGTGAGCTTTCATCAATCCCATAATGGCTCTTGGCAGTCTGGGAAACATTAATGGTTTGTGTCTGGCCGTTTAGGTTGATTTGTAATTAATCCCTTTTACCTGGCCCCTAGCAGCATTCTCACAAAGAGAATGTTTGCTCAGTAGTGCATTCTGGGAACTGGAGGCAGACCAGAAGGAAGGGATAGGAAGAACTGCATGTTTTCTACTAATAATTAAAGACAAATAAATGCTGAAAGGCTTCTGGACAGACAGTAGTGTGAACGAGTTCATGCGGAGGTGTGCGGGGAAAAAAAAACTGTGGGAAGAAAATGTGTTTGTAGACGGTTGGAAATAAAGATTCCTTCATCACTCGCTCTTTGTGAAGGCGGGATATCATGCACTAATGTCAAAGCAGGACTTTCTTGAGAAACGGAATTGCGGTATCTGTGCTGACCCCAGTTCCTTCCTTTCCTGTATGCTTGTAAACTGCAGGTGTAAGGAAAGGTCTTCCTTTCAACCATGCCTATATTTAACCGGTTTTCACAATGACACTCAAAAGACAAAAATTAATGTTCAGTTATTTGAAAGTGGAACAAACTGTAGAGTAAAACATTTAAAACGTTTCTTTTGTCACCTTTGCTACTGTGTTAACTAGATGTTGCATATGGAGGGATTGCTTTAATGGGAAGGGTACCACTTGCAGCACTATATTGGGTAGTTGGGCATATGTAGGCTATTATGTATGCAGTAACTCTCCCAGTCTAGAAATAATTTTGTGCTGTGTAAAATGTCAGCATGCTCATAAACTTGACGGAATTTCAGCCGACATAAACAATATTTACCAGGAGAAAATCCTTTGCAAACGCACACACCTTAATTACAGGTTGCGTCTGTGGTGCTCGTTCGAGGCTTATTAATGGTGACAATACCAAACCATACGAAAGGTGTTATAATTCAGACGTTGGTCGAATGAAATGTACGATTTTAATAACGTAGGCTTACAGAACCATCTGCTTCTAACTGCAGTGAAAGTAGAATTCGGGAATGGTGGCCACTGGGCGAATTGTTAAATGCTGTTAAATGTTGCTGGCTGCCGCCGGTGAGCTCGGCAGCGACCGGACGCTGGAGTATCTGCGGCGTTTCTCAGGCGAGGCGGGGTCTGTGTCCGGGGGAAGTGACACGGTCGGCCTGCGCCTGTCGCTGCCGGTCGCCCGCCGGCTGTCTCAGCGGCGCCGGCGGTCGCGAGGAGCTCGCACGCTGGCGGGAGGGCGCTCCCGCTGCGCTCGCTCCGCTCCGCGTCCGTCTCGAGAAAAATGAGGCGTTCCCCGCCTTTTCCCGAGGGGGGGAAATGTTTGTTGCTATGGAGATACTGGCATGCCTCTGTTATTTGTCTTTTTTCCCTCGTTGCCATGAAATGGTTGAACGAATCATTTTGAATGTCACAGCAATTCACACCTTGGCCACGTATTCGCGTTTCATTCCTGTAAATAAAATTGGGCGTTTTATTTTGAAGAACTGAATTTCCCCTTTTGAGAGACAGGAAAGTATCAGCCACTCGGAAGTAAATTTGCTGGGACTCGCACAAGGCCACATCTTCACCTTTTGTTCCTGTAATCTGCTATCTTTCAAGTGTGAGTGACAGCTTTCTCGTCTTCTCATCCGTGTAGCAATGTGCCACTACCAGAGATAGCGAAAAGAACTACAAGTACGTTTGGCGGGCTGGATTTAAATGGATAGCGGATCTTCTTAAGGAGCTGAATGGCTACCCCGTGAGCCTGCTGAATGCTCTCTCTCAGAGGGTGCCCATAGTCACCCTTCTACCTCTGCCGTTTAGCCTTGACATTCAAACCACGAAATGTGTTTGAAATTGAGATGTACCGACTTGAAATGGTTTTTGTTTTTTCCGGTGTAACAAACACAGATAAAATAGCACAGCCCTTAAATTGCACAAGTCGCAGATCCGACACCCAGGTCTGTACGTCAGGCGAGTAAGTGCAGTGGTAGGGTAGGTTTGGGAATATACAAAGCGGAATAAAGGTGATGCGTCACACCTTAACCACTGGCAGGAAAAACAACAATGGCTGCAATAGGGAAGTGTGGTAGAGTTGCCTAGCTTGTTATCAAGGGCATTAACTTTCGGTGTGTTTCAAGCAGTTGCTGAGAATATGACTTGGTAGTTCTACTTCAGGTATGTGAGTTTTCATTCAGGTTGGTATTTGCTGAAGCATAACGCATGGACTGTCAATTAAACAGGGACATACTGTGTGACTGTGATGTCGCCCATGGGCTTGTGAGAAGCCTTTTGAAAGTGAGGAAGGGCCTTTCTTGTTCTGCCATGTTGTAGACATGAGTAGACATTAGACAAAGAAAAAAGATATTGCAACTACATGTTCCTGTGGGGGAAGCAATGGCTGATTTCGTATTTTAATCGTATTCTTACCATTGACTTAACATTGAAACAGGTGGCTGAAACACCTACAGTATACTGGAGCCAGCCGCACTGGTGCTAGAGGGCAACGTCTCTCAACAAGTTCAGGAAGTGAGCTTCAAAAACAAAGCGCGGTCGTGGCCGCTTGGCATGAAGCCACCATCTGTGGGAGGAGTGACAGGGGATAATGTCTAATTTGTGTGAGGGCAGCGCCCATGTTGCATAGTCATTAGGAACTGTCCTCGTAACCATGTGGTTGCGTGTTTGAATCCAGGGTGGGGCATTGGTGCCTTTATGCCAGTCACTAGCACTTTGTTGTCTCTGTAGATATGCTGCTATACTGTGCTGTGTGATAGACCTGATAAATGCAGATATCAGTGTATGATGTGCAGTGGACACTGTCTCAAGGCAGTGGCACACTGAGTGTGTGTTTCTGTGTCACTGTTGGAGTGTGTGGAATTCGTGTCAGTTTTGTGATCTCAGATCATCCAGACCCTCTAATCCTGTAACTCCCCACCTCCAATCCAGTCAGTAGTTAGTCTCTCTGCCTGTGTGCAGTCAGTCTGTCTGCCTGTGAGCAGTCAGTCTCACTGCCTGTGTGCAGTCAGTCTCTCTGCCTGTGAGCAGTCAGTCTCTCTGCTTGTGTGCAGCCAGTCTCACCGCCTGTGTGCAGTCAGTCTCTCTGCTTGTGTGCAGCCAGTCTCTCTGCCTGTGTACAGTCAGTCTCTCTGCCTGTGTGCAGTCAGTCTCTCTGCCTGTGTGCAGTCAGTCTCTCTGCCTGTGTGCAGTCAGTCTCTCTGCCTGTGTGCAGTCAGTCTCTCTGCCTGTGTGCAGTCAGTCTCTCCGCCTGTGTGCAGTCAGTCTGTCTGCCTGTGTGCAGTCAGTCTCACGGTCTGTGTGCAGTCAGTCTCTCTGCCTGTGTGCAGTCAGTCTCTCTGCCTGTGTGCAGTCAGTCTCTCTGCCTGTGTGCAGTCAGTCTCTCTGCCTGTGTGCAGTCAGTCTCACCGCCTGTGTGCAGTCAGTCTCTCGGCCTGTGTGCAGTCAGTCTCACTGCCTGTGTGCAGTCAGTCTCTCTGCCTGTGAGCAGTCAGTCTCACCGCCTGTGTGCAGTCAGTCTGTCTGCCTGTGTGCAGTCAGTCTGTCTGCCTGCCTTTGTGCAGTCAGTCTCTCCACCTGTGTGCTGTCAGTCTCTCTGCCTGTCAGCAGTCAGTCTTAGGCTGTGGCCCCTCCAGCAGGCCCAGTGTCCAGGCTGTGGCCCCTCCAGCAGGCCCAGTGTCCAGGCTGTGGCCCCTCCAGCAAGCCCAGTGTCCAGGCTGTGGCCCCTCCAGCAGGCCCGGTCTCCAGGCTCCAGGCTCAGGGCCCCATTCTTACACAGCGTTGGAACCGCTGAATGCTACAGGCTGATTCATCAAGCATGATGCGGCAAAGCATGTGGCATGTGAAACTGCTTAGGAAAAAAAAAACAGACTCAGGGAAATTTCGACTTAAAGAATCTCTGCAGCACAGGCAGAAAGAGACTTGAGAGCACTCGCTGCAACTCAAACGATCGACCTTAAGTTTATGGCTTTGAACATTGATCAGTTTGGTTTTGAGCGTAGAATGTTCTTGTTGAAATCAGCAGTTTGAGCTCATTCCTTATCCAGTGACTTTCAGGGTGTTAGGGACTCTCCTGGAGCAGTTTCAGAATGAGGAAAGATATCGTTATGTATTCTAAATCCCTTCATTGCTCTGCTTTTCTCATATTTTAAAAATATTTTCATATTTAAAGGCTGATCCCAAAATAATATAGGGTACCTATTCAAACCTATGAATTTTAATATACATGAATGGGAAAGTATGTATATATTTTGCTTTAATTTAGAGCTAGAGAAGCCCTCAATGTTCTCTTGTGTTTTTATTGACTTTGACATTGATCGGGATATTTCATCCCGTCCAGTCTCTCTGTCCTGGATGCTGCCTCTGCTGCAGAATGTAGTGTAGAGCAGTCTAAGCCTGTTCTAAGTGCATTGAATTTGATTTAAAGTGTTATTGTGAAACACCTTTAACTCACAATGTTTTGGAAAGTTTAAGCATTGTGGCTGCTAGTTTTAATGCTAATGTTTGAGCGGTCCCTATAATACAGCTTTGATTGCGGACGGGAGGTTTTGGAGGAGGACAGAGCTGGTCAGATATGAAGTGCGGGCTGTGTGTGGCAGATCCCTCTGGCTCTATGGACCATTGTTTGTCTGCACCAGGCCCTGCATGTCTCTGCTTGTCCCAGTGCCTGCTGCTTCCGCTGGTCTGACTCTGACCACTTCAGCTCAAGTGTGTGTGTGTCTGTCCGGGTCTATGTATGTATGTGTGTGTGGGTGTGTCTGTGGGTGTATACATGTGCTTGTGTGGGTGTATGTGTTTGTGTATATGTGCTTATGTACGTGTGCGTGTGTGTGTGCGTGCTTGTGAGTGTATGAGTATGCGTGCATACGCGTGTGTGTGTGTGTGTGTGTGAGTGAGAGAGAGAGAGTATGCTTGCATGCATGCATATTTGTTTGTGCGTGCAGGACAGGCAGTGTGGGACTGAGTGTGTTCAGTAGGCTGAGCGGACAGGCTCAGGGGCCGAGCGTGCTGAGGCACTGACCCAGCGCTGCAACTCTGCCTGTGCGTGTGTCTGTGCGGTTCATTTCAAAACTTCCTCACAGATTAGCCCAAACTTCCTGTTGCGTCTGATTTGGGGAAGAAACTCTCATGTAGTTGTCTAGCCACAAAAGAGGAAAGTGAGTTTGCACGTGTTGGGTTTTTTTGTGTGTGTTTTTTCTGCTCACACCCATGCTTTGTGAAGGCACGGCCCTGTGCTGTTTTAAATAGGCAAGCGCCAGTGCATTTGTTTATGTTGTTCCAGTGTAAATGTCTTTTGGCCTCACCTTTGTCACCTTCTGTTTTTTCCTGAAAATCCAAAGCAAAGGGGAATTTTTGAAAAATTCCAGCCCCACTTGGTGTACAAAAGAAAGAATAGGTTTTATTTAACGTAAAAAGTTTTTGATGCAAAACCTTTATTTCTTTTTTTTTTGGCATTTTTCATTGTATCAAACAAAGGTATCAGAAGAAGGGCTGCACGATATATTGAATTGCAGTCTTTTTATGTGCCAAAAGAATAGCCGCCATTATTTTTCTTCCTTTTTTTCAATCATACCTGTTGTGGTAGTAGACATCCAAGGCATCATAGGCCAAGCTTCTGGGAGAAAAAACATCACTGATATCTATTGGGTGTTGATAAGACAGCCAATCAGCAGCAAGGTCATACAGCTTCCATGGGATCATGTGATTTTCTTTTTCAATTAAAGCTGCAAGGCCTTGCTGTTGATTGGCTGTTTGTCTTTTCAGTACCCAGTCCATATCAGTGATGTTTTTTTCTGTGGAGCATTTCTCATGGTCTCTGATGCTTGGTTGTTCACGACCGCATCAGGTGCGATTAAAGAAGAAAAAAAAACGAAGATGAAACATCCCCTATATGTCCCATGGCCACGGTTATTCTAATTATGCTTGCACAGAATTCTCTGTGTTGGGCAGCCCCAATCAGAAGGTCAGAAATGAGCACGTGGGTGTGGCCTCTGACCAGTGCAGCACTGAGATGTGCAGGAGGGGTGTTGGCTGAAGTACACTGAAGACTGTGTGAGATCATGTTAAGCCAGGGCTCCAATCTGCTGCTGTTGTTTCTTCTGTCGTTTATCTGACCTTATCTGGTCTTAGACTCCTGACTACCTGTAAAATGACACATTAGGCAATCCAGAATGAGCACTTGCACACTTGCCTATCCTCCAGAGAACGTGATGTTTTAAAGTGATTTATTATTTTAATGTAAAATGAGCCATGATTACTTCAGGTTTCATTTTTGTCAATGTCTCTTTCTCTTCCTCTAGCTGTTTGTAGGAATAGCTGAAGGCGCAGCCCTTTTTCTTACAGCGTGCATTAGATGTGTGTGTGTGTTGGTGGAGGGGGCTATACGGCTGGTGTGTGTGAGTGTGTGTGTTGGTGGAGGGGGCTATGCGGCTGGTGTGTGTGTGTGTGTGTGTGTGGTGGAGGAGGAGGGGGCTATACGGCTGGTGTGTGTGAGTGTGTGTGTTGGTGGAGGGGGCTATGTGCCTGGTGTGTGTGTGTGTGTGGTGGTGGTGGTGGAGGAGGAGGGGGCTATACGGCTGGTGTGTGTGTATGTGTGCGTGTGTGTGTGTTGGCGGAGGTGGCTGTGCGTCTGGTGTGCGTGCGTGTGTGTGTGTTGGCGGAGGTGGCTATGCGTCTGGTGTGTGTGCGTGAATGTGTGCGTGCGTATGCAGTGGAGGGTATTGGTGTAGAGCTTCAGGCAGCGGCGCGTCTCCTACACTGCAGTTTCCCGCTGTCAGCCGCTCGCTGCAGGTCGCCGTGACGACGCACGCACAGGCCAACGTGTGCCCGCACATGCACGCACATGCCCGAAGTTTCGCTCGGTTCTGTGGCCTCCGGCTACATGCAAGCACAGAGTACCAACCGCCAGCGCTGCCAGCTAGCATAGGCCTGCCTTTCTGTCAACGCTTAACGCTAGCAGTCCTGGCTGCTTCCACCATGCAGCGCCACACAGAACGCTCTGTTTTGCCTGCTAGCTCGCTCACCGCTAGCTGCCTGTGGAGAAGGACCGAGTGAGAGATTCAGAAAGGATCGCAATCGATGAAGTGTCTGTAAATGTGCAGGGAGAGCTCAGGCAAGCACTCTGCTGAGGCTTGTGAACGGAACTCTCGTTCCATCTCCACCTCTCTTTCCCCCTGCCTCTTCCTCTGTTCTTTCTTTTCAGTCTTCCAGTCGTTCTCAGGACTCTGTTCCCCCCTTGCCCCCCCCCCCCCCCCACCCAGCTCTCCCTCTCTCAAACTCCACGCTCTCTGTGACCCCCGCCCAGGCCATGTGTCAGGGCGCTGTCACAGTAAGACCCTGGAGTCAGAGTCTCTCTTTCCCCCCTGCTCTTAGTCTGCTCACCTGTTTGTAGGGATCAGTGTGAGCAGCGGCGACTGAGCGATGACCTCATCGAGCGCTGTGTCCCACACAGCTGGAAACCCTCCCCGCCCCCCCCAGCAGGGGTCTAAATATAGCGCCACGCTCATAAACGCGCAGTACGCGCCACCAAGCCATTTTCACTCGCAGCCAATGAAACGTTCTCCCTCCGTTTCCTTTCAGTCTCACTCGGAGTCCAAGGCGGGGGAGCGTCCCAGCATGCCGCGGTGCCGGAACTCGGTCGCCACGACGGCGGACGAGCAGCCGCACATCGGCAACTACCGGCTGCTGAAGACCATCGGCAAGGGCAACTTCGCCAAGGTGAAGCTGGCCCGGCACGTGCTCACCGGGAAGGAGGTGAGGCCCGACCGTCGCCGTGGGGAAGCGGTAACGTGGCAACACTGCGGGGACTTGTGAGGGCCAAGGTCAGGTTTCTCTGTGCAGAGGCCTCTGGCTCAGCTGACCTGCTGGAAAGCAGATAGCCTGAGTGTTTCCTGAGGTCAGAGGTCAAATGCAGTGGAAAATTGTGCATTTCTTTCCTTTACAGAGGTAAAAATAAATACGGTCCCTGCTTTTTATGGCTACTTTTCTCAGAGTGTTTCCGGCCAGGCTCGTGTCCCATCGTTAGCAGGCCACAAGAGGCGACCTGTTCCATCGTGAGAGGGGGTGTGGACGAGCCATATGCTGACCTTCTGTCTCATAGCAAACCATTCACCGTTCGTTAGCGTGAACATGTTCGATGTCTCAGTCCACATAAAATGCTTCACTCTGTAATATGGCAGCACGAAAACACCTGCTGCTTTCAACTTGAAAATGAGCACTCTTCTTAGAAGGTGGAATTAGGTTCTGAAAACTTTCTGAATGCATTAAATGATTGGGGCGTTATGTATTTTTGTATAATTGGGTATTTTCAGACAACCAGTGAAAAGTAGTGTAGCTATAGCGGGCCCACTGTATTGCATGACTGCTTATTGAGGGATTTAATTTGTCACTGGTACAGCCAATAAATGAATGCAATGTTTCCTCTGCAGTTGATCCTGGCCAAAGTATTCTCTCAGAGAGAAAACAATATGGCTGTGATAGATTTGTTTAAGAGTAAGTCACATAAAGGTTAATCAACGTTTATTAAATATTACCTCCTTATCATCCTGGCCTTATGCATCTGCTTCTGAACCGGCTTCTCTCCTGTAATCCAGAGGTTTTAAGAAAGTAATGGAGAAAATGTGCATAGCTGTTATGTATGAAGACAGAAAGCCTATGTAAAACCTGACTTAAAAAAAGTATTCCTTTTGTTGTAGCTCATTCAGCCAAAAACTGTGGTATTGGAACTTTATTCTTCATCTTAAATACTTAGATGCATTTGAAGTTGAATTAATAATGAACCTAAACCTGTTCTCTGTCACACCCATTTCCATTCTCTCACCACTGTCTTTTCTCTGTTCTATCTTGGTAACACTCCTCCTCATTCTGCCTGTTGTGAGCATTCTACAATTACCATGGCAACAACTAAGCTACATTTAGCATAGCGTTCCAGATTTACCTTTCGGTGAGTTCTGCCTGGCCAGTTATACGGATTCACATACGGAAGCAGTATGTGTTCAGGAGCAAGCACACTCCCTTTTTCATTCTGCGAATGGCGATTTGTTCAGTGTCGTAGTGCGTTAAGGAGGAAGCCGAGGTTTCGCTTTTATTGTTTAGAGTTTAGCGGAGTTCTGTTTAGGCACAGACACCGTGCTCGCCCCCCCCCAGCACTCTGTCTGTTTATCAGTACATGTGATTCATCCTGGCAGGACACGCGCGTACAGTGCGTTGGCACCGACGGCGATACACACCCACACACGCCCGCGCACACACTCGAGTTTCTTTTCTGGTGGACTCGGAGGGCCGACGCGGGGCTTTCTCGACGCTCCGCAGTCCACATTCACCGTCCTTCAGAATGCCAGAACTGACTCACAGCATTGGATTCAATTCAGTTACATCAGTCGCTGGGGAAACTGTGAGTCTAGTGTTATTTTAGTATAGTGAGTCTTGTCGTGAGCCTACTTATTAACGCTCTGACATCTTCCCATGCACTCGACTGCTTTCACAGCCACCAGGGCAAGGAGGAAACCCGCAGACTCTGAACTCTACTCCAGAGTGAAACCAGGAAACAAACCTTTAAACGCGTAGCTGTGGGTTTCCTGGTTTTCAGCCTCTCCCCTGATAGGGCACGTCGGCCTGGATAAGCAGTGCTGGCGAATGAAGCGGTTTGCTGAACGCGAGAAGAGTGGAGCTGTGTGTTTGCCTGGCCCGCTCAGCTCCGCTCAGCGTCTCCATGGTAAACACTCCCCGCCCCGCGTTCAGCCGGCTCAACACTGGGCCCTGTGTCGCCCTGTTGTTTCGGTCATCCAGTCTGTCAATGTGTGACTGCGTGGTGCCTGACACGCCGATAACGCTCCACGTGAGAGAGGCGGGGGGGGGGGGGAGACCAGGGGGAGAGAACGAGGGGGAGGGGCTGGGGGAGAAGTTACTGGAGCATAAACACGGCGTTTATGAAACGGCTAATTAAAAGGCCAGCGTCTTTACGGCGGGCTGAGTGTTCTCAGGATCAGAAGAGATTCCGAGTCACCGTAGTGCCACCCTAATCGCTGGCACGATGACGCCATATCATTGCAGTTTAATTACTCACGTGCCAGGCAGACAGGATTATGCTGGGTGACTGCACGCAGTTTGCATTTTGCGTGTCATCCATCCGCAGAGCTGGACCTTTACCGAGGTTATTCCGGTTATGCGTCTAGCTCCAGGGTACGGCAGTCAGGGCCCCTGCCAGGACAGGAACGTCTGATCTTCTGCTTTTAGTTTCAGTTCCTTAACTTCTCGTTTCATGCTACATTTTGCTGTGTCCTGTTGTGCTGCTCTCTAGCCCTCTACTGCACTCTCCATCTTACACATGATCTGTTGCGCAGCGTTTGTACCTTATGTGATGTGTTGAGCATGTATGTGGCACTACGGAGCACACTTTGATAAACAATCATATAATTTTTCCCACCCCTAAGGATTCGTCGTACACCAGAGAGTGGGGAAGGCATTTTCTCTCAGACTGTGGAATGTCTTGTCTTTTTCACTGATTGACTGTATTGGTATTTTCTTGCTTAGAATGACATTCAATTGTCTTCCAGGTGGCAGTGAAAATTATAGATAAGACTCAGCTGAATTCCTCCAGTCTCCAGAAGGTGAGTTCATGATTTCCCGCCCATAGTGTATCAGTCTGTGCAGGTTTTATTTGACAAATGTTACACGTTTAGCAGGAACATTCCTCTGCCCATCAAACTTAATAAAATAGTCTATATTTCAGTGAACTGGCAGATGTGCTTTGGTTTAATAGTTTGCATGTAGATATAGTCCCGGTAGGGTCAGTTCACTGCTTTTGAGAGGCAAATCTGACCTTCAATTTTTTGTGCCCGGACAGTTATGAACCGGTTTTCACCATCGATGCCTTTATCTGAAACAAAGTAAAAAAAATTTAAAAAAATAAAAATGTGGCTGTGTAACAGTTTGCAGCTCAAGATGTGGTTTGTGAATGAGAAGTAGCCGAGGAGGAAGGATGACGGCAGTGTCTGATGTGAGACCCACGTCTCTTTATAAACAGACACGGCTCATCTCTGTCCACCCGCCCCCCCTCTGATCCGGCACGGGCTCTGCCGCTTCTCTGTCCCACGGGGGCTGTGGGATAGCACAGGGCTAATTACAGGAAGTGAGGCTCAAAGACTTCCTGCTGTGAGGGGCTGGGAGGGGTTATTCCCTGCTTTGACATACTTGTGTCTCTTTTCCCGAAAGCCAGACCACAGACACACGCGCCCAATTGGGCTGTCCCTAGTGTGGTAATCTGCTCGTGTGTGATACGAGTTTGTCTGGCATAAAAACCCATTCCACTATTGTTACGATCCCGTTTACTTTGGTTTTGGAAATGGGGGTCCTCGTGTCCCCTTCGTGCTGTGGAGCCATCATAGTTTAAGCACAGAGGGTCTGTGTCCCCCCTCCTGCCATGCTTGAATTTCCGTTGGAGCGCTGGCAGACTTGTCCTTCGTGGCCTGTGGCTGTGGAACTGCCAGATGGATGTGTGCTTCAGGAATACCAGTGTTTATGAGTAACGTCAATGAAGGGATTACAGGACTCAAATGAAGATCTCTGGCATGTTGTGAGGATATTGGGTAGTTCTCTGGCAGGAAAGATGGCTCAGTTATTCACTCTGTAAGACTAACGGAAACACATTCAGGTTTATTTAACATCCCTGTGCAGCACGGCCCAACACAAGAACTAGAGTTATTAAGGACAAAAGTATGAAGTATGCAGGCATTAATAAATGCATATTGATTTAGTAGCCTATATCATTTTATTTTGCATTATGCAGTGGATGTGCAAATTGACATATTGGTGGTAAACATCTTTGTTTGTAAAAATAACATTTTTACAGTGTACATTTATATGCATTTGGGCATTTTGAACCATATTGTTTTCAAGATGACTGTTATACCACCAAAACGCATTTTCCATATGTTGTGAACTATGGGGGGAATGTTTCATGCGATGATGTTTCTTGGGCTACGTTTACACTGCAGGTCTTCATGGCCAGTTTCGATTTTTTGGCGATAGCCAATGTTTTTGACTGCCTGTTTATATTTGCTTTTAAAAGTGACCCATATCCGATACCTGTGTTTACACGGTTTATACTTGAAACACCCCACATTCTCGTACGAGGGCTTGGTTACCGATATGACAGTAAACAACCACATCGCCACGGCCATATCGCCATCTACAGTGGACACAAAATGAGACAGAAATAACAATTCATGCTTTTTGAAGCATCTTAGGTCCACAACGAACATCCCCTGTATTTTGGCCTATACCGATTTTTTGCCCCACATACTTAAAAGGACCTAACCTGAGTATTCGCCACTGGACAGGCAGTGTAAACGTGGCCTTGGACATGGGCATCTCAGATGTGCAGTCTGATGTACATAACTCTGTCCAGAACGACACACCCACGGACTCTCATCCAGACAGGCAGTACTGAACCTGATGGGTGAAATTTTAGTGTGCAGTTTGTCTTCATGCTAATGAACCTGTTTATGCAGTGTTAAACAGACTTGTATGCACAGCAAGGGCACAGACACGCATGCGCACACAAGCTCACACGCACACACACGCACACACACACAGCACAGGCACACACACACACACTCACACTCAGGCACACACGCACACACACACACACTCAGGCACACGCACACACACACGCGCACACACACACACACACACACACACAGGCACACACATAAATCACTGCGTTTTTTTTCTCTCCCCCTCTGTGCTCCACAGCTGTTCCGGGAAGTGAGAATCATGAAGCTGTTGAATCATCCTAATATAGGTGAGTGCCTGCAGGTCACGTGACCCCCGCGCGGCTCAGAGCGTTCTCCCGCGTTCTCCCACGTCCTGCGGCCGAGGCACCGCGCCGCGGCCTGTCGGTTAACCGCCGACGCCGAAGGTCTGCGGCCCCCATCCCCGTCTGTCCCCCTCTGCCGTTAAAACGACACGCTCGCGTGAAGCCGCTTTTCAGAACCCCGGCTTTGAGGAAGGCCAATTCAGATAATCTCACCGCAGGTTCTATTGTGCCGGCTGCAGCAGAGTGGGTTCAGCTGGAAATATTGGTTAATTATAGAGTCAGATCTCGCACCTCATGAACATAAAAGACGGGGTAATTGTTAAGGTCGCCTGAGAGCACATTGAAGATTCTGAAAACAGGTTGGGGAGGCTGCAGAATTCATTTAACTCTTCATATGGTATGTTCCTTATTTGACTAGATCAGAATTATGGCATTATGATTTTCTAAATGTAATTCTAAAATTTTGATGCAACACACAGATATAGAGGGGGGAAATATTATTAAGGACTATACAGTATATGGTGACTGTGTCGAAAGTAATTTGACCAGAATGCTGTATTGCGAGGTGGGATACTAGTGTGGGTACTGTGTGCCTTGCAGTCATCCCTTACAGAGATTTAGGGCTGCCCATTTGAACCTTTTTGTTTTTAAGTTTTTGTCAAGCAGTCAAGCCCAATAATAATAACTGAGCATGGGTATGACGGTAACTTGCTTCCCTGTTTCCCTTTGCAGTTAAATTATTTGAAGTCATAGAAACGGAGAAGACACTGTATCTGGTGATGGAGTATGCCAGTGGAGGTAAGCGTGCGTCTGGAAGCTGCAGAGGGGCGTGGTTGGGCTGTGAGGCTCCTCGCTCCCATTTCCGTCCGAGGGGCCTTAATTACACAAATCCAGTGATTTTGATCTTGACCAAATCTTGATTAAACTTGATAATAGTCTTAGCGTCTTCCTCTGTCCTTAGAAACTGGTGATGGAAAGAGTTACCGTGAGCTTCATAAGGTTTGGGACAAAGGCAAAAACTTTTCTTGATTTGGCTCTCTACTCCAAAATGTTTTGATTTGTATTCAAACAATTCACATGTAATTAAAGTGGGCATTCTCAGCTTTTATTTGAGTATATTTATGCACTTTGGTTTCACCGTGTAGAAATGACGTCACTTTTTATACATAGTCCCCCTTTTTTAGGGCACCATGATGTTTGGGGCATAGTAATGTTACGCAATTTACATTACGTTTATTTGGCAGAAGCTTTTATCCAAAGTGACGTAAAATAAGTGCATACCGAAGGTCATTGGAACAACTCCAAAACAAAGGTCCGATAAGGTACAATACTCATTATGTAACCGTTAACGCATTAAGTCCAGTTCACACACTAAGCAATAGGCTAGGTCAAAAAGTTATTGTAGGTCAAACTAGGAGGCATGACAACGAACTACAACATCAAGATAGCAATAGCAAGTGCAATATAAGTGCTGGATAGAGATACAAGTGGAACATGAAAGTGCTACAGGAACAAATTAGAAGGAATCAAATGATAAGAACAATCCAAGATTGGGTGTAATAGTCATTTTAGTACTTTGTCACTTATGCTTTGCATGCAGTGACTGCTTGAAGTCTGTGACCCATAGACATTTGGTGATGCTCTGCCAGGCCTGTGCTGCAGCCAGCTTCTGCTTGTTTTGGGGGCTAGTTGCCCTCAGTTTTATCTTCAGCATATGAAACGCATGTTCAACTGGGTTCAGATCAGGTGAATGACTTGGCCAGTCAAGAATTTGCCAGTTTTTAGCTTGGAAAAACTGTTGTTGCTTTAGCAGTATGTTTGCCTTGCTGTTCAATGAAGTGCCAACCAGTGAATGTTGAGACATTTGCTTGAACTTGAGCAGATAAGATGCTTCTGTACACTTCAGAATTCACTCTGATACTGCTATCTGCCGTTTATCGTCATTCAAGTCGACAAGTGAGCCGGTACCTGTGGGACCCAAACGTGCCCAAACCAGAACGCCCCTGCCATCCCTGTTTCACTGGTGGGAGGGGTGTGCTTTGGCTCTTGGGCAGTTCTTTTTGGCCTCCATACTTCGTCTCGCTGTCACTCTGCTACAAGTGAATCTTGATCTCATCTGTCCACAAGACCTTTTTTCAGAAATCTGATGGCTCCTTTAGATACTTTTTGACAAACTTTAACCTGGCCATCCTGTTTTGCAGCTAACTAGTGGTTTGCATCTTGCAATGCATCCTAGGTTGTTCTGTTCGTGAAATCCTCTGTGGACAGTAGTCACTGACACATACGTGTCTACCTCCTGGAGAGTGTTTCTGATCTGTCAGACAGGTGTATGGGGTTTTTTCTTCATTACGATGAGAATTCTTGTGTCATCAATTGTAGAGTTCTTCCTTGGCCAACCAGGCCCTTTGCGATTGCTGAGCTCGCCAGAGCTCTCTTCTTAATAATGTTAACAGTTGATTTTGGTAAGCCTAATGTTTGGGATATTTTTTTGACAGTTTTTATTTTTATTTCATGTTGAAACTAAATTGTGAAAATACCCTTAAATAAAAGCTTAGAATGTGCACTTTAACCACAGGTGAATTGTTTGATTGCAAATCAGAAATTGTGGAGCACAGAGCCAAATCAAGAAGGGAGGAAAAAAAGTCTTTGTCCCAAACAATATGGTGCTCACAGTATGTTTAATATTACTGTCCCACAACACTGAAAGGCTGAGGTCTTGCTGCAGTGCTTTGGTGTGATAATCCCTGTGCTTTTCCCCTCTGACACACTCTTGCTCCATCCCTCTTTCCTTCCTTCTCCTCCCCTTTTTCGCCTCTCCCTCCCTCAGGTGAAGTGTTCGATTACCTCGTAGCTCATGGGAGGATGAAAGAGAAGGAAGCCAGAGCCAAATTCAGACAAGTAAGGCCCTGCCTGGCATGAGTGTGTGTGTATGTGTGTGTGTGCGCGCGTGTGTGTGTGTGCACGCGCGTAGGCGTAGGCGTGTGCCCAAAAGCCTGTGGAAATGTATGTATGTGCGTGTCTGTTTAGGTGTCTCTGCATGCTGTGCGTATGTGGCAGTGCGTATGTGGCAGTGTGAAGGCCGTGCGAGCGCTGTGTTATTTATGCGCTAGCATGTGTAAATGTACACATTACAGCAGCCAGCAGCCTGGTCACGTGCTTAGCGAACATAGGGCTTCATTTACGGCTCCTATGCTGTTAAGCAATATGCTTAATGTTCAGCTGTCCGCGGGAGACCAGGCCAGTGCTGGCGTTCGTTCCTGACCCCGTGGGCCTTGTTTAATCGAGGCTGCTAGCTGAGTAGGGCATGACGTCACCCGTGGTTATGTGTCTGAATGAACCGCTTGCTCTATTAAAGCCAAACCAGTCTAATCCTGTGCGGTTCCTTTGCCTTTCTGTGACCTCTCTGCAGATTGTGTCAGCAGTGCAGTACTGTCACCAGAAGTGCATTGTCCACAGAGACCTAAAGGTGGGTGTGGGTGTGGGTGTGGGTGTGGTGGGGCGGGTGTAGAATTGTTTTAATCTCCTGCTCTTCCAGTTGCTTCTACATATTTCATTACTGTCATGTGGTCCTTGAAGACCCATGTGTGAAACCATTGTGGGATATCTCTAACCGTGTCACACGGGCACATGTTTGAAAGCCATAACAGGCCACGCATAGCAGTGTATCCTTGCATACTTGTCATGAGTGGTGTGCCATCGTGGAAGCTAGCTTGTCTCAGGTATCCATTTTCCTGGTAGAACTGTGGCCCGTGGCACGCACACGCACACACACACACACACACCATTTGGAGAGCGGCAGCATTTCCTCATCCTATTGCGCAAACTCAAAAGGATCATTCCAGTTGCGTGTGAATTGGTTCATATTCCCGTGCGGGGGAAAAAGGCCTGTGTGTCCAAGTCATCCGTGGCGGGCAGAAGCCCTGACGCATCGGGGGTGATTTTCCTGTCCGGTCCCACACAGGGAAGAGGCCAGAGAAACCGAAACGGCCAAGTAAGAACGGTAGTGAACCAGAACTTACGCAAGCTGGACTGCAGTTAAGCAGAGGCCTTTCCGTCAGGCTCCTACGCCTCCTGCGCAAACCCCCCCCCCCCCCCCCCCCCAGTGTCTCGGGCAAAGGCCGTGTTCCTCGGGATATAAACGTAGGGAGTGCCGCTCCAGCTCCAGCTAACCTTTGAACCAGCCAATAATATCGCCTCCAAGACTTCACGCGTTAGGCCCCGCTTACACCGCTCTGACGCAGAGAAACTGCTGCTTTTTTTCCTCCGTTTCTTTCATCAGGAATAGATTAGCGCTGTGCCCTGCTAGCGGCCTGCCCCCGCTGTAATCGCGCGGGGGTCGTGCTCCGTGCTGAACGCAGCGCTACGCACAGAGCTGTCCACACGGCCTGTCTGTCACTCCCATTTAGGGCGTGGCCTGAGCTCTCACTCTCTCTCTCTCTCTCTATTTCTTTCCCCTTCTCTCTCTCTCTGGCTTTCTCTCTCTCTCCCCCTCTCTCTCTCTCTGTCCCCCTCTCTCTCCTTCCCCCTGTCTCTCTCCTTTTCTCCCTCTCTTCCCCCCCCCCTCTCTGGATTTGCACAGTCCTTCAGTCTGGCTCGTACAGCCAGGGCCTCCCTCTGTGCTACAATCACTCCGCTCGCAGGGAAGGCGATTTGCAAAAACTTCAAAACCGAGAGGTTTTCGAACCGTCTCCGGAATACCATGGCAACCCATTGTGCCTACCCTCGGAAGTTCATTTCGTTCCGGCGCATAATGACTTCTGCTCCGTGCTTTCTCACAGCGTGGAAAGTTTTATGTGCTCAGGTATACAGTGTTATTAAATGGGGCCGCAGCTATTAACCGGCTCCAGCCTCAGGAGCTCGGTGTGACATTGTTCATTTCCACCCTCAGTACAAATTGCGCAACCGGCAAGAGAAATAAAGACAGGGAGAGTTTTACTGATGAGTTCTGCTTAATTGACCAAAACGTATAAACAAATGGACAAAAAGAGAATATTTAATAATAGAATATAAAGGACAAAACTAAGAAACTTAGAGGAACAAGGCTCAGGTTGAAAGGGTCACATTTACAGGCAGTTTATTTTTACGCTTCTTGTGGCGCTTTGAGCTGTCACTTTAGTCAGGGGGTATTTTGAATTTCCTTTCTATACTGTCATGGGCATTATAAATATTAAACTTCCAACAGGCTTCCTCTTCTCCCCAAACCAAATTATCTGCTAGATACAGAGACGCAACTTAAGGTTTTGGTTTGGTTTAACTTGCATTAGGATTTTTAACCAAGATAACTTGTAAACCGTTATAACCGTGAAATGTATGTGCCTGTCTCACGGCACTCCCTTTTTCTCCTCCTCCCTACCCAGGCAGAGAACCTCCTCCTGGACGCAGACATGAACATCAAGATCGCCGACTTCGGCTTCAGTAACGAGTTCACTCTGGGGAACAAGCTGGACACGTTCTGCGGGAGCCCCCCCTACGCCGCGCCCGAGCTCTTCCAGGGCAAGAAGTACGACGGGCCCGAGGTGGACGTGTGGAGCCTGGGCGTCATCCTCTACACGCTGGTCAGCGGCTCGCTGCCCTTCGACGGGCAGAACCTGAAGGTGCGGAGGAAAGGGAAGGGGAGCCGTTAGAGGGGGGAGTCATTCGTTGGTGGAGGCACAAGTCTTAACCCTGCATTTTCTCTTTCCTCTTACTCTGCCCTCCTGCACCTCTCCCTCTGTACTTCTTTGCCCCTCCCACTATTGCTCTATGCCCCCTCCCACTGCCCTTATTTGTCTGTCCCACGGTCCTTCATTGCCCCTCCTACTGCCCCTTCGTTGCCCTGCCCACTACCCTGCTTTGCCCCTCCCAATGTCTCCATTTGCCCCTCCCACTGTACCTCTTTTCTCCTCCCACGGTCTCTCTCTGTCCCTCTTTGCCCCTCCCACTCCCTCCCTTTGCCCCTCCCACTGCCCTGCCCCCAGGAGCTGCGTGAGCGTGTGCTGAGAGGGAAGTACAGGATTCCCTTCTACATGTCCACAGACTGCGAGAACCTGCTCAAGAAATTCCTCATCCTCAACCCTTCCAAGAGGGGCAGCCTGGAGGTCAGTGCCCTCTTCCTCTGTTTAGTGACATCCTAATTATCTTCTCTCTGTCACAACATAATTATCTTGCTATTCTCTTGCCTCCCCTGCACGCTAACCATTTCTACTTTTTCTCTGCACAGTGGTATCCTAATTGTAGCTCTGATCTTCTTACATTAGATGAAATTACATTTCAGCATGTAGCAGATGCTCTTAACCAGAGTGATTTGCACAGATTACATTTTTGCATACGATCCGTGTGGACGGCTCGATGTTTTACTGAAGCCGTTCTGGTTCGTGCTTTTCTCATGGGTACCGCGGCAGCACCTGAGCCGGGAACCAAACCCACAACCTTTGAGTTACCAGCCCACTTCCCTAACCGCTGTACTGCACAATTTATTACCTGCTCTGTACTATGATGTCATAGTTTTCCAGCTTACCTGCCCAGCTCATTAGCATAATGGCCTGACTGTCTGCTCTACCGGTCACGCTGGTTTTCCGACTGCACACCGCTCCTGAAACACACTGCACACAGCTCCTGAAACACACTGCACACAGCTCCTGAAACACACTGCACACTGCTCCTGAAACACACTGCACACAGCTCCTGAAACACACTGCACACAGCTCCTGAAACACACTGCACACAGCTCCTGAAACACACTGCACACAGCTCCTGAAACACACTGCACACAGCTCCTGAAACACACTGCACACAGCTCCTGAAACACACTGCACACAGCTCCTGAAACACACTGCACACCGCTCCTGAAACACGCTGCACACAGCTCCTGAAACACACTGCACACAGCTCCTGAAACACACTGCACACCGCTCCTGAAACACGCTGCACACAGCTCCTGAAACATGCTGCACACAGCTCCTGAAACACACTGCACACCGCTCCTGAAACACACTGCACACAGCTCCTGAAACACACTGTACACAGCTCTGCTCTCTGAGGCCAGCTCCTGAAACACACTGCACACTGCTCCTGAAACACACTGCACACAGCTCCTGAAACACACTGCACACTGCTCCTGAAACACACTGCACACAGCTCCTGAAACGCACTGCACACAGCTCCTGAAACACACTGCACACTGCTCCTGAAACACACTGCACACAGCTCCTGAAACACACTGCACACAGCTCCTGAAACACACTGCACACTGCTCCTGAAACACACTGTACACCGCTCCTGAAACACACTGCACACAGCTCTGCTCTCTGAGCCCAGCTCCTGAAACGCACTGCACACAGCTCCTGAAACACACTGCACACCGCTCCTGAAACACACTGCACACAGCTCTGCTCTCTGAGCCCAGCTCCTGAAACACACTGCACACAGCTCCTGAAACACACTGCACACCGCTCCTGAAACACACTGCACACAGCTCTGCTCTCTGAGCCCAGCTCCTGAAACACACTGCACACAGCTCCTGAAATACACTGCACACCGCTGTGCTGTCTGAGCCCAGCTCCTGAAACGCACTGCACACAGCTCCTGAAACACACTGTACACAGCTCTGCTCTCTGAGCCCAGCTCCTGAAACACACTGCACACAGCTCGTGAAACACACTGCACACAGCTCCTCAAACACACTGCACACAGCTCTGCTCTCTGAGCCCAGCTCCTGAAACACACTGCACACAGCTCCTGAAACACGCTGCACACAGCTCCTGAAACACACTGCACACAGCTCCTGAAACACACTGCACACAGCTCCTGAAACACACTGCACACAGCTCCTGAAACACGCTGCACACAGCTCCTGAAACACACTGCACACAGCTCCTGAAATACACTGCACACCGCTGTGCTGTCTGAGCCCAGCTCCTGAAACACACTGCACACAGCTCCTGAAACACACTGCACACAGCTCTGCTCTCTGAGCCCAGCTCCTGAAACACTGCGTGTCTCTGTAGGGAGTGACAGGTTTCATTAGCCTCTCCAGCGCTTTGTGTGACTGGAGTCTAATGAGTCTGAGCCTCCCCGGCTCTCCTGCTGCTCCATTCCCTCTCTCCCGTCTCCCTTTCTCTTCTCTGTGCCGTTCCTCTCCTTCTCAACTCTCCCCTCTGTCCGTCTTTCTCTTTTTCTGTGCACTTTCTCATTTCTTCCTCAATGCTTCGTCTGTCTCTTTCTTTGTCTCTCCCTGCTCTCGCGCTTCCCTTCGCTATCACTCTCTTCACTCCATCTCTCTCTCCATCTCTTTCATTCTCTGCCTGTCTTTCTCATTCTTTTCTCTCTCTCTTCTCACTCCATCTCTCTCCCTCTCTCTGGCTCTGTCTGTGATTGGTCCAGCAGCAGATAATGAGGGACCGCTGGATGAACGTGGGCCACGAGGACGAGGAGCTGAAGCCGTACGTGGAGCCGCAGCCCGACTACAAGGACCCCAAGAGGACAGGTGAGGGTCCCTGCCGGCAGCAGCAGGGGGCGCTCCTCAGGGCGCGGCCCGTACTGTTAAGGGAATAAAGGAGCGGTGGGTCAGTGCGTTTAATATGGTCTTCCCTTGATTTAGGCTTGTGTCAGTGTGGCTCCTGTACACATCTGTTCTGGCTGCATCCGTGACTCTGTGATTGTGCCTTTATGCCTACTTCCTCTTCCTGCCTAATCTTGACTGTCCTAGGATCCTGCATATGTGCGTGCAGTTCCCCGGCCTGTTTGGTCTTTTTATGATGATAATAAAATATAAATTGTTTTAAAATCACTGGGTAGCTGTTTAGTCGTAGAAAGTTGCAGATCGTGACCCATCTTTAGCTTGGTGTAATTGTGTGTGTGAGTGCATGTGCGTGAGAGTGCATGTGTGCATGTGTACACGGCTCATGTTGTGAGTGAATGATCATGTTTCTCTGTCCTCCTCAGATATAATGTTGCAGATGGGCTACTCTCAGGAGGAGATCCAGGACTCTCTTGTCAACCAAAAATACAACGAAGTCATGGCCACATATCTGCTGTTGGACTATAGGAACTCAGAGGTACAGGGCAATACGGATACACACACCCGCATAATACACACACACACGCACACAATACACACACACACGCACACCATCTGGTCACATATTTGCTGCTGGTCTATGGGTCCTCAAAGACAACAATTAACTCATTTACATACCTGCAACCTCCTGTGCACAACAGCACATATACGCATAGCGTACGCACACACATGCAGCACAGACACACACACGCTGCACATACATGCAGCACACACACTCAGCACCCACCCTCAGCACATGATAGAATTACCTGTACACCAGACACTGGTGTTATGTAATGTGCTGACAGGGGAAGTAAAACATTTTATCCTCCCTGTGTCCACGTTCTCCCTCTCAGCTGGACGAGGGCACCAACTTATCAATAAAACCCCGCCCTGGAAGCGACCTCACAAACAGCAGCGTCCAATCGCCTCCTCACAAGGTACAGCGCAGTGTCTCATCCAGCCAGAAGCCCCGCAGAGCCACAGACCAAGGTGAGCCCGAGAACAGCCGCGGGGGGGTTGCCGTGGATACCGTGTGCACTGGAGCGCGACGCCAGCCGTCTGAAGTAAAAGTCTCACGAGAGTCTTCTCCGCTCTGTCCCTCAGGCTCCTCCTCCTACTCCAAGCGCTCCCAGGGGGACAGTAAGCACACTGCAGAGGATTCTGGGAGGAAAGGTTCCGGCAGCTCAGCCAAAGTGCCCCCCAGCCCGCTTTCCTCAGTCGACCGAAAGAAGACCACTCCCACCCCCTCCACCGTGAGTGCAGGCAGGACCGAGCCGAGCGGCCTGAACGTCCCAGCCAGGCCGGCGTCAGTAACACCCCCTCTCACCCCCCCTTCTCACTTACAGAACAGCATCCTGTCCACCGGTACGAGTCGGAGCCGCAACTCGCCCCTCGTGGAGAGAGCTCTGCTGGGCCAGGGGGTGCAGAACGGCAAGGACAGGTAGGCCTCGGCACCGCCCCGCGACTCGGGAGGGAAGCGCAGCGAGGCTCGGGTCCTGTGGAGAGCGCGTGTCACCGCAGGGGGGCGCCTGGCTGCAGCGCTGCGTGATTAATGCAGCCGCGCTGCGTTAGCTCAGCTTGCTAACACCGCCGTGTGCAGGCTGCTGCGTCCGTAGGCCCAGCACACAGCCCATAGGCCGGCGGCAGCTCCTACCAGCAGGGGCTGCGGCCAGGGGGTTGGGAATCTGCTGGGCCAGATCAGTGACGCCTGCTGGATTGGGGACACGGTTCCCCAGCAGAGGCCCTACTGCGGGGTTGCCCAGCTCGGTTGCTGGAGATCTACTACCCTGTAGATTCTCACTCCAACCCTAACAATGCACACCTCTTTGAACAGCTAGAGATCCCGTTGAGCTGCTAATTAGTAGAATCAGGTGTGCCAAATTAGGGCTGAAATGGAAGCTACGGGACTGTAGATCTCCTGGAACAGGGCTGGGCAGCCCTGCCCTAGTGGTACATGTGCTCAGTATACACATACACTATACACAGAGGTACGCGCACACAACACACACTCACAGACCTGCGTACCCACACTCGCACAAAGACGACATATCACTCTAAAGCGCACATACGAATGAATTTGCTGGCCTTGGCAAATATTTTATGCGCATGCAAAGCACTGTATGTATAATACTGCACATGCAGATACACACACATTGTTCTGTGCTAATGTACGTACATGACTCTCAGGACCACAACATCCTGCTTAAGCCTTGTTGACCCTGGGGGACGGATTGGCAGCTCTTAATCAGGGATTTGCGACACTCATCCGGATGGGCTGAAGAGTTAATGAAAGGAGGAGAGACCGAGTGCAGGGCAGAAAGTCTCACTCCTGGAGCAGGAACGAAGAGCTGGTCCTGGCCAAATCAGAAGCACCCAATCACAGCTCACCGTGCGGAACAATCCTCCCAACACAGCTGGCAGAACGCTTTCTAGTGTCTCGTGTGCATGTGTCCCATCTCTCCCCTCCAGGGCTCCAGGAGCACGTTCATAGTGCGTTCATGTTAACTGGCATGTCCGTACAGAGTGCCTATACAGGGAAACACTCAGATACACTCGTTCACTCACTCACTCTGTCACACACTCCCTCCCTCCCTCCGTAACGCACTCACTCGCTCCTTCACGCACTTTCTATGTCACTCTCTCTCCTCCAACCCTCTTTTTTTACCCAGCTCACTTTATCCCTCTCTCAGCTCACTCTCCTTCCTCCCCTGTGACTCTCACACCATGTCTCCACTAACTGCCCTCCCTCTCATCTCACTGTTAACTGCTCCCTCTCCTCCCTCCTGTACTCTTCTTCTCCCACAATGCACTTCTCTCCCAAGGGTGGGTTGGGGAAATGGTCCAAATGGTCTGGCTTCATTATAACGATCCCTTTCTGCAACAAAAAACCTACTGTAGACATCCCAGAGTACACTCCAAAAGTCAATTTGTCAGTCGGTTGATGAGAATACGGTGTCCTTTTGTGGACATTATACAGTATTCTCAAATCCATGTGTGGTGTGCACTGTTGGTATTGAAGTTGTCCTAGACTCTACCCTGCCTCCCAATCCTTGCCTGTTTTGCCCTGGCCTTTCCCCATTCTGTTGTACATACAGAAAATCCGGTGAACTGCTCCAAGTCCTGTGGGGGTTCGTTATACTGAAGTCAGACAAATATGCAGCACTATATACGCACACATGCACACGCAAACATATACCGGCTTGAAGGTGTGTACATATGCATGTGCTGTGTGCTACACTCATTCATATTTAATATTCATGTTTGTGTATGGATTGTGCAGCTGGCGTACAGGGCTGGTGCTGTACAGAGACCATGTATGCTTAGCAGGTAATGGGCGCCATTTCCTCAGGAAATAGGACGGCCTTGAATCTCATTGAGTATGCACATAAAGCGTTGGGACGCACTCTGGTGTGAAGTGTAAAAGCGGTAGTCACGTGAGCTGGCCGCTGGTTTCTGTACAGCAGGGCCTCGTACGCCTTCAGCAGGACTTGTGGCGTTTCTGTGCTCTAACAAGACATTTTCCAGGCGTTTGTTTCATTAATGGGCATCGTTGGACTCCCTTTACCCACACGCGTGTGCAAACACGCGCACATTAATGTTCGGGTGATGTGTCTACTCGATTCAATGCACTCTTCTTATAAGAAACGCCGGGATGCGTTGGTTATTTACAGAGATTAAAATTTGGACGGATCATCGCGAAAGCTCGCATAATCCTTCCACTTCATTACAGCTGCCAGTGAGTCAATAAATGGTTTCTAATGAGGGTAGGAAGGTGTGATTCTTATAGGAGGAGTGCATTGGCGAGGTTTGCTTCTGTGTTTTAATACCGTCTTAATCTTCCATTTGCATTATTGTCTGTTCTTTTTTCAGCTGTGTGGTTTATCTCACGTTAGCCGCTTTTCTCCCCAGAGTGCCTTTCATAACCGATCCTCCACCGCGGCTCTGTTTCACGCGATGTGTAACCCGTGTACTGTATTAACCCCCTGTGCGCCCTGACATCCTGTTCATTTCTGCCTGCCGCGGCCATGGCTGTGTGTAACGGTTAACAAAGGCTGTTTTGTTTTTGTGAGGTTCTTGTGTCTCTCCCTCTTCCTCCCTTTCTTTGCCTCCTGAGCGTCTCTTCTGTGTGCAGAACTAACGCGTTAAAGGGGTTACGCAGGCTCGTGATGGAAACGTGCACGGTGACTCTGTCGGTGGGGTTTTCCACTGGTTTTAATAGGCTCAGTGTTTTGGGTCTTCCTCACAAAGGCGATGGTGTGTTGTCCTTCCATCGAGAGTCTGTGTAACCCCTTCAACAGGCTGTGTTTCTGTGCTGTGTGTTTTCCTTGCATGTGGGTGCTGTGTAGTGTTGTCCCTGTGTGTGTGTGTTGTGTTGTTCCTGTGTGTGTAGTGTTTTCCCTGTGTGTGTGTGTGTGTGTGTGTGTGTGTGTGTGTGTGGGCGCTATGTGTGTAGTGCTGTCCCTGTGTGTGTGGTGTTTTCCCTGTGTGTGTGTGTGTGTGTGTGTGGGCGCTATGTGTGTAGTGCTGTCCCTGTGTGTGTGGTGTTTTCCCTGTGTGTGTGTGTGTGTGTGTGTGGGCACTATGTGTGTAGTGCTGTCCCTGTGTGTGTAGTGTTTTCCCTGTGTGTGTGTGTGTAGTGTTGTCCCTGTATGTGTAGTGTTTTCCCTGTGTGTGTGTGTGTGTGTGTGTGTGTGTGTGTGTGTGGGCGCTATGTAGTGGTGTCCCTGTGTGTGTGTAGTGTTGTCCCTGTATGTGTAGTGTTTTCCCTGTGTGTGCATGCGCGTGTGTGTGCTGCAGACTCCATGCTGCACTTCCTGTGTTGTGAAGTGTGTTGTTTTCCTCTTCGTTTCCCTCTGGCTGTGTGTTATGTCAGCGCTCTTCACCTGTCTGCCAGTGAGCGGTTAGCGTCCGCCGCGTGTCTGTGCGCTGTGCTGGACCACGTTCCTCCTGTTTCTCCCCCTCTGTCTCCACTTCTAACCCGAGGACCCCGCCCCCCCCCCTCGCGCCCCGCCTGGGTGAGGGGGGGCTATTGGTTTTCTCCCCCCAGCCTGAACACCCCCGGGTCCCGCGCCTCTACCGCCTCGGCAGCCGCTGTCCTCACCACCTCCTCCCGCCCCCGACACCACAAGTCCCTGTCCTCCTCCGCCCACCCCAGCCCCCCCGACCTGCACGCACATCGCACCAGGCAAGTGTGCCACAGCCAGGCTGAGGGCCCGGGGCGGAGAGAGAGAGGGATGGACAGATAGAGGGATAGGGGGATAGAGGTATAGACAGATGGAGTGATAGAGGGATAGGAGCAGAGCCAGGATGGCGATGGCGAATTACGTTCTCCAGTCTCTCCGTGAATGGTCTCTGAAATGAAGAGGGGTGGCAAGTTTGTAATTGAGCAGTTTGCAAGAAGAAGTCAAGAAAGGGGAAGAGAGATTATTATTTTTTATTTTTTTTTTGTAAATGGTAATGAGTGGGGTGAACCAGGATATTTTATACCAAGTTTTATATCATATTTTTTTGAAGGCCCGTCACCCGTGATGCTCCCTGTCCCCCCCCCCCCACCCCACCCCCAGTTGTACCCTGTCCAGTTGTCCCCAGCTGAGCTAGTCACTGCCCTGCTTATGTCATCCCCAGTGTTCACTGCCATTACATTTTCATGTTCCATCACCCCCCTGCCTCTAACCCTGCAGTAACAACAGTCTAACGGGGAGGCCTGCTCCACACTCACAGTTTAACAGAGACCTGCTCTACACTGTCAGTCTAACAGAGAGAGACTGGGTCTGCACTCCCAGTCTACCAGAGACACACTCTACACTCCCAGTCTAACAGAGAGACCTGCTCTACACTGTCAGTCTAACAGAGAGACCTGCTCTACACTGTCAGTCTAACAGAGAGACCTGCTCTACACTGTCAGTCTAACAGAGAGACCTGCTCTACACTGTCAGTCTAACAGAGAGAGACCGGGTCTACACTCCCAGTCTACCAGAGACACACTCTACACTCCCAGTCTAACAGTCCTGCTGCACAGCACTCTTATCCATTCCAGGTTTTTGCACACCTTACCCGACAGTATATGGCTTTTGTTATGAACAGCAAGTACAACACTCTTGGTCCTGAAGGCACAATTCTGTTCCTCTGGAATTTTCCAACCACAGAGTGCTTGATTTGAATGAGCCAATTTACTGGAAGTCCAAATGTATTTGCTTCTAAATTCCCTACATCCTTCACAGGATGATCAGTTTTTCACACAATGATGTAGAGCTCATAAATACTCAGCCTGTATATACAGCATGTAGAGATGTACAGTAGCAGGAAATAGCATTGCCACCGTGCAGAAAATAAAAGGCACAAAACACTCTTTTGTCTGTGCACTGAAAGGGCCCACACAGAATAATGCAACAGCCTGCCAGATCAATGGCTGGGCCAGAGCACGCCCACTTCTGATATTACCCCCTTCAAACAACAGAGAAACCTGCGAGTTCACACATACTCATCAGGAACTACGTGTCTTTCCAGCATCAGGGAAATACGGAGATTAAGATTCAGACCAAGAAGGGTAGAACATGTAGGTACAAAGCACACAGGGGTAGTGTACATAAGAAAACAATTATGTTACGGGCAAAACCCTTGCATCCGGTAACCTTTTCAAACACTAACATTTCTGAGTTTAAACCAGTGTGCCTCCCGTTGGAAAATCAGCAGGTCATATTGGATATTTCCACAGGAGCTGAGCAATTTGCTCCTCTAACCAGCGTGAAATTAGGTGCCTCCATAATTAATGTATAATGGAAATTTATTTGATAAATGAAAATGGCTTAAGGTCACAAATATTTTGGGCTTACAGTAATTGTCTGTTAAAATGCCCTTTTGTTGGATTGCCTTTCAACTTAAATTATTGCCCGTTTTCTTCTTTAACCAAAATTTACCCAATGTTTGACATCTTGCTAAATTTGGAAATTTTTACTGTCTTAGATTCTGTTGCATAAAAAATGGGTGGTATATTTAAGATGAGCTGTCTTGTGTTATAAACCCTTCTGGGCCTTAGTGCTGTTGGGACATTTGTGTTTCAATGCAAACACTTGGGTTATTCTGTCTGTCTGGCCCATGAGTGCAGAACTGTTTTTTTGTTTTTTTTGTGCTGCTGTGGCCGAAATGGTTAAAGGGGCAGTTCAACCAAAATGAAATTACGGTATATTTCCACATAACCGGAGTAGTATCTGTCCATCCAGATAGTTTAAAGTTTTCGAGATATTCGCCGCAGCTCAACCTGATAAAACGCGAGTCTATATTTATGTGGCCTCAAAGCGGCAAAAATGTAGTTTTCGAAAAGAACGTCTCTTTCCAAATATAATCCCGCAGTTACTCAAGAACATCCACAGATCTTCATTTGTTCACGGCTTCACCTGGAACTACTACTTCTACGCCGGCTGCAATAACTGCAAACTAGCGTAAAACTGGAGTGGTGACGTGACATTGCGGAAAGCGACCGTTTGTTGCAGTTTCAATATAGAAACTTATTAGCAATTTGTTGATTGAAACTTGCCGCGTATTTCAGTAGTCGCAGTAGTTTTAGATGAAACCGTTTACAAATTAAGCTCTGTTGATGTTCGTGGGTAACCGCGGGATTATATTTTGAAAGAGACGTTGCCGTTCAATATTTCGAATGTACATTTTTGGCGCTTTCAGGCCACTCGTCACATTTCCTTTAGAAACTGTCTGGATGGACAAATACTACTACTGGCAAGTGGAAACATACCTTCTTTTCATTTTGGGTGAACCGTCCCTGTGAGTAGTTGCATTTTAACTTAACTTCTGTAGGTGGTGTAGTTTAAATTCTTAAAAATATTATAATTTTGCTTTCAAAGTGTTTGCTTCATGAAACACTAAATCCTGTAACCACTACATGATAGATTAATTTACCTGGTTTCCGTGGTGACATTTGAGTGACATTTTTGACTAAATAAGGGCTGTATGTAGCCCGTCCTGATGGAGTGATGGTTAAGGCTGATCTATTGCATGCAGTGAGCTTGGGCTCTTCAGAACCTGGTTGGGGATCCCACACAGAAGGTATTGCGGCCAACACATAGTTTGTAGATACTGAGTTACATCTATACCTCCTAGCTCCTTCATGCATTATGCTGTTCAAGTGCCATATATACACAAATAGAGGTATATATGAGAATATATGTATACGTGTACATACATTGAATTTGTCACATGGATGCAGCTTTGTGACCCAATGTATATAAAAAATTAATTCAAAACATTGAATTACTTGATCAAAGAACATTAAGAAACCGAAAGCACAGACAATTCAGCTGAAGTACTGGTATGCATGTGCATCCTTTCTGTATGACAGTATGTTCAGTCGAGTTGTTCCCATGTGAAAAAATAGTATACTAAGCATACTTGATATCAACTTCAATTATGCTTCGTGTTGTTTAGTTTAAAATAGTATATTTCCGGTTTAGTTCAGCATACTGTATTTTCACATGGGTTATCCAGGAAGATGAGACTTTTCTCACTGAGCTGTGCAGGAGAATAGCAGACACAGGATGTGGCTGTGGACTGCGTGTGGCCACGTATACATATATTAGTATTGGTATCTCTTGTGTGGACTGCAGAGTGGGTAAGCGTGCTGTGCTGTGCCACTTGTCGGTGTGTGCCGCCTTGCCTGTGCTAGCGGTGTCTCTCTCGTGCGTCACCCTAGCACCGCAACGCAACAGGGTTTCCTGTGTCAGAAGTACGCCTCGAGCATTTTGAAGCGGCTATTTTCTGCTCGTGGTGATTATATGGTTATATGGGAGATTTAAAAGACTCGGAACCAGAGTCATTTGAGCCCTCCAAGGCTGCCAAGGGCTTTTACAGCAGTGCATCACTTTTTATATCAGTGCCCGCTTGGGGAAACAGACGCAGAATATTTTAAAGGAATTTGATTCCAATTCCAGTCTGCACACCACAAATCTGTCCACTGCAGCTCACATAGCATTCTCCTACCCCACCCTACCCCACCCCACCCCACACACAATACTGCCCAATGAGGATTTTAACTCGAGTTCCCGCTGACCCCACGTCCCCATAATGGCAAGTAGATTACATCACCCTGCCTTAGCTGTGCACACCATTAGCACCCTTTTCCCACAGTAAATCCCTTTATGTTAGCGTAGCCAAATCTCACCCCCGCCCAGTCTCCAGTCGCCGTTCCGCCTGGTCCTGTGCACGTCTTAGCCAGTTGGCGCTAGCGCCGTACGTTCTCCCTCAGAACCTAGCGTTAGCCGTCGCACCCCTGATCTGAAGTTTGACGTGCTGCTTGCCAGTACTGTTGTTGTTATCGTTCTAATAATTACTGCACTTGTGGTGATGTTGCTGTGTCTGTCGTTAGTGATTGTGCTCTTTCTCTCACTTGAAGTGTTTCATGAAAGAATTGTGTTTTTGAACTTTTTGTAAAAAGGTAAGTCAAATGTCATATTTCAGTAGTTAAAATGGTAACCATAGTTTTACTCTTGCGTAATGGTTTCAGTGCTTATATAGCATGTTATGTTGTTCAATTATGTAACAAATCCACCTGAATCAAGACAGAGCACAACATCTAAGGGCTAGAAAATACATCTGTTCTGCTTTCCTCTGTACTGACTATGCTCAGATTTAAGAAATCATCTCTCTTCCTGAGAAATGGCTTTAACGCTGTGAGACCCAGTACCTGCAATCCCACAATTATGGGACATTTAGCTAAACAACATGCTTTTAAAAAACAGGCAATTGTTCATTTCCAGTCACACAAATAACAAAGGTTCTGCATATTAATAAGGCTCCCTCTGTATTTGGGAATTTGTATACATTTCTTCATAGTGGTTTCTTGTATTGATTTTATAATCTGTAATCCTTACTGGTCCTCATCTGAATAGTCAGTCATCAAAGTTTCTTCAGCAATGCAGCCGTGCTCAGTTTAATGGCTATTAACAGGCTGTAGCTTGGGGATGACAGTATGATGTTGGATACTTCCCACTGCTGGCCATTTGACCCTCTTGGCACAGTTCTTGTGTTATTTGTGACTGGGACCCATGGGATTGCACTAGTGGGTAATGATGGATTAGCAGAGCAGATGCCCTCATTCAGGGCTCATTTCCAGCAGTATGCAGGAATCCCAGTCAAGACTACTTCATGCATAGGCCAGATATTGTACCAGTGTACCTGCCATAGAAATGAGTTAAAATTATTGTTCTTCATATGTATACACTTGCTTGCGTACATGCATACATACATGACCTGACTTCACAGAAGAGTTTGCTTGCTCTTGTCAGTGCATTGCAGTGGTTTGTGATGGGTTCAGTTTCCTGTGAATCAGCCATGGGTATGTGAGTAGAAAGCTGTATGAAGGGCTCCGTTGCTTAATGCTTATTAGTTTCATGTTCTCTCTACCCCTCTCCTCAAACATGGTTCCGTCCAGCAGCACTGCTTCTCAGAGGGTCCCAGGGGCGTCTCCCTCCGCCCACAACATCAGCAGCGCCACGGTGACGGACCGCACCAACTTCCCCAGGGGGGTGGCCAGCCGCAGCACCTTCCACGCCGGCCAGCAGAGGGCGACGCGGGACCAGCACGCCTCGGCCTACAACGGGCCCCCTGCCTCCCCCTCCCTCTCCCACGGGAACAGCCAGCCCCGCCGACCCGGAGCGTCGGGCATCTTCAGCAAGTTCACCTCCAAGTTTGTGCGCAGGTAAGGTGGAGACGGAGCGGGCGGATGGGTTCGCACGGAGGGTGGAGGGACAGCGCTGGTGGTGCTGGGGGTTTAGAGGGCGGGGAAAAGAGGTGGTGGGCTTAATGAAAGGAAGAGTGTGAGTGAGGTGTGTAACGGGCTGGTAACAGAGGGATGGGAGAGAAAGGAAACGATGGAGAAAGAGAACTGAATGCAGATCTGCCTGATCCTGGTAGACCAACACAGCTCACTCATTGGTGCTGGGTTACTGGCGGAAAGGGCTCTTGTGTATGGCGGGTATAGTTCTGAGGGCATCTTTATAACCCGTTTCTCATAAAGATGTGCTTTCCACCTCTTCTGTTTTCTGTTTATCAGAAGTGCTAAGGGGAAGTGAAAGTGCTTTTACCTGAGCCAATGGGAAGGCAGTGGCTCGTGTGTGACGAATTGATTTTCAGACCACATTCATCAGCCCTCTCCTGTTAAATCTGCATTTGAACAGATTAGTGGATTTAACAGCTGTTGGAGTGGTGGATTGTGGGTAATGGCCCCGCGATGCACTGGCGGTTGTGTCCGGCGCTCCACTCAAACTCCTGGCTGTTTCGCGGCGCAGAATTCAGGTTAAGCCGCGATCCTGCGAGCGCGCCTTCCCAACAGATCTAATATAAGAGCGATGTTTCACTGCAGGTCATCGCTCCCCTTGTCCCTTCTGAGCTCTTCTGTACTGCTGGGAGCTGGAAATGTGTTGGCTTCAGCTGCCTTTCGTTCTCCATCTCTCATTTCCCCTCATTCCTCACCGCTGCGCTGTATCTCAATGTTCGTTAGCTTGGGGTGGTAACACTCTCTATGGAGAATGTAGTATCCATGTGAGAACGTGAACCCAGGTAAGTGAGCTGTCTGGATACATTAAACTCAAAATTAAATGGTGCGTGGTGTGTCCAACCAATCTCCTTCCCTGGGTTTCACTGTGAAATTTACCATTTCCCTGCGATAATGGACCAGTAATGCTTCCATTGAATTACAGCAGTAAGATTCCTGGAGTGGTGTACCAGAGTTAAACATGCACTCATATTATGTGGTGGGGAGACCATGGTGGCGGTTTTAGCACTGTGGGCATACGGTCATTAACAGCTCTCTGGAGGTTACCACTCCAACACTGTAATGCCTTTGGGTCAGAAACATCCTCATTCTCCCTGGACTGCTGAATGAAGTGTCAATCCTGCCGGACTGCTGGGTTGGACCAGCGTCCGTCTATGCAAGGTTCTTCATGGCCAAGGATTGAGATTTGTAGATCAGCATGGATTGCTCTCAGGGAATTAAAATTCATTGGATTTGTTGAGGATTTTTCAGAGTTGTGTGAGCCAAACACTTGGTACATGCAACCAAAAGTGAAACCGTTGTTAGTTTTCTAAAATTATACCCAGATAGTCCTTTTACAGTGTGTTTATATGTACAGGCACATTGTAGGCTGAATAATCACGTGTAAGACAGCGATCCTAATTCCTGGTCCTGCTGGGCTGCAGGATCTACTGGTTTTTGTTTTCGTCTTAATATCAGCAACCAATTCCAAGAAACCAGGTGAGGCGAGTTAGTTGTGAAATCGGCAGCTTTAATTGATCAGTTAAGTGTCAAGTAACAACAACAACCAGTAGATCCCGTGCCCACCAGGACCAGGAACAAAGATCACTGATGTAAGCGGTAACATATTAATGAAAAAAAAAAAACAGATTGAAAATGGCAGCTTTGTTGGTGGAATTTATTTCCTGATTTTTGGTTTAGAGTAGAAGCGAGGGTGTCCCATACTGGACGCTGGAGGCCTCGTTCAGGGGGGGTTCTTCACCATCAAACCCTGAAGCATGTGATTTGGATGCGTTAGCTGAATCAGTTTAAGCGTCGAGTTTGTCTGCTGCTTAAAAGCTGCCTGTTCTGCTAGCAGTGGCTATGGGAGACCTGCTGGAGGACTGAGCTGCAGGGCGCCAGAGCCTCAGGTTCAGGTGGCCGCTGCCTCTCTCTCCTCCGTGGTTTGGAGAAGTGCACTGATGTAGGGACACAGGGGAAGGAAACGAGGGACTGTAAGAGAGGGAGCACAGCCAGCCGCAGAGAGCGGGGGCGGGAGGGTATGTCTCGGGGGCCGGGGGGGGTGCAGGAGATTGATACAGGAGCGATACATGCACAGACGCACGCACTGTTCATACTGCGAGAGGGCCAGAGTTGGTTTTCACCGGCGTCAGCCCAAAAGGCACTCTGATATCCAAGGTTTTGAAGAAAATGACCATCCAGCTTTTCTGCACTCTTACACCACACGCTTTTCTCTGAGCTGTGATTTAAACTCTTTCATGGTGAGGAGGAAAGGGGGGGGGGGGTAAAAAGCTCTTTGAAGAAGATGCCGTCGTGGTGACAGTTACCATGGTTACCCCCAGAGGTATTGCTTAACCAAAGACTAAAAATACCCACGCCGGGGACACCTTGGCATGCTCGGCGCGGTGTGGGTGCTGCGGAACTGAGCTCTCCTTCGGGGGCCGGCTCACCGAGGATCATATTCACTGACCTCAGCAGCAGCCGCTCGCCGCCAGAGAGTGACGGGTCTGCCCCCCCGACCCCCCCCCCCACAGCCACGAGTGTGCCACTTTTACCAGGGGAGAGAGAGAACTGTTTGAGAGAGAGAGTGAGTGAGAGAGAGAGCGAGAGAGAAGACGGCTGTTTGAGAGAGCGAGAGAGAGCCGTTTTGGAGGGGGAGAGAGAGAGAGAGCTGTTTGTGCATGAGAGAGAGAGAGAGAGAGAGAGAAGGACAGCTGTTTGAGAGAAGGGGAGAGAGCGAGAGAGAGCTGTTTGGGGGGGGGAGAGAGAGAGCGAGCTGTTTGTGTGTGAGAGAGAGAGAGAAGGACAGCTGTTTGAGAGAAGGGGAGAGAGCGAGAGAGCTGTGCTGTTCATGTGGCAGAGCAGTGAAACACTACCGAGTGTGCGCAGGACTGCCAGCTCACCGAATGCAGGCACCGCCCATGCCTTGTGTGTGTGCGCGAGCATGCGTGTGTGTGTGCGAGCCTGTGTGTGTGTGCGCGCACATGCCTGTTTGTTCAGTCTGATCTCTGACCTCTGCGCTACCCATGACATCATGAATGCCATAAACTCAGACCTCTGTCCCCTAGTTTATAGTCTGTGCCGGTTTCTTTTATTGTGTGGGTTGTACCTGTTTTACAGACATAGCCTCCTTCATGCCTATTTTATTATTGGATTTGTCCTTTTCGAAAGAAAGTCTTTGTTCGGGTACATTTTCTTTTTAGCCCTGATTTGACCTGGTTACACAGTAGCTTTACGGTGTGAATATTTGGAAGGCCCTTTTAAAAATGATTTATTCTTTTTTACATATGCTTGAGTCTGGTTTGTCAATGACTTCCAATCTAAAGATAGCGTTGTATTGAAAAGTACAGCCTCCGTGGTTGGATGAGACCTGTCATTCTGTATGGATGGAAGCTAGAGTCATGAACCCACGATGGATGAACTGACTGTGTGTGAGTGAGCGTGTGTGAGAGCGTGTGTGTGTGTGAGGGTGTTTGTGTTCAGCACAGTTACTGTGCTTTATTCTGACGTGTTTACCATCAGGAAGAGACTATTCCATGTCTACCTGCCTCTCACCCAGGTCACCCATCTTTCAGGGTCAAATGGTTCAGGCCTGTTCAGAACTAATACCGGTGTGGATAGTTCCTTAATATTTGGGGGAGGAGTACGCTCATTGATTGCGAGGACCAGCACACAAGTCTTCTTGTTCAAAGACCAAATCTTTCATTTTCTCTTGGGGAAAATAGCAGAATGTCATCTATACTGGAGCTACCCCATCTCCATGCAAAGTCAATTAATCCCTCAGTAAACCACGCTGGCATTCTGTGTGCAAATGTAAACCTCGTTTGCATGCCTGACTTGCCTGACGCCAGTGCTTCTCTGACTCCATATGGAGACCTCGTAAGATAGCGCGTCGTTCCCACAGCGCTGCCATAAGGCGGTACAAACGTAGCAACAGTGCCACAGGGAAAGCTGTCTGAATGCTGTGTGTTAGCTGGGCTGGTGTCTCATTTAGTTTATGAAGCAGCTTAGGGCCTGATTTACTAAGGCCTTTAGCACCTGCAAAACCTTCTACCATGCGCAAGAAAACTAATAACGCAACCAGTGATTGGTGCAAAACAAATACCATGACCAGTCACCGGTCGTGTTATTGGTTCTGCGTGTGGTAACTGCTTTTGCGCATGCTAAAGGTCTGCCCGCGTGTTGATGGGCAGGTCTTCCTGTGAACTCGCATGGAAAGCACCATACGTTTGCTGTGAACTGTTTGTGCGCACGTTCGTGTACATATGTTTTTCTTTTTTCTTTCCTCCCCATTTTTTTTTTTGTAGAAATCTCTCGCTCAGGTTCCCCAGAAGGTAGGAAATGGCACCAACCCACCTTCACTCCTCTGTTTTTTCCCCCCCTTTTTTGGTCTCCTTGTCCCTCGTCCTGCTCTGATTTTAGTGCCTATGGTTGGATTCACACCGTTGGTTTGTGTGAACTGTTCGGCCGGTACTAACGCCCTCGCCTGACGCACTCACCGACAGCCCTCCCTCTCTCCGCACACAACGCCCATCCTCTTCTCCCCTCTTCTCGTCTCATCCCCCGCTCCATCTGTCCGTATCCAACCTGTGTAGCATGATATTGCACCTCCCAAACTGATGACGCCATCGCCAGGAAAGGTGTGCGCTCCCTTCGCTGTACCTGTTTGGTAGTCGAGCTGAAAGAATGCGACGGAACCAGCCTAAGAAATGCGCCAGAAAGGTTTCCCCTACCGCCCCACTCAGCCTATAATTAACACGACTGGATGGCAAAGTAGAGCACCATTTCCTCACCTGGGATTCGCTGATAGTCACTCTGGCTGGGGGATAGAGTGCTTAAGTCTGCCATGTAATCAAATTGCTGATTAGCTCCTGGTGTAAGATCTGCAGCTCCAGCCCAGCCGGCGGCTGGTGTGGCCGGTTCGCCCCGCTGTCAGTCCCTGTTTGTGGAGCGGCCGCTGGTGAGGTCGCGGTCGTAGTGTGCGGTTGTTAGAGCGGTGGGATCGGAGCTCGGGGCAGCTGGCGAGCAGGAGGAGGCGTCCGTGTCATTTCAGCACTCTGCGCCAGTCTGAGCGCGCTCAGGCGGAGGGAGAGGATACTGAGGGCTGGGGGTGGGCCTAACGCCGCCGTGTCTGCTGGGAAACGTGGTTTATCTCTCTCTTCTGTCTTTCTAACACACCGGCACGTGGCTGACCCGGGACCGTCGTTGCACTAAAACCCCTCCCCGCGTTTCTGACGCGGTAACACGTTCCCCCCGGCCTCCCTCTTCTCCACCCCCCCCCACCCCCCCCGCGGTAAAGCGACACCCCGGGGGAAACGAGCGTCGTGTGGTCCACTGGCGCCTAGCCCCCCGCCCACCCGTCTGAGGAAACGCGAGAGGACACAGGAGCCGGACGCGACACATTCTCCGCTCCGGGGAGGAAGTGTCTCTGAAACTCATTCATTATGCAGGAGGTGCCTTCATCCAGGGCTGCCCACTCACCCACCTGACCCACCTCAGCGTGACTCTGGTCCTGACTGAGCCCAGTCAGCTTCCCTTCCCCAGCTCTGAGACTGCCAGCGGGTTACACTCTAGAGGGCTGGTGAATCATGTTGGAGTGCACCACTCCAAAGAAGCTGGTTCAGTATCTCTGGGACCTGCTGAATTAGTGCAGAGCTTGCAGGTCCCTGCTTCACTTACACAGGCAGCCAGTCTCTCAGCCCTCAGGTCCAGAGTTCAGTGCTGTAACCAACGGCACCCGCTGCCCCCCAGCCTGCTTTGCCTGTGTTACCTGCTGACGCAGCCTTTTACTGGTAATATGGCTGAGTCACAGGGTACAGATATTACAACCTCTCAATGGAAGGTAAGGTGACGAGCTGATCTCACAAAAAAAAACGTTTGAAATTGACTAGTATTTTGGCAAGTCTGGCAGGAATTAAGAAATTAAAAGATCTGCCAATACAGTGTGTGCAAGACTACCGCCAGTCTAAAGCAACTAGGGGTTTAATTTGTTAGTGTAAGATCTTGTGTTTGGGGGTAATTGTTAATATTAAGTAAATATAAAAAGATTATAGAAGGATTGAAAAATTGATTGAGCATATCACAATGATATTTAACTGCGTAAATACAACCAGCAGAGGGCACCATGGTATTTTTATGTTCTTGGTATATTTTGGTCAACATGCACCCCCTGGTGGTTGCTGGTGTACATGTACTATACGTTCAACATTTTCAGTTCTCTTTTCATCATCTTTGAGTTGCTAATTCATTGAAGACCCCTATCATCTGCTGATCGGTGACTTGTTATTCTCATTTGTAATATTCATTTAATCCACATACTGACCAACCTGGTTTCAGCAATAACACTTTATCTGTCTAACCACTCTGTGTGTTCATATTGTTACTCATAATGTTGTGGCAGTGTTATGCTATCGCTTCTCAACAGCACTGTTTGAAGTGTAGCGTTCTCACAGTGATATTGAGCAGCGTAGCATAATTGGGATGGATTCTGTCCAGGAGGCAACTCAACACAAATTCAGCTGTGGGCTGTAGCTGAAACTGGATCTGGAATTTCATCTGTGTCCATCTGCCTAACTTATCTGTGTGTGCGCGCAAGTGTGTATGTCTGTGTGTGTGTGTGTGTCTGTGCAGATGTGAGTGGGAGGACTGTGTGTGTGTGTACAGTGGAGGGACAGTGTGTGTAGTGTGTGGAGGACTGTGTGTGGGTGGAGGGCAGTGTGTGTGTGGAGCTGTAGAACTGTGTGGGTGTGTGTGCATATGTGGGTGGAGGACTGTGTGTGTGTAGAGTGGAAAGACTAGTGGAAAGTGTGTGTCTATGTACAGTGGAAGGATGGTGTGTGTCTGTAGAGAGGCAGAGCTGCATCTGTGTGTGTGTGTAGAGTGGGAGAACAGTGTGTGTGTGGATGTGGATGGAGGGCAGTGTGTGTATAGAGTGGGAGTACTGTGTGTGTGTGTATTGAGTGGGAGTACTGTGTGTGTGTGTGTGTGTGCGCAGGTGTGGGTGGAGGGCAGTGCGGTAGAGGCTGTGGTGGTGATGGCTGGGTGTCAGAGCGCTGGGGCTCTGCCTCTATCTCTGGCTCCTCTGTTCCAGTTCCTCCCCGGCTGGAGCTCTGGGCTTCACCCCGCCGCTGCGCGAGCATGCTCCAGCGTGCTCCAGCAGCACCGTGACAAACTGCTCCGTTTCTGTCCCATGATGCTTATTCTGCATCTAACACACGCCACCCATCGGCCTTAAGTGCCTCGTTAAGTCGTTTACTGTAACGGCCCGGACGTGCTGAATAGACCCTTCCGCACATTCGTGTGGGAACAGAAACGGGCAGAACTAAAAAGGGGCGCTGGTCTCCGTGTTGCCATGGAGAGACCGTAGCCCGTGTGCCCGCACGGGCGTCTCTGGTGTGAGCGCGTGCGGTGCGGCCCGGCGGAGCACGCGTCAGCAGGCTGGAGTGAAGCCGAGAGCGCAGGGCTGGGCGTGGAACTGGGCGGGCTGGGTGCTGCTCCGTCCTCAGCTCTGCTGGAAGGGCCTCTTCCAGAGCTGATTGGTGGAGAGACGAAAGCTTTCGATGAGACTAAACTCCATTTTTTCTTCGAGGAGCCCGTATGAGGGAGAGGGTCGGGATGATGGGAGCAGGTGAGAAACAGCCGCACGACTGAGCCGACCAATGATTCCCTAAATCAGCCAATGAGTAGACTCCGCACGGAATGCCTTGATTGGGGAGAAATGTTTTATTTTTTTTAATTAGGGGATTTAATTTGGTCATCTCAAATCAGTGTGGTGATTGGCTATAATGAATGCCTGTGTAAGTCTGAATAATAATGTGTGTTGTATGATCATTAGCGGTGTCTCTTCCTGTGTGTGATTGGTTGGCTGAGATTGAAAAGCTGGGAGTTAACGACCTCAAAAAGACACATTTCAAAAGGAGCCACCCCTCCTCCGCTGCCACCATTCCTCCATCAGTTCACCATCCCACTTTCATCTCACCCATTGCCTTAACCTCCTTAATCATAACAGTCATAACGTACGCTAGCGTACTCACATGGGCACGGGGGTTTCTGTTGAGCGGGTTCGTTGAGTAAATCTGTGACGCGTGGCTTTGGGGGCAGTAGGCCCCGTCCGCTCGGGCCACGCCCGATTCATGGTGATTGGAACGAAGCCCAGCATACGCAGGGGGGCCCAGGGCCGAGTTTGAAAACCGCTGGTTCAGAGGGGCCAAACTTCCGTCGTAGGGGTCCCTGCTCTAGACCAGTCGGCTCTAGCACCGTTAGAATGCCACGCCCAATACTGCTGTGATTCCTTCATATAGCCAGTAAGCTTTAATGCGTCCCTGCAGGGGGAATAATACTCCTCCTGGTGTTCCTCTGAGGGAATTAAGAAGGTGCTGCGGAGCTGGAAGCAGTGCTCCCTGGGATATAGAGCGTAGGAAAATACCCTTCAGTCTTCAGAGGATTTTACTGTGAGACGACGGGGAGTTTCCAGTGCTAATCTGCGGTTTCCCAACGCACGCTTTCTTAAATGTATAACAACAGTGCAGCACACTTGGGTAAGTCCAAGCAGGAACCGCACCTCACACACACACAGGCAGGGTGTACTCGTAAAGGAGGTTGGTGTCTAACTGTGCCATTCTTTTCCTGTACCGTTCACCAGTCTGCTCAGAGCAGTCCAGGCTTACCACACAGCTCCACACTCGCAGTTCCAAACGCCGGTGTGAGACGCGTGTCGGTCTGCGTGTTTCAGAAAACGCGTCCGTCACGGTTTATTGGCTGACTGATGCGTGTGGGTGCATGTGTCCCTGGGTGTATTTGGGGAAAATCTCGTTTGCGTGTGACTGCACTTTCCCCCGTTCTTCCAGAATGCTCTAAAAGAGCTTTTTGCTCCAGCTGCAAAGTGTGCCCTCTGGGGACAACCTCAGATCTTCTGAGGAGAATCCGGAACATTTGAAGCCAGCCTAGCCTGTTTCTGGCAGCTGGGCTAGTTATGTGTGCATGTATGGCAGAATGTACTGTTGTATGCCCAGCAGTGAGTCATTTTCATCTGGAGCACAAAGCCTTAAGATTGCACACAGACACTTACGGTTTCTCCTGTTGTTTTCTCTTTTGTCATCTTTTCTACCTCAACCTCATTCTCTTCCTGCACTTTTCTACTTCCTCTATGAACATTGTCATTCCTGTTTGTGCATGCCAAACAATCCCACCCATCTGTTCTGCTGTACCATGTCTTCTGTATTCTCGCTCTCTCTCGCACCATCTCCCTTTATTTGTCTATCTCTCTCTCTTTGTCTCACTCCTTTTCTCTATCTTTCTTGCTCTCTCTCTCACACACATCCCCTCTGTCTCACCCACCCTGATGTTCCATTTGCACGCCCCACCCACCCATCCTCCTCTTCTCCATCTCTAAACTCCTCCTCCTCCCCTCCCCCCCCCACTCCTCTCGCAGGCCGATGCTGAGCGGCTCCGGCGATAAGTCTGAGAAGGGGCCGGGCAGCGTGCTGGGCTCCACCGGCGACGAGAACAAGGACTCCCTGTCCTCGTCCTCGCCCGTGCCCGGGGGCACCCCGCCCCAGCTGGCCCACCACGCCAAGGACACCAAGCCGCGCTCGCTGCGCTTCACCTGGAGCATGAAGACCACGTCGTCCATGGAGCCCGGCGAGATGATGAAGGAGATCCGCAAGGTGCTGGACTCCAACAGCTGCGAGTACGAGCTGCGCGAGCGCTTCATGCTGCTGTGCGTGTCGGGCAACCCGGCGCGCGACGACTTCGTGCAGTGGGAGATGGAGGTGTGCAAGCTGCCCCGCCTCTCGCTCAACGGCGTGCGCTTCAAGCGCATCTCTGGCACCTCCATCGCCTTCAAGAACATCGCCTCCAAGGTCGCCAACGAGCTCAAACTGTGAGGGGGGGGAGGGGAGGGGAGGGGAGCGGAGGAGGAGGGCGGGGCTTAAACGAGAGGGACTGAAGCTCGCGGGGCGACGGAGCGGGACTGGGGCTTTTGACGTGAGGAAGAGGAGGAGGCGGAGGAGAACGAGTGATGGAGGAAGAGTGGGACTGAAGCAGGAAGGCTAGGAGACAAAAATCGTAGGAAGAGGTAGAGGTTTGATGAGGAGTCGTGTGATGACTCTTTGCGGAGGAAGCGGGGTGAGATTTCATGGCTTGTAGGAGAGGAGTAGCTTAGGGAGGTGGATTTTTTGGGGGGCTGTTCTTCTGTTTTGTTTTGTTCCCCCCTCCCCCGTTCCCTTTAAATTTTTGTTCTCTTTGCCTGTGGTGAATTTTCTTGTTATTTGTTGGTTCCCAGATCACACCCCTTACCCCTCACACCTGGCCTCAGAAAGCTAAGCGGTAGGCGGGGCGGGCGGCCATTTCACTCCAAACCGCCGTCCCTGGGCCCAAACGACGACGCCACGCGCTTCGCCTCTCCACCCTCTCGCGTCTTTCGCAGGCGAATGGGGGGAGCAGCTCTCTTTCACTCTGATTACCAGACAGCGGAGCGTCTCACCCTGTGGGGAAGCAAACGGTCCACATTACAACCCACAGCTCTCTGGTGATGTCACGCTTCCCACCACTTGGTCGTTCTGTCCCCCCCACCCCCCAACCCCCACCCCATCCCTCCCAGGTTAAATTCTACCACAGGGGTCAAGTTAGAAAATTAAGTAAGTAATTAAGGGCCAATCGTGTAATCATTGGTGGATTAACTGTAATTTAGTTTGCTGGTAGGTTTCAAAGCGCTGCACTGGACTCGGTCTGTTTGGTTGCCTTTTCTGAAGAAAACTGAGAATGAGAAGCTGAGCGATTTTTTTTCTTGTTCTGTTGGATTGTATCTCGCCTTTGTACAGAGAATGTAAAACGGAAACGTGCCTCCCAAACCATCCAAAAGAAAGCTAAACAGAAGTATGAATATTAAAATATCTATAAATATATGAAAATATTTATCACTGGAAAAAAAAAAACAGGATTTCCTTTTATCTTTGACGTTTTTGAAAATTTGTTGACTTGAGCCTGCTCACGTCTCTCCTGAGACCCCCCCTCCCCCCCCTACTGTTAAACGAGAGTGAAGTTGAGGTGTCCAACCACAAACACCCCCCAGCCTGGGAGGGTCATGTGACATGGTCGTGACAGCGTGCAATTCAAACCCAATCATCATTATTATCATTATGATTATCATCACTTATTTTTGATAGGAGTATTTAATATGGAGCATGGGGGTGAATTTCTGTTTTTGTACTTTCAACCAAAAGGCTACTGGCCTCACACACATATCTTTTCAATGATGATTGAATGAGAGCAGCGAAATAAAATTGTAATCATAACCGTAATAATGATGATCCTAATTGACTACTGCTCATTTGTTGTGTTGTTTAGTGCTGATTCTTTTTTGGCGTTATGTTGTTTATTAAAAAGACACTGCTTCAGTTGAGCACTGCCTGAAGCAGAGAGATGCTACAAATTTTTGTTCTTTTCAGTCTCATTGTATGAGAATACAGGCATTGACCCCAACCTGAAATGGATATTTTTATTTAAGGAGGGTATGTGTGTGTGCACACATGCACAGGCAGCTCCAGTGCAGTACAAGCCAACCCAACTGACTCCGCCCCCCTTCTAGAATCAGCACACACACGTTGTGCTGTCGCCAAGAGAACTCGCAAAGCATTAAGTTGGTCTTTCTGTTCCCCTGTGCATTAAGCTCGATGACTGCTCACTAATAAATATTGTGACAAATGAAAATGTGCATTGGCAAACTTGGATAACCTCTCGTGTCATGGTGAAGTAGCTGTGTCTGAATCATTGTAAATTTAGCCTGAAGATGTGACTGCAGTGATGTCTAGGACTAATTCTCCCAGGGGCGAGTGTATGGTACAGATCGGTTCGGACTGGGAGCCCCTCACGGGCTACTCGTCGGTGCGTTTGCGTCTTTGTAGAGCGTATGAAATTATGCAAACGAGCGGTGTTTCTGAAATGCACTGCAGTATCGTACTGTAACGCTTTTCATCGTTTCATCTAACTGAATGCAGAAAGATTTCCATGCTATTCACACAATGTTCGTCACAGGGCTTCTCTTCTTTTGCAAAGCATTGAACGTCTTAGGTCTTCAGTGTGTTGATAGAGGCGTATGTGGTAATACAGACACACACACACACACACACACAGTAGAGAACAGTAATTCATGATGCTGTTGTAGGAGATCCATGTCCAGCTTTGCCAGTACAGCATGAACTTATTGCTCTGGTGTATTTTCTGGCTAAATGCTGTCTGAGAAAAAGTGTGTGTGGGTTGGGATGAGTGGTGATGGTCTGAGGGAAGTCCTGGGCTGTCTGTCTGCTTCCATCGGCCTGGCCTAAATGGGAGGTTTGGTCTGTGGTCCAGAGGGCTGTGTTCCGATTGGCTGGCTTGGTCTCAAGTGGGTGGGGCTGAAGCCCCACACAGCTCCGGGCCAGACAGTCGTCCATGTTGGGCCCTGTGCATCACAGTCTGCATCCTTCCTGTAGCCGTGTACGTGGCACGCGCTCTGTGTAGCGGGTGTCTTACTGTGGTCAGACTGTGTGGATATTCTGCACTTTCCCCCAGTTCTCCCAATTGGTTAGTTCATACACCTTGTTAAATTACCTTGATGAGACCGTGTGTGTGTGTGTGTGTTTGCACTTTGAGCCTGGACCTTCCCAACACTACTGTGCAGTGGGTGTCGGAAAACTTGTACATCAGCCGGTGGAGAGCTGTTCACAACCCTTAGCTGGAAAAACGGTCTTCAGTCTGTCAGCAGCAGCAGGAAGGGAGGCAGAGGAGGAGGGCTGAAGCATTATTGACCTGCAGTGCAATTGAACGGTTTGTGGGGACACCTGTGCACACCTGTATATTTTTATCTTTGAGATTTCTTCTCTTGTTTTTAATATGTAATATCTGTCGTTCTTTCAGATGATTATTGTTTAAGGTGCTGGGAATCCGATTATTGTCTTTTTCTTCAGGGTTGATTTTTTTCACATTGTTTTTTTTTTTTTTTTTTTTTCATTGCTGTAATTTTCAATGATTTCTGTGTCATAGACTGCGCAAGTGGCTGGGTGGGGGTGGGAGGGTGACAACTCAAATGTATTATTTTTGTTCTTTTTTTGTGGAAAGAGATGATCAATTCAACAATGATAGTAATAAAAACAAAAATGGCATTAAATTTGAAATTGGCTGTGTTCCATGATTTGCCTCAGCGGTTTGGATGGCAGAAGGCTGATTGAGAAACAGTGGATTTGATGGAGCCTCACAACCTTCGGTCAGATATGGATGCAGCTTCCTCTGAACCTCACTAGCGTTTCATTGTCAACGCTTCAATATGTACGACGCCACCTCTACCTCATAAGCAAGAGTAAATGGGAACATTCAGTAAATATCTCAAATTGGCCTTACGCTTAAGCACAAGACAATCTTAATGGACACATACTTCTATGTATATCAAACTGGAATGGAGTTTATTTTATAAATCATTGGTCAGAATCCCTCCAGTGTTGGCACAAACATTTTTATTCTAAAAAAAAAAAAAAAAAATCACAAGTAAATCCAGTTTAACATCTTACAGACAAAGGAAAATAGGGAATTATTTCAAGTGTCGCTGTATAAGCATCTTTAGTGCTTGGCTGCTTTGTTTTGCAGTTGGTGTGTGAGACTCGAGCCCTTTCAGTCTAATGCTTATTCTTCCTCAGTCTAGACCGCTACCCTACACAGCTAATGGCATCTAAAGTACCTTCACACAGCTGCTCTCAGTATCGCATGATTCTGTGCTGGTCTTTGGGAGGGAATGTGATCCCTCTTCCTTTGGGACAGAATGACTGACGTCCAGCAGACTGACAGTGCTTCTCTATGGAAACCTGCCTGCGTCTGTATCTCACAGTTGGAAAGGTTCTGATGTTACCATGGAGACAAGCGAGGGACAGCTCAAGTCTGTCGTCATGGCATCTTCACCATCAAAAGACATCCAGTGTATATTTCCATTTATGCATTTTGGTTCTTTAATATGGGGGATGGGTGGGAGAGGGTTCAGGGGCCACAGGGGGTATTGGTTATGAGTAGAGAAGGAACCTGTATCCGTTGTTGCCATGGCAACGGATGCGTAGGCGTGTTCTGCCATTTGCCCTGGAGACCAGGATCGAATGTTCAGCCAATCCTGCAGCTCAGTGGTTTGTCATGGATAGTGTCAGGAGGCAACAGTTGTGAGGGAGGGAAGTTCCCCTTGTGGTGTAGCGGTGGGGTTCCAGTATGGAGCATGGGGAGAAGAGCATGGACAGCATTAGCAGACCCAGCCGTAGAATGGAGGACGTAGTGGATGGGTACTAGAGAACAATGCTACCATGCCCAGACAGTGGTGTTACTGCCGCTGCCTTAATGTCTGTTCTCCTCTGTATCGCCATTCTCTCGCCTCAGTCCTGGAGGTAGCGCGTCCACACCCCCCTCCTCAGTGAGAAAGGGGGGGCTCCACTTTCAGACCCAGCAGGGAGGGTGGATGCTGACCCGCGGGGGAGGGGGAAGAACTCAGGCTGGAGCCCAGCGAGTTTCGCGCCCCCTGGTGGAGGGTGGAGGTGACCGCAGGACGAATGAGTGGTGGAGGCGGGTGGTTGTGGTGGGCACGGCTCTGGAGGGGACGGGTCTGCAGGGGTGGAGGCTGGCGGAGCAGGCTGGGTGGGGCCAGGGGCGGAGCCGGGCGCAGCAGCGGGGGAGGCTGGGACAGGGGAGGGGGGATTTGGCTTGAGGTGGAGGTACTGGTGGTGCTGGTACTGTTAGAAGGGGAGGTCCCAGTTTCGGAGAGAGGGGGCACTCCACCATCCTGGTCCTGAAAAGATAAAGAAAATGGAGATGGGTAATTGAAAAGAGAGTGTGTGAATTCAGACTGGCATTTGTTATTTGATTCTGCTATCACAATCCCTAATATTTCACATTTTATTTAGTTCCTCCCACTCTCTCTTTGCTGCTTCCCTCCTTTGCCTCCAGCATCACATCTACACCAATTTCTCCATCTGTTGCTTCTCCAACCATCTCAACTCACCTCGTCCTCCTCGGTGCCCTCTGACATCTCTCCTCCTGCCTCAGCGAGGCCCTTCATGTCTTCTGGGCTCCCAGCATGCCCATGGAGGACTTCCTGTTCTGCCTGCCACTCCCGGAGCACCTCCTCCAGGTTGAAGCGTCGCCGGTAGCTCACAAAGAAGGAGCTGACCTGGGAGACGGTCTTGTTCCCGATCACGTCTGCGATGGCGGCCAGGTCTTTACCGTATCGCCTGATGGCTGGGGAAAGAGTGGAGGGAATCATGAGAGCACAAGTCTGTCACCCCTGCACCCCATAATTACCGAGTGACAACCTGGCACTACACTCAAATGTAATCATCATGCTGTCTCTCCATGATCATGTTCTATCACAACAATTTGAATGCCCAGTAGCAACTGTGGACCCATCCCACAGCTGCAACAACCTCAACCAAAGTCAGGAAGGGTGCGCTGCAGCTTGAGTGTGCCAAAAACGCAGTCCGCTGCAACGTTACCCACGTTGTTTCATTTTGGCTGGCTGAGCACAGTCACGTGTTAAATGCTGAAAGCACTGGCTCGGGGAATGCCTCAGAACGTTTCCTTAATTGCGAGCACCCAGCTGTGCTGCCGCAGTTGCAGCTCCAGGGGACCGTGGAGCTGACTCAGGCAGACTGCGGGCACTCGATCACCCGGAACAGTCGCTCTTGAGCGATGACGCAGGACATGCCCGACTGATCGATGCCCTCCGTTTCCTGGATGGCCCTCTGGATGGTCGTCAGCCGGCTGGAGAAATATCCCATCAACAGGACAGGGCTGTCCATGAGTGGGGAGGACGCTGGCTAATCCAAGTAATGGCTGACAGCTGGACTAATGAATCACAGGTTCGGAGGGCAGAGAGCTCTTCTAATCAGAAAATGAAGCTTAGAATTCCTCTAAACGTGGACCCGTCTGAAACACAGTCTTCTTCATTACCGAAGTTAGTCTTCCTCACAGTTTTTGTTTTTTTTCATTCCAAACAAATTAAACCTCGGAACAGTTTTGTCTTATGTACTAAAGATCACAAATAAAAACACTTCACTTTAATTCATGCAGCCATTCCATGAAGCACCTTATCACTAACTCATTATCCTGTTACAGGTCTATCACTTTGTAAACGTATAGCCAAAATTACTACCATGGGAACAGACAACATAAAAAAGCCAGAAATCTGAAAGACTAGCCAATTAGTCCATGTCACATGGGAAGCTCAATTCAGAAGCACACACCTCTTGCATTCTCTGACTATTTGTGGTGTCCATTTATAGCCAAAAGAAAACTGCTAACCGTAGGCAAGATTTGACATAACATTTTCCATAGCCAGTGAATAGATAAGCTTCAAATTAGCTTTGTATGTCACAGCTTCAAATTAGCATTGTAAAAAAAACTTTCATCAATGCGACAGAATGAATTATTGCTCACCTCTGAAATAATAAACAAAACTTATATTTTTTGATTAGTTTGGCAGTGTTATTATTTGCAATGAAAAGGCAATACTAAATATGAGACAGGAAATGGCTAACTGGTGGTCTACTTCGGGGTAAACTTGATTTTTCTGTTGCAAAAGCCACTGTTGCACAGCCAAAATTATTGCGTTTCAATAATTAATATTTCATGCCCAAGCCCATCATAATTACTCCACAGATGTAGACTTAAGTCTGCAACAGAGATTAAGCCCTGGGCAACAGTACAAACCAATCTGGCTGGACCATGGGGAGCGTGTCTGCACTAAGAACAACTGCCTTATGAGGATGCACCACTCATGAGGCCCCCTCAACCTCAACTTTAGAACACTTTCACCAAAACGGCCGTCTTCACCCCAGATCCTCCGGAAGCTTCCACGAATCCTACAATGCAACTACAATACAACATTCTTGCAGTACTCTGAGAAAGACGGATTAACCGCAGGCTAAACGGAGCCTCTTCACGGCCAAATCTGCAGACGTCTCACCCTGCACAGCCAGGAGCTGCTCCTCGGTGGTCCAGCGGGAGTTGATCTTGGCTGCAGTCTGTGGGAAGAGAAGATGTGAGAGTGAATCCAGTCTGCCTGAGCTGCTCCCTCAGGGTTTCAGGGTCTCTTCCAGAACTTTTCTTCTGCGGGGCTGGAGCCAGGCTCACCTCTGCCATCACCTCACTGGCTACTGCAGCTACGCACAAGAGTGGCTACAGCGCAGCTAAGGGTGCTGCTGTGAAAAACTGAAGGAATAAACGGCAAAAACTGCACGTTACCACTGCTGATGACAGCAAGCCACCCAAAGGTGAATATGCCTGTTTATTTCACAAAAAACCTCATCCTTGAACTGCAGAGAAAGTTGTGGTCCAGATGGCCTTCTCAGCTGGGCAGACACCAGTGCCATGCAGTGTCCAGTCATGCTACAGTTCTGGTAGCAAGTAAAGCAATGGAAAATCATGCTTACTATACTCCAGTCTGAGCTCTTACTATACTCCAGTCTGAGCTCTTCCTATACTCCAGTCTGAGCTCATACTATACTCCAGCCTGTGCTCTTACTGTACTCCAGTCTGAGCTCTTACTCTACTCCAGTCTGAGTTCATACTATACTCCAGTCTGTGCTCTTACTATACTCCAGTCTGAGCTCTTACCACACTCCAGTCTGAGCTCTTACTATACTCCAGTCTGAGCTCTTACTATACTCCAGTCTGAAATCTTACTACACTCCAGTCTGAGCTCTTACAACACTCTTGTCTGAGCTTACTATACTATACTTACTATACTCCAGTCTGAGCTCTTACAACACTCTTGTCTGAGCTCTTACTATACTCCAGTCTGAACTAGCCTGGCTCTAGCCCTGCAGTGGAAAAGGAGGGGGGGTGGTGTTCGTATGTGGTGTGAGAGTGCCTCTATCCCTCCGGCTGCAGCAGGGTGTGGGTGTACCTCAGAGGGACGCAAAGCATCGATCCCTCCATCCAGGCCCTTCTTCAAACTGCTGTTCACCTGCTTGACGCTCTGCACCTGAGACCAGGAGAGAGAGAGGAGGGACGAGAGCACCCAATTCCAAGTAAATCAACCAACACTAACAAGACAAAATTAACATTCATAAAGCCAGACACCACAGAATTACAGCAGCATTGTGGTCAATTTCCCTGTGCTCTTCTCAACAATTTTTTTCTGGTCTGCAGGACTCTGTTCAAACTCAGATTCCTGTTTTTATCCGGACTGTTTTATCCTTGAAACTAATCTGAGAGATGGAACAGAGGGAAGGAAAAGGGAGAGCGATATTTGTGAGTTACCCGTCTCTTCAGCGACACCAGCTGGGTGTCCAGCTGTCGTATTGATAGGGATCCTGCATCTGGGGAGGTGGAGACAGCCGTGATGTCCTCTTGGATGAGGTGCATGCCCTTCGGGGGGCGCCGGCGAGCTCGCAGGGGATGGTGGCGATACTGACTCCCCTGGTTTTCCTTCCGGACTGGGCCAGATCTCCCAGATACGGCCTTCTCGCCCACTCCTCCACTGCTTGCACTCTGTTTCAGGGTCTGGGAGAATGAACACACATTTCAATGCTTAAACAGCCACAGAGTATGAAGGCACAGTGTAAGAGCAAAAAAGCTCTAAGTCAAAGGTGCTTCAACAAGTACCAATGTACAACATTATAGTTCTGAACGCCTGGACGAGTCATTTTTACAAAGACACAAAATTAGCAGTGCCGGGACTGAATTGTAAATGTCCAATGTGACTTCAGACTGTTCACCTCTTTCTTGGTGTCAACTTCAAAGTCACTGTCGCTCCCTGGGTCTGCTTCCTCCATGTCGTCATTGCTGAAGAAGGGAGGGTTAAACTGCTGAGTTTTGTTGACTGTGCAAGAGTAGCCTCATCCTGTCATTGATCATCCATCCATACCTCCCTTCCTTTCCCCCTCTTCTTTAATCCCCCATCTCCAGGCTCCCTCTCTCTCTGTCCAAAGCTCTCCCTCACCTGTCGTCCTTCTCCCTTTTGCTAACCAAGCGCCGTGCCTGTCTGTCCATCACACTGGTACGGGTTCGAGTTTTCTTCCAGGAATAATAGTACTTCACCAGGCTGGAGATTAGCTTGTCTGGCAACTGGGAACACACCAAACCCATTTCTGCCAATTAGTATTTTCATAGACACTACATATATCTCCAGGCTGACTCCATTCAACTTTCTATAAAAGTCGATAAGTATGTACAGTGCCCTCAAAATATGTGTGATGCAGTACACATACAGTATATCATATATATAAAATGTATCAATGCAGATCATGATTTAAGCATTAATAATACATCTAACCTCAATACACCAAGTCCAGAGAGCTTCATCTTACTCCCCATTCCCCCTTTCATGCCCCCCTCACCATCTGCTGTATGCGGTGGAAGCTCTTCCCATGGAAGCTGAAGGCCTGCTCAAACAGCACTTTGTCCTCCACCGTCCACTCCTCAGGGAAGGGCGTGAAGTTGGCCAGGTCAGCCAGGGACTTCTCCACATCGTGCTTGTGCCACAGCAGCATGCCAAGAGCCTAATGCCCGGGGGAAAGGGGGGCAAACACAGACACAGTTGAGCGCAGTCATACCTGTGTGAACTGGACAGGTCTGAGAGAATGCTGAGAACAGGAACTGGACTACTGTTATGCTGCTGTGCACACAGGCTGAATATCAGCTATGTTCTAGTATGAAAAATCTGGACATACTTGTTCCATATTGTAGCCGTGCTTCTCCTTCGCCATCAGAATGTACTCGTCCACTGAAAGGAAGAGAAGGACAAGGCTGAGAATGGCCAAGTACAGACTAGTTTAAATTGTAACACACTGGACTGTAACACCTCAGTTCACATTTAACAGAGCTATATGATTTATTTTGTCAAACTTCTGAAGATTCGAGAGAAATTTCTTACACTTGGCGTCAGAAACCTGGACATTCGGAGACCAGACTAACATGCTCTTCTGGTTCTTCTCATTGTAGCGAGCTGGGCTGTCTGTGGACACACAGTAACACTCCTTCAGATTAGCATAACACAGTCAGGCCTCCATGTTCTCAGGTCTGCTGATCTTTCCATTCTAGATGTTGTACTTTTGTGTGTGTTACCACAAGTAAGGCAGGTTGTGATCCTGAAATGATGTGATCCCAAGTGCATAAGATTAGAAAAGTATATTATGTTTCACATCAAGACTAATCAATCAATCCACAGACACTGAACACATATACAAATCTCTCTATGCAGCCAAGGGTTCAATTGCCCACCATCGCACCCTCTGAACTATGATCTGTCTGAAACTGCTTTAAATAACACACATATTTGCACAATCACATACACACTAACACATTCACACTACTCTCACATAATTACAGTATTTCCTTCAGACAATCATATTACAATTTAAAATCTCAAGCACATCTTCACTCTAAGACCATGTATATACGACCATATTTACAAAAACCAAAGGGAAAAAATTCAGCTTCAGCTACCATGTCCAACCGTTTTCACTCAATTCCATTTTCTGCTTTCTTGTTTAAATATTATTGCGCCCTTCCACCTCCTGTCATACCTGGTTTAAACTCTGGAATCTGGGCCTGGTAGTCCCCTCCAACCCGAATCATGCTATCTGTGCAGAGGGAATGAGTAGAGATTATTTACTCTAAGAAAAACCCTTACACAAATGCACAGGAAAGATGGCAAGGATGGAAAGAGGAAGAGAGGCAGAAGAGAGTCATAAAGGGAAAAGGCAGATGGGGTGAAACGGAAATAAAGAGTAGGATACTGGATGAAACAGTAGGTAAGATGGCTCTGAGTAGAAACTACAACAGTACAGTTTAAAGTACATAGCCCTGTCTGAGAGTACAAACACAGTACCACCACAGCTGAAAACATACAGCACTGTGAGTATACATGGTACCAGTACAGCAGAAAGTATTTAATACCTACAGTATAAATGGTACCACTACAGCTGAAAGTATATACCATAGTAGTCCGAGTAGATCTTTACCATGTGAGTGCTCCTCGTCACTGCTCTCTTCCTCATAAAGCTGGCTGCTACCGTTGGTGACCGTTTTGGCTCTGCTACGGGACAACACACCGGACCCAGCTCGCTCCATCACTGACGGCATGGCTCCCTGATAAAACTGAGACGTTACCAAATTCATCTGTCATGTGCTTACAATTACAAGAAACAAGAATTCTGATAATCACAGTACTCCTGAACCTTAAAACTAACTTCAAGCCAGGTGTGTTTCAAAAAGAAATCTCTTTTAATGGTTAAGCCAATGAACTGAACTGTATTTTATTTCTGCAGCAACTACTGCAAAATATGACAAGAAAACTCAAGATCTGTTCAAAGAACCAACTGGACATACCCTTATTACAACAGCAAGCCTTCTCAATATGCAAAGAATCCATCATTTTTATCTTATGAATACATGTGAGAATACTTACTATGAAACCTAACAGAGCATATATGTGACCGTGGAGAAAAGGTTAAGCATGTTCTACTGTAAATACATGTGCGCAGTTTGCAGGGCAGGAATATGCACCGGGTAGGAAAATAAAATAGCACACCTGTAGCCGCCTATAACACTCAATCAGTGAACACGATAGCCTATCTAGACGGAGTTCAGCTTATTCTAAGACTCAAAGTAAAACTGCCTGACAACGAGGACAAGAACGTCGGTATCTGTCACTTCAGCTCATCAACCAAGTTTTCAATGGTTTGGTGACTTTCTGCTTGCTTTGCAATTGTTTCCGGATGCCTGAATTATGAATCGGAATATCTTTAAACAAATCAAAAAAGATTTGATTTGTCTTTCATCTTGTGTGCAAGTTCCTCATTTGTTCCAACAATATTTTAACGAAACTTTCGGTAGCTAGAAAAATAACTCGCCTTCGTCTACTCTCGTACCCACAGAGGCTAACGGCATTGTGTTGCCAAATAAGAAGGCGGTAATTACAAAAACCAGATGTGGACCAGGCTAATGTTTTGTGGCTCTTCGTTAAAAAAATAAAATAAATAGCTAAATACATTTGGTACTTAATTCGCGCTTCCATGAGATGGAATACTCACATCAGCCAGATGGAACTGTAACTTATACGTAGGAGCTGTCCATGTTTCAACAGCTATCTGTACTCTGGACGAATAACCCCCAAGTGACTATTCACAAGCATTCAAACAAGAGCACGTTACTCATCAAGCCAAAATCCTTTCATACAAAGCAAACGTTAACATTAGCTGGGAAGGAAGAACCAAGCAAATACTTCTTCCTGAATTTATAGTGGATTTTGAATGAAGATTTGACAAGGTGGAAACAATAAAAAAACTTTTACAAGTTACTAAATTATCTACAAAATTAGATTATGTTAACGCTTCAGATAATGTTAGGCGAATAGAAAAAAATATAATCGTTCAAAAGTTAAATAGACGTCAGTATTGATAGCTAGCTCCACTGACAAAAAGGTTGCAGATCCGTATTGATAGCTAGGTTGCAACCAATACTCTTAGTTTGTCCTCGGTTAATACTATTTGATACATATGCTAGAAATACAATTTGCAACAAAGCAGCAACATTATTACAAAACTGCAATTAAAACTTTACATGCTAGCATTAGATACCTTACACTTGTTACCATCATAGTCAAAATGTAGAATACCAAATCTTGCCAAGTAGAATTCACCATTCATGCCCTTTCGTACTCATGTTGCTAGCTAGGCAACATCAACAAAATACTTAACTAACTTGGCTATGGCATGGAAACCTGCAATCCAACGAGTGTCTGGACCGGCTCGGTAAAATAAATAAATAAATAAAATATTGCTGAATGTATATTTTAATTACCTGTCCCCTTCAGTATCCTTCCTTTCGTCTACGAACGGGAATGTGTCAAGTTGGGATCCTTTTGTCTTAACGCAGAATTGGTACTCCAGTAATTAATATTCTCTAGTAACATCAGCTAACGTTACCTAGTTAAACGTTAGCTACGAATAGCTAGTGAGCCATCAACTGAGCTCTTTAAACTTAGCAATCACGCTAAGTAGGTAACTATCTCTGTAGGTGGTCGAATAATATCATATACGAAATCATAAACCTGCACAGCTACCGTTGAATGCACAACCGTAGCTATTCACTTAACTTATCGTTCTAAAACGTCTCCATACAGTGTGTGTCAGTGTCGGTGTGTGCTTGTGCCGGGTAGCCTCAGTACATCCCACGTTCGCACACGGATTTTGCCCCCGCCGCCAGCTCGTCAGTCTCCTCAACTAACTTCTATGTCAAAAAAGTAGTCCCATCCTATCGGTGCACACCCAGGTCAATAAAGAATACAGATGGGTCACCTATTAATTACATATTTGTGTTTAGGTAACGGTTTTCAGTTATTTTCGGCTATAGTAGTGGGCATGCTATTAAAACAAATATTCTATTAAATGTATCAACGAGGCGGATTTTTACTGTAGATTACCTAACAGTTAGATGGTGTGTATAAAAACCTCGGACAGAGCCAGATACCTTGGTAAATTATTTTTAATCAAAAGTTCACCAGCCTCCTGCCAGAGCATTGTAAATCGCAGGTCCGGAGCTACTTTGCAGTATGAACGCGAAGGGATTCATCAGATGTGCATCGCTGTGCTGTGGTCGTCCAGACTTGCACTAATGTATGCAAGTAGACAGAGAAAAGACAGTGGGAGAACTCACAATTGCACTGTGTTTTGAAAAAACCCTTACAAAAATCATATGGAATCCTCATTCCACATTTAATTCCAAATATATTTACTATCCGAATTCAGATGTGTTAAAACCAGCAACTACAGAGTGCTACTTTAAACAATATTTATGGTTTATACAAAGCCAAACACTTTCTTTGTATATGGTCTGTACACAAAGATCTGTCTGAATGAATGATTTGAACAAATGATGGCATTTATTAAAATACTTACTAATAAACATACAAGGCTTACTTGTTACATTGTTGTTCATATGCATTTCAACAAGAACACTTCAAAAATGACATCGACTAAATACTTGCAGCATAGCCCTCCCTCTATCCCCCTCTTTCCACAAGCTTCTCCTTCCTGATTTCACACCTACAAATCTCTCTGCTCCCTCCTGCCATTCATTTGCCTTGCACCTCCATCTTCTCTCCCAGTATGTTGTCTTCCCCCTTTACTCTTCTTGTTCTTGTCTTCCAACCTCCATCACCTCACTGAATCACACTTCTCTACCCATCCCCTCCTGCGTCGAGTCTGCTCTCCCCAGCTCTCCCTTTCATAGCCTCCATCTCCCCTTTTTGCGCCTGAGCGTATACCCCTAACACAGCTCTGAGGGCCTGTAGCGTGTCATTATAAGGAATGCTCAAGAAAACGCAATTATATTGTTCCTACACCTCCTATTATCACCATTTTGGGATCTTCATGTGTGCTCCTGTACACATTTACCAGGAAGACGCTGTATCTCAGGTCTGTCACACTGGCATGAGGCTGTCACTCTCGTTATATCTTCCATTTCATGAATTGTATGTTGGACATAGTCGAGCTATGCTGAATTTATGATTTTATTGTGGATGTCTTCGACAAGAATAGCAAAAGGCGCTTATTTTTTAAATTTTTTTATTTGAGCCGTACGTGGAAGTGAACAGTCGAGCCTGGTGGAGAACTCTATGACCTCTTCGCCCCCCCCACCGAAATGGCACCCCCCGCCACCCTCGTCGCGAGACAGATTATCCGAAGACAAAGAGCATGGGGCGGGGCTTTTGGTGGGCCATCTGCGCGCGTGTTTGCGCGCGCGCGCCACTGCGCGCGTGTGTATCCGTGTGTGGCTTTGGTATCACTGCAAAGACAACAGAGCGTTATGCTGTCGTATTTGAAAAACAGGTCAGCTGCCCTCCAGTTTTGGCCATAAAGTGCAGTGATTTAATACCATCATGCGGAATTGTCCGCTTACCTTCCATTTAGTACAATCTAATGTACGTATATTTCCTAGAAATTCACGCGCTGAATCAATTAAATAAAATTTACATGGTCACACATTGTGTGAATAATACACTAATTCATTGTCCATGGTGCTAGTTGTCCGAGGAACTTCCCCCAGTCCCTGCAATAACATTGAAAAATTGGCCATCTGGTGGACATTTTGAGCATTACGTAGCCAATAAAGAGCACGTCGAGTGACTACAGTACTATAGACCTGTATGAAAACATGTGGACGAGCTCACTGCGAAATTAGAGACACAACATATACATTACATTTGCGATATACACCTTCGATTCTGAGTTTTATGTAAGTGGATACCTTCCTTTAGATTTCATGTTGAAATGTCGATTGGACTACTGACTCTAATGTATGTTTACATTCTCTTCAGCCTGAAAGAAAACATATTGATTGAATAAAACAAAGGGAGGATATTCAAATATTTTGTACATATTGAATTTTTCATGGGATATTTGTTTAATCAATAACAGTATATTTGTATTTTTTAAAGGAATTTGTTATATTTACGTGCACTCTAAAGGTCTGTGCACAGTTCATGATCATTATAGAAAAGCAATGTGGAAGTGAAAAAGCAAAATGGAATGAATTAACTCAGGATTTATAGCATTTCCTGTCCTGTAAAGTTTATTTTCTAATTTCCCAATCCTGGACTAACAGTTATACTGAATCTGACAGCTTTTGTTTTAGATCTCATTGAATTCGGTTTGTTGAGCCTTTGTGAAAAAGGTTTGTTAGATTTAATTTGTACTATTGCCAATTTACAAGGAACTGGTGATATTCAACTTATCTTTGTTAATATTTGTCCCATAAACAAATCTGTGGCAGCAGTCCTAATGAAACCTAATTAAACAGTGAGACTTTGTATGGGCATACAGTTTAAAATGACCGGAATCTGATTGTTTTCACACATCTGATAGGTATCCAGCAAATATCCACAAATAACCAAAAGTGAATTTTCCATTTTCATTTGTATGTGGTCTCAAATCCAATACATATCTGATACCTGGCCATACAACTTGCGTCTGACCAGTCATGTCCGATTATTTGCTTCTCTCTAATGTTTTTTTTTTTTTGTGACTCCTCACATAACATGGTGTTGACTTATGTTATTTCATGATAGAAATACGAAACATAGCTTGTCTAAACACACAAATCTGATCTGGACACTCAAAATATCATTGTGTGGACAGTTGACTAAGATTAGATTTGATAAATAAATCAGATATGGGATTTAAAGCAGACTGTATACACAAGTTTGAATTATTAGTGTAAGCACATATTGATCCACATAACATAAAAACATGAATATGTGCAGACAAGAAATGGAAAGCTGTAGCCCTCCATTTCAAAGTGTTTCTATAACAGTGCTGAGTGGCTTGGTTATATTTAGATGGCTTAATGTGCATTCCGTTCATTCTCAGCTCATTGTCTCATTTGAATATAAAGTATTTTCAGCCTTGATGTGAGGTTATTATGAGAATGAGTGTGTGAGAGTAAATGGTCTCCCAGACAAACTTTACAATACTGTACCTAGATTAGGGGCTATTATGTATTTGGTGGTTTATCTTTAGAAATGAAGCAACGTGACTTAATAGTTAGAAAGGGGTGCTGAAAAGTTCACACTGGGATGTTCAGGGAGACAGTTGTGGTTACTGGCACACTTTATAAAGCTAGTGTTGTCAGTGTTGTGTCATTACTTGGCATTCATGGTGCCATTTCCAGAATTCCTCACAAAGGTACAGCTACTTTAAATTTGTACAATACAAGTATGGCTTTGGTCTCACTAATGTTGAAATGTAAGGATTTCGTTAATGTTACTATAAGTAAAATACCGGAGGAATTGGTTAAGAATGTCTCTGGCTCTGATTCACACATGATCCCTAAATGATAAAGTTCCAGAATATTTCAAGGTAAGCCTGCATGTGTGAAAAAGGTGCCTGATGTGGACTATGACCAGGTGAACTATTTTCAATAGGTGCTTTGGATTTCCATTGGATGCCTGAGTAAGATACAGAATATGATGGGTAGACAGCTTCCTGTTCTTACCCAAAATACATGTGATTCATAGCAGTGACAGATGGGGTACCAGCAAATTCTCCAACAGCACGGGGGAGAGGAACATCTCTTTTTGATGGTCACAAGAAAACTGGTAAAACTGGACTGATGCTCTGCTTTACATGTGGCTGAAATCCAGTTTGGAATAGTGTAAATGTCCCTCATGGTTATATAATTGTGCCTAAGCAATGTCAGAGAACAAGATGATTAATGAATTATTATCACCAATGATAAGTGACAGGGCTAAAAAGAGATTTCAGAAAAAAGGGACTGAGGAGAAAACATTGTAGTAGGAAAGAATGGGTAATAGAGGGAAAGGAAAGGTGAAATAATAAGCAAGTGCAGAGAAATGGCAGCAGAGTAGAAATGTGGATAAGCCTAGGAGAATGAAAGGGAAATTTGGAAAGGGAGAAAGATGGAGAATGGCGAAGAAGACATTAAAGAATGTTAGGACAAGAAAGCATGAGAAAAAAGGATAATAAATGGGGAGAAAGGACAGAGAGTGCATATTTCAAAATATATCACGCCAATAAAGCATCTTGAATTCAATACACAACATATACACACTATCCTTCTCCTTAATCACTTCTTTTTTATAATTTAATACCACAGGGTTGGGGTGAATCCCATGTATTAAATTCCATGTGAATTTCATCTCCCTTAAAATTCCATCAATTCCATTTCCTTTTCCAGATCAATCCTCTAAATTCCAAGTACATTTTAAAAATAATACAGTTCTGATGCTCGATCTTCCCCCAGAGCAATACTTTCAAATAAATTCTGTCTCTAGAGAAACCCTCTGAAGCTCCCTTAACCCTTTGAAGAGTAGATGTTTTTGAGAATGTTTTTTTTATTTTATTATTTTTTATTTTAAGTCAGTGTTCTTGAACATTGCTTTAAAATACCAGTAGTGATTTACATCAGCGTTCAGTTTCTTCTCTATAAAAGCCGTTCCGTTAATATCCCTAAACTTAATCTCCATGATTTCCCAGTAAACAGGTGGTTGCCAAGCATGGATGTGTGTGTGGGTTAAAAAAATATATAAGAACCCCTGAAGGCACTTAAACTGATGGGCAGGAGAGCAGTAGGTGGAGGAACGGGGGGGAAACCCTGTGTCTTAATCTCCTATGCCATATATTTGTTAGAAAAAAATAATAAGTTCATACTACTACTACTACTACAACGAACGAACAGAATAATTTAAATCGAAAGGAACAGCAGGACGGTCTGGAAGCCCCTGACCCCTAGAACTCGTGACGTCATTTCCCGGGACTACAGAGGAACCGCTCGACGCGCTAATGTATTGGGCTCGGACTGAGCAATAGAAGAAAGAGAGAGGGAAGAGGAGAGAGAAAAGGGAGAGATAGGTCCTAGTAGAACATAGAGACGTAATTTTGGGACCTACACTTGGCGCCAATCTGGCTGAAAATGAGAGGTGTTTAGTTTATGGATTTTAAATTCATATTTATTTTCTAGCTGACTAGCTAATTATTTGTAGTTAATTGTTTGCTAGCTAGCTAGCTAAGTTAGCTGTTTTTATTTGTACCACAAGCCCCCTTCACATTGAACGTATAGAAACATACGTAGGTATTATACCTTGCAAAGTGTAGTAGAGCTAACTAGCTAGCTGGTTAGCAAATCTCTTGAAGGTGGTCGTTTAAATACAGCAATATGGGGGTGAGTTTGTTCGTCTGTGTGAATGTGGTTGTGTGTGAAGGTGTAGGCGTAGAAAATTGAACAAAGACTGCGTTCAGACATCAGCTCGTGTATGAGTGAATGTGATGGAGATTAAAGAAATGTCTCGATCAGGGACTGCACACTGGAGTACAGGCTAATGAGCAGAAACGACACCAGTAATATAACCCCTCTGCCGTTATTCATTCTCGATATGCCTTCAGCCATCCCTGGCTTTCTTATTCCCTCACATTTTAGCCTTACGATTTGTTTTGGCGTTCCTGGTTATTCGATTTCCTAATTTAGTGTATTCCTAATTTGGTAACTACGCTAACGTGGCTAGCTAATGGAGGGACCCATGTTTTTCAGAGCTAGCTAGTTAGCTTGTTCTACTTTATTAGCGCACATGAAGATGCTTCTGTTGTAACTAGCCATTATTTTGTAACTTTTGATAATTAATACATTTTGTTAAGTTAATTTCAAACAAAAATGTTTTAATTTCCGTCTATGGATTTGCAGTTGCATGTGGTTAGTCAGGTTAGCTAACTCTGGTATATACCTAGTTAACTAACTTGCTAAATTTAGTTATAGCTAACATTCCACGCGAGCTAGGTCTGTAGAAACGGTACAGGGTGCACTTAGCATTGGACACTTGTTACCTACGTAAATTGAAATAAAAGTGACAAACGTTCGGGACAAAGCGAGGCTCTTGCTGCAGACTTGAAGACATCCTGGTACCGTTATTGAAGCCATCCTGGTACCGTTATTGAAGCCAAAGTTCAACAAGGTTGCACGTACACGTGCTTCGAAGCCCCATGTCTTCCTGCACAACGCCTGCCGACTGTACAACTCTGCAACGTTCCAAAAATGGGCATTGTACACCACAAATTGCCATCGTTTATTTCCTTTTCCGAATATGTTGGCTTGCTGCAACCAGGCTTGCCCCCACAGTGTCTGTAAAGTGGTTTGATTAATTGAGGGTTGCAGTCCCACCGTGCAAGCTTTAGAATGACACTTTTGTCATTGTCAACCGAAGATCCCCAGTTGTAGGCAGTAGTAAGTTAAATTAATTTGCTCCATATACTGACTGAGCCACTTTGAAGAGTGCTGCCCTTACACCACACACCTATACTCCATACCTTACGCAAAAGACTAGGTTGAAAAACATTGTCATCACCAGGTGTGTTATTGTTATTTCAAAGATTTGTCCATGCCTTATGTATTTAGTGTGACTTTAAGTTAATGCCTGTGTTGATGAGATGAAAAGGAGCCAAACCACATTTTCTGTAATTCCGTGGTTACAACATCCCCATTGCCCATTGGTGCATTGTTAACACAAAGTTATTACCTGACACAGACCATTGGTCTTAAGGCCATTGACAGTCTCTATTTGTATCCCCCCCCCCCCCCCCCCCCCCCATTTGACAGAGGAAATCAAATCGAGCGAAGGAGAAGAAGCAGAAGAGGCTGGAGGAGCGAGCAGCCATGGACGCGGTGTGCGCGAAGGTGGATGCCGCCAACAAGGTGAGAGGCAAGGGTCATCTGCCGTTGCGCGTTGCCAAGCAACGCAACATGCGAATGCTTGGGTGACGCAATTAGTTTCACACCTTTGAGAGTTGCAAAACTGACTGTTTCATTTGAATGTTATCCTAGAGTACCATAACACAGCGTAGCATGTTTACATTATGATAACTATGGCTGCAACTCTTGTTTTTGCAGCTTGATGATCCTCTGGCCTCATTCCCAGTGTTCAAAAAGTATGACAGAAATGGGTAAGGACCTTAAACTGTGGCATGTCTAATGCATATTCAGAATTCTTAGAATTATTGGAAATGTTTACTATCTGAAAAGACATGGAAAAATCAAATTTATCAAGACTCTTCGCTCTAATGAGAATTTATTTATTTTTTTATATGGCGAGTTTGCCCTTAGATTTTTATAACACATTAAAGACATCAACAAACAGTTGTTGATGACTGGTATTTGCTTCCAAGAGGACTGGAAAGTATGTGTTTGTACAGCTGCAGTGTATTTTGAAAATAATGTCTATGAAATATTTGCTCCAGCAATCTGGACTTAGTACCTCAGAATTGGGTTGATTGGATTTGCAATTTTGTTTTTTTTGTTACAGAATTGAAAAATGCCTTCAACGTTTTATGAACATTTAAAAAAAAAAATGTATTTTGCAAATTGACTCAATAGAACATCAAGTGACCCCAACCCTGAAGTCAGAAACAACATTAGTCATTGTAAATCATACATTTTAACACCAAATAAGGTCCCAGTTGTGACAGATTCCCTTTTCTCTCTGCAGGTTGAACCTACAGATAGAGTGTAAACGGGTGTCAACTCTGAACTCCAGCACGGTGGATTGGGCTTACGAACTGACCAAAACCAACATGCAGGCTCTGTAAGACCTGAGTTAAAGTTAGCGTCTGTTTGCCAGCCCTTATTTGGCTGCTCCTTAATGTGGCTTTCCCCCCTTTATTTCTTTTCTTTTGCAGTTTAATTTTTATTTGCATTATATTACATTACTGCTATTTAGCAGACACTCTTTTCCCAGTTTTACATAGCATCTGTTTATTCCGCTCAATATAGTACAAGTACCTTGCTTGGGGGAAGAACGGCAGCAGCCCACCTGGGAATTGAACCTTCACTCAGGGTTAATCACTGCACTACACTACACTACATTTTCCTTACCTTGAAGTCAGTTAAAGGGTTTTAAACCAATATGATATGGGGCAAGCATGCTTGAATGGATAACTTTTTCTGCTATTAGCAGTGTAAATTTACTGCCTTTAGATGAGAACCCACCCCCCCCCCCCCCCCCCCCCCCCACCCACTGTTGAACTGTTACTTACTTTGAGATCCCAAGGGGATAAATAAAATGTGGTTCATTATTATCCACTGTTTATCTATCGAAGGGTACACCAAACTCTTCAGACACTCAATTGCTGATAGTGGTTTAATTTTCAAAAATTAATTGTCTTGAGTTCTTGGCTATTACTGTTGCAGGATATTACAGTCTTAAATCTTTGTGGCTGGGGCTGTAACTGTCTCGGACTTGCTGGTGTTCTGTCGTGACACCTGTCCTAACTTGTATTTTCCCTCTGCAGCTATGAGCAGAGCGAGTGGGGCTGGAAGGAGAGAGAGAAGAAGGAGGAGATGATGGATGAAAGAGCATGGTATCTCCTGGTCCGTGACATAGACTCCGCCCCCATTGCCTTCTCTCACTTCCGATTTGATGTGGAGTGTGGGGAGGAGGTGCTGTACTGGTAAGTCCATCCATCGGAGAAAACGATCTTGTGAAATTGAATAAAATATGTAATCTCTTCTTTGGAGTCAGTTTAAGGACAATTACCTTGAAAGATTTCTGTTCAGTTTATTTGGTGCTCTGTTGTAAAGTATCTGTCAATTGTTCAGGCTGCCCCCACCCCTAACCTTGTGAATCTTATACCTGGCCCTCTGTGGTTAGTTCTGGTTACAATATAAACGCAAGTGTTTTCCCTAGAGAACAATCTTCAGAGTTCCAGTGCTAATAATGTGTCCTAATCCTAGTTGTTGGGTGCTAACTTTGTGTGTACATGTGTGTGTGTGTGTGTGTGTGTGTGTGTGTGTGTGTGTGTGCGTGCGCATGTGTGTGTTTGTTGTGTGTGTGTGTGTGTGTGCGTGCATTTCAGTTACGAAGTGCAGTTGGAAAGCAAAGTGAGGCGGAAAGGTCTGGGCAAATTTCTCATCCAGATTCTCCAGCTCATTGCCAACAGGTACAATCCCCCATTTGCAATGGATTGAAACTGCAACTGTGGCACAGTAATGGCAAAGACTTTGTGAAAGAAGCTTTTAAACACATTTTACAGCTGTATTACTCTTGTTTGAGCTGCTTAAGTTAAACTGAACTGATAGTGACAGTGCTTTCAGTATAAGCCACTGGGTAAGATTGTCTACTGATAGGTAATACTGATTAATATATAATAATAACAATAATGATGTAATGCATAATATATTTAGTAATGTTTGCATGTACTGCCAGAACAGGAGTATGCAGATTGCTCTAGTTTTGATATTTGGGATATAGAAAATGTTGGTTTGTAAGCTTCTTAAGGCTGTCCACAAAATGAATGGCCACTTTAATCCTTTGAGAATGAGGTTTTTTGTTTTTTCAAAAGTCTGAGTCAGTATTCTAGAACCAGGAGTGATCGTTACACCCGATTAGATTGTTCAGTTAAGAACATTCTAATCACGTATTTGTGACTTATAAATACATGGCTGCCCAGTTCTGTACCTGGAGATCTACCGTCCTGTAGGTTTTCATTCCTACCCTAACAAAGCACACCTCATTCAACAGCTGGAGATGTCATTGAGCTGTAATTAGCAGAATAAGGTGTGCCTAATTGGGGTTGAAATAAAAACCTATGGGATGGTAGATCTCCCAGAACAGGATTGGGCCTTAAAGGGTTAATAGTTCTCCCTGTTCTGTCTGTTTCCAGCACGCAGATGAAGAAGGTGATGTTGACAGTATTCAAACACAATCATGGTGCTTACCAGTTCTTCAGAGAAGCCTTACAGTGAGTGATTTGACAGCTTCCCTGGCTGCATGAGATGCCTTCAGTTTGCCTTATTTTCATTAAACCAAACGGTTAAAATTTTTAAAAGTAACACGATATGTGCATTGTATGAACAATAGATATCAGGGAATGACAAAATCATGCCAGTGATAGAGTACAAGAGAAAAAGGTCTTTCCATTAATATTTTTAAATTATTTGTGTACTTCTGTGCTCTTGCATGCAATGCCATGATTATTTATACAATTGAAGCTTATAGACATTCTTTTTATACTGGACAGACAGACAGACACACACACACACACGTACAAGTGTTCTCTCCCCCGCCTGTACCTCCTCTCTCCTCAGTCTGATTATTGTATGTATCATCTAATCCATATGTACACAGCAGCAGCGTTTACATTCTGGTGCTAATTAACACTCACTCCCTGTCCCTCAGGTTCGAAATCGATGAGAACTCGCCCAGCATGTCCGGTTGCTGTGGGGACGACTGCTCCTACGAGATTCTGAGCCGGCGGACTAAATTTGGGGAGGCCGGAGGTCATGGGCATGGTGGGGGACATTGTGGGGGCTGCTGCCATTGAGGCAGGGAGGATGGGTCTCAGTGAAGAACCCAACCCCCCCCCCCCCCTCCCGGCTCTGTACGCTTTACCACAATCCCCATTGACCTTTTCCTGACACAATCCTTGGAAATATTCAGACTCCCCTTACCTCCCTATCCCATTACTCGTACCGTCAACATTTGTTTTTGATTTTAATGCCTCCACCCCAACTGCTTAGAGTTGCATACAACCCTTTCAGTGTGTTGATATTGTTTTTCTTACCAACGTCATACTACTTCTTTTTAAAAGGATAGCAATAAGGCTCCTGTTGCACATCAGAGTTCCTCCTGCTACTCACTGACCACCTTGTGTAAATATTGGGCCCACAATAGCGTCCAAAGGATTTTCAGAGCTTTTTTTCCTATTCAGAATTTTTAAAACTCTTCACAGTGTGATTGCATCTGGAGATTCATCGAACAGAAGCTATAGGAGGTTTATTGCTATTTTTGTTAACGGTTTCTTCAGGCTACTCACAAGGTTGACTGATTATTATGTGGATATATTTATAAGGATATCTTGATGTACAATTTTGCATTCTTTACAACTAGACTTCACAGTGGTCTGTTGTCTCAGGTTATCAAACTACAAAACACTTTCTGACAGAGAAGAGAGATCAATGTACAATTGTTGTGGGGTTGAATTTGATGGGGTTGGAGGACAGGGGATGGGTATTCTAGGGGTCACATTTAAATAGAAGTCCTTAGTTTAAAAATCTTTAATATTTTATTTTTAATCTTGCCATGCTTTTGTCATAACTGGTCAAGTTTCTGTCCCACATCCCTCTTCATATTTTATATCCATCAAGTCTTGATCCTCATGTATATAATCTGTTTTCCTGTTCACTTGATTTGCCTTTGGAGGTGAGACTTATGGAAGAGACATAATAAAAAACTTGTTTAAGTCTTGAGTTCACTAGATTCTTGCTCTGAGGAAGGTAACCAGTGACATTTCTGCCCTGTCTGTGTTTTGTTTGTATGCTCTGAAATAAACTTGTTCATATTCTAATTTTCTCAGCTAACCCTTTCCCCCACATATACATTAATTGTATTTTATTAAACGCAGACATACATAAATATACGGGTTAAACCACGCCAACCTGTGCAGGTCTAATGATACATGTGCATGCCTTGGGCTGGTGATGTAGCGCGGAGCTGGAATCATCTACTGGAATGCACCCATGCGTAATAGAGCACAACCGTGCATTCTACGTGTTACATTATACATGCATTTTCAAACTCCAATGAACCGGGAAGAGATGTGAGATCACAATGCAGTTCCCCATGACGACGTTTTAATAGTACTATTATGATCATTTCGAGGAAACGGTTAAAATATTTTTCTCTGAACAACGCTGTAAAGTCATTTCCCGGTTCTTTTGAGCTTAGCAATATAGCTCATTATTTGCATTATTTTCCACAGCCTTTGCCCATCTTCATCAAGGGTGTGAATTGTCTTGGAGGGCTCTTTGTGTATATAGTTTTTGTAGCCACCTTGATATATTTTGTCCAAATATGTTGAGTGTTCACCCCGAAAAGACCGCCGTGCATGTAAGCGGAACCTTTGCGATTCACGTCCATGTGGTAGCAGTAATTATTTGGGGTGGCACAAAGAAGGCGGAAATTGTTGGTATGCGCTTTAAGATGTCAAGTATGAATGGAAATGTTCTGTATCTTATGGAAACGATATAAGCATGTGTAACTTGTACTCAGAAAATGGTTATTCTTGGATTTTTGCGTCCTGGAATTCGTAATCATGGTAAAGGCTGTGCATGAAGCAGTGGGCAGCAGAAGCGTAGCTACTGTAGCTGAAGCGGTTAATGTAACGGTTGGCTGACGCTTGCTGCCTCAAATGTGGTTGTGTAGCTAGCTAGTAAACGGATCGTGTTAAATGACTAATTTAATCAGCTATTGTGGCTACTGTCTGAATGCCCAGCTAATAGAAATCTAAGGTAGGCTGCATACTGAGCACCTCTGTCAACATGCAATTAAAGTTACCTGCATAGCTACTGATCTTGCTGTGGGATTGTGATTCAGATTCAGATGTCATTCTTTGTTAAAACACGTGTGAAGTTTCCATCCAAGAGCTGACACCGACAGTAACTTAAAATTACCCTTAAAGCGTCTAGGATTGTTTGAATGTGGACTGGGGTGAAGATTGTACTTGGTGCATGTACGTCCAATCTTCATCTTAATTTCCTCAAATCAGTGCAATATAGTTTAGTAGTTGTATGCCAATAATGGTCATAATTAAATTAATTTCTAGTGGTTTATTATTTTTACATATTTATTTTTGAAATACCCTTGCCTATTTACAACCATGTTTATATATGCCACGTGTTTTTGTCTAGCTGTAGGGGAGAGGAATAATGTGCCGTGAGGATATGATATATTGAATTCTGTCTGCCTGCTGAGCCACGATGAGACTAAAACTGAAGACCGTTTTCGTCCTTTACTTCATGGTGTCCTTGTTGGGGTTGATCTACGCATTGATGCAGCTGGGTAAGTGTAGCTGTTTATACTTTCAGTCACGTCGTGAGATTTGATTGTGCGTTCACTATTTGATGCAATGTTTGAGTTTAGTACACTTGTCCAGTTGGGTGTGTCGTCAGTTCAGTGGTGCGACTACTGAGAGAGTCGTGCGTGCGTTTGTATTTCAGGCCAGCGCTGTGACTGTACAGACCATGACATGTCCAGGGACCGCGTTATTTCTCGCCTGCGAGGAGAGCTGCATAGTGTACGGGAACAAATGAAGAAAACGGAACCCACCAAGCTGCCAAAATCCCCTCTGCCCACCATCTATGTGATCACTCCCACTTATGCCAGGTGCACACCTGACGGCCTGCTTCATCCTACAACTGGCTTTAATTATTCAGTTCTTATCAGTTTAATTACATCTTCTTCCAGTTTGGTTTCCAGGGTTTGACATCTTATGTATTTTAGAGGAAATTTAATCTCATAAAGTGTTAAAAATGAAAATGGCCCATCTGGCCGTGGGTGGTTTGTGTCCCCAGCCAGGAGGTCTTGCTGCTGCTGAACTTTTAATGCAGTGTGTGACTCTGCAGTAATATAACTCTCCTCTCTCTCCCAGGCTAGTCCAGAAGGCAGAGCTGACTCGTATCTCGCAGACCTTTCTGCACGTGCCCCAGCTGCACTGGATTCTGGTGGAGGACTCCCCCAACAAGACGGCCCTGGTGTCGGAGCTCCTGGCGCGCTCTGGCCTGACCTACACCCACCTGCACGTGCTCACTCCTCACGACCGCAAGCTGCAGGAGGGCGACCCCAGCTGGCTGAAGCCTCGCGGCGCAGAGCAGCGGAACGAGGGCCTGCGCTGGCTGCGCGAGTCCACCAGGGGGCGGCAGCGAGAGCAGGGAGTGGTGTACTTTGCCGACGACGATAACACCTACAGCGTGCAGCTCTTCGAGGAGGTGAGCGAGTCTTATTCCTGCTCTCTGCCTCCTTTCCTTTCAGTCTTTTTCACTCTTGTCTGTGCTTTCTTTTTTATCCATTTCCTTTCCCTTCCCTTAATACGTTTGCTGCTTTTCTCTCCCTACACATCTTAAGGTCTTAACTCTTTCTTGTTGCTCGTTAATTTGTCCTTTTCTCGTTGTGCATCAGAGTGGTATAGTGTATTTGCTGTTTCCAGTGGTCTAAAGAGTGTCTCTTGCTCCTTCAGATGCGTGGGACCCAGATGGTGTCGGTGTGGCCGGTGGGGCTGGTGGGGGGCATGCGGTACGAGCGTCCCGTGGTGGAGGGGGGCCGGGTGGTCCGCTTTCACACGGGCTGGCGTCCCGGCCGGCCCTTCCCCATCGACATGGCGGGCTTCGCCGTGTCGCTGCGGCTGGTGCTGGCCAATCCCGAGTCCCGCTTCGACGGCAACGCACCAATGGGCTTCCTGGAGAGCAGCTTCCTGCAGGGCCTGGTCACCATGGAGGAGCTGGAGCCCCGAGCCGAAATGTGCACCAAGGTGAGGCGGAGCGTGAGGGGCGAAGTGGGAGGGGCGTCGCGGGTGCTCTCTGGCTGCATTCCAAACCGCGCTCTCCCTTCTGATCACCCGTTCAGCGTGTGAACTCAGGATATCCATCCCTAGTGCTCGCTGCTGACTGATGTAGGATCTGTAGACAGCAGGGTGGTAGTTTTGAGTGCAATATCTTGTTTTTACTTCCCTAATGGAGGTGTCTGAAAAGACTCAGTGTTGTATTAATGAAATGGAACACCTGTTACTTGAAGAAGAGAAAGAGTATTCATCATTACAGCTTGGTCACACTAAACCTTTCTGGGTATTTTCAAATTAGAGCCCATTTTCTGGTATGCTGACAAATTGGTGTAGACCAGAAAATGCAACTCTAGCAGAAATTTGGTACAAGCCATGCGATTTAAATTACCTTTTTATCAGTGGAGCTACAAGACTACAAAAGCGTGGTCTGTGCTTTTGTGTTATTAGACCTTAATTTCATTCATCTCATTCCTGAGTCCCCTATGAAACCAGACACTTGTAAAAGCTGTTCCTGCAGGAGTCATGAACAGAGATAATGTTTCCCATAATCCCCTCCTGAATTTATAATTGAGGCATTTCCCAGATGCTTTTAGCATACAGGAGCTTACAGGCACATTTAGCATGGTAGAAAACCACATAATAAAGGTAGAACAGTCAACTATCTGCATCTAGAAAGCAGGGGTTATTTTACTATTCATATTTGAAACGAATAATCCACATTTCACTTTTTTTTAAACAACTATCTGATTTCTGATTTAAAATAGTCTGTACTGTGCAGGAGTTGCACAAGACCCAAATATCCTGATTCATTCACAGAAACCGACTCCCACATTCAGCACTTTCTCTTATCCTGAGCGGCTTGCACAGATTACTTTTTAAGCATTCAGTCCATTTATACAGCTGTGTATTTTACTAAAGCAGTTCGGCTTAAGTACTTTAGTGAAAGGGGTAACAGCAATGCCCCAGCTGGAAATTGAACCCACAAACTCAGCCAACAATTCAGCAGCGACATTACAAAAGGTCACGTGAGGTTATTTTACATGGCATCTGCAACAGGTCGATTAGTTTTGTTATTTTAGCTAAATAATTTGAAACTTTAGTTTCTTTTGTAAAACAGCTGTGGTCGTTCGTATTTGTGTGATAGTGATTGGGTGGCTGTATTGTGTGATGCAGTGAGTGGGCGGCTACTTTGTTCGATTCAGTGATTGGGTGGCTGTATGGTGTGATGCAGTGATCGGGCAGCTGTATTATGATTGGGCGGATGTATTACCTGACACGGGGCTCGTCTGACTTGTCTGTCGTGCAGGTGCTGGTGTGGCACACTCGGACAGAGAAGCCTAAGATGAAACGGGAGGAAGCGCTGCAGAAGCAGGGTTTGGGCTCTGATCCCGGGGTGGAGGTGTGATGTCCAGGGGCTCTGACTGGAGCACAGCTGAGCCTGACTGGAACACAGTTTAGTCTGCCTGGGGCCCCAATGAGAGACCCGCTCGGACTACTCAACACTGCGCAGAGGAGACCTGAACCTGGCCTATCCTCTTCAAGCCAAAACGGGCACAGACTTGATTTCTTACCAGAATTAGAGTAGAGAGGATCTCCATTTAAAAATATTTCAATCCCCTCGCTTATCAGTCATCCTTTCATTGACACCTTTGACCACAGACCTGCGTAAGGGGACATACCCGCAGAAGCTGATTGTGTAAGATTGAGAGCAAAGCAGATGCAGAAGTGAAGAGAGAGGGAGTGTATTATTGTGAAGAGTCAATGATGGAGTGTAAAATAGATCACTTTATCCTCTCACTGTCTGTTCACCTCACTCCTTTAAGACTTTGGGTGTGTGTTCCTGAGCCCACCACACCTTTACTGAAACCCAGGACACTCTTGTATATACTGCCACATGGGAAAAGATTCAAAACAAAGCCATGTTTATTTAAGTCTGTATATATCTGTGTGCATGGCATCTCCATCTTGATATCCATCCACTAGTGTGTCTGTTTCTTTGTGTGTGCCTGTATACTGCTTAGGCTCCGTAATGTATGTGTGTTTAAATGTATGCATAGACAGTAAGGCATGTTTTGTGTATTTGTTAGATTGCTCAGCTGTCTCACTGTATGTGATTTCCTTTTGCTGCGTAATTATGGAAACATTTTAAGAAATAATCACACTGTATTTATGATGAAGTCTGTATGTAAATTTGATGCACACACTTTATATGTGTATAATTTCATTGCCTCTGACGATGCTATACTATGAATTAAATGTATAGTAACCATGTTTAGACACTAGGTGGTGCAAACTTGTCCAGTCCTGTTCACCTGCTTTAACATGGCATTTTCTGCTGTCGGAGTAGTTGTGGTTGGGCTCTTGGGTTCTGGTCTTTATGGGGAGTTGTCAGCTGCCCTGAAACCCATGTGATTGTGGCTCAGCAACATTTTTGCTTGGTTGAAAATAATTTGACCCCTGTGTGGAAAACCTTAATCGTATAATTCATGGGAGAAATATTCTATTTAAAAGTTACAATTAAAATTTTATTATGAAAATGTATTATTATTTATTTCTAGTAATGATAAATAGAGATATTAGACATATAACAACTTTTTTTGGGGATTCCACACTAACTGTTGAACCCAATTCAACTTAATGTGATCAGCCAGTAGAATCCCGACCCATGAGAACTGAATGTTGTGTCAAGCGTACATTTTTAGAAGCCTTGTGTTTGATTTTCTCTGTCGATTTAAAATTTGCTGACATATGCAGCTGTTCCCTGAATAGCTGGGGTTCAGACAATGAGAGGGATACTACATGGCTTCCCAAACTCAGTCCTGGGCCCTCCAGTGTATTGTGGCTTTTTTCACAACCTGTAAATTCCTTGATCAGTTCAGGTTGTTGAAAATATTTGCTCTTCCATGATTTTTACCTCATCACCTTATTTGGACTCAATGCAAATGGTTACTCACTGACATCTGATTCATCTTAGAACCTTTCATTTTCCTCACGGTTGTTTTCAATAAATAAATGTCGACACCTTTGGCAATCGGGACCACGCTGATGTCATCTGTCAGGCTGTAATTTCATTTAAAACATGTATCCCTTTCTAAAGGGATCATTTGCCCTGTGGCACTGCGCATAAAATAAAAGCGTTAGCTGATCTGACTGGTTAAAGGTCGTGGGATGTGGACGAGACGTGTTTAGTAGTCCATAGGGCGGCTGGGACTTCAGCCATGTTGAAGTCCTCCCGTGCGCACGGGGTTTGATTCCCCGCCAGGGCACCTTCTCCCCTGTGGTCCCTATCTGATACCCTCTCTGCTTTCTATCTGTCTTAATAACGCAAAAATATAAAAGAAGGGTGGACTTTCCTGCTCCCCTTTAAAAAAATCCCTGGGATGTGAATATGGCATTGTGTCCTACATGGAAAGCATGGCTATTTCTGACATAATGGAACCTTAAGATGGTATATCGTCTGATCCCACAGTAGAAAATAAGTGTCTAATTACAAACACTAAAAAAAATAGATATTTTCAATTCAGAATCTTTTCAATTTTGGTTGAAAGAAAAAGCCACACACCACATCCCCCAGGACCATCTTTGGGAAGCCCTACTGTTGTTGAGTCTTTATTGGCCCTAAACCACCCAGAGCAATCTCAGAGACTGTATGATCTGCTGTTCCCATTCTCCTTGTGTTATGGCTGGAAGCCCTGCTCACCTAAAAATAAGGTCACCGGCAGGAAACCGAATGGTTGTGGGTGAAGGCCTTATCCCTGGAGAATCCAGGGTGCCCACACTTGTACAGACACCCTCAACCACAACACGGGGTTGCCAGGTGGGTGATGGGACCACAGCTGGATGAAGCTGACGAGGGCCCACCCACTAGAGCAGTGACTTGGAAACAGCGCAGTTGGAAACCGCCTGGATGCATGTGGGCACGCACAGCTATAAAAGGGCGACAAGCAGTCACATGCCCAACAACTCGGCTCCCACATGATGTCTTCCACCCGAGGGGATGTTCAGCAGTGAGGCTGTCTGCACGTCATGTGCGGTCACTGTCTCTGTTGTGTAATGTCAAGTTCTTCTTTGGGCAAAAGACTCCGTCTCCATTGTTCTCCCGCTTGACCCCTGCTCCCTAACGCACTCCATATCCTATTGTATGCACATGGATTTTTGGACAATGCTGTGGGAGTATACATGTGAATTCTGTGTTGGCTGGATGCTCAGTTGTCAATGTACTATCTTGTGAATGGTTTTTTTACCTGTTATCATTCAAGTATTTTGCATGTTCCTCCACCAGTGAAAGCGTTCTCTCAAAGCACTAAGGAAAGAAATGAAAGTGAGCTAGACTCTTTTAATCTGGAGCTAAATACCTCAGCTGAAAAACTATTTTCCTCAAAATAGTCAAAAATAATTACATCCAGCATAAGTACTGTAAGGACATATATGATTTAATTACGCCCAATCCAGCTAGCAATCTTTTTTGTATCCTTTTCTTTTTTGAATGTAATTTAGTGAGTACATTCTTCATGTCAATAATTTTGGAATGTGTAATGTGATTCACTCTTAGATTATAGTGTACCCTTCTGGTGTGTCGGTATTAACAGTTACACTGTGTCTGAATGAGCATGCGTTAACTTCCTCTTTTGCTGTGTGTGTGTGTGTGTGTGTGTGTGTGTGTGTTTGCTTTGGTGACGGCAGGTCCAGGCAGGGTGTGTACCAGTAGGGTGTAAGGTTGTTCAGTGTGGAGAACAGTGCAAAGACAGATTGACACTTACCAGGTAGGTTTGTTACCTCTGTTTCTCTCTCTCTCCATTTCTTTCTCTATTGAATCACGTTTCAGTTCTTGTTCCTTATGCCCATTTCCACAAAAAACGATTTTGAATCTGTCTGTCATTTTATCTGTCAGTGAAGTTTCTTGTTTATTTAACAATCAAATTATATTCAAGAGTAATACGTATACACAGAGTTATATACTTCCAAGGTATTTTTATCTGTCTCAAATGCATAATAATTTCAGGTATTTGCAGCACATAACAGGTGAATTTACTGCAAATTAATTTAACAAATTTTACTAGCCTGCTTCATCAATACATACTGTAAAAAGGTTTCCATGTTTGATATAATTCTAAATTGCTGTACATTCACTTAGCTGTGGCAATAAGATGGTGAATATATTTTACTAGAGTAGCTTTCTGCTTGGTTTTGATTGTCTTTTTGTGTGAAAGGGTTAATGAGTTTCAGTGCTATGAAGTGCTATGATTTTAACTAGAAATATTCTTAACATGATTAATATGAAACTAAAGCTAATGATGAAGATTAGCCAAAGGAAAAACCCTTTTATATCAATAAAATGTCAATATAAAATTTATATTCATAATGTTCACTCCAAAAAGAGTATTAATTATCCATTGAGAAACCTGGTGAGTACCCAATGGCCTTATAAAAGGGCCATATGAATTATTGCTGTAATTCACCATATTTGTACAACACAAAAATGTACAGTATACATTGACAATATATTAAATAATTACAATTAATACTTATTGTAATTATGAAATACTATGAAGAATTCAAATTATTTTGACTATTTATTTTTATTAAAAGTCTAAATTATTTAGTTTTTCAGATCACATACTGCATGTAGTAATATTTATTCTTTTTAAAATAACCTTGCACCTATTTGCAGGTCAAGTAGGTTATGTTTAATAACCTTACATAATACTTGCTTCAATCTGTCGTAATGTTATATTCTTGTTACTGTGTACTGTAGAATTGCTGTATATTCCAAAAAATACGTGAATATATTTTTCACAACTTCTGAAAAGCAATATCATGTATGTTTTATAATGACAAAACAATGAAAAAAAAAGTTGGACTGAAAAATGAATTTGACACAAAAAACCGCTCCAGCTGGTGCTTTTGAGTCACCAAGTATGAGCAGTGCTGGAAGGTCTCTTATCTGAGTCATAAATGGAGGATGGAGAGGCTTTCAGTGCTGGAAACACAAAGACACAGTGTACTCTTTCATATACTGTACAGTGAACTTTGCACAGTCTCTGTACACGTTAACTACTGTTAAACAAACTAATGCCCAGAGACAGCAGGAGAGAGGGGACTGAGTGAGATCCAGGAAATTTCTTTGCAACAGAACACTCACTCATGAATTCACAGTTACATAAAAAATATGAGAATATGTATTGGAGGATCAAGGATGAAGTTCAGACATACAGCACAGAGTGAGCTGCATAATTTTTGGGATTTAGAATCAAACAACTCGCATGCGGTTGAAGTGCAAATTCTCAGCTTTTATTAAAAGGTATTTCATACATTTTGGCTTCAACATGTGGAAATTACAATATTTTTTATACATAGCACCCTCCCATTTCAGGCCACATAATAATGTTTGGGACATATTAGTGTTTTGTAAATGAAAGTAGTCATGTTTATTACTTTGTCACATACCCTTTGCATGCAATTTAATGTTAAGTAAATTACATTACATTACATTTATTTGGCTGATGCTTGCATGCACAGTGTCGTACAATAAGTGAATACTGAAGGTCATTGGAAAAACTACAAAACACAGGTCCGATAAGGTACAATACTCATTATGTAACAGATTGGGTGTGAAAGTAGCCAATATAGTATTTTGTCACTTATCTTTTGCATGCAGTGACTGCTTGAAGTCAAGTGAACAAAGTGAATCTTGTTCTCATCTGTCCAAAAGATCTTTTTCCAAAACTCTGCAGGGTCTTTTTGGTACATCTTAGCAAACTGTAGCCTGGCCACCCTGTTTTTGTGGCTAAATAGTGGTTTGCATCTTGCAGTGTAGCCTCTGTAGTTCTGTTCATGAAGACTTCTGCATACAGTAGTCACTGACACATCCACACCTGCCTCCTGAAAAGGGTTTCTCATCTGTCAGACAGGTGTTTAGGGATTTTTCTTCAATTTGGGCAGAATTCTTCAGTCATCAACTGTGGAGGTCTTCCTGGACTTACCAGGCCCTTTGTGATTACTGAGCTCAGCAGTGCTGTCCTTCTTAATGATGTTCCAGACAGTTGAATTTAGTAAGCCTAAGGCCTATGTCTCTGACTCTTTTTGTCTTATTTCCCAGCCTCATGATGGCTTCCTTGACTTTCATTGGCACTCTGGTCCTCATGTTAACAAAAGGCAATAACAGACTCAAAAGGCTAGAATCAAGACTAGATACTGAAAGTTCTCTTACATCCCCACTAAGGAAGCAGTTTGACACAACTGACTAATCAGAAACGCCTGTGAAGCCATTTGTCCCAAACGTGACAGTGCCCTGAAATGGGGTGACTGTATAAAAGGTGCTATAATTTCTACATGGTGAAAACCAAATATATAAAAAAACTCTTTAATAAAAGCTGTGAACCTGCACTTTAACCACATGTGAATCATTTTATTACAAATTACAAAATTGTGGAGCACAGAGCCAAATCAAGAAAACGTCTTTTTCCCAAACATTATGAAACTCACTGTATATTCAGTTAAAACGGTACTCTTTCATAAATGTACATCTTCAGAGGGAATCTTAGACCTGTGGGGTTGCTGACTTTACATATCATAAAGAATTTATTATCTTTAGATAATATACTTAACTGTAACTACAAGTTTCACCAAATCAGTAAATGTACACACATTTGGAGGATGCATGCACTGATGAGTTACTTGATGCTTCTTTTTTCAGATATTTTCTCAGACTTACAAGGAGACCAGTGAAAGTGAGAATATGACAATTGGCAAGAGCTCAAGGAAGTCTCTCAAATCACCCAAATACCTGGACCGGTCCAGCGGGTTCTACGGACGCCTGGACGAGCCGGAGCAGGAGAATGGGAATGGGCAGGAGGCGGAAGAGCAGGGACGAGCGGATGGGAGGATAGATGGAAGAGAGATGCATACACAGGCGACGCAGGGGGACGACAAGCGGGAGTCCGGAATTTTCGACTTCAACCAGGGGATGCTGGAGGACGACGGAACGGCCACGCTGCTGAGGAAGACCCCGGCCCGCCGCAGCAGCCGCTGGAGGAGGAAGAGCGGCTCTAAGAAGAAGCGCGTCGAGGCCGAGCCGGAGGACCCCGCTCCGGCAGGGGAAAGCGCGCCTCCGGCCATGGCCGCCGAGACTACGGCGGTGGATTCGACCGCATCACAGACCCAGGGCAACGGGCACATCCTGGTGCACTTCTCAGTCAGGGAGGAGGCAGATGACCAGGTCCTGATCTCTCAGAAAGCAGAGAGGGAGACCGAGGTCCAGCGGGGAGAGGAGGAGATCAAAGTGGCCAAGAGGGGCAAACTGAAGGGTTACCGAAAGGTGAGAAAATAAAAGGCTTTTATTTTATATTTCTGTGTATTTTATTCAGGCTTACAAAGCTTACTATTGTACAAGTTACACGCTCTTAAAATGTATCCACAGAGTTCTTTACTTTCAGCTACAAGTTCTTCAAGGCAATGGCTTTAAAGTTAAGCATCTTCAGATCAACTACTTCACAGCATGTTACAGGAAATGTGTGGGGTGACTTGTGCTGTTTGGACATTTCACCCATTTTGATAGTTTACCAGTTATTTCTGGCTTTCAGTGACACAAAGCATAGCTTTGAAATTTCCAAATACTTTGATTGAGGTTCTCAGCTCTCTCCAGGCTAGGAAAGCAAGGGTTCATCTCTCACACATAAGGTTCTCGCAGTGTTGTTGTGACCAAACAAGGTCACAACAACATTGCAATGGAGTGTTAGGTGGGCAGTAACTATGTTGCTCCACAAAATAGCTCACCCTACTGTGGTGCATGGTGACCTTGGAGATGATTCAGCCATTGTGTTGGGATGCCATGACTACACACCCTGTTCAGTGGAGACTTCAGCGTGAGGTCACCCTGCGAGTTTGCTTAGTGCTGCCTGGATTAATAATCACCCTGCTTTTTGAAGCACTGAAACATCTCAGTGTTGAGCAACGAGATCAGGAGCACTTCTCCCTCCCTCTGTTTGCCAAGCTCTTCTCTTCTGTTGGGAAATCTCCACTCTGTCTACCAACAATCGTCCTTTGCATCTCACCTCTCCTGTCTTCAACCTCCCTCTTTTTACTCTTTGGTATTTGGTTCCAGAAGTTTTTTCCTAGCCTTGTTATCTTCCTTTCTGTTTGCAGTTGCTCTGTATTGTGGGATTTGTGGTGGAGCAATATCACACACAATCTCTCCTCTGTTTGGAAAGCTTGACGTGAAGGTCTTTGAAGCCAGATTCTACAGACAGCTTAAAAAACCAGTTCACTGCATTCTAGCTTTTATCAGTTTGGTGATCAGTGTCAGCAAAGAATTTATGACTCTGCTGAGCAGAATCTGCTTTTTTTTTTTTTTTTACCTTCAATGACATAAAAAAGTCCACTGCATTCCAGCTTTTATCAGTTTTGTAATCAGTGTTAGCAGAGAGTTTATAAATAATCTATGCCTTCTAGTTCACCGTGATCTTTACCCAGAATTATCTGTCCTGGGCCTAGGCACACAGGGTCAAAGCAGGAAGTGAAGTAGCAGATCGCATACTCCTATCAGGTGCGTTGACTGGTACAGCACCAATCACTGTTGTGTTTACCCGCAGGCCCTTGACCGCGCTCTCCGCAGAGGCTGGGAGACCTTCGTCAGCAACCTGTACAGTGTGACCCTCACGCCCGTCTCATCTACAGAAACGTCGCCATCCTCTTCCTCACAAGCAGGAGTGCTTCGGGGCTCTGCAATAGTGGAGTACAGATGAAAGATCAAAGGGCCTAAGCCCAAATAACCTGTAGATTCTAAGATCTATTTAATCAAAGCACTAATTTTATTTAAAGATCAATGTATTTTGTTTGCATATGGTTCAAAGGGTTGTTCAATGTGATGATTTTGATATTGATGATACAAGGTGCAAAGTAACAGTCCACTATATCAGTGATAACATCTGCAATCAGCGTCTGACTCACCCTTGGTCAACTCACACTTGGTTATAGCTTGCATTATATAAACCAGGCTAATTCAGCGTTATCTAATATTTAGTAGATATTATAAATGCCTGTGGTGCCACATAGTTCAAGGTACAACTTCTATGACTATTCTTAGGAAGTATGTTATATAATCTGAGAACTGAGTGGTTAACTTTGAACGTCATTCAGTAACTTGAATCAGCCTGAGCCGCACTGGTGTGGACTGGGCTGTGTTTTTGCCGTCTGACAGCAAAAATGACCAGTAGAAATAAAACATTTCTGAATCATAGTCTGTATTAAGCCAGACTCAGCATTTAATAAGACCTTATGACCACGAGTCATCAAGACTCATCACCAGTGTGACTGCAGATCGTTTTTGTTATGTGGTGAAGTGTATGGCTGGACCATCACTCCAATCCAGTGTTTTGTGCATGTAAGAAAAATATCACAGAATGATTGTAGGGGGCCCTTTTATAATTGTGATCTCAGAAATTGCACTGTGACTCATTATTTTCTTATCGCCTGCGATTACTTAACCATCGTCCAAAATACATTTTGGTGATCTGGTCACATTCTTATCACTTCCATGTGAACATTGCTGTCTGCCATATTCAAGAGGTCAGCAAACACACTGCTTGGTTTTTAAACGCCAGCCTGCTCTATCTGTGAGTACTGTATATATGGCAGTGAAGGTCCTAGTAACGTTTTAATGAAATAGATAGAATTACGTATTTCAATGAGCAATCAGATTCTAAGGTTAAATAAAGCTATAGGTTCCTGAGTGTGCAACCAATGTCTTGAAAAGATCATGTAATTTTCTTTAAGCCAATGTGGTTTGAGTGCCATATTTTTGTTTTCAGTGTTTTTCAGCCATATTAGTTTAATCATTAAGTAATATTTCATTATTAGAGCATCTGATTTAATTTGCCATTCATGTGCAGGCTGTCCTTCAGATGATGAAAGCTTTGGTGTAAATGTTTGATCAACTCATATTTCTGACAGCAGTTTAAAATGAAGTCAGTTGTATGCGCCATACTGACAAGACAAAATTGCTGTAATGTAATGTGGGCTGTGATATTTACAGGCTTTCTTTTACATTGCAAGTGTTTTTTTTTAACTTTATATAAAGCAATATGTGATACAAAGTCAGCAAATTATAAGTTAGTGAATCTTAAATAGAAACGTTTGGTAAGAGGTCTACAGAAAACAAAAAAGAACCTGTTGTTTTCAGTGATGAAATCTTTATAGATTTATAATGCATCAGGTTTAGTCAAATTACAGAATCACAGCCTCTGAATTACAGAATCTTAACACACCTCTGTGCCTTTCTAAATCAATTTAAACTTCAATTTTACATTTTAAGAGATTTCATGTTACAGCAGCCACTGGGTAATGTTAACATGATTACAACTGTAATCATGTTAGGTTGGTATCAATTGTACAGGCCTGAAAACAAGGGAACCATGTCATGTATATAACAATTAGCTGAACTCTTTGAATGCTAGCTGACCCTTTGTGTTTCTCAACAAATCAGTTTATTTATGGTTTGGCATGTTTTACAGGACTTTGTTTGGGACAGCTGTATAATCTTGTACCATATGATGTAACATATCAGGTAGAGAAATATATGGAGCTGATACTGAAAGCTGTATGTGAATTCAGGTGTGAGACCATAAAGCATTTGTGCACATCTGCATAGATAAAACTCAGGCACCTTGTGTTTAAAACGATGCACAAAATCAAATTTTCTGCATTTCCTGGGGTTTTGGTTCAGCATTGAAGTCTGTTTTTGATGAATTATTTATACAGGACTGAGCTGACAGAAGGGATGTGGAGTATGAGTTTACTTAAAACTAACCATTCATTTCTGTCTAGTGTTTGTAACAGAAAAGTTAGTAAGTTAAGTGTGAATAAATCAAGGCCAAGTATTGTCAAGACTTCGCCGTCAAAGTTTGCAGAACTGTGATTTAAGCCCAGAGATGAAAAGTCCATGATGTCCCAAGGACACCCATGTGGTTCATTATGTAAGTCTGGGTTAATGTATAGTTAAAAAACAAATAAACCAAAATGAATGAGGCATCTACTATCTTTGTCTTCATAAATGTTACAATTGTGAATTTACAGCCCAGCTAAGACATAATGTAGGGGGTCCCAAACCTATATTTAAAGTATGGAAGAAAAAGTGGCTTATATGACATCTTGTTCTTAAAAAGATACAAAATAACGTGGGTTTGGACAATTTCACTTTTCTGCTGTTTTATGAATCACTCATATTTCACACTGAGTTAGCTGGTGGGTTTGGAGTCACACGGCGTCTGTCTGGCTGGACAACAGGTTCTGCAGTGTGTGTAAGAAACAACCATATATCATGCGCTGCTCCTGCCCACAGGATTCCTTGAAACAATTTTCACACACGCACGCATGCACTCACACACGCACGTACTCACACACAAAAGTTCTACTTTCAGACTCAGCTTCGGCTGTTTTCTGCTAAATGCAGAAGCAAGGCACCACCAGGGGGAGACATCATGTTGCCTAAAACGGTTCTCCATACTACTGTTAATCAATATTGCTCTCAGTATTTAATTTTAAAAGATAACCAGTAAATTCAGAATGAATTCACATAGACATGTTATTTTATTTCACTGATCTTCTCTGTGATACACATTCAGTTTAGTACACTGAGTATTTTTGTGGGGTAATCACTGAAGACAGCAGGAGCTAGTGAGTTCCCTGTCAGAAAAATGGGAATGACAAGTTTTACAAAGTGACATGACATAATTTTGTTGACACAGGGGCATATCAGAGCAAATATTCACACAAAAAAATATGACAACATTAAAAAAGTGACAAATGGCAGGACAATTCCAACTGTTTGTCAAACATGAAAAGAGTATTTAGTGTGCATTGCTGGTGTGCACCAAAACGATGTCAAACAGCACATAAAAATATGACAGTATATATGCAGCAGATAGTCGAGAGACTGCAAAGACCAGTAGTCTATGTTCTACACTTTTCCCCCCAAAGATTAAGAACAATTGAGAGTTGTAATTGGCGAACACTGTGTATCCACAATTCCATTAATTATCCCAGGTATGCGCCATTGAGAAAAGGTTGCATGCAAAGATAATTTGAACAATGTCACTGGATTTGTGAAATTGCATGAGCTACAAAGTCAAGACATTCAACAACATTCTGCAGTGATTATCGCCAAATTAATTTGATTTACAATGGCCAATTTTATCCATCGCAAGCAATATATGGCAGATTATTTACAAAAGCTTGTTATGACAACGAAAAAGGTTTTCAGACACTGCCCAAGTAGGAAACTCGAGGACGAGGAGGCTATATAGACCGTCTTGGACACGCAAATGAAGCTACCATAGGCTACCACGTGAGCCATACAAACATGATCGGCCACGTGGGATACCGACATCGCGTAGCGTTCTAAATAATCGGTTTTGCAGTTAAACTTTGTGAAGGACAACATGGATATCTATCTCACTCAATGAACTGTATGAAAATTACCTGTTCTTATACTCTTCAGAGATTTCACTGAATATAGCTAAAATTCAATGAACTGTATAAGTTCGGTGCTACAATGTCATAAACCATAACCATTGGCTACGGTCGCTCAAAGGAAATGACGCCTTAAACAAACGCCGTGAAACTATTTTTCCCACACGTATAAAACTTATTGAAATAATATTTAAATCAAATATATCGCATGTTCCTTAAAATAGGCTACCTTCATGTATTTATATTCATATTAAAAATGTAATTACAATTATTTATATTAAAGTGGGTGGAGTTATGACACCAAGCGCCAGGCCGAAATAAAATGCGCCACCTCCCAGCTTTCGTTCATTTTGTGGCTCAGACTGAGGTGAGTGTAGGTTAATACTTGTCCAACTGTGTGTTAATGAACGAGTTTAAGTTGTCGTGTTAATGCTTGATTTAATGCCCTAACATAATTACGTGTTACGTTATATATTAAGAAATATTTATATTTAATGTCAACACAATATATCGCACTGAAGTAGTTGGCAAGTTACTGATGCAGAACTACTGTTGGCTGACATAGCAGATGTGAATCTATCGCCATCTGACCATAAATATTGTAGATTTACTCGTGTATGTTCATAATATTAATGTTTGAAGCTGGGTTATTTCACAAGTATTTGTAGTTCTTAATTATTATTCTCACATCTAGGAAAAAAGGACAGTTTATTATCGTGTGGTAGCTAGGTAGCGTTGTTACCTAAAATAAGTTTCTCGATGATGATAACCTTTCACAGACCTGTACTGAAATACTGTGATTGCAAATAATTTTCTGACGAGGAACTACAACTTGGTTTGCAAGCCTGACAACTAGCTAAGGTGCAGCCACTGTAAAATAACATACCGGTATAGTTGCATGCCCGGTAGACCGCCAGGGTACGTCCACGTGTTTGGAAGCACGTGTCATTGGGTGTGTTCTTCTCCCCAGGTCCGGTCGGATATGGACGTCCACGAGAAGAGGTAATGGAATATCGTCAGCTATATTTTCTAAAGGATGTTTCTATTGTACCTCTGTATCAGTTGTTAGTATCTGGCGCAGTTAATGGACCTACATAACTAATAACCGATGTCTGTGCTACAATGATGATCCTCGAACTCTCTCTTACCGAATCCACATTTTGAAGAAACTACTTTACCAGATTCTGAGTAGCATTGAACATTAAGCTGCATTGCATGTGTGCCAGAGTTTTCTCATGGGACACAGGTTTGACTGTTCTTTCACTTTCGACAGATCTACGCAAAGTGGTATTCCTGTGAAGAATGGAGAGAATTTTGGTAACTATTTACATTATCTATACCCTACCTGTAATGTTGTGAGGGTATTTAGTGATGATTTTTAAAAATGACAAGCATATGCCTGATTTTCAGTGATGCTGATTTTTATTCTGAAACCCCTTTTGGCCCTAAATGGATTGGCTTTTTAGAATGTTGCTCTATTAAATGAATTGTATTTCTGTGTTTAGGTCTCCGCTGATGAGAGATCTGTTGGCACAGTGAACATCTGATGGTAAGCTCGAAGACAGTCCACATTCTTGTAGCATTACCATTTGTGGAGCCTAAAAGGATGAACTGGGTTTTTACCCTAAACTTTTTGGACGACATTTGTCGCATGGCAATCCTAGTCACCAAAGCCCTGATTGGACTCCTCCATGGAGACGTGAAACCTGGTTTGATATGATTATATGCTAAAACCATTCCCTTTCACCCCAGCCAGGTGTGGTGACCCTAAGATGGACTCACTGGGTTGACGGATACAGCTAGACTGTGGTAAGATTCTTCTCCTGGGTTCATTCTCATACTTTACGTAATGCACCCTGGCGTGGTGGTTCTGATTGCATTTTTCAAATTGATATTTAACATTCTAGTGTCTCATGTGGCACAGTAAATGAAATGCCATTTGCTTTTCTTGACACTTTATTAACTATAACATTTTGCACCCAATATCTGGGTCCCTTGAGTACAGATAAAATAAGCGATTGGAATGTGCCTCGCCTATCAAATCAAAAGGCGGCAAGGTATGAACTTGCTGGCCAGTGGTATTTAGTGTAGTGACAAGTTCGGTACTTCGATCTGCTCTCTGAACAAAGCTAGACTACTTCTCTGCTGCAAATGATGATTTTCCCTTTGGAATCTCGTTCGTCTGATTTTCCTGTTGAGAAATGGAATTGCTGACTGCAGAGAGGTTGCTACAGCAGTCGGTTCAGTTTGACTCCTGTGAGTCCTGACTTCTCCCCTATTTTACAGGTGGAAAATCCAGGTTGATGCTTTCACTTCACTGGAATGGCTGGTAAGTTTTCTTCATCTATTCCAAGTCTTATGTAGTAAGTGTCTGGCAGTTGTAGCTCCTACTCTGGTGTATTGGAAGAAATCCCTAAAATTGGTTCAAATTAGATTTCAGGTGCATGGCTTGGGTTTGGAGATGGTTTGTGTGCTGTATTCCAGCATTTTAGAATGTCAGTTTCAAAATGTGTACAATGTGGAGTAGTGTTGTAAGAGTGATTGGTTTAAGGCTAGTGTTTTCCCCTGTGGAATGAGGATTCCTGTTACCGCCCCAGTCTGATTTTTCTGTGACTGACTGGTACCTCACTGACCACAGTAATGTGGTAGTGGAGAGCTAGTCTCCATACCTTTTTCTTTGATTTTAATCAAGTTTAACTCTTCCAGGAGGATTTGCACCATGTAGTCCTGTGACGTCAACCGTCTATTACTATGGCCAGGTGAGTCCACTCACTTTCTTTGTGTTAACTGACCACTCTTCACAGGTTATGGCAGAGTGGTCTGGTGGGTAAATCGCACCTGTAAATGATGCAGCGTCATATGCACATTGGTGCTGAACATGCCATAAAGCTGTGACTGGTGCCATGAATGTACCAATTTGACCCTTTCCCAAAACCCCAGTCTGTCCCTGTGATGAAACCCGCACGCGTCTTACGCCCTGTGTTGGGACCAGAACCTGAAAAGGTGAACCCACTGGTCCTGCCAGGGCATCAAGGGGATGAACTGTTGGGGTGTCCAACTGTCTGATGGGACAGGCTTTCCGTGTAGTATAGAATTGTTGCTGGATTAGAGTAGCCAAATTGCTGCTGATTTCTTGACCACCTGTGTAATTGTTTACATTTCTTGCAGTGTGTGACCCTGAGGATCTGCCGATTGGAACCTGTTCTAAGGTATGTTAATTTTTTTTTATTTTAAAAAATAAAATTATAAAAATGGAACAAGGCTGAACGTGATGAACTGTGATTACCGCCCCAGTCTGATTGTACAGTGACTGAGTGGTACCCCTCTGATTTACATGTCCAAATTTACCCACTAATTTCAGCCATTCTACCTGTTGGAAGGTTTTTAATTTTCTGTCATTATTTCTCCATGCAGGGGCTTCTAAGAACTGGAATTGTGGGGATGAGATGGATCAAGTCAATCTCTTATCAACTTGTGAACTGGACATTGATTATTAATCCCTAAATAAAAGGTGTGCTGAACTGGATTGTTTGTTCCTTGGGTGAAATCCTCAAAAGTGTGGGGGTGAGAATTTGGGCATTTGTTGGAATGCTCAACTTTACACGGGTGTTAAAGAAACTTTACAGTTAATTTAGCTTTTTTTTTTTTCTGCCCCAAGAGAAGGGAGAATCTTTCTGTTAAACTTGTTTAATGTGCAATATAATTCCAGCTTGTGTGGTCCGATCAAACTCCAGATGGACATTTTGCTAACTTGACAGCAGTTTGAGCCGCAGCTTACATAGTGCATCTCCAGGGACTAGTTTTGTTTTTGAACCATTATGAACTTGCTGGTACATGTGGGGAATTTACAATGTTGTTCAGTAAGAAGAAAGAAAAAGAAGAAAAACGCTTGAGGGGGATTGTATTTAAGCCTAATTGGTAGGGGGATTCTTGTCCCTGTGTAATGCACTAATGTAACGACTGAAAGTGATCGACTTAGGCACAGAGCAGGTAAATGCCATTCTACAACTTGATGTCAAAGTTGGTGTCATGGCTTGGTTAACTTAATTCATGATCTGACTGAGTGTGCACGTTTTTGTAATGTGTGAACAATTATTTATATTCTGTACATAAACAAACATACAGACGCTAATTCTGAGTAGGGCTTTTCTGTGTGTGGACAGGTTGTCCACTACTGAGGTGTAAACTCTTGGGTCTTATAGTTTCAAGCTCTGAGCTAAAGAGTGGAAAACTTGGTGTGAGCTGAGAGCATGAACCCTGTAGTGAGGATAAAGTCACTGTACTGGAGTACAAATTTGGCAGCAGCACTTGCTGTGTGGGAGTAAGACTGGAAATAGCTAAAGTGGGCTCATGGTACAGCTGACATTTCCAAAATATTTGAACTGCTTGTAGCTTTTCATGCCATTGAAGCATCCTACATACCATGCTGCGGCTTATTCACCATAATTCAGTAAACAAAGCCAAATGTATCAAGTTTTTGATTTTTATCAATGTTGCTCGGCTTACGGTCCTTTTACAATAGTTCTGTACTATTTCTAAATGATAAGAGTACAGGCGGTTTCATCACATTAGTTTATCATGGGCCCCTGTGTAGGTAGGGGAAAGATGGCTTTGGTATGTCTAAGGATAATTGTCACAACAGGTCTCAGAGCCTGAGCATTACATAAATGTCACACTGCAGTCCTTGGTCTCTATGGTACTCTGTTTATTGTACATGTAGCAAACACACACACAATGGCTGATATTAGATCAAAGCTTTGACCAGCCCTCTAACATACATTACCAAGCAGCTATGCTATTAACACCAGCTTTTAGAGGAGCAGGAGACTTAACATGCAACATACTACTCTTGCCACAGCAGCATTTGGGCCTGCATATTTCTTGGGATCAATACTGCATAAATTAACTCTTCTTTATAGTGCTTGGATAAGCTGAACAAGAAGCGTGTTAATGAACCTGCAGAGCATTGAGCTGAAAAGGTTTAGTCAGTCAGTGATCCATAGTTTGGTCCCCTACAACACTGCTTTTCATCTGCACCAGGTTGTGCTGGATTGAAGCATATCACTAGCCAGCTACAGCAAGAGGCACATAAGGCTTTGGCATGTGAGTATATTTACAAATTGGCCAGTAGGGGGGGGGGGGCTTGGCCAGAAACTGAATTCAAGGTCTGCAGTGGTCAACCTAGACTAGACATTTGCTCTGAGGTGGTTCAAAATTTTGCTGTAATCTGATTCAGTAATTATAACCAATGTGTTTATTGTGCAGTACAGAAGATTTAGAAAAGTTTTGGCTGAACTTGAAGATAAACTTGAAGTTGAAAATACGCTTCATAGATTTTTTTAAAAGTTTATTTTGATTTCTCAGAACAAAACTGGTAATACCACAAATTATAACTTAGTCATACTGCACACAAGAAAGATTTACAACCAATAGTGATATGTGAGGATCTCAATATGTTAGGGTCCCTTGACTTCAGTCTTCTGTTAAAAAAAAAAAAAAAAGCCAAATATGAAAACTCTTCAGGAATGACCACTGTGGTGCCAGTGATCCATTTTCCATCAAGAGTTCGACTGCAGTTGCCTAGATTATTGTCCTGTATGGATGTGTGTGGATTCATGAGCAGAGTATTAAGTGTATCTGTTAGGTTAGTGTGTGAATATTGCCTCAGTCGGCTGTGAATATCCGTGCGGCGATGTCATCCAGTAGCCAGTCGACACCAGGAAGCAGGTTCTCCCCAGTAACTGCACTGCACCCAATGATACACCAATGATGAGTCTTTATACTGTCCAGAGCCATCGCCTGTAGACACACATACACATATGCTGAAACACCAAGGGTGAGCAAGATGTAAAGACAACAAAAACAGGCAATAAAGTTAAAAAAAAAAAATTGGGTGTGCAAAGATGCAGACACCGGTACTTCTGTGTTTATGAGAGAAAGAGTGTGTTTGTGTGTGTGTACTCACCTCCCTAATGGCATCTTTAGACAGTGCCCCCGGCAGGTCCTGCTTATTGGCAAACACCAAGAGAGTGGCTCCAGCTAGGCGCTGTGAGAGACAGTGGCACATAATGATGCTTAGAAACAGTTAAGAGATGAGCACCCAATGCCCTGAAGCATCCAGATATTTACATTTTGATATTTAAATGGCTTTCTAAAAATACCACCGCGCCTCTAAGTGAAGTGTGTGAAATCATGTGACACTGTGCTGCCTTCAGAGCTCAGGTTCTGCAAATGATTGTGCTAGTTTATGTACTCTACAGATTTCTCCCTTTTCACAAAAGCTTGAATGTGACATTTTCTGTGCATTATTTACTATATACCGTTTACTTTTCTACAGATAAGTGCGTCTGTGTATAATGGTCGGTTCCCTACATTCCCTACAGTTCCCTTTACTTTAATGCCACCTGTATCTTTCTATGTCTCGCTTAAAGAAGCTATCTTAGTGTTCACTGTACTACACTATAAAATACATCTCATGTATTTAACTCTACATTTACATTTATTATCTTGAATTGTAAATAGATAAAATTGTGATAGATAATAAATGCACAGTGATTTGGGGAATATAAACAGAGTGATATCAGTACATTTAAAACCTACAGGACCTGGTTTAATTGCATCCTTTTCGCAGTAACGTTTGTCTTAAGGATCCTAGATCCATTTACTGAAAAAAAGAGTACCATCCATCCATTATCTATATTGGCTTATTCCTGGTCAGGGTCACAAGAGGTGCTGGAGGCTATCCCAGCATGCATTGGGCAAGAGGTAGGAAAACACCCTGGACAGTTCACCAGTCCATCGCAGGGCACACACACCATTCACTCTCACACTCATACCTAGGGGCAATTTAGACTCTCCAATTAACCTAAGCTGCATGTCTTTGGACTGCAGGAGGAAACCGGAGTACCCGTTGGAAACCCATGCAGAAACGGGGAGAACATGCAAACTCCACACAGAAAGGCCCCGGTCCCAGTACCACTGTGCTGGCTTATAAGAGTACCAATAAACTCCATATCAACTTTTTGTAAATTGTAGTCGCAATAGGGTTTTTTTTTTTTAAATGTCTCCCCATGTGGCAATTTCTTAAGTTATTGTGTTATTTGGACAAGATTGTAATATGTGGATGAATCAGAGACAGTTTGCATCTCTGCCATGTCACTGTATCTCATGTGCTTAGTGGACGACCGGACTTAATGCCCTTACAGGTCCCTCTTTTCCCTACTGCGCAGTCTCTGGCTCAAATTTGTACAAAATGGCAGAGCCCACTAACTACATTTCCAGGACTTCAAAACTCCTTTCCCCAAGCCCATGGAGAATCAATGGGTGATGTCACTGTAACTTGGTCCTTATTGTTTCTACAGTCTATGGTTACAACACACAAAACTCACAACTCACTCGTTCTTCAGAACTCACTACTCATTAACACATCAATCATCCAAAGGTACACCCCTTTTCAAGTAAATTAAGACAGAGGGGCAGCTGTGATGGTACTTCAGAGTGGTCTGAGAAAGCACTGTCCAGCATAGATCCCATAATAGGATCTATCCTGGAGCTCTCAACAACCAGGTTGACTAAATCCGATTTGGAGTCAAAAAGAACGATCAAAATGCTAAAAGGCCTTTGCAGTAGGAATTTGAGAACCATCCTAGTCTGATTACCTGTAGACAATAGCACTGAAGTAAAACTGTACCTCTTCTAGTAGCAGAGCGCTCAGCTCTTGCCTGCAATCCTCCAGTCTCAATCTGTCAGCGCTGTCCACAACCCACACCAGCCCATCTGTGCTCTCAAAGTAATTCCTCCAATAGGAACGCAGTGACTTCTGGCCTCCCACATCCCAGATGTTCAGTTTAAACCTATAATGGTAAAGAGGGAAGAAAAGGGATGGAGAAAAAACCAGACCAATTCAGCTTCGGGTGGGAGAACTTATGCATTCAAACATTGCTATGCTCCTGTCGTAGAAAAGTAAGATTATTATGGTTATCTCTGAGAACCGCAAGCTGACATAATATTGCATCTACAACTAAAGGGACATTCGGTAGACCAGGAGCCACAATAGGACTTAGATTTTCCTCCACCTGCCTCCCCCACTATAGGCTGCTCTCTTACCCTCTGTGTTCCAGCGTTTTTATATTGAACCCTAGTGTAGGGGAGATGGTACTGACATCTTCTCCGTTGAATTTTTTCAAAATGGTCGTTTTCCCAGCATTATCTAGGCCACTAAGCATGCGTTTTTGTTAAGAAATAACTTCATAAGGTAACAGATTTTTTAATGACATTTCTTGCCAGAAGCATAGTCAGATAAGTAGCGTGCTATACGACATTAACAAGTTTCGAAGCCGTTTTATTCTATGCAAAGTAACTGATGAACGTTAGGTTATCGTAATTTAACACAAAAAGCTGAATAGTTCGTTGACACCGTTTGTACCACTTCAGACTAATGAAGCTAACTCTCTAGGCATGAAGTACTAACACAACTGCGACCATTATCAATTTACGTTGCATAGCATTATCAATTTCATTACATTTTGCTATTGCTCATAGTTTCACCCAGGCCACAACTCAGGCCGCTCCACATTTTCGACATTTATCTTATTCAATGCGATTTCAACATTGAGCATCAACTTAGCGCTAAAAGGATACAGCATCAGTAGTCTCATCTCTCGTTCCTTGTGCTTCATTTTCTTTAGTATTGTGAGTAAGCCCATTGTAAACTTTAGCTAACGTTACTGACAGTCTAGTAAAACAGCTAGGTGAAATTTAACAATATAATACAATATCTATATATAGCTACTAACTACCTCTATCAAATTTCAGTATTCGTTATTGTACGTTACTATTTCACTACTACTGCTTCTGTACAATACAATAAAACCGACATCCACATAGCAGCTGCTTCTCGCTTCCTACAAAGTCGGGAAGTGAACAGCTTACTAAATCCCACCCACTCTAATATACTATTGGTTCTTATTTTGAAGAGCAGCTTGAATAAGAGAATTGATTGAACAGTGTTACGATCATTCATAATAACACAATGCTTCTATTCGTTCATGACTATGCAACCAAGAGTGTGTCCGTGGGTTTCTATGGTCTATGGTGTGGACGTCGACAAAGAGGTTCCACGCAATGGACTATAATAAAAACGGTTTCCACGATCCTTGCGTCTAGTTAGTAAATAGCAGTTACTATGGGTATGACTATGGGTTGAATAGCGCCACCCAATGTAGTATCGTTGAAATATTTATCTGAATCATTTTACTGACTAGAAAAGCAAAATCGTGTACAAGGGGAAAAGTGGAAAATAGTAGCTCGCTGTGTTAAATTATATGTAACAGTAATAGTATTGTACTGTAATAGTATATTCATATTAATAAATGTTAGCCCGGAAAGGAAGATATAGTAGCCTAGCTCCGAGAAGGATATTGTTAGAACCACAATTGGCATGTTTATGAAAATATCTACGGTATTAACAAAGCCTTGCTTAGTGTATAAATCTGTGCTAGCTGAAAATAAATAATTAAATTTTCTAGTTGAATCTATGAGGACAATACACATTTAGACAACCTCGGCTAGCCATGTGAAACACAAGAAAGCATTTGTCACAAGGAATTATAACCCAACCCCGGCCTTATGTATGGTGAATGCTTCTCATGTTTTCTCACAGCGAAGAAAAGTTTGGGAACACAGTTTGCCTTAATGCTCACTTTATTGGAAACGGTCAATGTATATTTGCACCATATATCTTTGCAATTATTATTTTTTCACATTGGCTATAGCTGCAATGTATACATTTTATAAAAGTCATGAAGTTATTCTGAATTTGGCTTCTGTATTTTCTGGCATTCCAGAAATTGTAGAATTAAACACAATCTGTATTAACCAATTTAATCCACTAACACTAGGTTCTGTGTTTGACTTTTTATTTAATTAAAAAAATGTAACTTTTAAAAATGATGGATTTTAATTAATGTAAAAAAATCTGTATGCTATATTTGCTCTAACAACTACTAGAAATCCATTGATTCAGTTTTAATATTGGTTTGTCTAACTGATTTTTGAGGCTTCTCAAAACAGATGCATGGTGCACTCATTTTTGTGTTTGAGCTTAACTTTTAAAAGTTAGAATAAGATTGTGGATATTTATTGAGCTTTAAATTTTTCTTCTAGATAAGCAAGCGCTGCAAAGACCAATTTCTTGTACATAACAGATAATTGAGTGTTCTGATGTTTCTGTTATAAGCAGTAGGCCAGATGCTTTTATAATCAGTGGCAAGGATATAAAAACAGGACATACTGTCCAGTCACCAAACCACCTTATTTAGCAACACATTCATATCCGTTTTATGTGACCTATTGGTTATTTTGCTCAAGCACGGGGTTTTTTTTCTGATGATTCGAGATTGGGAAAGGAGTGTTTAGGTAATTCGGTGTGAAAATTGGTTAATATAAACAGTCACGTAGACATTAAACATAAATAAGTATGTAGGCAAACTACATTTGTCTTTGTGTTCATATGGTATTTTGAATGAGATGCATTGCGGTTTTTAAAGTCTTTTGCAATCCTGAGGGAATTTTATGGGCTCATACTATATTACTTCTTTTCGTCATTGTGATTCTTCCATCTACTGAAAGATTTGTTTGGGCTTGTTTGTACCAGCTTTGCATAAGTCCAATTACGTAAAATAATGGTGGCTGAAATAGTGGTTGCTGTAGGGGTGATAATTTATGATTATTTGTGTCACTTATGTATGTATGCAGTTGGTTTATTTGTCATGTCGTTATTCACGTCTTGCTCTGCATTATGAATGATCAAACTTGCCATTTAGACTAATAGGGATGCACTGTATGGTATATCCTGGTATTAAACCAGTTCTTATTCATACCAGTCTCTGTTGCTATATGGAATTTTAGCAATGAGAAAAGCACAATCCCCACCTGTCACAAGGTTTTGGGCATACTGGAGGAAAATTGATTGCACCATTAAACTGCAAAAAAATAAATAAATAAATGAAATTAATGCAAACGGCTTACATTTCTTTTCTGTCTCCAACCCTGGTCAGTTTACTTCTGTTTATGTTGTGAAGGACCATTGATTCAAAGGTGACCACATGAATGCATACAGGGCAGTGTTCATTACAGTTTGAGTACTGCAAGCCATTGGAAAACACACATTTAGAGCACACATTTACTTTTGAGTCACATAAAACTTGAAGTTAGCAACAAAAGCAGGTGTATTTGTTGAGTTTTACTTGTTTCACTTACCACATAACAATTAATTAGAATAGTTTAAAACTTTTCTTTTTATTCCATTCATAAAAACAGAGATGAGATCCTTTCTACAAAAATACCACTAGATGAAAAGAGTCCTGAATGATTAAGGAGATAAATGTGTACCCTTAGCAGCCACATACCTGCAGTTAAATAGCCTTTTTTGGCACAAGTGAACTGATGATGCAATAAGATTCAGAAATTCACACTCTTACACAAATGGAATCAATCAAATCTCTTAAAAATGAAATGGTTTACTACAATGACTACAATTGAGAATTCTCTAAACATTCTCAAAAACGTACTTAACATTCATCACAATTAAAGTAGGTTTGACATTAACAGTATATATATATATATATATATATATATATATATATATATATATATATATATATATATATATATATATAATGCCTATTATTGTGTTTTATTAAGAGGAAGTACAGTATAATGGAAATGTCTCACTTCCCCTTTCGTTATAGTTACAGTAGGCTTCTTAGGCATTTAGCAGAACTTCTTATCCAGCAACTAAGAACTAAGACAGCTTACATTCTTCATGCACAATCCATTTTTACTGTTGGATATTTACTGAAGCAATTCAAGTTAATTATGTTGCTCCAGGGCACAACTGTAGTGCCCTACCTGAGAATCAGGCCTACAATCTCAGAATTATCATCACACCTTGCTAACCATTATGCTACATTGCCACCCACCAATGGTTTTGTCTTTTGTAAATATTTACAATAGGATGGATAACTGTTATTGTAAAATATCATCCTCATCAAATTTAAAATGCACACACACACACATGCACACACCCCACCTCTAGGGGCCCTCTGGACTCGCTAGCGCCTGGGAAAGATTTTCCTTTTACACTCCCTTAGCTCCACCCCTGCCTCCTCCTCCCCGCACACCCATTTTCTTGCAACAACCTAATTTAGAGGAATAGCAAGCTCAGATTCTTCACACTCCCACATACTCAGAGGGAGGGAGGAAGGGAGGGGTTGAAAAAGGGGTGGTAAAAGAAAGAAATGCAGGATGTGATGTGTTGTGTTGCAACCTAGGTGACGTGAAGGCAGTTTGAGAAGCTGTGAGTCACATTGACTTCCCCCGTTTGGATTTCATCAGCGCGATCGATTTCACTTTGTGTTGTGGCAGACTGCACAGAGCACAAGGGAAAGATTGAGAAAAAGAGGTGACTTCCAGGCCTCAGCTTCATTCTGAGACCCAGAACAGTGACAGACAAAGTGCATTTTACATTTCTATAACACCACCCCCACTGTCCACCCTCCCCCAGTCCCCCCATCTCTCAGGGCAAAACAAACATAGATGAAACATTGCGTTTTACCTCGTTAGAGTGCCGATGAGAATTAGTATCAGTGAGCTTTAATTAGCTTAATGGGTTCAATGCAGACTGGTACTTTTAGAAGCCACAACAGGAGGAACATATACAGTACCAGTAAAAAGTTTGGACACACCTGCTTAAACCAGTTTTTTCATGATTAAAAATACTTTAAACTGTATAAAGTTGTTTATAAACACTTTAATATTTCATTATATGATATCTGTACTTATATAATAGATAATAATAAGTGAATTGCATTAAAAAGTTTAATTTTTAAATGAAAATAGAAATGTTGTAAGCTCATGGGGGGGTGCATTGTTTTGTTATTTCTTGGTACGTACTGGTGTTCATGATGACATCTATCTTAACAGGTGCTCGAGGACCTGTAGAATTTTTCATATTAAAAAAAAAAAAAAAAAGACCACCCGCCATATTTCAAAATGTATGGGATTTATTCCTACATCAGTTTTACCCTTCTACCCTCCATTTGGAAATATATGGTACTGCATGTGGTGAAAATGATGTAGGAATATATGCTGTTGAGCACAGTCTAGTCAATTAGAAGTGACTGTTTGAGTCTTGCCACCCAGTCACTGCCTAAGGCAGTCCCTCAAAACTGAGCAGGGGCAGATAGATAAATATATCATATTTCAGTGCAATTATGTCCATAATAAACACATTCCAGAGAACTCAACAGCAGATAAGTAGGCTAGTTTATGAGTTTCATGCACAGGACCTCATTCATAGCTGGCTGTGCGTTGAGAAATTCCCTACACGTGAATTCAGGGAAGAGTGTTGACCCTAGTACTTACTCCCTCTGCTCATCAGAGCTCCAGTTTAAAAGAAACAGAAACTGAAAGTTGTACCCCCCGCCTCCGCTTCCGCCTCCGGTTTGTCGGGAATGTTTTAATAAGACGAGACTTAGGAATCCACGCTTACAGCGGGAGTTGGTTTCGAGGAGGCTGGTAGCGGGGAACATAGCCATCAGTTCACACCGGTCTTTCAGTTCGAACTAACGGAACAAGATACGAACAGTTTGCCCAAAAATAAAAACTATTTTACGAGTGCCGGTGCAGATCAGCGTCTGACTGTGCGTTTTTGAACGAATTTGAATTAGATTTTTGCTAGCGCGCGAATTTTAATGCACTTACCAACGGGGATACAGATGTGGACGGAACCAGAACCTGAAGGGAGTTTAACATCTATATCTGGTGATGATAGTTCATCGGACACGGTAAGGTATTTTTGTTATTGCATATTTTTCAATGAGAAATGACAGCAACATTATAATAATAATAATAATAATTATTATTATTATTCCTGATTACTTATTGGATGTGATGTTATTGTTAAGAATGTTAAGTCTACTGTATTGCAATTTATGCAATACATATAGTATTAATATTAATGACAACAAATATGCATTTTAAGGGTCAGTGTTATATTGTTTACAATTATTAATTCTGACGTGAGCAGGGAAAGTGTTCGCGTGTGGACAGGAAATACAAGCGCAGGGAGAAGAACAGAGCTGCTGCCCAGAAGAGCAGAAAGAAGCAGACAGAGCGAGCAGATGCACTACACCAGGTCTGTGTGATCACTGTCCCCAGCGTTCATTACACTCTCTAATAATGAACAACGAGGGGGTACTTCTGATGCAAAACCCCCCTCAAATATTCTGTCACATGTAGTGTTTTCTCACAGGTAGTCTCTCAAGTGGCAAGACTTGCTGAATTAGATATTGCAGAGAGAAGGTAGATATAATGTGCAAAGACTAGGGTCTTATATACTGTTTAAATGTCTACATAATTGAGATTTTTGAGAGTCATCCTGGCTGAAAGTCTCTGTCTATATTAGTGTCTGAGTGTCTTTTCTGTTTAAATGCCACTGTACAGGTTACTTAGGGATTGTGTGTGTGTGTGTGTGTTGTGCAATCTGCCTGTGTGTCTGCAAGCATTTCTGGGAAAGGGTGGCTCTTAGTGGAACAGCCCTTTCTGTTCCTGAACTTCATATTCCACTATGACTGAACTGTTCCTGAAAAAAAATAATGAACCTTCAAAAGGATAATTCACTTTGTGGTTTTAAATATATATACACTTTCAGTTTTAGTGCATGTTTTTGTTTTACTTGGACAGTTTATGTGTTTGATGAAGGCTATTTTAGCTCTTTGCAGAAGTTTCTGAGCACTGGCCAGCTTAACAGTGGCTGGTATAGGACCATTTGGGTGTTCAACGTCTTAAGAACATACTTGTACACTTCAAGTTACTCCAAAGGACCTTATGCATTGAACCTATGCCCACGGATGTTTTGTGTGTATACTACTCTTCCAAACTATTCTTCAAATAATTATGTTTAATCTTATTTTGGTGGGAACTATTACCTATTTAGCACATGCAACCAGAGGTGCCTGCGTTCAAGGAAAAAATTAAATTCAGTTCAACTCAATTTCATTTGTACAGCGCTTTTTACAGAGACACTGTCACAAAGACGCTTTGCAGAGGAAACTGAAAGTAAAACAGTGCTATACTGTGTTGTTATGCTATAAAAACAGTTAATCATTTTTATAATTTTGATGAAATGCTATAGAATTAATATGTTCACATACACAGCCTCTGGTTATATGAACAGATTAATTCTATAGCATTTCATAATGTTGCATTGGAATTACTTGAAGTGTATTTACTTATTTTAGACACAACCCTCAAATGCCCTCTATACCAGCCATAGTAAATCTGGCTGGTTATCAGAGACTTCTGTAATCTAAAATGTCCCTCATTACACATGAAACTGTCTGGGCCATTTAAAAACATGCACTAAAGCCAAAAAAATAATAACACAGAAAGTGACCTGTCCCTTTAAAGGTTAAAGTACAATGTATGATATTCTTAATAAGATATCTTTATCAGTGTTACCTTCTGTGTATCTGGAATTACACTAAATTACTTTTTGTAAACTTTATCATGTTGAACCGTTTCACAGTGCTTACAGTGCTGGCTTTCTTATCTCTTTCATTTTTGCAAACAGTTACAAACGGATTCAAATAAAAATCCAGAGCTTCACCAATGCAATGCTCAGCCAGTTTGAAACAACAGACCTCTAAGCCATAGTGTAGCCTCATGATTACTCACAACCATAGCCTCAGTTGTAACACAATTTGTATGAGATTAAGGTTTTGCTTTTCATTTATGCTCTCTCGTCTATGCTCATACCTTTTTCTGCCCTTGTCTCTCATGTCAAAAAAGTTATTTCCCACTTTTAGATAATTTTTTTCAGGGGCATGCAGGGGTTGTGGGAAATTGATGAGTTAGTTTCTAGAGCACTGCTTCCCACACACTGGGTCTGGGTCCACTAATGGGTAATGAATGAGGTTGAGAAGGGACACGAGAAAAAATAACTCACACACTTTCGATAAATATCAGCATTCATATCAACAGATTAATCAAGTGTTTAACAACATATCCACTTGAAATTATATTTGCTCAAAAAGTGGACTGTGGGTTTGGAAAGTTAGGGTACCACTGTGCTAGAAGATATTTGTGGGCAGAAGACTGTGTAGAGGGTAGCCCCTTACCCCCTTTCTTCTAAAATCTCATTAGGGACTCTTTTCTGAACGTTATACAAATATTGACCTCTAGTCGAGTCACTTTCTTCTGCCAGGCAACTTTCCACCTTGAGGAGTAGGAAGTAGTAAGACAATCCTTCCAAGAGCATAATGGCTGTCTGGTTAACCCTGAGGAGGATGACTTAATGTACTTCATGTTTCATGCGGCTCCGTGTTTCCTGACCCTCTCTGTTTTCTGTGCAGGAACTGCAGTCACTGGAGCGCTCAAACACGGCGTATGAAAAGGAAATAGCCTTTCTTCGGCTGGAGATAGAGCGCTACGACTCCGCCCTCAAACAGCACGAGCCTCACTGCTGCATCTTCACCTTCTCCAGCCCAAAGACATTGCTGAGTGCCCCGTCCCCTGCCCCGGCCCCCACCCCCTCGCCTGCGGCTGCCCCCCCTACAGGGTTTGCCCTCCCAGATCTCCTGGACTCTGCTGAATGGCCTCAGCTTTGGGACACTGTTTGGTAGAGAGAGATAGACGGGTATGGGTTATGTTGTTTGCGGAGTGAATTATTTATGAAACATCGAGCCCAGTGTCATGCCCTAGTGTGACATAAACCCATTTGGGTTAATAAATAGAAAGGTAGCTTTCACAATATGCTCGGAGTTCTTGTGAAATATACATGCATTTTGACAAAGGAAAATTCCCCCATGTCCCATGCAAAACCGAGGTTTCAAAATGAAGAAGCACAGGACTTTGGAAGCTCAAACAGCTTAAACAAGCTTTTTAACAACTAGTATTATCTTCACCTAAAGTGGGAATCACCTTTATAAAAGGAGTTCAGCCAGTTCCAAGTAATGTGTAACACATACAACAAATGTATATGTATTTATACATATATAGCACACTTGAGAATGATACTGGGTTGGTAATATACTGTATGTACACTACCTGTTAAATATTTTATATTCACTGTATTGTTTTATCCTGGGCTGGCCCAGTGTGGCATTAAAATAGATGACAAACTGCCCCTAGCTTGGGGTTGGTGTATGGGATCTTGGAGATGGGGAGCAAAATAAGCTTTCATTCAAGTTAAAAACACACATTGTCTGTTTGTATTCATGTTATTCAAGTCATTTTTTGGAAAATAGTATTTTGTGTTGAAATATTTCATAATGTTATGCATATATGAATTCGTATTTGGCAAGTACTTAATACTATTGAATACTTCAGGATGGCTGCTTTTGATTTGCCCATGGTGGTAAATTTTTGACATGACGAAACCATGAATAAACCGTGCAACCAATGACAGGACACATGTTGGCAATACATATCAGCGTATAATTTTCACATTAAACACAACATATTCTACTATGTATGAATAGGGCCCATGCCAATATATATTTGGCCATGCTTTGTGATGTTTAAATTTTTTGTTGGAAATTGGGATATCTAATTTTTAAAATCACTATTTCTCAAACTTAATGTACCATTATACATGGTTTGCAATTAGTATTTTCTGTTAAGTATTCAATAAAAATTGGTTACTCCACAAGCACCAGCACCAACCTTGTTCCTGGAGATCTACCGTCCACTCCGACCCTAACAAAATACACGTCATTCAACAACTGGAGATCTTTGTTGAACTACTAAGTAGTTGTCAGGTGTTCCGAATTTAGGTTGAAATGAATACCTACAGGATGGTAGATCTCCAGGAACAGGGTTGAAATTCAGCAAACTTCACTCTTTTCATCATTCAGATTCAGATTTGCCCGCCAGGTGAACCCAATAGGTGACAGATGTCACCACCTTCCAGCCTTGTTTGGGAATGCTGACTGACTGACTGAAAATATATTTAGAATGTTCTTACAAACACTTATACTACCTCTGCAGCCTTCCCTTCCATTCAACCATTTTTGGCAGGAAAAGCAGTATAAACTCAGTCACACATCTTTGTGCATTCTGTCCAATCAGTTAGAAGAATGATACTTTTTCAACTGAATCAGTTGTCACCACCCATGTGTACTAAGACTTTACATTGGGTTGCTCAACAGATTTATAAATGAATGAAATAATATGCGAAGGATACTGGCTTTTCAAATATTCCACAATGGTTCTGGTCAAATATTCCACAATTCCATAAAAAATAACATGGGGTATAACCCCATAAAGCCCTGTGTTATTGAGATCTGCAAAGGGACTGTGCTCCCCCTAGCATCCTTCTCAAAATTGAATTTGTGCTCATATGTGGTTGATAATGTTGACTGCAGCAGTTCATTATCTTCAACTTAATTGGCCAACCACTTGTCACTGCTACACTAGACCTTATGCCAGTACATAAATATGTTATATATATTCAGTTTTGTTTCATAGACACAAAGAAGACAGTGGTAATATACTGTTAATGGGCCTTTTTATTACTATCTTTATTTAAAAGTCATAAGACTACTTAATTTTTTTCACTTTGAGGTATTTAAATCTTTTGGTATTTCTTTTGATTCATTGTTAGTTTTGTTCATTTTCTGTTTAGTTTCTTTTTGTCATTGTTCAAAAGTGCAATAAAATGTTTTTACATGCAAATCATTGAAGCAATGTCTTCCAAATTCCGACTTGTCAGTGAAACATTCACTACAGTTAAAAATAATTATATGGTAATCACAAATTCTGCTGTCATCGGTAACTGGCACTTCCATTCTATTTATGCAAAATTATTCAATTATGAACCAGTTTGTGCCATTTATATATCTGCCGTTGTATGGTGTTATAACACCAAAGTCCATGTAATATCTTGGTAATATCTCCTTAAATGTTTGGACTCAAGAGACCCTGAATTAGCAGTATGTATTTTCATGTTAGTTATTAGCTCAAGCCACATGACGTTTTGCTTTAATTCTTACTCACTATATGACAATACTTTTTTGCATTTTCTAACACAATGCTAGTGCAATGAAAATAATCCCGATGGAAAAATAATTAAATCAGAATTGTAAATATAGGAACAAGAATCTTCAGGAGCCCTTTGATAGCACGTGTGTATCGTGCGCTTCGGTTGGTGTAATCGCACCATTACGCGCGTCTCATTTTAGACTGTGTAGACTAAGCTATCAGGTCTAGCTTCCAGTGGGCTTGGAGGTTTAAACCCCCTGTAATTAGCGTTCTTCTCCGCTGCCCATTTTCTTGAAATGTCAGAAAAGACGCAACCTAGCGGATACCATTAGGCTATACCTTCATCATCACTTCTGTACAATAACCTATTTCCTAATGCACGAAACAGATCAAGGCGTGAAATAGAACTGTTATAGCGCATGTTTATACATAGATTTGTATTTTGATTAATTCTACACTTTTGCACACTACGACAATTGCAGCCCGTGTTTCAAGAACTATTGAGCACTAGAGATAATTATTGAACCCTTCAACTGCCGTAGTACTCAATGTGACTATGTTCTAGTGTGGTGCCACTGTACTAGGCTATAGCAATTGTTAACCACAAAATACCTTATTGTAAGAACATAAGGTAATGACAATTCCACCGTCCGTCTACTAAATATTTAATCTTACCTATGTAAGTAGCTTGTCCAGTGGGGATATGTATATGATGAGCGCGTGTCAGATCTGTACCTAGTAAAATAAAATAAAAAATCGAATACACTGCAGAAACAAGGATACAGAGAAAGTTTCGCTGATTCAAGCAGCCTTAAATGTAGCCTATTATTAGTAGGACTATTCTTTGTTACTTGTCATAAAATTAGCTTAAAGTGTCCCTTTAAGAATATTTTGTTTGTTCGAGCGTTTGATAATCAGAGCATACAGTCTCAAACATGAGTAGCATCAAATACAAACAACCACGATATATAATTAAAATTAATACGGTTAAAAATAAAAGCGACCAGGTAAATCTATTACATTAATAGAATTCCCTGCGATGGCTACTATTGATTCTCGACTGCATATAGCTACCGAGGTCCATTTGATCAAACAGTAAATCGAAACTGCCAGAATAGGTCGATAAGACGTTACTCGCCCTTGAATGGCATAACCTATACCCGTTTTTGTTTACCAGACTAAATCTACTACACCAATCAGGCGAACTGACCTCGGAGAGGATGGTAGAGAAAAGGGAGGGGGCATAGCCTAGAGTCAGCATTACAACATCCCTGTAGCTGCGTCAACATCATTATTATTTAGAATGACTGCATCTTGGGAAAGCTGCTTAATGTAATTGCGCGATAAAGGATAATAGGGATAAGAAGCAAGATACAAGAACAATGGTGTACCTGATGTGTGCGACTGAATACGAGCCCGTAAAAAACGTCTAACGGGAGACGGTGTCACACAGGGAGGAGGGAATGGTTGAAGGAGGAAGGGGAGGTAGAAAGAAGGCAACACAGGAACACCATACAAACAGTGAATATAAAAATTAGAAGACAGTGGGCAGCAAGAGAAGTGCTCCGGGTTACGAAGACATAAATGAAAACCAGAAACAATCGAAAAAGCACATTGGAAATAAAGTAAATTAATAAATAAAACGACGCGACCGTCATCCGCAGGGAATTTCCTTGCACCACCTGAACGTAACCGGGTCGGAGACTGGCACAGAGAGGGAGCAGGAGGCACGGGGACGGAGAGAAAGGACGGGAGTTTACCTAACTGTCGGTTTTGTGTCAATGCGAGATTTCTGTCTGGGAGGACTAGAATCGAGAGTGCGGAGTGACAGTGCAGCAGCGGCCGCTTTGAAGATTCGCACATGTCGGCACGTTTGAAACCGCCATCCCCACCCTGTGTGGACCGCTACTCTTGCTGAAACAGCAGAGCGGACGGAATTTTATAATAAAAATAAATTAAAACGAAGAAGAGTGGTAAGCTACAAAGAAGAACTCGAGCAGACGATGCTGGTGAATTAGTTTATTCATATTTTTGATGGAAGAAACAATTTACCATATTTTTATGGGATTACATTGACTTTGCAACATGAAATAGCGGTAGGCCAGTTGACATTTGCTACACGTCCATTTAATCTATGCGAGGAACCGTTTATTTATATCCTATATATTTAAATAAATAGGCTACCAAATTTAGGCCGGTGACTGACTGATGACGCCAATACGACAAAGCCTATAGCCTAATAGTAATAATACATGTGTACCATTATCTCAGTAAGGAGATTTAGATAGCCTATATATAAACTTATGTCTCTGTCTGTGGGATGTTTCTATTTTAAAATGCGCCCCGTTTTTTGGGTTTATTTAAACGCACACAAAGGTTTAAACGTATTTGATATCATCTCCATCTCTATTTAATTTTTAACCTACACATCTACCGACTTCCCTCCGTTGATTTCTTCCATCTCGATTCCAATCCCCATATTCATATTAAGCTCTCTTGGATTATCCACTCGGACCAAAAGTGAGTTGATTAGCTAAATAAAAACCGAACCGACAGCCAGCCTGCATCCACCCTTCACGGAACACCCCTCTGCTAAACAACACCACCGTAGCGATGGAGACCACGAAACTGCCTCCATCCAGCCCCTCGTCCCCGACCACCGGCTTCTCGGTGCCGAGTGCGGAGAAAGTGGACGGTTTCCCGCGACGGTCGATGCGCCGTGCCCGGCAGCGTCGTTCTCACAGCTCCTCTCAGTTCCGTTATCAGAGCTCACAAGTCGAGCTGACGCCACTGCCGTTGCTCAAAGGTAGGCTATGTCAACCCTGATCCTGTCATTGTAAGTGACCGCATTTCTGGACAACAATGTTTTCCGTATGATTTCAGATGCATCCGTTTTATTGGTAATATAACCATGTCACCAACATGTTATTTTACATGGGCTAACCCACGTTCAACTACAACAGTTTTACTATTTTTCAAAAAATATGGAAGTATGTTATTAAAAGGGTGCTTATAATGCTTTGATGCTTAACCATGCCGTGGGTAGATGTATTATCACAGTGCAGACTTGTGGCAAATGTTAAAGCCATAGTAATGTTACACATCAGTTTTCCTATAAAGATGGCTGGGAAGACTGGATAAAGAGGTACCTGTGGATATTTTGCAGGTCTTGTTTATATCATAGATAACTAACTACTTGGTATGCACACAGTAAAATGTACAGTGTTAAAGCAACTAAAGAATTTATACATATGAGTCTACTATGGCCAGAGTGGCCACATATAAACTCTGTTGATTTATCACTGAATATTATACTGGGCACTTTTACTCAAAACAGGACCTCAGGTGCAGTTGAGGCTCAGGAATGTGTTCAAACACAGGCCTATTCTGCTTTAGCAATAGTGCAAAATAAGTATCCTGCTCATGGAGGTTGCATCAAAATAAGTTTATCTGGTGATTTGAACTGATGCATTGGGATAAAAATTTGGGTAATGAGCATATTTGTTTGTGCTCTTACACAGAGCCAAAGCTCACAAAGAGGTGTATATTTATGCTTTCTGCTTTTGATCAGGTCTGGTCAGCCTGGCCCACATATCTTTGTAGGAGAATGAAAACAGGTTTCTGAAGACTCAAATGGACAGGGTAGACACCTGAGGTCTCCCTACCCTTCTTATCCTCACTCGAGGTCAATTGTCATGTTACATTACTCACAGGTAAATACCCAATAAGGGTCAACAACCTTTTATTTAGTGAAGATACTCAAAAAGTAGAGCTATCATGCGCTGAAAATAACCATTGTGATTTGCTCAGTCAGAATGCTAGGCTCAAAGCAACAGAATGAATTTAACTGGTTTGAATCAGATAGTCAACGATAAGATATGATGCCGATGGTGCCACCCATTGAGTCGGCCGAAAAACACAAATGTTCCCATCACTACTTACAAATAAGCTTAGCCCTGGGATAAGGATGGAGAAATGAGACGATGAAAGCCTCCATCCATTTCAGCCCCTTTTAGGACCTTTCAGGGCCTTATGTAAGAGAGCCAATCAGTCCTCTGTGCCATCAATTCTCAACACCATGTACTACCCACATTTACTTAACAGACAGCATCACATTTCTGATAGTACAGACAGCAGATTGCTTTGGATCGTTGCCTTGTCCTTACAGTATTTGCCCCTGACACCCACAGATCACGTGAAGTTTGAAAAAACGTGGCTACCATCGCACAAGATGGTTTGGAGTAGGGCTCCAGCTGGTTATTATCTGTTTCTTTAGCAGGCAACTCTGTGTTTACCACGTGGCAATCCATTTATAGCATTGGGTTTTAGTGGAGCATTGTGCTAAAGTACTGTTCCTCAGGCAGTGGTACAACAGCATGTTTTCTTATTGGATTAACCATGACACGGCTCACTATTACTTTTTTATGGATTGATTTTGGATCAAATATGGCCCTTGCTCACATTAGTATTAAATCTGGTCCATGGCCACATTAGTACTATGCAGAGCTAAGTGCTTCCTGTGCTTTACTCCGGACACATTCAGATTACATTTCTGTATAACCTTTATTAGCTAAGCAGATACTGTTTATAATGCCAATTTTAAAATGGTATATTTCTTGTTAATACAGCCCAGGGTGCATTTGAGAATTACTTTTGTGTCTCTGTGCTTTGGGGTTTGACAATGAAGCTGCATTCTACATGAGGGGAAACAGTAGAGAGGCGAAACATATTGTGGTGGTTATTCTTTAGAGCTCTCCTCTGAACTGGTAGTTAATTTACACAAAGTGTGAGAGACCTTTGAAGATGAGGAGTCACTGTAATCCATGTGGCGAATACACAAATGTAGATATAATTTATTCCACCAACTTCAGATTCACCTATTTTGGAAATATTTGATGAGAGGAACCCGTTATTACCAGTTAACCATTATATTTAGGCTGAAATTCCACTTGTCAGCTCCTGCTGATGTGCACTGTCAATAATTTGTCCTGCTGTAGAATCTTTGCCTTGGTGATTTTTTTTTTGGCGTCTTGAATTTGTCCAAACTGTAGGTGCAAAAAGAATAATGTGCCATCTTTTAAAAAAAACCAAACAAACAAAGATCATCTCCCTCACTTAACAAGAGCAAATACTCTTGACTGGATGCAAGCTTATTAAGGCAGAGAAACCTTTGCTTTGCTGAAAAATACATGAAGGCTTATTAAGGGACTTGCAGATGCATCAACCTCAGAAGTCCTCAATACAGGACGTGTTCAGTCTGTACAGAGGTTCTGTTAGTTCATTCTACTGCAGGTGAACGAAGCAGCATAAGCACGCAAACATCTCTGTCTCAGGCCTTTGCCAATGTAGTCTTAGCAAGGTATAGAACATCTATCACCATCCATGGCACTGTCCCTGTGTTTCATTAACATTTTGGGCATTTAGTTGATGCGTTTATCCCAAGTGACTTGCACCGCTTACATTTTATGTAGTATTCATGCTACTATTATCCATACTGGATTGCTTTGATAAAAAAAGAAATTTAAATTAAGCACCTTGCTCACCAGTCCTAACAGCCAGATTCTACCCAGGAATTAAACCTGCTTCCTCTGGGTTACAGGCCTAGCTGTCTAATCAACACTGCTGCCCTGCGCTGTTAGGAAGGGACTAAAAACCTAAAGGTGGTTCTCTGCTGTACAGCTCATCATTAGCTGCTTTGCTGTAATCTCAATAAACACATTTGCAGACTACTGGGTGCTGCTCGTGTTCTGGTTCAGTATGCAGAATAAACTCATATTTTGAAACCGTTTGAGTGGTCGTGGGCCATTTGGCTTAAATTAACTTTTACTGAGGAATTAGGCTTGAGGAATTCCACATTACGAGAAACAAAAATTACCAAGTGTTTGAGTCCATTTATGACTTGTACTACAGTGCAACATATCCATTTGACGAGCTGTGAATGTTTGAGTGTATGTGTGTGTGTGTGTGTGTTTGTGTGTGCGACAGATAAGTATTCTGTCCCTATTACAACACAGATTTACTTCATCAGGACCTCGTGAGTGTGTCAGTATGACTCTCCTTAAATATCCATTTGCCCAAAGCCAAAAGTTTTTAACCACAACGAACTGCAGTACACAGTGCTCTCACTTGTTCACAGGCCTTACACTGCTTAATTTCCCCCTATTTCATTGAGTTGTACATTGTTAGAACTTTATGTTCTACCTTGACATGTCCTTGAGGCCATATAGGATAAAGATTATGTTTTGTATGTGAGATTGGGTGAATGAATGCATTATAGTGTAGACATATAGACATATAGTGTACAGCACTATATGTCTCCCTTTACATTCTCAGTCTCATGTGTAAACTGTGTGACTGTGTTTTTGCATAATGCATGTTTTGTTATCATTGTATTTCTCTGTTTTTTTGTATGTGTATCTCTTCATGGACTTCTAAGGAGCATTTTCAGCTTACTTTTTTATGTTTGTTACTAAAATTGTGTATTTTATTGTTTATGTGTGTGTGTGTCTGAGTGTGCATATATATATATATATATATATATATGCCATATGGACAAGCTGTCTCGCTCATAACACACAAAAGGATTACACTGTAATGTAAGAAATTTATGCAACAAAAATTCTTAGGAAAATAATATTGTGTATTGGTTCACACTATTTTCTATTTGGTATTTTGTGTGTGTGTGTGTGTGTATGTGAGAGAGAGAGAGAGAGAGAGAGAGAGATAGGGAGAGAGGGAGATTTGGTTAGCATGTGTGTCTAAGTGTGTGTGAGGAGCTGAACAGTTGGAGAGGGCTGGTGTTGGGTTACAGTGGACACTGAACCTTCTCTCTGCCTTGTATTGAGAGATGCTGCCATTTGACAGTCCCCTCCCAGATCAATAAAGTGTGTGAGAGAGAGTGAGAAGACTTGGCATTGGAGAGCAGCAGGGAGCACAGCAGTTGAGAATCATAAAGAAAGGGAAAGGGAGAGGAAAAATTGGAAGGACAAAATAGGGAGGGATAGCAAAAGGTGGAAATAATGGAGTAGCTGAGGAACAGAGAGTAGAATGACAGGCTTCAAATATGCAATTCCCCATGATGGGAGAGAGAGGTGGATGGATAAGGGTGGGGGGAGAATTATGATACTTGATGATGCACAAAAATCAATGGTTGGCAACTAAAGCCATTAAATCAGTTGAAGAACACAGAATCAGTTTTGTTCCCTGAACGATGAACCGTGGTTCAGCGCACTGATGAAATATCACTGATGCACTTTGCATTGTGTAAGATGGACCTTCTTTGATTGAAGAGCCACATTACTTAACAGATCTGTCTGATTTAGAGTGCAGACACTCTACCTCTGCTGAAGTTTGTAACTGCATTATTTCAGTTTTAATCTTAGTCTCCATCCTCTATTGCTGTTTCATTTCCCGTTGTCATTTTGTGGGCTGTTAGATGAGAGGAGTTTTGATGCAGGACCAAAAATAGACCATCTCATTACTTCCCAAACAAGAATTACCGTTATTTAAAGGATGTTCCTGTAGTTACTCATCTCTTTTTGGAAATGCACAGGGAGCGAACAAAAAAGGGTAGAGAAACAGAGATGGTGAGAGTCAGAGGAGATGAGGAGAGAGGAAGCAAAGGAGAGGGAGATGATGTCATCCCTTAACTCCCCTCCCCTCCCCTCCCCTCTCCCCCTTTGCTCTCTCACTCTCGCTCTCGCTCGCTCTCTTTCTCTCTCTCCTGCTCGCTCTTTTTTGCTCCCTCCTTCCCCAGCAGCCCTATATTTAGCAGTAGCAGTGAGTCAAAGATGTTGCAGTGTGTTTAATTCACTGATCACAATTAAGCATCAAAGGCGGACCTTATAAAACCTACACCCATTTAAATGCCCAGTCCTGAAATGGAACAAGCCCTGCTGCTTCTCCTCCATCCCTTTGGTTTCTCTTACTGTCTATCGCCTCATCTGTCTTTTCATAGTTTCTGTCTCCTTCTCCCTGCAACTGAATTTATCTTGTATGTCTATATGCTCAGAAAGCTATGTAATACCTCACTCTCTGTTTCACCCCTCCCTCCCTTTTCCCCTCCCTCTACCCCTTTCTCTTTCTGTCTTCCGTCCTTCTGCAATTCATTTTTCCTATCCCTGATAGCTGCGTCATGCTCTTCTGCTCTCTCTTGCTTTCTTCTCTTTCCCAAACCCTCCACTCTGTCCATCTCTTTTCCTCCATCCCAACACCCCACTCCATACAATTACTCTCCATTAAAAATAGATTAGATTTAACCTTCACTCCTTCTTGGTACATGTTGGGAAGGGCTAGATTGCCCTTAGTGAAAAAGGTCCTTCATGCAGCTACACACAGGGATACTGCTCTCTTTGGATTATACAGTGTTTAACTTCACTGTTTGTTCCAAGGTGGGCAGCATTATGCAATAGTTCACGGTGAACTTCAAGAGGACCACAGCAGGAGAATGCTGATAAAATCAAGTCAGCATCCAGACAATTGTTCCAAAGCCCTGGTCCGTGTCTCCATTTGTGGTGACGGGGTGTTGATTCATCCCTGAAATGATCTGTTTGATATTTGGGGTCATGTGCTTCATTAGAGGTTGATGCATTTGGAGCGGATGGAAAGGAGTGGTTTTTTTCTCCAAAACTATACCCAGAATACACCCAAAGCTGAAGTTATTTGTCCAGAATGCTGTTACACGGGCTGGGAAATGAGTGAAAATCTATTAGTCTGGCCATGGTGAAAAAAGCCTTCATCCTACTACGGAGAGAAAAAGTGAATCAGCCATGTGTGCTTGGTATGGTTCTAGGGGAAAACATACGTGCATCACCTCTAAAATCTTATCACTACCTCTCTACCACTATGCTTTCCCCTGGCCAGTTGTGTTCTATCTTCTCTGTCATAACCAAAGTAAAATGTACTAAACATTTTTCTGAAGTGCCAGTTATAAGAAAATGAACAGAAGCAGCAGTATCGTTGAGTGGATAGGGGGACTCATCCCAGACCCAAAAGTTTGAAATTAATATCCAGGGTGGGGCACTGTGGATGGCCTCAGGAGAATGATACTTAACAGAAACTTTCCAGCTGCATGATGGCCCAAATCATAAAATGTAAACTACCATATGTGGGTCACCCCGCATCAGAGCTGATAGAAAACCGGTAGAAGCTGCCACTCATTTGTGGTTGACAGCACAGGTCCCAACCACTGGTCCACAATGTGGTCGCAAGTCAGCATTTGGGTAATTTGATTCCAGAGGTCACTGAAGACTTGAAGTCAGTTGCGATTTCAAACTGAAATCAAACCAGATTTCAGTTCCCTTACGAAAATATCACGTGAAAATCACGTGAGCACCCAACATTTGAAGTGTGTTCATGTGAACAATAAAAATAATCCCACTTATAAAACGGGAGGGGAAAAATGTAACCTATGCTATTTATTTCAAGTCACATATTGTGTTTTCACATGTGAAAATTGCAGTTAACATTTTACATTTAACAGACTGAAAAACCAGTCATGTGAAAATGTGGAATTCCCATGTGAAGGTGCAAATTCCACACGTGATTTTTTCATAAGGATTGGAACTGCAAATTCTTTGGAGCTGTAATAGCATCATTTAGCAGATTTCTGGTGGAACCTTGGCCTTGGTTCTCTGAGTTCACCTTTCAGCCTTGATAGTGAGTCTATTAAACCTTTAGGACTGCAGTCCTTGAATAGTGGGGTTGCTACAGCTGTGTGTGTGTCATTGCAGTTATAGGTGTGTCTCTACAGCAAGTGTGTGAATGCATTTGGGTGTGTGTGTGTGTGTGTGTGTTTCTAATCACAGAATACACTATGTTCATATGCTATGTTGTGAGATTTGGCCACTTCAAAACCAATAATAAAGATTCAATGAAATACCAAGTTCAATACAATTTTAAAAATGGACTTATCAAATATTATGTAAAAAATAGGGATGTAGTGAAAAATAAAATTTCTTTTTAAATTTGCTAATGAAAAACATTTGTATGTTGTATGGAAATGATAACACTGTTGATTTGTTAAGTGATTCTCTTGTGTGCTTCATAAAAGACTTGTCCATATTGGATATTGTTTTTACGAAGGCAATTATAATTTACACCTTGGTTGAAGCAGTTGAAGATGCTGTGCAACTGCTTGCCAACATCTGCACAGCAATTACAATTATGTAAGAAAGCAATGCTGACACAACAGGCTTTTCAACAAAGTAGTATTACCTACTAGAATATTCTGTTGCACCAGAAATGACTGATTCTCATAGTTTATTGTACATTATACAACAATAAATATGCCAAACTACACCCCCGAAGTATGCTGTCACCTTATCACTGTGGGAGACAAAGAAATTACTGTGAAATTTCTTTTTACTGTGAAATTGGTTTCTGGGACAGCACAGTATTGAGCACTAGTAGTTGTGTTCCTATCCAAAATCCAATGATGTCTGAGCTCGAACACACCATTCCAGTTCAAGTACCGGCAAACGTAAGGCGACGTTGTTTCGGAACCAGATCCGATCATCCGTAGCCGTAACTGATTTTCATAATGAGCTGAATGCACATCTCAGATGATCTCATGGTGCAAAGGAGTTTTTTGAGATAATTTTAGATTTAGCGCATATACAGGGCACAGTGCTTTAGTCATGTCCACCTGTCACTCTGGAATACTGCCACACCGAGCTCTTTCCATGTATTTTTAAAAAACATTTTTACAATGCTGCAATTGGCTGTTGGAGATAACTGCAAAAATATAACCGAGTGGACTTATATTAGCTTGGGGCTCTCTGTAAATGCACACAACGGTCACAATTTCAGCATTCATGGGATCCTGATCATTAGCGCAGAAATATATAAAAATCTTTTAAAAAAAAAAACTTTTAAAAAAAGACGTGTCCTGCTAACATAATGATGGAACGTGTTAGCAGGACAAGCCACACAGCAGAGCCTGATTAGTTAATTAGTTGAATCAGGTGTCGCAGTGCTGGGTCGGGTCCTGTTTTTGGTCTCACGATCTGTACCTGTCCTTGCAGACACCCCCGTGGCGGAGCTACACGACCTCTTCTGTAAGAAGCTGCAGCAGTGCTGCGTGCTCTTCGACTTCCTGGACTGCGTTGCTGACCTGAAGGGCAAGGAGATCAAGAGAGCGGCCCTCAATGAGCTGGTGGAGAGCGTGGCCACCAGCAGGGGCATCCTCATCGAGCCCCTGTACCCTGAGGCCATCAAGATGGTGAGAACGAGGAGGGGGGGTGGAAGGAAACAGGAAGCAGGGAGGGGCGAAAGCGAGGGAAGAGACTGGGTCAGACATAGATGGAGAAGGGAAGGAGACAAAAAGTAGGAAGGAATGATAGAAAGATGGATGATGGATGGATGAATGGATATATGAGGATGCTCAAAAAATGTATGTATTTTTGAATACTTGGATACTGCTGGTTGTACTACCTGCCAGTACATGCTTCAGAGGAGTGTTGTGTCTCTGCAGTGCTCCAATGTCTCTATGACAGTGCAGTACAATGTATTGGAGCTCTGTTAAGCTAACCCCTCCCTCTGCAGATCTCAGTGAACATCTTCCGCACGCTCCCGCCCAGTGAGAACCCGGAGTTCGACCCAGAGGAGGATGAACCCACACTGGAGGCCTCCTGGCCACACCTCCAGGTACAGCTGTCCCTAGCTGCTCCTGCAGCCACACACGCACACACACACACACACACAGACACATACACATACACATGCACACACACACACACACACACACACACATATACACATACACACACGCACACACTCACATACACACACACTCACACACGCTCACACACGCGCCCACACACACACGCACACACTGTAACCTGATCTTCAAATGCATGCACTCATTACACCTAACCACCTGATACATTTACATCATGCACAGAAACTGAGCGCGCCTGATACTTCTCTTTCTCACACACACACATTGTCTCTGACACGTTCCTGAAACTCACCACACCAGATGACTGGTTGGTTCTCTCGTCTGTCTGTGTGTCTCTGTTGGTTGCCTGTTTGTCTAAGTATTTTAAACGGTCACTCCTGACCTCCCAAATGCAATCCTTTGTAATGCCAATGGTAATGTGCCTTTCCCTAAACCATCCCCAAACCCTAAACCATGATTTGTGGTCATGTTGGTGCAGCGTGTGGCATACAGTAGTTCATACTCTAAAGTAGTATACGAGTTCCCCTCTGCAGTTGGGTGGTCTGGGCTCTTTCTGAGCTGTTATTTCTTCTCTGTCTGTTACCCTCTCTTCTTGAATAGAGGTGTCAAATGACACAAACATAGTGATAGTGTTTAGACTATAGAATTTTATATAAAACACAGCTATTTGATCATTGATAACATTTACCTGTTCTCACGCCTGGAGAACAACCTCATTCTCTCAGTCTCTATTTCCCTGTCATGAGGGTTGCAGTGGTCTCAGAGTCTTTGAACAGAGTGTTTTGTTCCTCTTCCATAACAAAAATACCAGGTTTCCTGAGTGATTTCAGTGTTGCTAGGCGCTGGTTGCCACAGAGTATGCGGAGAAAGATTGAAGGGGTTCAGACGGTAGCATTCACCCTTCCGATAATTAGGCCGATTGATCCCAGTTTTATTTACCTGGCCTTGGTTTCTTTGCGTACACTGGCGTAATCTTGCCACATTAGTGTGCAGATAAGTGTCCAATAGGAGCGATTACAATGTGATAGATGATAGGTGGACGTTTCTTCAAGACTGCTCTGGCTAACTTTAACAGTATGCAGGGCACATTTGCTCTGATTTCTGAAAAAAGCTTTTTATTTTATTCTTAGTAGAAATGATTTTGGAAAGTCTTAATTCAGAGGCAAATGAGAAATATGAGTATATTTAAGTGCTTTTTATCAGCATTCTTCCTTTCAGCTTCTGCCCTAACCCATTCTCATCTGTCTTTCGGTCTTTCCCTATCACCTGTGTGTCCTTCGTCTCCTGTGTGTTATTCCGTATGTCAGTCTCTCCTGTGCATATTATGCATCTCTGTCTCTTGTGTATGTGCCTCAAACCCGAGTCTTTTTGCGTATCTTACACCTGTTTGTGCACGTCATTCTCACCTGTACACCACTCTGGTGTCAGCTGTGTCTGTTTCCTTCGTGTGCCACTTACCTGCCTGTTGCTCTCTGGTGTGTGTGTGTGTGTGCATGTGTGTATCTCATTTATTTGCGTGTTTCTCTCTTCAGCTGGTCTATGAGTTCTTCCTGCGCTTCCTGGAGAGCCCAGACTTCCAGCCTTCAATGGCCAAGCGTTACGTGGACCAGAAATTTGTTTTACAGGTGTGAATATAGTGTGTGTGCGTGTGTGTGTGTGTGTGTGTGTGTGTGTGTGTGTGTACATGCCTATTGTGTTTGTTTGGAGATGGGCACTGTGAACAAGAGAAATGGGGGACCTATTTTGACTGTGTCTCTCATTAAATTCAGCTTGCTGCAGACACACTCAGTGCAACACAAATATAATTGCTGTTGCATTCACATTATATCATTACTGTGGCCAAAATGTTAATGAAAATAACAAATAATCACATTTGCTGTGTGAGTGCTTAATTTTTTCCTGTTAATGCAATCTAGGTTTGTAAATGGTGTTATCACTCTGATGAGCTAGGCTCTGGAGCTTCACTGTAGCAGATTCTCTCCCGTGGTTGCCTGCAAATGTCTGCCTGTGTCCGGCTGTGTTTTTCCGTGTCAGACTGTCCCTCGGTGTGCGCTGCATGCATGCGGTGACTGTTTCCATATATATTTTTTTATATCTGCGTATCTGTGCATCCGTGTCTGACTGCATTTGCCTGGGTCCGCCATTAGCTGCTGGAGCTGTTTGATAGCGAGGACCCACGAGAGAGGGAGTACCTGAAGACCATCCTGCACCGCGTCTACGGGAAGCTGCTGGGACTGCGTGCTTACATCCGCAAACAGATCAACAACATCTTCCTCAGGTGTGCGGAGAAAGCCTTGTCCGTGTCTTCACCGAGTGGTTCTGCTGTACCTTTCAGTAATGTGTAAAATCTGGCAGATTTATGGGATTCCTTGTGCTACTTTGCTGCAAGAAGTGCTCACAAAGTGTTTTGGTAGGAATCTTGAAAGATGGAAATTGTGAAGTAAGGAAAAGAAGGTTCAATTCTCTTATGATGAAATGTATGGAATTGTCAGGTAAATAGAGATTTTAAGATTCCAGAACTTTGATTTGGATCAGGTGGCTCATTCTGTTGACACCCCACAGTGCAGCTGATGCTGCATGCTGGCTGTGCCGTTGCTGTCTATGGATAGCGGCGCTGCATGGCGATGCATAATTAGCGGTAGCTTTGCCCAGAAAGAGTCGGTTTCAGTTGGCCAGGTTTGTCCATATCTCGTCCTACGCCAGCCATACATATTGTCTGGCTGATCAGACCCCTGCGGTTTGTCTGCACCAGCAGTGCATGAACGCACATGCTCAGTAAGAAGAACTGGCGGCCCACAACACATGCTTTGTAGACCAACACATGCTTGCCCATGGTTAGGGTTACAGCAAGAAGTGCTAGAGCAGATCAGATATTGTCCTAAGCAATGATCTGGAAACATCTTGACCTGGGGTGCCCTGTCTTATTCAAAGAGAGCTGATGTGGGTTCAGGTTTTTGTTTTAGCACAGCGCTATGACACCTGATTCAACTACTTAACAAATCACGGTCTTCAGTCAAGACCTTGATAAGTAGGTTAAGGTGTCTTAGTGCTGGGCTAAAACAAAAACCTGCACCTACATTGACCTTTTTGGATAAGATTGGACACCAATGAGCTAGAGAAACTGATCCTGCGTAAATGTTATAGTTTTAAATTTGAAAGAGCTTGGGGGTACTGTCTGAGAATGTCCTAAGCGGACAGATAAATTGAAATGCTGTACTTACAAAACCCAAGGGACTTCCATCCTGGCCTTGAGGTGTGCAGCTTGATTAAGATCCTTTGAATTATGCCAGTATAGCTTATGCTTAATGTTCACGTACTTGTACAATTTTTACAGTTCTCCTTTTAAAAATTGAAGTATGACCTACCGTAGTTCAGTTTTTGGCTCTTTATAATTGTTCCAAGTGCACCATAGGTCATTCTCTTGAATGTTTAAAAATGTTCATGTCTTATAGCTCTATGAAATGTATAGTTCAGTGTGCCAGTAAGTGCTTGATGGTAGACTCAGGGAAAGTGTGGTTAAAAGCTATTACCAATATTATAGACCTTAAATGCTTTGTGGAAACACAAGCGCCTTGTTTCAGGGGAATAAGTATTGTTTTAGGGGAAAACCCTAGCTGCTCTTCAAGCCCATGATAAAGTACGTTTTAAAATATTTTTAAAACACATTTATAAGCATTCTGTCCTTCATTTGAGTTTGAGTTTAGTTGTTGGGAATGTGTTCTGTGTTCATTTGTCTCCCTTAAACAAATTGGTAATACAAGTAGTTATTCAGCTTAATTGATGGAGTGTAATTACTAGTTATTCAGTAGGGTCTGGGACAATTAATTTCAGCTAATTAAAACTTGATTGAGACAGCTACCCAAACTGTGTTCAAGGGACAGATATTACATACATTGTAATGAGAAACTTGACTCAATCTTTTTACGCCTGCGCAAGTGCAATTTCTTCCAACAGTCTCTAGCAGGAAATCTACAGCAGATTAACTGTGAATATGTCAGATAAAGGTCAGGATTTAATAAACAGCTCAATAAAAGTGTAATAGTTGGCGACGGGGTTGGAAGGCAAAGTGGTGCACGCTCCGCGTCCCCCAGGAGCGGAGCTGCGACGTATGGCCGCAGATGTGGCTCTTTTGTAGTGAGCCTGTACACGGTCATATGGACTCAGACAACAAATATTGACACTGAACACGCCCTTAGCCCTGCACATACAGGCGCGCTGTGCTGCCTGCAGAGGGGACTGGCTGCCCTGCGGCAACGCTATCGTTAGTAATACTCATCTAAAACGTATATCTCGTCTTTTTCAAAAATACATCCATGTACATACAACACCATCTTATGTGTACGGTGACAAGAATTAAATTCCCCTGAATCCTGATAAAAGACTTTTCAAAATCTTGCACAGCAATCTGCTTGACGAACATGAGATACAGAAGAAATTTCTTCTGTTGCAAAAGAAATCTAGGATCAATTCAGCTTTTTGAAGTGTGTTAACCAGTTGTCACAAAACAACACAAAAACAACAACGCTCGGGCAAAACAAAGTAGCTGCTTTCTGTGATGTTAATCCAGCTGTCAAACGTTTGATCGTTGTTGTTCTTGCCATTTCACTTGAGAAATTACAGAAGCCTCTGTTTCAGTAATGTGATTTAAGGCCTCAGCGGATGTCTCTTTAGGCCGCGCTCGCTTTGCTTTGGGCTCTGCTTCTTGGACCATGGCACAGAGAGCTTATGTATATAGAAGCTTCTATTAGAGCGGAACATGGGCCAAACCCTTTGTATTGTTCGTTTCACATTTAGTTGTGATTTGCGATTTGGCTGCCGCGTTTCGCTGTCTTCGCCGTGAAGCTGAGGAGCTGAGTGGCAGAGAAGCTGTAAAGCTTCCCGGGCCTGGCTCGGCCTCTCGCGCGTCGGCAGTCGCGGCTGTGACCTTGCGGTCCCGTGCGGGGTTAGTAAATCACCGATACGCTGGCACAATTTCAGATGCTCAGGTTGCTCCTGGCCCCCGCCTTCAGCTCACGTGTAGCGGCGCTCGGGCACATAATGGCCGCCGCGCAGCGCCCTGGTGTGGGTAATGGCTTACATCAGCGTGCTGTGGTGAGCACTCGCCTGAGTGCCCGAAGCGAAAGCAGCTTCGTCATACCAGTGGTAGTACATGATCATGGTCGCAATGATGATGGTTTTTATAATAATAATAATAATAGTAATAATAATAATAATAATAACAATAATAATAATGATAATAATAATAATAATAATAACAATAATAATCCTGTTGTTGTTGTCATTATTATTATTATTATTATTATTAATATTATTATAATAATAATAAAACAAGTACAGCTATACAAGTAATAGTTTTTGTAACTGAGTAAACCCCCTTCACTTGCCATTTTGTTCAGCAGGAAATGCATCTGCTCTCTGTTCCAGGTTCATCTATGAGACTGAGCATTTCAATGGAGTGGCTGAGCTGCTGGAGATATTGGGCAGGTGTGGACAGCATCTATCTATCTATCTATCTATCTATCTATCTATCTATCTATGTATCTGTCTGTCTATCTGTCTGTCTGTCTGTCTGTCTGTCTATCTATTTATCTACCTGTCTGTCTGTCTGTCTATCTCTCTGTCTGTCTGTCTGTCTATCTACTTATCTACCTGTCTGTCTGTCTGTCTGTCTATCTATATATCTATCTATTTACCTGTATATATTACAATACAGACCAAAGCTAATTCTCAAAAAGCTCACACAGTGGGTGTCCAGTGGAAGCATTGATGCTTCATAATGTGACGCCCCCGGTAGTTTAGACTGTGTCTGGAGCATTCCGGCTAACTGTGGTGCTCCTCTGGTCAGCTGAATATATCTCCGGTTGCCTGGATCAGTCGCTCATCTTCCCTTCCGTCACTGCACTGCTCAGCTGCTGGATCGCAGACTGAAAATAATTGGTGGCTGATTGCATAATTTCAGATCATGCATATGCTAATGTAGTGCAGTGCAGATGATGGGACGAAATCATAATTGGGCATTCAAAATTCAGGATAAAATAGTTTTTTGATGAAGGCCAGGAAGGCCAAAAGGTCTTGTTTTTCATAATAGGTAAATTTGTTATTTATCACGAGTGTCCCATGTTTCTTTTTACCTCCACGTAATAATTTTTAAGATAGCACCTTGGTTACGCAAACTTCCGCATGTAAAGTTTATTCTACAAAAGGACGCTACATTTACCTTAGCTGACCTGATCTCTTAACATGGGCCATTTTTCACTATGGTCATACCACTATGACCGTCATTCCAGCGGGCATCGAAAAATGCGAAAAAGGCGAAATGGCAGGTGGAATACAGAAGAAATATTTCTGAGAGATAGAGATGGAGAGGGGGAGGGAGAGCCAGTGAGTCAGTGTGCAGGAGAGGGATTATTTTCGGGAGGTATTTATAGCGCCACCCACATCTTTCTGAACACAGAGATGTTGCTTGTTACGCAGAGACGTGCATCTTCTCCTGGGAAAGCATTGGGTGGGAGGGGGGTTTGATGGGAGGGGAGAGAGTAGATAAGGTGAGATTGGGGAGATAGTGAACGAGAGGGACGAGAGGGAGATGACGAGGGTCTTTGGAAGGGAAAAGAAGGAGAAAGGGGAAAGGAAGGCGAACACAAAGGAAGAGAAGAGGAGGTGGATGGATGACAAACGGATTCAAAACGATGAGATGGATGGCAGGAACTGTGGTTCTTGGGGGAAGGTGATGGGGGGTGGCGAGATTTAAATAGACCGTTTCCTTTAATCTCTTCATGTAGAAGTGAGAATAAAGGCGTTTAAATAGAAAAGGAGGGCAGATGTGATGCAGGGAGGTGGAAATGACGAGAGTGAGACAGGTGGGGGTGGATAGATGAGGCAAAACGGGGAAATGTGATAGGGAACGTGTGTGTGTGTGTGTGTCTGTGTGTGTGTGTGTGCATGTGCGTGTGCGTGCATATATATGTATGCATTACTCACCAGATCACAGTGTATTTTTTTATTTGCTCTTCTTCCTCTTCTTCCTGCTGTTTCACAGCATCATCAATGGATTTGCTCTGCCTCTGAAATCTGAGCACAAGCAGTTCCTGGTACGAGTGCTGATCCCCCTCCACACTGCCAAGTCTCTCTCCATCTTCCACGCACAGGTAGGTGCCACACACGCACACGCACACACACACACACAAGCACTGAGCCACAGACATACTTCCTGAGTTCCGCAAAACGTTCCTGAGTTCCAGAAAAGGTTCCTGCGGTGGCAAAGGGGCTACTGAGGTAGGCCCACATGGAAGAATAGTTACGTTGGGACACGGGTGCATAGGTACACACATAAGGTATTGATACACACACACTGATATTCCAGAGACAGTCCATAGACATAGAATTACTGACTATAGGCAGTACAGACTCGCTTGGGTTACAGACTAAGGTTAAGGGACTCTCAGACAGAGAGAGAGACAAAGAGACACACATATGTAGTGAGGCAAACATTTACAGACTAACTCAAGGCACAGGTTAAAATCTCTGAATCTGTCAGTCTGGCAAACCCACAATCAGGTATCGCAACCAGTGGACGGACATACAGGCCGACAGTTCCTCTAAATATGGTTTAGAATATCCTCTTCATATATTTTATATTTTTATGACGATTTTTGTTCTAGTGCAGTAAAAAATCTTTTATGAATGGAAGTATTAGTGGAGTTAAACGGAGGCCCCATTTAAGCTGTACCACAAGCTAAATATAAGCTGCACAGCACTCAGAACAGCATAGTTATTGTCCCACACCTACACAGAGATAGTGCTGTACCCATTGAGCGGAATTTGCAGTGGAACTAATGAGTGTTTAAAAAAAGGGTAGTCATACAGGCGGTGTGGAGATCATAAGGTTCTGGAGAGACACAGAGAGTCCTCCCCTGAAAACCATTGCTCAGTTAATAGAGCTCATATATGGAGGGAACACCTAAATGCATTTGACTGGTGTTCTGGAAGACCCATAACCTTTAAGATTTTAATATTTTTAAAAATATAAAACAGCTTACATTACATATAATCAAGATTGTGTTCCATAAGAAACCCATATATAAAGTAATTGCGTTTTGAGGGTTATGTATGTTTTCCAAAAAAAAAACAAAAAACCCTTCATGCAGTATTCTAACTCTTAACAGGATTTAATCAGCATCTGTCTTTTTGTTTTGAATTAAATATACACACATTTAAATTTAGTTGTTTGAACTTCACGCATTTCTAGGAAGTCAAAATAAAGCACAAATCCTGATTGAATCCAGGCCACCATATCTGAATGAAATTACTACCACTTTTATTGCCAAGTAAATATACTACATGTCCTTTATAATTATATCATTAGTTAATATGTGTAATTTTCATCTTTGTTATTCATTTGGTAAGCACTATGTCATGCATGTACATGACCACTAGAGGGCATATATGAATTATGTCTTGCTGAAATTCATTTTGATAACAATAAATTCGTTATTTTTTGTAACAACAGCTATGTCTGACACCGTTCAGTTCCAATTCAACTACTTCATGTGAACTGCTTGCCTGTTTTGGGTTTGTTTTTTATACAAATGACAAGAGCCTACAAAGAGAAAAGAGTAAAAAAAACAAAATAAAGCGATGCTCAAAGAGGGGGAATGGGGAAACAAGTGAAGGAAGGAGGGAAGAAAAAGTAAAGAGGAGAAATACTGTACCCTCTCAGGTTAACAGAGCTGGGTGTTACTTAGCTTTTCAAGAAGTTTGTAATTCTTTCGAAGAAAAAAAGAATCATGCTTTCAGATGGCAATGTGATTCTTACAAGCTGTTGATTCTTACTGGCTGTAGAATTGTGTATGTGTCTATATTTGTTCAAGAGCTTTAAACCGTAAGTGACTCATAATCCAAGGGACCTTGAACAATGATTGTTATATCAGGGCTCTCAACACACTGTTAAGTGCACTGTCCATGAATATCCAATCAGTCCCTGCTCAATACCTAATTGTAAAAAAAAAACCATGCCTGCTAACAGTTTCAAAGAAAATGAATTAACTTCACCTCTAACCCTTATCCTCAACCCGCCCCTCCCCCTGCATATCCTGCAGATGGCTGCTCAGCCTCCTCTGAGACTGATGCAATGCAGTGACAATAAAGGATTAATTGTTCTTTTCATTGCTGTAGTGCAACATACCTTACGATCTGGCCGCTCAAACACACGTTTACTGTATGAATTCAGGTGTGTGTATGTGTGTGTGTGTGTGTGTGTGTGTGTGAGAGAGAGAGAGAGAGAGAGTGTATGTGGTGTGTGTGTGTGTGTGTGTGTGTGTATCTGGTGTTTGGGTGTGTATGTATGAGTGTGTGTGTGTGTGTGTGTGTGTGTGTTTGTGAGTGAATTCTCCACAGAAGTGTGCACAGTTGCCTTTGAAGCTGCAACCTGCCCTACATTTCCCCACTCAGCCCCCTGTGGCTACCCATCCATACATTATTCAGCCCTAAACCAGGAGTGCAGGGGCTGGGGAGGAGGGGCCTGTGCTCTCCCTATTCACTGTGTTTATACCCCTCAGTGTTACCAAGGGGGGGGTCCCTAAAGCAGCGTGATCCCAGGGAAAATAGTGGGATGTTCCTGACATTTAATTCATGAGCCTGAAATAGGATGTCAACCTTCAAACCCCAAGATCTGTCCCAGAATCTGCTTAATCAAACTTAATCATGACTGTGACCATTGTGGAAAAAAAAAAAAATAGAACCTGAAAGTGATCCAGGATTATTTGGCTTATTTAGTTCAACACATAAACCCACAGTACTTTGAAGGGAAACACATTTCATCCTTTCATGTCTGCATGAATATGCAGAATATGAATATGAATATGCTCTGGAATACGAAGCAGACTGAAACTCACCTAGCTCCTGCTGATGGTGACAAAAATGTCGCCGAATGGCGTAAAGTTGAAATACGCCTTCCTAGCTCAGATCGCTTGCTTGGAAAAGTCCAACAAGATGGCAGAACTCCAAAGCCTTTGATCTCCCGAGAGCTCATGAAACTGTAGCCGGCAAACAAACGAGCCGGGTTTCTTTCTGAATTTAATGGTCATGACAGATTTCTGTATTCAACCATGCGTGTTATAGATTCGTTTTGATTTTTCATAATTCAGCTTTACATCGTAGGCGTGCCGACGCACCTGGAAACACCTCCCGCACCGCCTGGTGTCTCCCCCCATTTGACACACTCTGTAAGAGGCCGTACGGAAGTGTGCTTGTGAGGGCAGCCAGGGCGTGCATCCCTCCCGGTTCCTGGGAACTTACCGCACACCTGACAGGCGGAGGGAGAAGGTGTCTGGCAGCTCCAAACCATGTGTCTGGCAGTTCAGGTTCAGGACTAAAACACCCCCTTTGTTCCCTGACATTCAACAAGAGCCTGGTACATGTGCCCGGTGCATTCTGCCAAACTCTTTTCCCTGAGTTTAAATTTATGCGGAATGACATTATGTCAGTAGCATGGTAATGATCATTTTGAAACCCTGGCTGTTGTCTGGTGGTTGGCCAGGTAGCTCCGTGCTTACTTGTTTATGGCCCCTGCAGACCTGGCTGGGTGCAGGTCTGTGTCCTGGGCCCATTCGCACTGTTGGCAAGGCCTGACGGTCAGCTGATCAGAGTGCAGGAACGTCAGAATGTCCATGCAGCATTCTGAGCTTGGGAAGGGTCTGGAGCCAGATGGAGACGCTCAGGGACTGCGGCTGGTTCAGTCTTGTAACCAGGGGAAACGCTGACCAAGTCCGTCTGAAGTCCAGCATGCTGGATGGCTCTCGGTGGGTTCCTATTTACACCCTTACACATAAAATGGTTCGAGAAAGATTTTCGTGATAAAAATATTAACAGCAGAAATGAAAATGTGTAAAAAGGAGGCCCAGACACCTTTTGTCCTGTCCTGGTTTTAAAAAATACCTACAAAGTCTCTTTGCTGTGGCGATACTGTGTCCAAGAATGTGCATGAGCAGTCATGTCTGTAAGGTATGATACTGAATGGAATCTTCGCCACTAGTCTGACTTTAGTCATACCACAGTGCCTTAGACTTTTAAACTAAAAACTCTCATTTCTTATGAAGCGGCCCACAACCTGCCCCCCCACACCTTGGCCCCTCTCAGCAAGTCACATGGAAAAATCGAGAATAAAGAAAAAGAGATTTAAGAGGTGTATAGCCTTTTAAAGTCCCCCGGGGGGAGAGGGAAGCGGTGACATCAACCCTTCCGATGTAAACACACACACACGGTGTCGCCACGGCGCCGGCTTGCCATGGCAACGGGGCACAGGGGCCAACCCGCCAAGCACAACACGCAGCAACGTCCCTCGGAACTTCCTTTTCCAATCCCATAATCCCTGGGGATCAGGGGCTCAGGAGATCCTTTGCAGCTCTGCTTCAGGGATCACTCTGAAGAGAAGAAAGAAGCCTAATAGAAATAGCACTTGCATACTGCACACAGGTCTCTAGCCTAGATTGATAAAATGCTCACATTTTTGGGCGACTGAATCGATTTTAGATATTTTGAAGAACAGATTAACCAGAAGATGCAGGTATTAAATTGCCTTTTTTAGAGAGTGGCAGTGCAGTGGTCATGGCTAATCTTACATCCCTCAGCTCTCCAGCTCAAAAGGGCACCCAGGGTTGCTGTTTTTTTGAAAGATGGGTATATTATCGTTATCATCCAGTGCCTTTCCTACATTATATAAGCATTGTATTGCATAATTGGAGCTGGAAATTTAATTAAATTGAAATGCTCTTTAAATTGCACCCAATAATGTTTTGGATGTACTGTTCCAACCACATAAGCAAGCTATGACAAGTCGCAGTCATGGTGCAGCAACCAAGACCATCACAGCTCTCCACTGGGAAAATGCTTGGTGTGTCCAGCAAATTCCTTTTACTTGGGTTTCTTCTTTTTCCCTCAGAGTGAGCAAACAGAATGTGTGTTTCCCTCAGAGCAAATTCACTGAACCACACTGAAAGATATACTATTAAAGCATATAATAAGTTAGGGGTCATGTACTGCACCCTGAGAGTTGCAGTACAGAGGATCAGAGTGAGAACTATGACTTTGACTTATGACTGCACTTCCCCAGAAAATGAATGAATTTCTCCCTTCCTGTGTCACCTGTGTTTGTTCCATGATGGGGTAATTCAAGTCAAGGAACTGCCTATTGTCCCAGAGGGAAATATTTTGCGGGAAAATGGTCGATAAAAAAAAAGACAGGGCATAAAGGGACATAAGACAGGACAAGATTTGGGTCCCATACACTGCACCAGTGCTTACAGTCATAGCCGGAGGAAATGAGTAAGGGGACTGGGGGACTCGTCTGAAGTAGCCACTGAAGCCGTGGGTGTAGACGCTACAGTCCGAATAGCGCTGCTTTCCTTTGATACAGAGACATGAATCAGTGAGCACAACACTGTGACCTAGCCGTGCTGGAATTCCTCTGCCTTTGTAGACCCAGTTTTGTGTTCCTTTTGCAGCTGGCGTACTGCGTGGTACAGTTTATGGAGAAGGATGCAACCGTCACGGAATATGTAAGTCCTCTCGCCTGCGTTCATGCACATTGTGCTGTGACTAACTGCTCCTGTACGTGTCTGTACTATAATGCACATTCAGCAGAATTAGCCTTTCAGACAATGGATATGCAAGAAAAGGGGTTTTTGTTAAGGCGCACTGGCCTGTGAATTACAGGCATTTATGTATTTAATGTTGGGCTAGGAGGTGGGGTCACATCTGGTCCCCCTGTGGAAATTAATGACAAGTGGGAAGTAGACAAAAGCATACAAAAAATATGGTGGGGGTGGGGGTGGAGGGGGGGGGGTTGGGGGTTTGCTGGAAACAGCTGACACAGAGGGAGGAGAGGTGAGTCGCATTTTTTTACCGGTTTTACCGTCAATTTCAGACGGCCCTACATCCACCAGTTTGAATCTGTTTTAGCTCAGTGGCCTGACCGCAGCCACTTCCTACTGCAGCCATCCAGACAACGCAACTGCAGGTCCGATTGATACTTACGATGCGGCTCCTCTCTCCTCACAGATCATACGAGGTTTGTTGAAGTACTGGCCCAAGACCTGCACCCAGAAAGAGGTGAGTCAGATGAGGCTTCGCAGAGGCCCAGCTAAACCCACAGATGAGGTTTTATTGAACACAGTGGTCATAGTTATCAGTGGTGTTTTTGAAATCTGTGCTGTGGGTGTGCTTCATACGTCTATTTCCAGTGGGCTTACCCTTTAAGACAATCCAAGCACTTCCTCCAGAGAATATTGTCTATTTCAAGATTGGTATAGGTGTGATAAAGGGGCCATGAGGAGTATAGCTGAGTTCCGAGAATTTCCCTTGTATTGTGTTTGTGGTTGGAGCATGTAGGTATTACTTGCTTTAATGGTGTCTCTATGTAAAATTGTTTGGTTTAGTACCATGATGTTGTTACTCATGTAACTTTAACACAGATAACCTTGGCGTGGTTATATGTTGTATCTCTTTCAGAAATTCCCCACAGGATAGTTGGGTTCCCTGCAGACCTTGTTAGGATTTGTTAATGTAGTGTATGGTTTTGGCCTAATAAAATACTTTACTGCTTATGAGTTAGGATTACATTTTATGATGGGAACATATTTGCATTTTGGGGTGATCAGATTGATCTATGTGTGGACCCAGGTTTAAATGACGGTATTTATTTGGTTAGCACAGGTGCTTTCAGATCAATCTGGATATGGACCCAGGTTGAAATCCCATTATTTGCTTTTCAGGGTCATTTAGATTTGAACCGCCGGATATATTTATTTATTGAGGAAACTGATGTTAATTGCCTTGCTCAGGGCTCAACAGCAGTGACTCACCTGGGAATTGGACTTGCAGTCTCTTGAATGCGAGCCCAGTTGCTTAACCGCTGAGCAGATCTGAGCAGATGTTCCCCTGGTCAGGTGATGTTCCTCGGGGAGATAGAGGAGATCCTGGATGTGATTGAACCCTCGCAGTTCATCCGGATCCAAGAACCGCTCTTCAAACAAATCGCCGCTTGCATCTCCAGCCCTCACTTCCAGGCAAGACGAAACACACACACGTACATACATGCACAGATGCAGGTACACACACACACACACACACACACACACACATACGCACACACGCACACACACACACACACACACACACACACACGCATGCACATGCGCAGGCATACACTGACACACACACACACACGCACATATGCACATGCCCACACACACGCACGGACGCTTGCACGCACATTCACAGACATACACTCACACACACATACATCACACACGCACATACCTGCACAGACATACACTAACACGCACACACACACAACACACACATACGCACAGCCACATATACACACGTGCACACTCACACACACACACACACACACACATACACAGATACATGCACGCACATACACAGACATACACTCACACACACATACACACACATATGCACATGCACACACACGCACACACACACACGCACAGCCACATATACACACGTGCACACTCACACACACACACACACATACACGCACACATGCACGCACATACACAGACATACACTCACACACACATACACACACATATGTACATGCACACACACACACACACACGCACGCACACACATTATGTTATTATTGCTACTAGCACTCATGCTTTAGCAGAAGAATTATGCATTTATTCTAATACCTGTCCACCCTACCTCCCCCCCTCTCTCGATCCCTTTCTTCCTCATTCTCTCTCAGGTTGCAGAGCGGGCTCTGTATTTCTGGAATAATGAATACATTTTAAGTCTGATTGAGGAGAACTGCCAGGTCATCCTGCCTCTGGTGTTTGCCACCCTCTACAGAGTCTCCAAAGAGCACTGGAACCAGTTAGTCACCCTCCCTATACCTGTGATTGCCTTGCTCAGATTCTCTTCACACCCCAAACAGTGCCCTGCCATCAGTCCTACTGAACTGAAAACAGTACACGCCGTGGTGCAAAGGTGGTGCATTAGGGTGCGACAGAGAACATGACCGCAAACAACTCTTTGGTGTTCATTCTTTCTCTCTCCTGCATGATTTCTCTCTCCTGCTTGATTTGTTGCACATTTTCTATGACTGTGTAATTGCAGTCAAGGTCCTTTTATTGTATTTTGTGCTTCATGTTCATTTGCCTCATCGCTCTCTTTGATCTCTTGCTCACTGCCTCCAGGACGATTGTGTCTCTCATCTACAACGTACTGAAGACCTTCATGGAGATGAACAGCAAGCTCTTTGATGATCTCACTGCCTCCTATAAGGTGGAGAAACAGAAGTGAGTACATGAACTGCATGGCATCTTTGAAAGGTGTGTGTGCGTGTGTGTGTGTCTGTGTGTGTGTGTGCATGCATGCGTGTGTTTGTGAGAGAGAGAACATACAGGTGTGTTTGTGTGCATATTAAACAGCGTGTCTCTTTAGGGAGCTGAAGAAGGAGAGGGAGAGGGCGGAGCTCTGGCGGGGGCTGGATGAGCACCAGGAGAGGAGGCTGCAGAGTCTGCAGGAGGCCAGCCGTAATCAGAGGAACCTGCAGGAGCGACCGAGTCCAACTCAGCCCGACCCAGAACTCAGCAGCGCCGCCACCACCTAGAACACCCCAGACTGCGACACGGAAACTCCCCCTCAAACACTCCCGCATCACAGAGCTCAGATACAGGCCCTGAGCCAGCCACAGCACAATACACACGCACGCAGTATGCAGACACACACAGCCATGTGCGCAAGACTCTCGCACACATACACGCACGCACGCACACGCACACACACACACCTACATGCACGCACATGCTCACACACACCCATGCACAGACACACGCACACACACACACCGACACCCACCTACACACCCACCCACACTCGCAGACACACACGCACCCACAGACACACAGACACGCACACACACATCACATACAATACATGTGCACAAATACGTGCATGCACAAAATACGTTAATACTCACATACACATATTTACACATATGCATACACAAACTCACATTCACATACAAAGTGTGCTCTTCACACTTACTCTTGCAATCTGCACCGCATTCTGTACAGAAATGTGCATGTTATTTTTGGATATTCACACACAGATACAAACACCCACACACACATGAAGATACATACACCTAGACACACACAGCACCAGTGGTACACTTCAGAACGTGTATCAGTTCTCCTGGGTTCAGCCCAAACCTCAAACCAGATCATACAAGTGGAGTTTTACTGTCCCAAAAAAGTGAGAGGAATGATGATGTAATAGAAATGATTTAAAAGAATGGTAATACTGTTCCTACTTCTACTACTTATTCTACTACTACTAATGTTTTATATATATACATATATATGTATGACTCTAGTGTCGGTGGGGGTAACTTAGTGTAGTACTACATTATGTCTGCAGACAAGCTGCTAGGCTAAAATGTTCTAATGAGGATGAATTATTCTAGTCTATTCATATTCTCAGAAGATAAGAGAGAAAAAGTTGTTATTTTAGCAATACCTTTAGTTTTGAAAAGTGTGTAAATGGTTTGGGGGAGGGACTAATTAGCCCCTCCCAGCCCTTTACTTAAGTACTCAATTCTGTCCGTCAGTACCTTCTGTCTGTTCATTTAAAGGTTGAATTTGTTAAGATTTTTCGATTTTTATTTTTGTATTTTTGTTTTTGCCAATTTATTGTGTTTGGGTTCATTTTGTGTGGATTTGTGACCTTGGTGGATAAAGAGGATTAGGAAGATACAGGATGAATCTGACTAGTGGGTGTGTGTGCTTGTGTGTGTTTGTGTGGGTTGTATGTATGTGTGTATGCATGTGTATGTGTGTGTGTGTACTGTGTGCGTGTGTGTGTGTGTGTGTGCGTGTGTGTGTGTGTGTGTGTGCATGTGTGTGTATTGAAGGTGCCAGTGATAGAGAAACAGTGGAATTGTGGAAGAGAAGGGGGGGTTAGAATTATGCTAAACCCCTCCTTTACCTTCAAAGAACAGGGTTCAAATTAGAATGTAACACTTTGATTGTGCTTTTAGCTTTTTGAAATTGTAGCTACTGGTAGCCGGTTTTCAATACCAAACCTACACTTTTCAACACCTTTGACCTGTTTTTCTGTATTCCTCCCATAATGTGTATTCACTTCCTGACCTATGTTTCGACCAACAATTCTGTCTATCAGTGTAGTGTGAATATCTATTCAAGGAAGATCAGAGTTACCGTTTATAGCCATTACAGCAAACCCATGGGTCTGGTTCAAAAGAGATGGCAATAATCAAATATTTTGACATATTTAGACAAAAGATGGAAGCTAATGTAGCATCTCAAAACTGAAATTTGTCCTCTTGCCTGGTGTTCATGTTTAAGCGTTTAAGTGAAGTCTGGGGACAAACAGCCCTGGAACATGAATGTATGAATTTGTGAGAATGAGACTTGAAGCAGGAAAGCATCTACTTTTAGAATGGAAAATCAATGAAAAAGGAACAGGACATTTAATTTTTGTGTCATTTTTTTCTTTCTCCAAAATACAGTACACACACAAAATCTCAGAAAAATAAAGTAAAATCCACAGGTGATAATGTGGTCTTAAAGAATTTTAAAGAAGTCTCTGCCAAGATGAACTTGAAATACGACCATTTTTGGTCTTTATCTGCCATTCTGACGGCACAGTCCAGGTAGCTTGGGATGATGAAGGTGGATAGGTGTCTATAGGGGAAGGTCAAAATGCTGCAATGGCAAAAATGTCTCAGGCAGTTGTTAGTGCAGAATAATAATATTATCAGTAATTTATGGTTCATTCCCAGGATTTTACACATGGGGTTCAGGGCAGTGTAAATATGTATATTCATTTGACATATACAGTACTGTACCTGAAGAGGAAAAGCTCTTGTTGCATTGCTCTCTTTGAAGCAAGGCTGCTAACTCGATTGCTTAGAGGGGTGTGTGTTTTCTCTTGTTTACAATACAGATTGAAGAATGTCATAATTTGTCAAGTGTTCTGTAGAATTGGCAAAATTACATAGTTTCCCATGAATCGTGCCAAGACTAATGAATCTGCTCTACAGCGGTGCACTAATAATGGGATTAGGTGCTCTGTAATCCAGCGAAATCAACTCAATCCATTAAAGTCACTTCTCTTTAATACCTTGCTCTTGGCAGAGATGTATTGACTGTGTGGATAATACAGTGCAGTCATGGCCACAATTTAAAATGTACATGTTTATGACCGTAAATTCACAATGTCTTAAAAGGACTGCAGTCTAGCATGGGGGTAATTGTCTCTTGAACTTTGGGTTATTTGGGTCACTTTCTCCTTCCAGCATAGCAATGGACCCGTCATCCCATCGCAAGAAGACATCTTTATAATCCATTATAAAGACCATTGCAGACATGTCTGCGATTAAACTGACACAATTCGCATAAATACATTACATTACATTTGGCAGACGCTTCTATCCAAAGTGACGTACAGTAAGTGCACACCGAAGGTCAGTGGCCAACACAGGTCCGATAGGATACAATAATCAGTGTAACAGGTATCCATAGCCATGAACATTAAGTCCAGTTCACACAGTAAGAAGAGGCTAGGGCAGAAAGTTATGAAAAGTCAAAATAGAATGAGGCATAACGACAAGATATGATAAAGCTACAACTTCAAGATAACAATACAAGTGGAATATAGTACTGGATGAAGATACAAGTGTAACATGAAAGTGTTGGAGAATGAAGATAGACAGATACGTGTGATGTGATGTTGATCTGATGTTGTACAGGACAAATCTGCCAGACTGTGACGTTGCTGTGATGTGCTCCTTGGAGTCCAGCTGCTCATCAAGGACTACCCCCGGGTTCTTAGCAGAGTACCATTGACAGTGATGGAGAGCTCTCGTAGAAGGGGGGTCTTATGAGGGATGACGAGCTGCTCCGTCTTGTTGCGATATCACTACTTTATAAGAAAAGCTTTTTTTCCATGCTTTTTAAAAAGAACCAGAGTGATAGTTGTGTTCATCATCATCATCATCATCATCAATCTACAATTTCTTTGGGTCTCAGTGGAGATTTTACACAGCATTTGTATCTGTTTTCTTTGAATGGTGTGAATGTTTTATAGAGGGTGGTGTGTACATTATTATAACTTATGTTTACTGGTGCAGCTGAGGTAAGGTTCATAAGGGCAGCACAACCCCCCACTCCCCCCCACCCCAGATTTAGCAAACTAACATACTCAGCAAATCGATTTCCCACCTGTCAAACTTATTTCCCTTCATTTACAGTTTACAATTTCGTCGTTTGGCAGACGCTTTCAGACAAATTGACTCATGAAAGTGCATTGACCTTTGCACTATAGCCCGATATTTTTAAGGGGATATCTACCCTCAAGACTTTCTTTAACTGAAATAATTGGTGGTGAGTGAAAAAAAAAGGTTTGTCGCGATGAAAAAATAAACCACTCAAACCACCAGTTCTGTTATAATTAAATCAAATAGCCTAATACGTGTATGTGTAATGCATTGAGTTAGTTTCAACTATATTTTAAAGAAAGATCCGTTTTCATTAAAGAAAACTGTTATGGTGGCACTTCTTGCAGACTGCAGAGTAACGGTTATGCATAATAGCTTGCCTTGTGGCGAAAGAACTGTGGTCTATGTGGACCAGGTGATTTTTCTTCACTGGCACTTCACTCTGAAAAGAGGTTTTTTTAAACTATCCAACCCAAACCACATACTTTAACTGCGGTATATCTACGCCATTGTTTTACTGTGGGCGCGTGTGCGAATCATTATGCGCCTGCTACAGAAATTACTGAAGAATGTAATGGTTTATCAGATAATTGGCATGTTACTTTTGTCATCGCTTTTACAATTCTGTACAGTATTGCTTTGGTAGTTTCAAAAATGCATTCATAAATTTGTTCCTAAGATTTACAATTTTTAAATACATTTTAATTTTAATTGCGATGATGTCATACAATCCGTCCTTAAATACGGCTAAAACAACAACATTGAACTTTTCCACAGTAATACCGAACATTCTTCCCACCAAGAACAGGTCTTTTGTCCCGCAGCTCTTGTCGAAAAGGTATGTAAACACATATGTCGTTTTTCTGTGTATGAGCATTGTTTGGAAACCTTTTGAATGTTTACAAAAAAGTAATAAGCTCTCCTTTTGTACAGGTGTAGCATGTACAATGCGTTTTTAAAGACAATTAATTAATTCGTTCTCTCTTTTTACAGGGATATTTTTTTTTAAAGTATTTCCAGTTACAGGGTGATTAAGGTAAATACTACGGTATCACTGACATGATTGTTATTGGGTTTGCTTGTAGTTTTTCAGTAATTCTGAAAATGCTCCTTGGTTAAACTGTTTTGATGTAGTAGTGTGGGCTAAAACAATATGTTATTGTGGTCGGTAAAGTATTTTATACTGACAGAAACAGTAAAAAATGTAATATTTCAAGGTTTATGTGACTACGGGTTTGAAACGACCTAGTCTCAGTTTCTGTGACTGTGATTGGTTTTGCTGGTGGTACTCCGTGGCCGCCAGGGGGTGCAGTGATGTACTAAAGCGGCTGCTGTGGGTTGGGACACTGCTGGGTCGGCAGAATTGAGTTCGGTCCAAAAAATGTGAAAAACACATGCTATATCCACTTACACAGAAATTCACACTAACCAGACTAATTGGCCAATGCACGTGCTGTTATTTTGACATATATTAAAAATGACATTAATTATACACTTTAATAATGGGGTGGTCAAAGAATATGTGTTCATTCATTAATAAGGCTGTGGAAAATGTGGAGAACCCTGAAATAGCATCTTTATTTCTGTGACTGAATGGTGGCCAGTGCCAGGGATGACCTGTTCTGCAGCGATGCATGGGCTGTGTATTTCAGATGTGTGGTGTTTATTTATACATGTATTTCAGAATGGGTAAGTCTGCTTATTACTGTGTAATAATGACCTATAAATATTGAACATTCTGTGCAAGACAAATAATTTGGGGAATACAAATGAACAGAGAAGCTATAATAAGACAAATTAATATTTGTTAGTAGTTCTAACTTGTATTCCCTATTTTATTTGATGTCTTATACCTTAATGATTGCGAATCAGATTTTAGTTTACATAATATTTTCATTTGATGGCTTCTTTCTATCCATCAGAATGTGGCGACACCCCCACACTTCATTACTGTCATTTGTACTTCTCGTCGCTGTGGTGACCCTGTCCGCTGCCGTGACGACCCTGCGCACGTTCCGTGGCTGTGCGGTGCGGGAGTTCTCTTTCATCGCACACAAGCCAGGGTGTCGCAGTCTGCAGATACAGACAGACGCGTGCTGGGGTCGCTGCCATACCTGGGAGGTACAGGCTCGCCTCCTCTTCCCCCTCCTCCCTCTCACTCGAACGCTTTCTCTCTGTTCATCGATTCATGGAAACCTGCAGCGCTTTTGTTTGCATTCAGAACCAGTGGAACATATACATCAAAGCAGAATACAATGCTTGTCAGTGTCTGAGTTCATCAGGATCAGAACAGTGCTGAAGTAACTTCATTAGTCTATGTGTCATGTGACACTGCCCCTACTTCATCATTACTATTACATGTGCTGTGTAATATTCTCCATATATCATTACTGTAAGCGCTGTCTTATATTCTCGCATTACTGTACATGTAACTTACATGAGTACGTTTTTTCACTCCATGCCTGATTACTTTGTGCTCTGTGATACTGTGTCTGTGCAGAAGCCGGTCCCGCACCCCCCCTACGTGCAGCGTCACCACCGCGTGTGCACGTACAGCCGCGCGCTCCACCTGACGGCTCGCCTCCCCGGGTGCCGCGCCCACGTCTCCCCGCTGTACCCGTACCCGCTGGCGCTGCGGTGCGACTGCGCTGCCTGCTCCTCCCAGGACACCGAGTGCCAGACCTTCTGAGGGAGCGGCCCGCTGCGCGCTGACCAATCACGGCACGGCCTGCCGACAACACCACCGCAGGGGGCTGCCCAGTCCTGTTCCCGGAGTTCCTGGAGTAGGTTTTCACTCCAACCCTAATTTGGCACGTCTGATTCTAAAAATCAGCAGCTAAAAGATATCTCTAGCTGTTTAATGAGATGTGCTTTATTAGGGTTGGAATGAAAACCTACAGGGCGGTAGATCCCCAGGAACAGGGTTGGGCAGCTGTGAACCACAGCAATGTCATATCACAGTCATAGTGTCGTAGCTCAGAGCGGCAGTCTGATGCAACACAGGCATCCTGCAGCAACTCAGCACAGCATAGGTGTAGAAAGGCTAATCAATGTGGCCTTACTTTACACTGTAAAAACAGCAAATGGCTGACTAATTATTCAGCTCTCGTTTCTTTTGCAAAGGATTTTTCAGGGACGCAAGAAAACAACAGAACAACAAATTTCGACAAATGTTTTTCTTTTCCTCTCGATTTTTATTCTTTATTTTCAATAACAACACCACCATATATATATTCTTGGTTCTTACTATAAAACTCATAGAAAATTCAAGCTCATCGATATAAATTAAGTGCAAACATTCTTAAGTCATGAATGAATGGAGCAAGCATTGAAACCAGCTGTGCAGTACCGTGTTTCTAATGTCTAACAGCGGGAAGAGGGACGAGGCTGCAGGATTTCTCCCTGATAACAATCAGAAAAGAGCAGAAGTGATTTTCCTACACAGTGAGTAAAAATCAATGCTAATTGTGTTTCTGGTTTGGCGCTTTTCTTTATTAATGCATACACAGTGTAACTGTCCTTTGTAACAAACTGAATAATCCTGAAATAAACCAACATGGAAAAGCATTTGAAAATAAATGTTTTCACTTGAGTTCTCTTTCTTTTCCTGTCTCATGCTTTCTGTCCATACCTCTTTCCATGCCTCCTTCACTCTCTCTCTCATGCACACACTTGTGCTCACACATACACTCATACACACACACGCACACACGCACACACACACACATATAACTCACTCACTCAATCCACACAGGCTTTCAGGATCACAGACAGGCATGTCAGTTGCATGGTATGGTCCACCTGTCACATTTTAGCCGCAGGTGGCCTTAAACTCCTCAGTAGCGTGACTTGCGACACATGTCACAGCGGCAGGCACGTGCAGTCAGGATCTCGATGTTGTCATGGCGACGGCCGCGAGGACAGTCCAGACGCACCTTCACCTGAGAAAACACATAAACTTAATTCGTTTTTTTTATATCAAATACCCCAACTTAGAGTCTCAAAATGAAAATATTCTCAACATTATTCAATCTCACTTTGTCTCACCATTGCTTGGGACTGTTATCAGTTGTTACCAATGTGTCCTCGCTATATCCGTGTTTTCTAGCAAGCAGTTTGTCTCACTGTGCGGTCTCACTAAGCTGTTGACGTTGTAGTGAACTATCTCACTGTGTCGCAGTGGTCTTGGTGAAGTATCGCCGCGGCGACAGCCCGTACCTTAGTGTCTTTGCTGATGGTGCAGCAGCGGGAGGCAGACGTGATGTTGTGGGTGAAGTTGGAGGCCGCCAGCACGGAGTACCGCGAGGGGAAGGCGCTGGACTCGCAGTACCCCACGCAGGCGTACACCGTGTGCGTGCCCCTGCACGTCCCCCTCCGATCGCTGCGGATCGTCACATTAAACGCTGCGGGGACAGAGAAGAGAGAGAGAGATCAAAGGAGGAATGGACACACAGTGAGGGAAAAAGAGGGAGCGAGGAGGGGCGGCGTTTTTTGGGTCCAGGCAGAGAGGACACTGCCAAAACCAAAAAATAGGTTAATATTAGCAAGTATTTTAGTCTTGTATTTAGACTTTAAAATCTTGTTTCTTTTACTTTTTTGCAAAGAAAGACAAAAATATTGCTAATGAGGTGAGACAATTTGACTCTTTTGACAATTTGACTCTTGACAATTAAAGATTTGGTAATGGGGTAAGAAAATCTCACTTGCCAAGCAAACAGTAATTTATAACAAGCTACTATTTTTCTTTTCAAGAAAAAAAAAGATTTTAACTCTCCATACAATACTAAAATACTTGTTAAAACAGACTTTTTTTTTGCTGTGGAATAGTTTATAGTTTATAAACAATAGTCTATTGGACATGCTATTTGAACATTACATTTGTAATGGTCATGTGAGGCCTAATATATTCAGTGTACATTTTAGCATGTGGCTTGCCGGTGGTATAGTGTGCAGTTTAGCCTGGCTCAACCTGAATGCTCTATTCATTAATTAATTAATTAATTAATTCATTCATTCATTCATTCATTCCCTTTGTCTCCAGTAGCAATGTGCATTGCCCCTCTGCTCTCGATTCGGGAGAGTGCAGACAAGCAGTACAGTTTGCAAGTCGGACTCAAACAGACGTGAGTCAGAGGAAGACACTTCTGTCTCAACAGACAAACTTGCGGGCGCCCGATCGATGAGAAGACTTAAACCTGTCCCATTCCTGGGCAATGCTAGAGCCAGGGGTGTGACCAGAATTTAAATACCTGTCAAGGAGGCTGGGTGGGTGAATTGAGATTTCGATCTTGGACAGAATAGACATAAAATACTGGATGATGACTGGTGCATCAATGACCACACGCCCCAGGATAGAGCCAACTGTGGGTCAGAAAGCCAGAAAAAGCACACGAGTGTTTGTGTGGTAAATGGACTGCATTTATATGGTAAATGGACTGGATTTATATAGCGCTTTTATCCAAAGCGCTTTACAATTGATGCCTCTCATTCACCCATTCACACACACACTCACACACCAACGATGAAAGGCTGCCATGCAAGGTACCAATCAGCTCGTTGGGAGCACTTAGAGGTTAGGTGTCTTGCTCAGGGACACTTCGACATGCCCAGGGCGGGGGATCGAACCGGCAACCCTCTGACTGCCAGACAACCGCTATTACCTCCTGAGCTATGTCGCCCCCTGTGTGCATTCCTTGGTGTGTGTGTGTGTGTGTGTGAGGATGTGTGGCAGAGAGGGAGACTCACGGAAGAGGTGGCAGCCCGGACCCAGCCCGCTGTAGCTCCGGCCGAATGGAGCCAGCAGCATCAGCAGGAAGAGGGGCAGCAGGAGGAGGAAGAGGCCAGGGGTCAGAGTTCGCCTGGGAGACATGAGGATCATGGCCTGTGAGGGACAAACAGACAAACAACACAGGAAACACATTTCAGCTTTCCATTTCTCTGGGTTTATGTCTACATGTGTGAATATGCATACAGCATGTGGCCAACCTGCGAGTGTTAATGCTATTTTGGTCTGTATAGCTTATAGCCTTTCTTTAAAACTCAAATGAAAAAAGCCCCAACCTCTTAGTACTCAACATCAGCAAATCTACAAATCCCTGAAAGCAGACTAAAAGCAATAAAGAAAATATTTGCAGGTCGCAGTGAAAATATTTTCAAAAATATTATTCATTTTATTTTTTACTGAGCATCCGTTGTAGTGTAGGTTTCAGCATAAAAGAATATAATGGCTCATGAGATTAAGACCAGAGACTCATGTCCTGAATTACTCGGTCTTTGGAGGATATGCACACTCAAGGATAAAGCCAAGCTTTTCTCAAGATTTCAAATGTGTATCCTTCCAGCAGCAATTCCTCCCCCTTTTCCCCAAACACCATCACTCGTTATAATGGAGAACATTGATTTCTATTTTCCTTTTCTAATGTGGCCCAGATAACAGCTATGATAATTTACAGACAGGCAATCCTCTTTGCTGATTTCCGATTTCTGTATACTTTACGACTTAGTTATTTCCAACCAAGTGACATAAATTTCACCTACTGTTACATTAAAATATTTCATTCTCAATATCTTTGAATACATCTTTTCATTTGCTCTGAACACATTTTGGCAAATTCCAATTGGTAATGAAAGGTTTCTTTTTTCTGCTAATTGGTGTCTTTAAGTTTCTTTGTGTTTGACTGAATACAGTACCTTTATTTCTCAACTTCATTCCACTTTGGCCCAGTTAATCTAACTCTGCCGGCAGCACTTAGCACAACACACTGACATGCACAAGACTTCGAAAACTACACTACAGCAGTGACTGATGAATGCTGACTGAGGCTGTCCACTGCCCATGCGTCTGGCGGTGGTAGTGGTCATAGGGCTGGTCAGGGGATCAACTCTTGGATGGGACACGGCTGTTGGGCCCTTGGGAAAGCTATTGAACTATGGCAAAAACTTTTTTTGTGTGAAAACTCTTTAGAAGAGAAGGAGATTTTGAATTAAAGATTGGACAACTAAGCCCTAATTGTAAGATCAATAACAATGTTCAGCGGCGAGCTTTAACAGAGGCAGGACTGACCCCAGGAAACCTTGCTAAACTGGGAGACCCTGAAAAAACAAAACATACAGAAATAGGATATCCTAGCTGATTTTACGTTTAGAAAATTGGATTTTTATCATCAAAGTATTGATCTTTAGCATAATTTAAGCCAACCAATAAAATTATTCACTTCTAACATTAGGTAATTGAATGTGGGTGAATGAAAAAAGATCATAGAAATAAATTTGACACTAAGTGTCTTACTGATTTACTTAAAGTGGATATTTATAGCACTCTTCCCTTCTAAATGTGATGGAAATTATTTTTATTTGGTCTAGTATTGTTTTATTTTGCCTTCAAATTAATACCCAACTTTTGAGTCTAAACCATACACTCTCTTGCTTATAAATGAACTGCATAACTAATTTCCAGTTTACCAAACATCTAAACATCTAAAATTGAGCTAAACTTAAAAACAGAAACTAAGAATGCACAAATTATAATTTTAAACAGTTCGTTATATTTTAAGGGGAAAAAAGTAATATGCTTCTTTTTTTTTTTTTTTGCCCCAATGAGCAAAAAAAATCTTGTGCTTAAGGGGCATGGAGACAATGGTAACAAAATATTTCCTTTTAATGAGAGATACAAATGACCTGTGCACAAACTTGTTTCAAGATAATCATTAGTCTTTCAGCTGGGAGATAATAAACTTGGAACCAGTTGCTTCTTTCCTTCTTTCCAAATGCAAATAATTTCCACTCCCTATGTATTTTCCATACATAAGGTCAAAGGTCTGTCTCTGTAATCGGCTCTGTATTGTCTGTTGCCCGGGCTGCTACATGCTGTGCGTATTGTCATTTTTTCCCCAGGATTTCGCTTTCTTCCCGCAGTGGAAGTGACCCGACCTCATTTTGTGCTTTTTCCAAATCCCACAGACAGAGAGGCGCAGTGCTCCTGGGGTGATATTGTCCTGGGACGCCATTATATGGTATTAAAGTCCCATTACATTCGGAGAAAGTATTCCATTCTCTCTGAGTGGGCTCGGTTTCAGTGCCCAGCTAAAGTGCGTGTGTGTGTACCCGCGTGTGTGTGTGTGTGTGTGTGTGTGTGTGTGTGAGAGCTCATATATGTGGAATAAAAATGATGCCAACCTGTGAGATTTCAGTTATACAGATGAATATCAATTTAAGTTTGTTTGTGGCACCATAAATACATTTTACAGCAGTCTTGTTTATTTTCTTGTGGACCCTTAACATATTTGAACATAGGGTTCATTCACTATTTTGGCTGTATTTATATAGCCAATTTGCTACATTTTCTGGTCACCAGCTACAGTGAACCTCTACAGTGCGCATGTAGTCCCATGCTAATTACCATCTTGTCTGAGCATCCTTTACTTATTTCATGATAGGAAATAAATGTGTTTGGCACATTTTAAATATCATATTTCAGCATAATGGACTTTCTGCAAGCGTTGACTGAATCAACTATTTTCAGACAGTGCTTAAATTCCTAACAATGGCAAAAAAGCAAAAAAGTTAAAACAATAGCTGTATTGTCACATTAATAAAACAATAAATCACAATAATAAAATATATATATATATAAGATTAAAATTAATAGCAGTTCTGAAATACCAATATCCCAACGCCCTTAGCCATGTAATACTTTGCGATCATTCATGCCAGGTTTGTCAAGTTCACACTTATGAAATGTAACTGGAAGCAATTCACATTGGCCACAAGGTCATTTGAGGCTAAGACCCCCATAGAAAAGCATGAGAGCATTACTATTGTGTCTCCTGTTAGGCAACATAAAGTCAATTGTCTGTACCTTGCATATAAGCAATGTAAAAAATCAGCCTGTCCCCCCACTCACTTCAGAAAAGCTAGTTGCTGATCATTAGTGAGCAGATCAGCCCTTTCTGGTACTGGATGCTGATGAGAGAAGCAAGCTGTACTGTTGAGTGTTCAGCGTGAGGAAACAGATTACAATGCAATCTATGGCCACGAGTTTGTGCTTCCACAAGACACCTGTATAACATCTATTCCAAGTGGCCTTTAGAACTTGACAGTGACCCTTTTGCTCTTAATATGCGCTTTACTATCCATATCTTGATACTCAAGAAATGTCTTCTTTGGTCGGACAGTCAGCAAAATGCTAATAATATTCTATTTTAAAATGTATTGAATCGGGTGAACTCGGATTAGTTTGGTAGTAATTTAAATGCTAAAATGTTTTATCTTTTTTTACTAATTTCCAAGAGAAAGCAAAGGTGCTCCTTTTTGGACCCAAAATAGAGAAACTTTTGACCTTAATTCAGGACACATTTGGCTCAAAGGCCGTCTGCTATGATCATTAAGATTCAACTTGAGATAAATAATCAAAAAAAGTTCAAACATATCTATGGAAAACTTAAGATTTATAACAACACCTAAAAACCAAATGAAATTCACTATTACATTGTACCATAGCCCATGACATTCTGACTACATTGGATATTATACAGGTTGAGCGGTTTTTAACACTAAAATGTTAGAAAAATAAATACATTTATACCAAACAGATTCCTTCATTCCCAAGGTATGCAAGACTAATTGTGTTTCTATGCCATGCTATACTTCACGCATAACAGGAATTGACATGCAAGACATGAATTTCACATGACAACACAGATAGTATAGGCTGTTAATATACTGAAGCAAAACATAATAAGACACTGTGCAAAATGAATATAATCTTCTGCACATCACATTGCAGTCAGCCACACTACAAAAAACAACATGATTAGCACTGGATGGGTTGAAGAGTGTGGTTCAGAGAAAGGTGTGTTTGACATGCAGCATTGCAGAGGTGTCTTGTGAATCTGGTGGGCGAGAAGCTGCGGTTACCTGTAGGTGCTTGAAGCTGTCAGTCCAGGTGTATGCAGGTGTGTTGCAGGGTGGACAGGTGTGAATGGGGACAGGCGGCCTCACACACACATATTTGTAGCACAGGTGAGCAGGAGTTCCCCCCTCCCAGAAACAACCTGGTCACGCCCCCGCACGTCCCCGTCTCTTCGCCAGGTAATCAACCCCCTCCTAATCACTTTCCACTTCCCACCTTTACGTCCTTCTCGCCTGTTATTTTACCTCTCCCTCCACTCAGTCACTCGCTCACTGCCCACTCTGCTCCGCTGCGTGCGCACGCACACACACACACACACACACACAGACCTGCGCACACACACACACACACACACACACACACACACACATGTCTCTCAGTGCAATACCTCAATAGACATTATGTGTCTGTGCTGTGTTAAAGTGCTCCAGAAACGTCCAGGCTTACACTTTGCTCTCTATTTTCCACTTCTGTGTTTTTGACGTATTGCAGTGTTGTTGCAGGAAGGGCACTGACAGGTCAAAAGATATTGTGGGTTTGGGTACAGCATGTACGCACACGTGTGGGCAGGCAAATGTCTGTCTGTTTTGTGTATCTGAGTCTTTGGCTTTCATGTTCACAGAAATAGAATTCTATTTCTATGTGTGCATGAACCTGTATGTACTTGGTCTCAAAACTTGTTTTTGTCTGTGGGTGCACATATCTGTGTGCATTGGGCTCATGTATGTCTGCATATGAGCCACAGAGTTAACATCAGAAAAATAATTTAGTCCAACGATTAAATGATAATTGTGTGCCGACTTGTGATAAAAAGTACACAGTTCCAACTGGACTCCTATAAACTCTGTTAGAGTTGAATCAACAATAGACATTTTACAGTGTATTCACATGTTTTAGAGATTATTCATTGTTGTTGCTATTGGGAGTTCTTGTGTCCAGCTTCAGTCAGTAAAGTCCAGTGATTGTTTTTAACTAATTGTTGTTTAATACAGGAAGTAATTTTGTGTGCCATATGGGTACACCTTTTCTATATGGGTATATTGTCCTACAGTATATACATATGGAGCAAATATTCTAAAATAATGCATGAGGCTTTTGCTGTATTTTCAAAGTGCAGTGCTATAATTAAACTATTTAATATTTAAAACACAAGTCACCCATACCCTTCTTGTAGAGGAATTCTGGGTAATGAACGAATGCGGGGGCACAAGGTGAGTGAAATTAAATGCCGTTTAATGACAGAGGAAAACCGCAGTCATACCCTCAGGCGTAGTGGTCCAACGATTAAGCACGTGAAGTGGAACGGGCGCAATAATAATATTATCCTTCAAGGCTAGGTTTCCAGGTTACAGAGTTGAACATTTTTAAATAAAAACACAGTGCAGTCACATTCCTGACTCATGATACCAGAATTAGCCTTCTGAGACATCTTTTAATTCTTTTAATTCCCATCATGATTTCACGGAGATTGTCGGCTATATTTGGGCTCACTTTTTCACGGCATAGATGATACAGATCTGCAGAGAGACGAGGTCCGAGGGTGTGCCCCCCTATACCGCACTTAAACAATGACATCACCTCCTCAAGAGAAGTCCATCAAATCCCCATTTGAGCTAAAGCTAAACAGCAGACAGACGCTGAGACGCTCACACTAAAATTGACAGAAACTGACAGACGCAAGTAGGGTTTCCAAAGGGGCCTTTTTTGCTGGAGCTGAGGCAAAAGAATGCCTATTCCCGGGAAATTGCTATAGGCCTATCGTATGTTTACAAATGTTCGGCTAAAGAAACTGGTTCTGGCACAGGCTACAGAAAAGATTTTGGAATTTCATTTAGATGTTTTTGGACACAAGTAACAGCTCCTTTTTCCCCACAAACAGGCACAAACATCTACCAACAGCTGAAGTCGCACCCTTACCGTTATGTGTGTCTAGTGTCTCTACAATGGTGGTACAACCGTATCCTCCCGTTGACAAATTTTCTGCATGCACTTTTAGAAGGAAAAGACTGAGCATATGCTAAAAAACCTACATGTAAAATTACGTAGTCTAAATAATGCATTTCTGCTAAATTAAACCATTTTTTGTGTAAAAATTGCAATATGCCACTTTTCTTTGACACATGAATAGCAGGTCAAAGATGGTAGAGAAATTGAACAAGATGAAAATGACTGATGCTATTTTGCAAGTCAATGGAGAACAGTGTACCTAAATTATAGTGCAGGGGTGCAATTTCTGGACATTCATTGAGGCCAGTCAATTTTAATACAAGGAGATGTAGCAGTCCTAGTATCATATTAAATTATTTTTCTCAATATTGTATTTGTATTTTCTTAATAGGCTATTTTCTCTACCACCTTGGCATTAGCCTACCCTAAAAAAATGTTTAGTCTGCAAAAAAACTTATGGAAAAAAATTTATGGAAAAGTTAAAAATCCTATTTATTCCCATTAACAAATAATAATATTTAATATCCTCTGCATAATTATGTAGGTTTCCCTAACAGGAAATCCACCTAGCTCAGGTTTGTCTTTTCCTCTTCACTCTTGTCTTTATCAAATTCAGAAAAAATGTGTTTGGAAAATTGTACTATTCATGTACTATGAACTATTCAACTTCCCTTTTGTGTTCTCCTACCCATACTCCCAAATGTGATGGAACACTATGACTCCTCTCTGACTAATTTATTAATGCCAGTCATCTTCATTAAACGGAAACTTGATGACAAAAGATGCATAACTGTCAAAAGGCTAGATTTTAAATGGAAGTGTTGCCATGGAGAGGGATTGGCTGTATCATAATATACAGAACATGAATGTGATAATCAGTTCTACATATAAATCTTGATAGACAGAACGGAAATCTTGAGTGAAACTCAACTTTTATTCTGTAAAAACAAATCAGAATCCAAAATTTATACATTTACAATACAAGTAGAAAATACACAATTAACAGACACTAAAAATTTGGTTTTATTCAATTATAACTAATATTACTAATTCTACTGGCATGTAATAACAGCTACAACCAAAACAGAATTTAAAACATACTGAATAATCTACTAATGAAATTAACTTAATTTGCTGTGGTGCCATAAAATTACCTGTTGACAAACAGTGAACAGAAGACTCATGGCTCTTCTAGTTTTAAAAAAATGCTGGCATTTAAACCTTTTGATGACAATGCAGTTATCTACTGTAGTGCTTGCCTTTTTTTGCATTTTATAATTTAGGAAAATGGTCACACTGGAACAGTAAAACAAGCGAAAAAGTGCTCCCTCTATTTCCTCCAGCTTCTAACGAACAGGGAGAAGGGAAACAGTTTCCTGGAGATGGAACGATAGACACAGAGCAAGGAAGGTGAGGTAAAGTTCAGGATAAAGCTCATTCATTTTTACCATTAGTAGGACATTTATATAAATATTAATAGGTTCATTTTTTAAATGAATGCAGTTTTGCACAGACAGTGCAGTTGATTAGATAATGCACTGCAGTGAAATACTGTGTAAAAATGATTGAAATCGAAATTGCATTCTTTAAATGCAAAGCTCACTGTAAATACTTAAGACAGGCAGTTGGCTTATTCCTGCCATTATGACCCATTCTTCACTACACTGGATATGTGCCTTTTTCCCCCTGAAGCTGGTTTTTACCACACTCGTTGATGATTAATTATATATAAACCTAATTTCCAAAAGAAATAAAACAATATTTCAAAACTGATCAAATAATGTGATGAATTCATACATTTATACTTCACAATATATTATTGACAGTGTGTGTATATACATATACACAAATGAGCAATATCTATAAATCTCAGATGAATTCATGAGCTGTCACATGTCACATAATTTCTTTTAAAAGATTAAATTGTATTTGATGTAATCCTGTTAATAAAAATATTTTCACAGCACATATTCCGTATAAATGCTTCATGAGATTTCTTACAGGAACACCTTAGATAAGACATTATATAAATCATTTCTGATAAATAACACAAATGACATAATTTGATTAGACAGGATAACATGGTTTATGTGATATAGTGTGTAATCTGTGATGGGCTGCTTTGGTTCAGGTACCTTTGGGTTTTCCTACAGATCCCAGTGACCCACACTGCACCTCTCCAGCCCTCCTCAGGGACACCTGTTGACACACAGTCCCACGTGCAGGTGGGGTCTCACCTGGCAAAGCTGGTAAGAACACCTGGCTGGCCTGTCTCGGAGTCACTGGGGGCGGGTCCTTCAGGTTCACCCTGCTCTGCAGTCCTGGTAAGCCCCTCCCCTTCACTCTCAGCCCCTCCTTCCTCCCACCCTTCTGTCTGTATCACAGCACTGCTGACTAAAATGGTGGTGGGACAGAAGAGACCAAGGCCCATAGGCATTTGTCCAGTCTAATCAAAGACCAATTAGCCAACCAATCACCGAAATCAATCAATATTGTCATGTTTGGCTTGGCGCTGAAACCTGGAGCTTCTTTTCTACAAGACACTACCGTGGAAATAATGAATTGCAGCTAGCAGCATTGTATGTGTGAGTCTGTGTGTGTGTGTGTGTGTGTGTGCACGCGCGCGAGAGAACATGTTACCTGGGGCGGTGTTAACCGCTGCTAAATGTCCTGGAACCTGAACAGAAGAAAAGAATGATATAAAAAACGAGTGTGCGCCTGAATCAATTGCAAATTACGGTAAGCATTTATAATTACAATGACACCGTGTTTCCTCTTTCTGTTAGGACGATCAGCGCAGTTATCCCACCTGAGTGCGCCCGTGTGTCAGGCGGTGGTCATGCGCGGCAGTAACAGGGCGGAGCGCTGTCGGGGCATGATGGGTAGACACCGCGGGCCTTCGTTCGGCGGGGAGACACACCCTCCTGTCTCCAGCCATCGTTTCGGCTCCAGTGGTCCTCTCTGGGGGCGGCCGGGCGCCCCCGCTGGGGGGGGAGAGGAGACAGGGCGGTTATTGTCATGGCCGCCGCGCGGGGCTTTGCTGAACCGCCGCTGTCTGTCGGCACACGTCCCGGTTCGGCTCCCTTTCCGGTGCGCTAAACGCCGAAATCAAAGGCTTGTCAGGCGCGGGTTTGGAAGCTGAACAGCCCCAGGACTGTAGTGTACTGCCGTACTGAGAGCGCCAAGACACACACACACACACACACACACACACACACTGAAAGATGCACACAGTTAAGGAGACACACATACACACACACACACACACACACACACTGAAAGATGCACACAGTTAAGGAGACACACATACACACACACACACACACACAAACTCACTGACACACACACACACACACGCTCACTGACAGACACACACAGTTACTGAAACACATACACACACACACTTACTGACAGACACACACAGTTACTGACACACACACACACGCTCACTGACAGACACACACAGTTACTGTCACACACACACACACACACACACACACGCTCACTGACAGACACACACACACACATGCTCACTGACAGACACACACAGTTACTGAGACACACACACACACGCTCACTGACAGACGCACACAGTTAAGGAGACACACACACACACACTCACTGACAGACACACACAGTTACTGAGACACACACACACACACTCACTGACAGACACACAGTTACTGACACACACACACTCACTGACAGACACACACAGTTACTCTCACACACACACACACACACACACACACAAAGACACACACATTGTATGCTACAGTATGTACAGCTGCTTTGAGAGAAAAACAGACACACAACTAGACATTCACAATCTGTTATTCGTAGACATACCCAGGTACACACATGCACCACAAATGCAGGCAGAAAGACCTCACAAACACAACCACTGACACACAGCCCCACACAGTTATATAAACACAAACATTTGTTGACAGATTGACATCCAAGTACATAAATGCTAACAAGGATTGAGAGACATATACATTTGTACGCCCACACTCACACACACAGCCACACACACACACACACACACACATCTACAGAGTTTCAATTTGTCCCTTGGAGCACACCCCAGAGCCTCTATCCATAAATCCTTTACCTTGGACTGTTTGCAATTTCCTCTTTTAATTTAACACTCCACTGAAATGATTTTAGCTCATAATAACAGCTCACATGTACCGCAAGCATATGTCTCTTCACATTGCTTTTTTTTGCTTCACTTTGTTGTCACCCCGACTAACTTGTATAAACTCCTTGAAAGTGCTTGAGTGCTTGAGTGTAGCGGCCAAAACAGCGATGGCTTCAGGGTACAATCAGGAAAGTGTACGTGAAGATTTTAAAATTAGCTCTCTGCTTCTGTTCTCTGTGTAGTTTTTTTCATCTGTGCTCGGTTTCTGCTTGAGCTCAGTCTCTCTCTCTCTCTCTCTCTCTCTCTCCCTCCCTCTCTTTTTTAGCTAAATTATCATTTGCGGCCCACTGCTTGACTGACAGTTTGATTGAAACGGCGCCCAGCGTCGAGGCTCAGCAGACAAAGGCAGCGCGATCTGCCTGTTTCATAACTGCAGATAAAGACTTAATTACTGTGAACGACGGACGCCGCCGCCGCCGTCCCCTTCCCTAGCTGCAAATCTGGGCTATAGCCAGAGGTGGAGGAAGAAGAAAGCCAGACTGAGATAAAAGAGGGAGACATTTTCACACAAAATGAAAAAGACAGTTGCAGTGGGAATGCAATTAAAAAGTTGTGCAGTGACGTGCAAGTATGAAAAGCATTAAGAAAAGGAGGAATACAGATGTACAAACAAACTCAATATTAAACACACGACTGTGAGCGTTTTAGTGTACAGTGCACCATCAGGAACATTCAACTTCAGTCCATGTAAGGAATCATTCCCACCGTCTGTGCTGAGTTGGAGAGCCCCCTGGTGGCTGCTCAGTCCTACTGCGCTTGTGCTGACAGGTGAGGCTCCGAGGTAGAGGAAGTGCGCCCTGTTCTGCTGCTCTCACCTGTGCAGCAGACACACGAGTCACACACAGAACCCGACTCACTAAAGTTTCTGATATCAAAAAATCCACATGACAGGAAAGGCAAAGGGTCTAACATCTTAATATTGTTTCAAAGATAAAATATGACACAGACGCACGCTGAAGCACAGTACATTCTAAAGATGTGTGGAATCCAACATATACCATAAGAATTTCAGGCTGATGATTATTATCAGTGAGGCAAAAGAGTTAACGCATCTCATGCGTGATAAACATGAGTCAACAGCACAGATGTCTGAAGCTAATAGTGGCTGAGCCTGGTTAGTACTTGACTTGGACACCTCCTGGGAAAACAATGCTCCAAAAAAGATTTTAGTGGCCCAGTTGGAGACAATTTTCTACCTGGTATAACAGGACCTTATAGATATATACTACTATTACTACAGCTACTACTACTACTAATAATAATAATAATAACTATTATTATTATTATGTTTATTTCTATAGCATATTTTCGTGCAATGAATTGCAGCCCAACGTGCTTCACAATGAAAATAAACACACGATAAACCATAAAAAATGTAGTTAAAAATTAGACAAAGACAGGGGAGACTTTGTCCGCAGTACACATTTAACGTCATATATAAAGACTGTGATTTATGACTGGATTGTTCTTCACTGAGCTAGAAGAGCGCCCTCTACTGGTTCATTTTTTGTCTAGTTTTCTTCAGAGGACAAAGTAGCAACTAAGCCTGTGTGCTTGCTACGGCACTACGGACCATTGAATTCACTGCAAATGAAACATTACAGATTTCATGCTCCCATACAATATCAGGACATCATGCGCACTGCAGGCAGCAGCAGCAAACAAGCTGCTCCACATAAAAACACATCTTTAGCATAGGAAACCTTGGGAAATAATGGAGATCCTGGCTTCCTTCATAGGTAATGATGCTTGGGAATCACACAGGTGAATGGGAAATGTAAATCAATAGAGGATGCTGACTCACCGGTGTCCAGGCCCCGGACTGCTTAGCTGAAGGAGAGAAGCAGTATGAGACACTGAGTGTAGAGCATTTGGACTGCAGCATAGAAGCGTAGAAGAACTCTGTTCTAAATTAAACAGTGGACACGTGCGTACCTGTGTGCGCATGCAGGCCATCGTGGGTTTCCAGGTAGAGTGTGAGGAGGAAAGGGTAGGCCGTCAGCATCAGCCCACCCTGCTGGAACTGTAGCTCAGAGACCCTTTCCCACCTGCTCTTGTCTGTTGGTTCAGCATGGTCAAGCCAACATCTCACCCACGTTTCAATACGCATTACAGTACACTCCAAGATGATTTCAGAGCCATGATAAAGATTAGCAAACAAGGCTGTTCTTAATAACCAACACATGTTATGAGCTATAGTGTATGCTAAAATGGGATATTTATATTGTTTCATACTAATACAATTATTCAAATAAAACAAGTCTTTATTTAACAAGTAATGTGTTTCCCAAAAAGACTGGCACTAAATGCAGTATTGCCACCGCCGTGGTTGGCCTCAGCCTTGTGGACCCAGGTGGACCATTGATGATGCTTGTTTTCTGTTTGGAAAGCATACAGGGAAAGATGTTGAAGTGCTTTGTGACGAAGGGCTGGAGGCTGTCCAGGTTTGCTAGCACCACCCGTACGACATCCTGAAAGAAACAGGAAACACAAGCAGACATTATTGGCCAAACCTCAGAGATGCATTTTCAGCTCAAGTTATGTGAGTCAATCACCAGAGGAAATTGTCATAGAAATCGTAAGCTTGGCCAAGGAGTGCTGCTTTTCCCTGTGAATGCTCTAATGTAGAATCTGTCTCCTCTTTACCTCAAGCTCCTGCGTGGTGTGCTCATCGTTGATAATCTCATCACTAAAACATAATAAAAAGCACCAAAAAAGAGATGAGACACACAGGACAAGCCCGGCCATTCAGTGTAGTTACACAAAGTGTAACCTTGTCATAGCCACACCAGGACAGCCACAGGCAGAAAACTTTATTGTGAAAACAGAATTTGTCTATGGACACAAGTGATGCGTCAGCTGTGCTATAAAGCTGTGACGATTTTTCTCGCCTGCATTTGCTGCCGCTCTTGATCTTAAACTTGTAGACGTGGCGTCCAGCTCGGAAGAAGCGGGTCTCAGGGAGGGGGAAGGAGAATGACTGGACGGGCATGGTCAACTGGGGGCGCTGCTCAACCACATATTCATTTATTATGATTATGATTATGATTATTTTTATTATTATTATTGTTATTATGGAATTAGGGTTGTAATTGCATTCCATTTTAATTCATTTCCGTAAATAGATACAGTTTTGCATGCAAACTCACGTTAGCTAATAGCTAATGTAGCTGGTACTCCAGGCAGTAAGCTTTAGCGAATGGAATAAAAATCATATGAGATAAAATACTATTAGAATGGTTAAACTAGATTAACTAGCTAATCAGTATAAATAGTTTGATGCAATAAGAAATAACTAGGGGTAAATTAAAATTGTCTGCCAACACAGTAAGCGCGTGCTCGCTGTGGAGTTTCCAAATTAGTTTACGGTGATTTCTGAGATGACTAGTATGATACGTATTTTAAAGACTGTGAGTAATTCAATTTCGACCACACCCATCCAAGAGAAAAACTTACCGTACTACGCCGAAAAGACTGCGCCAAATAATTCAATGCGGGGAAATCCAGAATGTAAATGGTTAAAAATTCTAACGAGTTTCTGTATCGAACCTCGCCATGTCTTATCCAAATGACTTCCCGCCTCCTAGTTTCTTTCACAAATTCGATTGGCCAGTTATTCAACCATTCCAACGACTTCCTGCTGGTGTTTCTATGGTGATGGAAACCAGGATGTTCGATCTAACTTGTCACATGATCAAGGTCAACTGACTTCAATGCACGCGCAAAACAAGACGGCGTGTTTCCAAACTGGTTAGTGCAGTAGTCATCGTTCTAGTGAACTCCTGGCGTCCGTAATGTAAGTCGATAACAGAGTGCCGTTTTAAAATAATTTAAACATGAACTTTTACATCTGATTTACATGCGCTCGGTGGCGAGATGTAGACACAACGAACTAACTAGGGCATACCTATATAAACATAAGTAGTCATTATCCAAATTCAGAATTGAATTTTATGCTGCTTGGCAAGTCTAATGTTCTGTCTGTTGTAGTGTGCTCTTCTGTAGTAAATTTATTGGCTAAGGTTTGTGCCTTTTTTGGATGGAACAATGAAGACAGTCAGGGCAGAGGCATTTTTCCTTATTTATCTGTAAGACCTTGGTTATTCTAAACTCTACACGTTCTGTTTATACACAACAGTTCTTGGCTGTTGAAGATGGAGTAACTCATATTTTCAGTAAATTGTATACTTTGTATACTTTAAATATGCATTCCCCACCATTACACAGTAAATTGTATGCTTCATAATGGTGGGGAATGTTTGCATCCACTTTTGACTTTTAACTTATTTTCCAGTGCCTACTTCTGTGCTGCGGCTCACTAATGGCAGAACAGCAGCCCACAGTCCTGCTGAACACAGGGGCGCAGATGCCCCTCCTGGGCCTGGGTACCTTCCGCCTCAGAGGCCCAGAGGAGACTCAGCGGGTCATCGACGCGGCGCTGGCTGCGGGTTACCGCGCTTTCGACACGGCGGCCGTGTACCGGAACGAGGCTGAGCTGGGCTGCGCCCTCAGGGACCTTCTGCCCAAGCACGGCCTTAGCCGCGGTGACGTCTTCATCACCAGCAAGCTGGGACCGCGGGACCAAGGCCACAGGGCCAGGGAGGGGTGCGCACGGAGCCTGGAGCAGCTGGGGCTCGAGTACATCGACCTTTACCTGGTCCACTGGCCTGGCACCCAGGGCCTGCCTGTGGGAGACCAGCAGAACCCCAGGAACCGGGCAGAGAGCTGGGCGGTGCTGGAGCAGTTCCACTCTGACAAAAAGTTCCGGGCCATCGGGGTCTCCAACTACACCCCTGGGCACCTGAAGGAGCTGCTGCGGGTGTGCCGGGTGCCTCCTGCTGTGCTCCAGGTGGAGTTCCACCCGAAGCTGGCCCAGGGGGAGCTGAGGGCACTCTGCAGGGAGGCAGGCGTCTGCTTCCAGGCCTACTCCTCCCTGGGGGCTGGGGCCCTGCTGTCGGACCCTGATGTGCTGGCTGTGGCTGCGGGGTGCGGGCGCACCCCAGCCCAGGTGCTGCTCCGGTGGGCCGTGCAGCAGGGTGTGCCCGTGCTGCCCAAGTCCTCGCAGCCGGAGAGGGTTGGGGAGAACGGGCGGGTCTTCGACTTCCACCTGAGTGAGGAGGACATGGGGAGGCTGTCTGCCCTGGACTGTGGGGAAAAGTACTGCTGGGACCCCTCAGTAGTGGCCTAGAACCGTACTCTCCCAGATGGGCTACGTGACTGCCCATTACAGACTATGGCTCATAGAGAGCCAGTGTCTGCAGTGAGGTTGTGATCATTCACTCACTATCTAAGTGGAATCCCATTAAGCTGGCCTTGACTTCTACTGAAGGTATTCACCTTCTCACACCAGGTTTGGAATAGATTCATGGAACCTGAGGAACCTGCTAGATTTCAGCCTTCTGGGACCAGAGGAGGGACTCTGTTCCAGTGTCTTGTGTTCCATTTTGGATGAGGTAGAGAATATTTCACCTGTCCTAGTGTTAACTCTAGGCCAACTGCTTCCACTATAGCTGATTAATACCATTCTTTATGGGATGGCTGCAAATCTAGCTTGTGACAGACGTTAACAAGGTGGATTTGTATTTCAGGTTGTGGCACATTTTTAAAAAAAATCAGTGTTGTGTTAACTAATATTTGTTTTATTGAGGTTCTGTTAAACCACCAAAGCGAGTGATGTTTGGTCCTCATGGCAACTTCACAGCTTCAGACTGGAAACTCGAAACCCTTGTAGGATTAGGGTTACCTCCCTCTGCATTTCAGTATAATTAAGATGCAGCACCCTGTGCTCTCGTCACCTTTGTTTATTCCAGCTCAGCCCTCAATGACTTACTTGGACATTTTAGTTTTGCAGTATTTTTGTTGTATAAACTACGGTTGACCAAAAGTGGCTTATGGTAAAAATATTTGATGAATTATGTATTGGACTTTGTGGTTTTTATCTTGAATAATAATAAGAATAAATCAGTCTAGGTCTGCCATGCTAAATAATTTTTCAGGTATGTAGCAGAGTGTAATAATTTGGACAGTAGTGCATTTTCCCTACAAGCTCTAGATAGAATAGGCCTACATTCATTTTTGAAGACATTCAAAGAAATCAAATCTAAATACAAGGCAATTTACAGTCAGAAATCCCTTTATTTTACCATACACCTATAAAGAAAATGCATTTACAAAAGTTTTAAAAAAGCATACATTTTCAAGATTTTAGTCCCATACACACCAGTTTCAAGTAATATTAAATGATAAGAGCAAGACTCGTGTCACACGTCATGTTGGATCCTTTAAGGGGTGCACAGATTGCATGTTTATGTGGGGACCCCAACATCCAGAAGTGAAAGAAACCCACGCAGTGAGGAAATACCTGTTTCACAGACCCTGATCAGCCCTAATCTAGGCCAACTGATGGCATCCAATCCTCCCGCTTTACAGCCTGGGCCTGAACTTTGAATATCTTTTAAATTTTAAAATAGAATTACATCCTGGAATTACACAGCCAATGTTTTAAATCCCAAATCAGCCAAGAAAGCAAAGTTTAGTGCTGTAAACTGAAAGTGGTGGGGGGGGGGGGGGGGGGGGGGGGGTACAGTAAACCCTCCCCAGCTGTATTAACCAGAGAAGGCTGAATGGAGTTGGAGGACTAAACCCCATTTGAAATCACACATTTTTGGGTGGAGATAGGCTAATTATGTTTATTCTTGGACACGGCAGCTGTATTAGTGGCACACAGTCTGCACTGCTCATACTTTCCATCAGTACTGGCAATGCTGGACTGTTGCTCTTAACCAGTAAAATTGATATGGATCCAGACTGTGACCAGAGTCTTCTAACGCATGTCATAGGTTAGGAAAACACATGAGCGCACACAAACATAGACAATTACAGTTTCCTTTCGTTCACAGCAGGCTTCACCAGTTTTACAATGAGTCATTAAAGTATCAGAAATGTATTTACATTGGGAGGCCTCAACATTTGATGTGCAGAAAATTCATACTCCACAACCCGTTTATTCTTAGGCACTCTTCCCCAGCAACATAGCATTATCTTATCCTATGATATAGAATTCTTAGCAAATTTTTCATATAAAAGGTAGGACATTTCTTAGGAAATGTTTGTTCCCTCCCATTGCATTCCATTTAGCATTGAAAGAAAGATTGTCAGTTAACAAGATTGTTTTTTTCTTTTAAAGCTGTTGGTTTTAAAAAATAATAATTTTAAAGTCCCACCGTAAATATAACAGTCTGAAAGCCAAAACCATTTTTTTTTCTTTCTTTTTTTTTCCTATTATTTTTTGCATAGCGTTTACTTAAGGAACAGTCATTTGTCAACCTGGGGGTTGGAGTGCTGGTAAAACACCCCCCCCCCCCCCCCACCCTCCCACCCCCATTCTCCTGTGCTCTAAACAAGCTGGTCCTGAGTTGCAGTCTCTGCCCTGGTTTTGGGTAACTTTGAGCAGTCCCTCCCGCTGCTCTCTTCCTCCCACTCTTCCTCCCTTCCCTCCATTAGTCTGCAGACCTGTCCGTTCCAGAGCCATTGCTGTTTACATCGGTGTCAGAGTCCCTGCGTCTCCAGAAAGCAAACCAGCTGAGGGAGGGACGCATCCACTTAGAGGCTGCTGCTTTCTGCAATTTCTTCATGTCCTGCAGGGGGTGGAATAGAGCAGGCGAAGGGAAGGGTAGGAGTAAGGGAGGGGAGGAGGAAGCTGATGTTACACATTTTGCTGATTTCACTTAACTTGTCTGATCCGTTATGGCCAAAGAGGCAGAGTAAAGCAGAAAGTTGATACAGTGTCAAATAAAAAAAAAAAAACAAGAAGGTCACTACAATGGAGATTCATGCCTAGGTCTGGCATTTTTAAATGTAAGAAAACCAGTACTCCCAGAATCCTCAATAAACACAGTGGGGAAACAACCGAATGAAATGTGGGCGAGTGCCGTCATCCCCCCCCATCGCTCCTCCGCACACTTCCAACACCCACTTCCTCACCCCTTTGTCCATCAAGGTGTCGAACTCGTCGCTCATGCGCCTCAGCTGCCGTCCGTATCGCATCGCCGCCCACAGCTGAGGCGGTGCCGACCGCGAGCGTCCGCGTATCGGCGGCGTCTCGGCGGCCCCGCCGCCCTCATCGAACACGGCTCCTCCGGGCAAGTCGCCGTCTTCCGCTTGGCTCCCCGTAGAAGCTTGGGAATCCGAGTATAACCTCAGTCGGTCGTGTGCCGGCGCTGATCGGGACACAGAACAGACGGGTGAGTCCAGGTCAACCGACACACTTGTGGGCCGCATCGTCAGGGATTTTAATGCGGTTTGGCGCGCATATTTGGTCTTATGAGAAACCACTGGAACCGAAATTACGCTTGTCTCCGATAATTATTATGTGAGATATGGGCAAACAAACGTCGAGCAAATTACCGTAGCAGGACTTTGACTTGCCATGTCTGCATTTCTATAGGTCATAGAGAAATGGTTCTTAGATTGTTTCAAACCTTGGCAAACCTTATATCTCACCTGACAGTGTGATGTCTGGCAAGGTGACTTCGTCTCCTGGTTTGCCCTTTGATTGGTCAGCTTCTGCTGCATCATCAGAGTTCTCTGATTCATTGTCCGAAATAGTGAACATGTGATTCATAGTGACATCTGCACAGAAGGACATAAGAGGACAGGGAACAGGGTGAAATGGAGATGGGGGAGTGGAGATGGAGAGATACATCACCAATTTTCACATAATAAACATGTGCAAACTGTTGGACTGTCAGTTATGAGATTAAGGGCTATTCATGAATACATAATTTAACATGCTTAATTTCTCAGTGTCGTTATTCAGAATTCATTAGATAAAATCAGACAGGAAGACTGAAGTATGAAGAATATTTTAAATACTTGCAGAAGTGTCTGAAGAATTGCTGGCTTCATAATGGCTGCCATAGAGTCTTTTGTGAGTTTGTAATTTAAAGTAAGAAAATAAACTTTCAGTATCTCCAAACCAGCTTGTGCAGCTAGATTTTCAGGGTCTGTCCATGAATGGACACACAAATCTCATAGCGTTTCTTCATGATTATAGACATGAATATCCATTTTTTTAAATCTAGCCAGTATTTATTTGCTTGAGCACAGTATTCTCAGGTTGCATGTGCCAAGATAAAGCAGTTTTTAAAACAAATAATCAGGTGACACTTAACATGTAGAACGTATGGAGGCATATTATTGCTGTACATTCTGCTGTACAGTTACATGAACTTAATTTTTGTAGTTTAAACCACAAAATAACTCATGAAAGACCCTAAATAAGGGGCACAAAAATAATGAGAAGTAAGGCTGCAATGCCTGAAGCATCAACATTGCAACACTGAGATGGTGACTGCAGTCATCATATTCATGAGACACAACCATACAGGGGCTCAGTGCTCATCAAACCAACAACAGAAAGTTGCGATTCACCAGAACTGGAGCTGACTGTATTAGTAATGAATTAAGGCTCTGTGTAGACCTTACACACACCTCAATGGACAATAGCATGTGTGCAGCTGATGTGCTAATAAGCGATACACAGATAGTTATGTAAAACTGACCATTTCACAATGTAATGATCTGGGTGCTGAGTGTCTGGTCACTACAAAACTGTACACATGACTGTTGTTGACCTGGGTGCCACACTGATGATAATGTGGTTATTAGCTGTAATCTAGCTGAATCCTCAGGAGAACCATAGCGGAACTGGCAGCACACTCATGTGAATACGGAGCGTGGGATGTCTCAATCCTGCCGAAACTTGTGGTAACCTATAGCTTTTGGCTATTGACACACTTTTTCACTATTATTGTGTTAACAGATTTCAAACTGCTGGCTGTGAACAACCCTGACCGTCAGTGACAATGTGATCTGCTCCAGTATTCCAAAAGCAACATGAATCAGGTTTGTCACACACAGTAATGTACTGTAGGTAAGAAGAACTTTGGAAGAGAGAAATTCTGATCTTACTAAGATTTTTGAGCATGGAATGGTTGACCAGCAGGGCTTGTTTACTGCTTCTGACAAGTATTTCCTTAATGTTCAAGCTCCCTTAAATGTCACAGTGTCAATTACATTTAAGTATCTTTCTCTTGAATGGTGTCGTACTGTTTCCTTTCACTTTCCTGATTTAAAAGGATTCACAATCAACATTTTAAATCATGTGTTCACACAATGAACTCTCTGACATCGCCCTCCTTACTGCCATAACTCAATGACAAGTTTCTTTTAGGACAAATGCTCTTTAAATTGAGTCATTTCTTTAGATCTTATTTATTACTAACGCTTAGATTAAGCGTTATTATTTGAAAACCAGAACAGAACTTTTCAAACTAAAAGTAGCCTGCTAGTTACAAACACCTAACTTCAGTAGGCTAGTAGGCTACTTTAGCGAGCTGGCTGACATGCAACAATTACAATTTACCATTTTATATTATTCATCAGAATATTTCAAAGGATTAAACTGTCACATTAACATACAAGTTATTGTAAAGGCCATAAAATAATATATGGCTGACGTTACCGAGCTCATGTTACCTATCTAATTTTTAAGAACCGACTTGAAGAATGTGTGCTGAGAGATGACCGGTCGACGGAATCTTTTCTGCCTCTTCCTTAAACAATGTTTCCATTATCCATGGAAACGTTCTCTTTCCGCCTATTTACAGTATATTTCAACTGTAGCTTGTCAGAAAGCTAGTTCGCAAGGCTGCACATTTTATATCGACTTCCTTGCGTGACAACTTGAAACTGTGAATTGGCACACACCCAACTAATAGGTCCCTACGGCTCCAGTGCAGTGCACTACAATAAAGATTCGAAACGTTCAACAGTTGCATACACGAATGGAATTATATTACAACAGTACGTTTTAGCTACTTCTTGATCGCTTACTATAAATTGTCTTACCGGAATTCATCTGATTGACAATGTTGTCCCGGCAGAGCTGCCTTTTCCTTTGGCGTTGTTACAGCCTTGGGCCGTTTGCTGTACAGTTTCACTTCTCTCCTCCAATCGGGTCGCAGGCATGATATCGTATCGCTCTACAACAATATCCATCCAATCTGAGCACACTGCCAATGCATTTTGACTGGCCATTCAGACAGCGTCACTGTTGCGAGCTAGGACTGCGTTCGTGCTTTGTTTACTTCGGCGGCTGGCCCGTACTATACAATGTAGAAGCGCATAAAAACACTTCAGCCCGCATAAAATCACACAAAACCTAATATGTGGAGTCACACTTGCTGTACTTTTAGAAAGAGAATTTGACCGAACAGGACTAACAACCTGAATGCAATATCAATAGATTAAAAACTTTTAATTATAAATATAAACATAGGATTCAATATGCCATTCTTTAAAAACTTGTCCTATCTTGACTTCATAACAACCATGTATTACACAACATCCTACGAAATGGCATTGCCTCGATGTAGATTAAACGAAAAAGAGGTGTCTTTAATTTAAAAAAAAAGAAAGAAGCAAACTGGACAAACTCCTGCAAACTGGATTTTCAGCTTACCCATGCTACAAACCCCACCTCACTCTAATCATGTCAATCTAAACTTACTCTCGAATATAGGCTACCTAGTTTTTTTAAATGTTTATCCTGTGTCAGAAGACCTCACCCCTCTCCCTGCTTAAAAGATATGTTTTTACTTGATATCCCCTGTGGCCTCTCAGAACCCTTCCCCCCCCCATAAAAATAGCAGGCACAGTTGTTGGCTCTGCTGTTCTATTCACTATCAGGCCATTCTGTGTCTGCAGTCTCCTATGAGTCATAATCATTTCAACTGACACAAAATCTTCAACTTATTTAAACTTATTTGGGTGTTAGTATTCAGTCAGTGAATCTGTGTCAAACTTTTGACGATGCTAAATAGGGTAATTCTCACTGGGCAGGCTCTGCCAAACTAGTAATAAAGTGGAAAAAGATATTGTGTACTAATTGAGCCTTCCATTTTCCCAGTGACGTTCATTTATTTTTAAATGATGATAATGTCTGAACTTATTTTTTCTTTCTGTTACTTTTTCTACTGTTACTCTAAACAAAATGACTGCTGTTATTTATGTGTGATATTTGGACAAACACAATGCCTTGCTTGAATTATCTGAATTACAATTCAACTAAAATCTACTAATCCAAAATGGCAAAACAACATGGGAATTATATATATATAATATACTATACTATATATGTTATATATATAAATTATGTACTGAGAGGAATTAAAATACAACAAATGATTTTGGCTACAATATTTCCCCAAAAATATACATTCATTTCATTCTTTAAAAATCAAATGACCAAGTTTGAAAAACTCATCTAGTAAAAACACTTGCATCATATTTTCTGTCCCTCTGACCAGAAAGAAAGAATGATACACATGTACCTCCTGTACTACTTTTATATTACATGTACCTCCATCTAGCACTTATTGCACTTGTATTGTTATCTTGATATTGTAGCTTGTTGTCATGCTTCCTAGTTAGACTTAACATTACTCTTATCGAACCTGTGTTTTGCAGTTGTTCCAATGACCTTCGGTTTGCACTTACTGCACGTCACTGTGGATAAAAGTGTCTGCCAAATAAATGTAATGTAACACAATGTAAAGAACCTGCATGAATTGTGCCTAGAAACAGAATACAGTGATAGACAAAACATATAAGGGAGGAGACCATTTGAATGTATCCCAACCATTGTTCAATATCAGTATATCCTATTGTGACATAATCGACAGTCCCAGAATGAAGGTATCAGTGTCTATAGCCAAATATGCTAATGCTGAATGGCTGGCTAAAGACAAACCTCGTATCAGGGCATGCTGACATTCCCACAGAAACTGACTGGAAGCAAAATGGGAAGAGGTTACATTAATGTGAGCTCATAGAGATGGTACTGAAGATGCAGGGAGAGGTTCAGTTGTGCAAGGTGAATGGTTGGCACAAAAGATCCCAGAAAAACATACAAAAAATTGCTAGCCTCAGTTAAGGTCAGTGTTCACGACTCCGCAATAAGAAAGAGACAGGGCAAAAATGGGATTCACGGTAGAGTAGCAAGGTAGAAACCACTGCTAACCAAGAGAAACATCAATGCTCATCTCACATTTGCAAAACCACCCACATTTAAGGTTTGCCAGGGCTCTTGGATTCTGGGCCAAACCTGGCCCAAATGCATGTCACACCTGAGACGTGGTCTCATTAAAGTTGAGTTGTGGCTGCTTTCTGTAACGTTTTTGTTGAGATCGCAGTATTATGTAAAGTGAATATGCAAACATTCACACACAGATCGTTTGGCCAACTTTATATAGCGTTGTAATTGCCTGGCTGCGGCATTGCAGCGGTCATTCGAGGTGAGGCAGTCGAAGTGAGTATGAACTGACCCGAGAAAGCAAAGCAGTAATCAAATGGTCCTGCTGCCGATGTAGTGCTGATTTGCAAACCGTTACCGTGCTTGTTGGTATACACAAAGCAGACCTATAGGTGTTGCTGGATTCCTACCAACGGTGTCAATGAGATCTGAATGAACGGAACGACGTAAAATTAAAACCACAGTTACTTAGAAGCTGCATGGCTGTCAGGTACTGCATGCATGTCTTCGTAGAAAAACTCGGTAGCAAAGCATTTATTTCTGGGAACCATTTAGTGTAATATGAAAATCATCAGCAGATGGCGCAATACGATAGAAAACGCGATTCAATGACTTTACTGTTTGGGTCCTAGCAACAGCCAGTAGTTTGAATACAAAATGAGATGCTCTAAATTTATCCTTCAAATAAGTCATACTTGTATTGTTAACCGTTATCATGTGGAATAAAAGCTAAGCACATAACTTACCTTATTTCTGGTGTTCTGGTGTGTGTGTGCTTGTTGTGTGTGTATGCATGAGTTTGTGTGTGTGTGTGTGTGTGTGCACGCATTATAACCTTTTCCCTCACTATCCTCAGATTTTGTATTCCTGATTATTAAGATTCTCATTAATTTTTCATGATGTGAATGTGATTAGAATGAGAGAAAAATGTATATAGATACTTATATATGTATATAGACCTTTAAAAGGCATTCTTGTTGCCAATTTTTTTCTGTTTCTAAATTCATGTTACCCAATATTTTGTAAAACTGAGTTTTCACTTGCCTTTGTAGTTACAGAATATTTTTGTGGCTGTGTCAGCACAACATTGTAGAGTTTTTCTTCTGGATTCACAAATACCAGGTTTTCATTCTTTGAATATAGCCCTCTTTCCCTGTCCTTTCTTCCTCTCTCCATTTCTGTTTACAATTTCACCCACGTGTATCCCCCCCCCATTCTCTCTTATGTTCACGCTTTTGTGAAAAAAAGTTAATATTGTCACATTTAATATGTAAAAGAGATTTAGTGTTGCACACGCCTCACATACATGCACATGTTCACAGTACCAATGATTACGTCATTTAAATATGGGTAGTCTAAAAATACATTTCTACTATATTTTGATTTAACACTTTTTTCAGTTTCTGTTTATATTCTTGGATATTTTTCAGTGTTACATTCCAGGTTCATACAGATATTTCCGTGTATTCAGATCCTGGAGCGTCATAAAAATATAGAAAGCTGAGATACCACCTTTCAGACAAAACGTATTATTATGTAAATTGCATCTTACTGTAGTTCAAATGCTTAAATAGCCTGAGTAAATTATAGCATATAACTTTGCAGTTTGACATGGCGTGATTGCATCATGCACCATCTCACTAAGAAACTGGTTACATTGCTATTACATTGTATTGGCATTTTTTTCTGATTGGGAAATTAAATAACACGAGTTACATTTATGAAGTTTTCATCTGTGCATAAAACACAAGGTCTGTGTTTGTGTGGTCAGTGACATTGCAGTTAATAAGAGGGAAGGTTTAGATGGAAGTTTCTGATGTGTTTTTTGGTCTGTGGTTCTCCTCAAAAAACCTTCCACTTTGCTGCATTTAGCCACATATAATTATCCACCATTTAAATCGATACAGCCCAAGCCCCACCTTCAGTTTGATCTCTAGGATATATTCAGGGAACTGTGGCTTGTGTCCACACCCTAAGTCTGACTGTTCCTGAGACATTCACCCTAGATTTAATGGATGCTGCTCATTGCTAGAGGGAAACCCAAAAGCTAAATTCAGCTGTGCCAAGATCCACTTTAAAATGTGCAAACACAGCTATGAATATTTTCTCAAACCTTTGGGGATAAAAGACAGCTTTGCAGTTACATTAAATTCAGTCATGTTTTTTTTCTAAATCAAATATGACATATTATAGTCTGTGATAAATTTTCCATGATGTGTAATTGGTAAACTAGTACAGAATCTTGATGGCACTGTACAGAATTGTGACAGTGTGTGATTGGAATCTTAGGTTGCTGTTAGAAAATGACATTCCAAATTGGTTGTCAGAATAGTGCCATAGACGGTTCCACATTCTGCCAAACAATCCCATGAAACTAAATTGTGATGCTTTGAATACAAAATAAAACAGATCCCTGTATTTTACCTTGGTTCAAAAAATGGGTTTGTACCATGGCCTTAGGGAGTTAAATCACTGACTTCCAGAGTGGGGAGAAATAATTCACAAATTAGTAAGGTTCTCTGAGCCATATGGATGATTGTACACTATACTCCAACACTCCCTTCTCCAGCTCATTCATCACAGTGATTGAAGTAACCCCACCCTGTTCAACCCACCCATGGCCGAGTATTTTTTGGGTTTAATGTGGCTATTTGCTCAGTGCATTATGGTGGACTTATTCTTTATCATAATTGCTGTGTATAGGAGTTGTAATGGGGGATGGTCTTGTGACGGATTATTATCATGAATACAGAACAGTTCTTTTATGATATTTAAAGATATTTCTGGTTGAACTGGTTGTAAGTATCACCAGTCATACAGGCATACAGATCTGTGGTACAGGCATGTGCAATGAAGAATGTTTTAGATACTTACAGAAGTGGCATTCTTACAGCATTCATGGGGTTGTAATGTAAAGCAAGAAAACACAAAGTAACTCAAAAGCAGCTTCTGCGGCAACATCAAAAATGAGATTAAACATAGTTTTTAAAGTATAATGTACATGTACAATACACATACACATAAAGTTGCTGTAAAAATTTTTCAAGTGTAATTGTAAAGCCAGTGGCTTATGAAACACTTCTGTAAATATCTAAAATACCCTTCATTACGTACAAAAGCTGTCTGGGCCAACTGAAAACACATCAAAAAAATAAAAATAAATAAAAAAACAGAAATTTAACTATCCCTTTAAATAGAATTACAGAATAGTGTTTCCTGTTGATTAAAGTCCTCTGCAAAGACTTCAAGTGTAAATAATATTGGTTCAAGCAAACACCACACTATTCAAATGTGTCTATGACAGTTACCGTTTACTATTATAATCTTTAAGATGCATTTGTGATATTGCAGTTCATCTTTTAAAGAGTTGGTTTTTTGGATTTTTTTACCCTCAAGAGTCAGTCTTCTACAGTAGCTCTGCTGCTTTCAATTACCAATAGCGATTGTTACATCAGCATTAGAATGTTCAGTTAAGAACAATCTAATCACATATTTCTGATGTTACACCTTAAAGGCATAAGATGATGCTATTTTGTGTGGTTCGGGTTCTTATGTTAGCAAAATTATTAAAGTTCTGCGCTGAATAGTATCACGCATTTCATGTGCAGCACCATCCTATCCCACTATCTAAACCAGGACTGCCGTCATTGCCAGTTGAAAAAAAAAACATAAATCTGAGAGACTTTGCAGGGGGTGAAAATGGGATGCATCTGACCTGCCTCTCTGTCCTCCTTAGTAAAGCTGATCTTTGATCAGTGCTTAGCAATGTCAACAGGTCAGTGGCTGCTCCCTCACCCAACAGTGTCTGCTCTAAGATCAGTGTTGCTGAGTCCAGCAGAGAGAAATTAGAGGGTAGAGTGGAACCTGACCCCCTGGCTCTCAGCATTGATCCCTATAGTAAAGATTTAACAGTGTGACACTGACACCCTGAATGCTGGAATAATTCCAATGCAGTCAACCAGGCTGAGTCATCAATCTAGGACACTGAGGTCAAATGGATAAATTAATCAACTAATCCACCAACGGCTAAATCAATATATGTTCTGCCCTATAGCGGTGGGTCCCTGTCTGTAGATTACTGAGAGTGTAAATTGGATCATAGGTCTAAACATGTTGGAAACTGGTGCTCTGTAGTATAATTATTATGCATATTAAGAAGACCATGAAGGGCCTGGTGTAAACTGAAATTGTTAAAACAGAGTAGAGAGCTGCATTACCTTATTATGTTTTTTTCCCTATACATGCCCCAAGAGTCAAAAAGGCTACATAAATAAACCCAGGAAATTAGCTATACTGTATACTGCGTGGAAAAAATTAACTATGTAATTTTATACTCATAAAACTGCACAGTGAAAAAAGGTAAAGTAATCATTTCCCAAAAAGATTACTGGCAGTAGTTTTGAATACATTGTGTACCCTTCCTTTGTAGGATGAGATTGCAGTATAATGGCTAAGGCTAAACAATTTTTTTATTGGGGTCAAGTCTGGACACTGAGATGGCCATTACAAAACAATAATTTTGTGGCCAGTTAACCATTTCTTCTTGATTTGCATGGCATCGTTGTCATACTGAAAAAGTTGTTTGTGGCGAAGTTTGAGTGTCCCGGCAGAGATACCTGGCTTTTGGCTAAAATGACTGGTCACTTGCTGGAGTTCGTCTTACTCAATTCTTTATACAATAAGCTTTGTAATGTAGTGGTTTGATGTCTAGATGAGGCAATGCTGTATAGCTTAGATATCCAGCTCCATGAATTGATAATCTGGAATTATCCTGGATAATTAAATCTGCTAAGCAAACGACTAATAGTGATAATACATGAATTTCTGTGCACCACTGCCTAACTGAACTTTGCACCCCCGGGCCAAATCTGTTAATGTTGTCCTAAAATTTATGATGGATTTTTGTATGACGTAAGTATAGTGAATGTATATGTGGCATTGTCTACAACTAGATCTCAATGTTGCACTTTAATGTTCATGGCAGTGTGTTGCTGCCAAGAGGCAGGTAGAAGTCTACAATTGAATAATTGGTCAAATACTAATAGATCAATCTATTCATCTATTATTTATTTTTTTAGAAACTACATCACATCCCCTCTTGATTTCTATTATGGAAAACGACTAGGTAACATAATGAAGCAGGGTGGTGGGTTAATTATGGTTGTGTTGTAAGTTTGAAGGCGTTTCTTAATTGCTGTATCACTCGAAAATAATTAATTTCTAGCTCCAACTCCATAATAAGGACGATAAAGATAACAAGTATCACTTAATCAGACATAAATATTTGAATACAATTGTTGTTTACCCGCTGAAAAACAGAGTTTTTCTCTTTCAGTAATAGAGGAACAGGCTGACGGACGACACATTGCATTTATTTGGCAGACGCTTTTATCCAAAGCGACGGTTGTATGGTGGGTAGAGATTCAGGTGCACCACTGCATTCAACATACTTGGAAGAAAAAAAAAATGAAAACGCTCTCTTTTGCAATAAGCACTTTGGAAAACAGTTAATCAAAGCCATGTCAACTGGCAAGTGCTTGCGCAGCATGACCATTAAGTACTAAGCGCTAGTTTATGGGCGAGATGTCAATATCGAACAGAACGCACCAGTGAAGGTGAGCAGAATGCCTGCTCAGCCCACATAAAATACTACATTTACCGATACATTTGGCCGGTAACATTTTTAATTTGAGCGAGGTCAACACATGAGGTTAGCTGTTACTTGTTAATGGTAAGACACACATTTTCCTCTATTGCCTGGTGTATTATTTAGCTGCAATCGTTGGCTAGGCATATACTCGCGATCCCATTCATGTCAGCGCCGTGTGCTCTCACATGGGCTGTGCCGGCATGAGAGCCGTTCTTCTAATGGCTGTTTCCAGCCGCCCCCCTCTGTCGTTCATGATCCTGAAAAGGGGTGTTTACTCTCTTGCATTGGCCGTGCTGTCTGCGAAACGGTGTCCACAGAGATTTATACAGAAGGAGACAGACATTCTTCATTTTTCCCCCACACTCAACCGCTCAGTCCATCCCCTCTTCTTGTCCATGCAGCTATTGTTATGATGCTGATGTGAGGGCATCGCTATCCCCTTTTTGTATTCAGTCTGTAGCCTCTATCGCGCACTCGCTTTCTGCTCTCCCTCAATCTCCTCGAGTTCCTCTCCTTCTCTCCATTCCCATACATGTCCACCTGAAATTGATGAAAGGTTCAATTAGTTTTTATTTTCCCAGGTGGGGAAATGAATGCATTCCCACTGCTATTATTAATGCTCTCTTTTGAACGAAACTGCCCGACTCAAGGACTGTTACAGTTTGCGGAAATGGATGCGCACGTTGTCGGCTCCGACAATAGATTCCAAGCGGATTCGAAGATCTTCTAACAATTGTGAAAAGCGAAATCAACTCACCTTTCACCGGCCTTCTTGTAAGTTAGTTATCGTATTTTCTTTCAAATTTTACAATATTCCCCAATGAGCTGTGGGTTGTGCAAGTGGTCAGTTATTCACTATGGTTACAAATAATGCATGTGTGTAAAATTGACGTAAGATAGATGCATTTATAATAAGCAGTTAATTGAATGGACCAGGTTATCATGGGATTTTTGGAATCTGGAGTTGGTGGCAGTATTCATTGTATCGGGGGACTTACAGGTGTACCCATTTGAAGAAGCCGCAAAAGCCAAAACTGCGTTTTTCAAGACCGTGTGGATCAACCCTACCCAAACGAAATATAGCCTGCAATAGCTACGCGGCGCATTGACCTGGCATAGCCTACGGTGCCCACTTTCCCGTACCAGATTGTAGTTTTTAGCTTCGTGGAAAGAGAGCTAGAAAGAACACCAAAGAGGCTGCAAGTGAGTAGCATATAGCCTATGCACAGCTCCTGTGCTGTTATAGTATAGCCTACATGCGAAAGTATGAAGATTCGGGTCATGACACTGCAAATGCTCGACAGCATCTATTAGTAGTAAGCGGCACATGACATGCATTGGTAGTCACCGATAATATAAAGGCAAAAATAGTGTTCTTAACTATTTTTAGGCATCCAATTCATTTTTGGTAAAAAAAAATGACTATAGCCTACAGGTATTAATGTAGCGTCCATGTAACAATTGGGCAAATAACTGGGATCGAACAGGCATTGCATAGGCTGCTGCCGGCTGTACGAAATATGTCAATTAAAAAAGTAAGAACATCGCTAACGTAGTGAATCGGCTATGCAGATAAACCGCATATTAGTGTAAACCCTTTTAAATGAAATCATTTCCGACAGCACATTGCACAGGTAAGACGTGTGTTCTTGTAATTGTGATTAATTGGACTATTAATCATTTGTGTATTAATCATCTATCAAATAGGCTACATATAGTCTACGCTGCGCTCGCATCACCAGCCTGCTTACCAAGAACGATATTAGCTATCCGTAACAAGCGATTTAGCGAATAATCCCATTCTCCCAAGTCTATTTATGGACTTAATCTGTTTATTGTTATTCTAGGGTTTTGGGAGACGAGCGGTACCCCTACCCGTGTCCACCGTTCCTGCTGGACGCGGTACTTGGTTCCCAGTAAAGGCCCCCGCCCCCTCGGCCCCCCTTCCCATCCCCGGTCAAGATTAGGGAATAACCCCTGATATGTGCGATCACTTGCGGGTCTAAACGTAGCCGACACCCCGCCACAAGAGACCCCTAAGCTACTGCAAGTGCATGACCCGGTGAGACCACCTGTTTCTCACGAAGGAGTACTCCTGTAAAGACGCCGAAGGTAAGCACTGGTCTGTGCTGCTGCTTTGTGTCTGCCACATCCACTTGTTTTGTGATTTTGGATTGCTGAAAAAACTTGATTTAAATTTATGTTGTGAGCCCGTGGAAATGTAACACCCACCCAAGCACTGCGTTTTGCTCTAGGAATCTGCTTAAACGTGTGCAATAAAATCACAAGTGGTTGGGCTTTTTTGAATTCCCCTTGGGATATTAAAAATGACATAAGTTAAATAACATTTCCCAGTCCCAAACAACATTTGACGGTCTCAAATAATCAATCAATCATCTTTCCCTTATGCAGCCCCTTTTTCTCCCCTCCTCCTTCCTCTCTCTCTCTCTCTCTCCCTCTCTCTCTCCCCCCTCTCTCTCTCTCTCTCTCTCCCTCTCATATATAGCATATATATATATATATATATATATATATATATATATATATATATACGTACCTTACAGTGCATGTCATTCAAAAAATAGCCCAGTTCTGGATTTAATGTATCAGAACTGAGCACCAGACAGGTATTATAAAGGATGTAATAGACATGGTAGTTGTTGGCTTGCATTGTGTGTAAGTAGTGTTTATATTTTGTGCATTAGGAAAGTGAATGAAGGGAAAGTTAAAAATAAAAATATTTATTCAGTAATTCAGCAGTTGCCGAATGGGGCTAAGTGGTTATTAGCTTCTCAGGCATGGGGTTTTTAAAAATGTCTCCTTAAATGATTTCCTCTCTGTTGAATACAGTTTGTGTACAGAGACTGACTTCTATCTGATGACAAATGGGAATATATGGTTGTGTGTCACGCACATTATAATGTTTCATTATCCCTAGTCCTGTGAGGCACATGGTGGAGTGGTGTTTGAGGGATTGGTTTCAGGTTCTGATGGTTCTGTGCAGAGCACAGTTTCTTCACTTCAAATAATACATCTGTATATAAATAAATAATGATAATAGTAGTCGTAGTAGTTGTAGTAATAATAATGATATATATATATATATATAGCCTATATATATTTATATATATATATATATATATATATATATATATATATATAATTACTTTTTGGCACATGCTCTTGTTCAGATTAACTAACTTTTGTGATTGAAAACAATAGTAAATACATATAAGCGGTACTAGAACATAGGTTATAGCATAATTACTAATGCAGTAATTAAACATTGTAATACGTAGTAAAAAGTAACATCAAAGTAGAAGTTGCATTCATATGCACATAGCTTGGCTTTTTTAGAGCAACATATGCACATCCTATTACAGTGACATACACTTAGACTAACAGAGATTTATAAGAACAGAATTAATGGTTATCATACGCATAGTTACTAGCGATGATATAAAAGAGGTGTTGGACATGTTTTACTCTTGATGTCCTGCACTGGTGGAAGGGAGGATCTGCCAGATGTCCAGAAGTTGCAAAGCAGAGAATATGTAAAGGGGGCGTAAAGCCTGATGCGATGGATTAAAAGTGGGAGGAGCCATGGCTCCCCTGCGGTGCCTGGTAGGCTAGCAACAGTGCTGATCTTCACTAGTGGGCATGTAGCGGAAGCTGTGGAAGGGAGACGAGGAGAAAGAGGGACATGGGCATTTTTTGGCGGGTGGAAGTCCAGCCTAGCAGTAGAGCTGAATGGCGCCTTTGGCACAGCCTGGGAGAGCTGCCAGCACAGTGTTGCCGTAGCCCAAGTAGTTTAGTACAAGGGCCTGGTAGGAGATGAATAGGCAACAGGGAAAGGATGGATCGTTCCAATGTTGTTAAGGAAGAACCTGCAGTATCAGGTCACTGAAGTGATTATTCACTGTGAGTAAGAGCTTGGCTTCAGGAGCTGGGCATGTGAAACACCATATGCAAGACTCCTGAAGCTGGGTACATTGTAAAAAAAGACGAATACTTGTAAGGAAAAATAGTCCTAACTAGGAAAGCCACAATGTCCAGTGTTTAGGTACAGACTGTGATAATTACATTTGTCTTTATATACTATTCGATAATGAAAGAAAACTAAGTTCATTATTAAAGTGTATCATTATGCTCAGGAATGTTGCATGTTATTCTTCCTCCACAGACCCAGCCACTGGGGGCTGTGTGGGTAGATGTAATATGCTTGTGCTGAAAATTCAAAGTGAATGGCAGTCTGTCAGATCTCCTGTCATTGGCTTGGTGAACATGAAGCCTAGCTTGCCTGCTATGTGTGGTCAAGGGGGCAGGGGGTTGGGGTGGGGGGCAGTGAAGAACATCCAGTTGTTTGATGCATTTTTGAGAGAGAAGGACTTGGCTTATAGGGAAAGGGAGATTTGGCTTAAGGGGATGCTTCATTATCCATGTACAAAAATCTCTGCTTGGAATGTGGTACTGCATGTGGGACCTTGGAGGTCCTCTCAACAGCATAGCAAAGAAACAGCATGTGAAGAAATGGTTTACTTAAGATACAAGGGAAGAAAAAATGAGGATCCAAGATGGGATGTTATGTTGCTGCATGCTGTACATTGACTTTTGTGCATGTGTGTCTGCATGATTGGGTTGGATGCATGCTGAGCTGATTTCCTTAATGATTGGATTACAGGGGATGATAAAATGAGAGAATTTGAGGCATTTGAGACTGGCACTGTAGAAATACCCATAATCCCGCTCTTGCTTTACTGCTCTGAAGTAAGCCAGTGTGATTTGTGTGATTTCATGTTATTTGTATATATTTTATTTGACCAAAGATGTGATCGTGTGACATTTCAATTGCCGTATTTTGCTGATAAACTGGTTTTGATGATTTGGTTGGGTAGGGGATGCCAAAAAGATAGAGAGAAGGAAGGGTCAGGAATGTGGAAATGGAGAAAAGGCAGGAGCTTGGAGATGGAACAGGAGGAGAGTAATGATCAGAATGGAGATGGATGTAGAGATTCTACTGTCCACATGAGGAGGAAAATATAAAAATATGAGAAGAATAAGGGGCTTAAGTTTATGTGTATGTGTGTTTGTACCTTCTTCTGAGAGAGCTACACAAACTGAATTTTACAGAGAACACCGTTGTCTCCTAACAGAATGGAAACAAGAACTTTCAAAAGCATCGAACAAATGTGAAATGGGAAACAACTGTTGTTTGTTCGGAACAAAAGTCATTCAAGACAAACTGAACCATTGTATTTTTCCTTTCCATGAGCTCCAGTGTGGTTACTGCTTGGTTTTATTCTTTTCTGCCCTCCTATGGTTGTTCGTTGTCATAGAGTCTCAGTGTTTAATTACTTAAGTGATACATTAATTGGACAATTGGCTGAATTTGTCTCTGTCAAATGTATCAGAAATGCTCTTTGACATGTGTACAGTGATGAGATGATGTTTTTGATGATTGAAGATGCTTAATGTAACCCTTGATGACTAAACCATGTTTTGATAAATGAGCTGAATGCACCCCAGATACATTGTAGCCCCCCTGGAGCAAATTAACTAATTGTCATGGGTCATGCGCGTTCCCGCTCCCCCTGCTTCATTGGTTGATTTCTTATTTAGAGGTGGGGGCGTGTAGAGCAGTGACCAATCTGCTTATTCACAGAACACTGATCAGAACTCAGTGTCACTAAGGGTAGGAGGGAAGGGAGAGGTTTGGAATGCTGTATCCTTTCTTCTTGTGCATCTTATGTGTCTGCTGTCTGAGCCTGGCCTCAGACGTAGCTAATACTGTAGCTAGTAGTTTGCATTCAGACTGAACCACTTGCAATTTCCTGCCACAGTCACAGTTTTGTTTCAGTGGACCCCTTTTACTCCGGGAGATCACAAAAACTGCATATTCTCAGTCCGCATAGCAGAGAGAGAGGTCTTATCACTCTCATGAAATGAAATAGGTTGGAATACATTTGAGTTAATTTGACCTGTGGTTTGGACTAACTGCCAAAAAAACGTCATATTTGTGATTATCAGAGATGGAAAGTCCAGGGGTCAGAAAGTAAAAGTCCTGCCATGTGTTTTGTCCAGCTCTGAACCTCAGCCAGCTGATTTAAATAATTGGTACTGCCTCCTGGCTGAAGAAGAAGAATTGTGCTAATTGGGAAATCCGGCGATTGGAACAAAATACTGGGCAAGACTTTTGCTTCCTGAACCTGGATTTTCCACATATGGTGATTACTATAAAATGGTACAAGAAAGTATGGCCTAAAAGCTCAAATCCCAGATAGCTCAAATCCCAGATAGCTCAAATCCCAGATGTGTTCCTGCCTTTCCTTGGATGATGTGGATTTTGTGCAGAAGGCACATTTGTGCCAGATTTAATTAGCACTTTTTGCATGGCACCCCTGACCCCATAAAATTACCTTTAATAAAGAAGAAACTGTGCCTTGGTTATATTAAAGTAAATGCTAGATTGCTGCAAGAAATAATTTGCTGTCACTGCTGAACTGCAAGAAGGGGGGGGGGGGGCTGTTGCCCAGGGAGTTCTCGTTACATTGCATCTATTATAATGTAATAAACAAATAAATGCACATCCGGGACATATATTTGCAGTTTAAGGTTTTGGTAATGTAATAACGTCTGTTTTAACTTCACATCTGAAATAAGAGCGAACAAGCCTCTCCTATATAAAATGTATGTATTTTTTGAATGTGCCATAACAAGTTGTCAAAATGGAAAATCCTTCCAGTGTCCTTGATGATGTTTTAGAATTAAAGTATGAAAGGTTGCAAGCAGCACACAGCACCATATCACTGTAATCTCAATCTTAATCTGTAATCCTCATCTGAATTGAAAATTTTGAATATGGATCTTTCATAAATGTAGTTTAATTATTTTGATCCATCCACACCTGTTTTAACTGCTGAAAGACTGATAGAAAAGTGTAAAATCAGTTCTATATAAAACTGAATGAAGAATCTGAATTTGCACACGCAAATCCTCATGTCTGAATTGTACACAGTGTTTCATGTTTGCTTAAGCAAGTAGACTGCTCCCGCAGCAGTGAATGAATGGGTTTCTTCTGTTGAGCATATGCTACCTGCTTCTACTGCAGTATATTGTACTTTTCCAGTATTCAGACAGGGTTTGGATTTATAGGTTAAGAGAAACATTCAAACAACCAGGGGACAACAGTTTTGTTCAATGCTGTGTGAATTTTATTGTCCCTAATTTAATTAACGATGGACCAGATCAGACAAAAGGGAAGCGCCATCTCACCCAGGTAATGGATAATGTGAAAGTAATACGATGAGTAGGCAGAAAAGCCCAGAGAATCTGAGGTAGTAATTACATAGTTGGTGCTTTTTTATTGGAATGGGGATTATATGGACTGTGTCGTCTAGGTATTTATAGACTACCTGACTTAAGGACTACTGGAGCCAACAGGCATTCAGGCTGGTCAGTAGCCTGTCAGAATGTACAGCTGGGTGGTTTGATGGATTCTGTAATTTTGTTTATTTTTGTGCATACTTACTTTTTAAGTAGTAGGAACCAAACATGGAAAGACAATAGATTATACTGCTACATAATTTTGCATACATGTCCTGTGATTAATTTGTTATAATTGATTACCTACTGCTTGCAATTTAATGATAGGTATGCTTGAACTCTAGGACAGTACAACTCTGTTGTAAGCATATCAATAGGAATTACCCAGATATAATGATGAAAATCCATGGGATGAAATCATTCCCATTCAAATTCTGCTTATATACTCTGCAATGTCGATAATTAAGCACTTGGCTTCTGAGAATGATTTTCAGACCAGTCAAAATATTAAAAATTCATAGAATCAACAATCTGTTACAGCCATATAATAATTAATCTTTTATTTTTCAGCATAATACATACGCTAATAAAAGGAAATTTATTTAGTCTTTAGTTTTAAATCTTGTGTAGCCTACCCAAGATCTCATGCCCTCAAGTCAAACGTTTATATAAACAAGAGAACATAAAACAAGTATTTGTTCTTCAACGTGAAAGCTAGAAGGAAGGTTCTTCCTCTCAAGTATAAGAGGCATCAGCTTGAATTGTGTGACGGTCTTAAAATTAAGCAAACATCCTTAGTCTACACGCCCAGTTTCTCAAAGACAGGGACAAAAGTCATAAATACATTTACAGTACATTTAACCATGTTCAGGTAAATTCTGTACGGGCTTTAGGAAGAATTCTTTCACGCAGAATAGTCAGTGTGTGGAATCGCCTTTCAGGTCACATACTAGAGGCAGAAACTGGGGATTTTCAAGACTAGGCTTGATACCGTGTTAGATACTATCTAGTCTGTAGGTAATCAGAGCACTAGATACAATTTAGTCTGGAAAGTGGCAAGCATGATTGGGCTGAATGGCCTGTTCTTGTCCTTATGCATACACAAAATTGTTTGTCCTATTCATTTGAATTAATTAGACATCTTCTAATATACCGTTTGTAGGATAAAATCATCTAAAGCCTGATGCTATTCTTACAAGCATGCACTACAGTGCCTTTCACTTGCTGTATTATTTGTTACAGCTTTACGCTGTCCTAGTCATCTTTCTGTCGGCAATGAAATGCAAGGCAAAGACCTCCATTTGCTGCTCTGTTCATTTGTGAAAGTTTTATACGAACCTCCAGGTGGGTGTCCACACAAATTGAATAAATGCGACTGCTTCTACTTTTACTATCTTTGGCCACGTTCAGTGTGGTACCTAAAAGTGAGCCAAGAGAACCTGGTGTTCATCCAGGCCGAGGTACGTGGGGTGTATGCAAATGCACCGGAAACCCCCAGACTTGGTGAGCTGTGTTTAATTCCAGGCTAGTGTAAATTCCCCCTATGTGCACATCGGACCTGGGCACACGTACTGTATGCTGTAGACTCGTGTCTGTGTGAGTGTGATACAGGAGGGTAGGAGGCACCCGGGATGGGTAGGGGGGTGTGAGAAGTAATTCTGGTTGAAATGGGTGGACAGGTCACATGGGTGCTCCTGGGCTTGGGGGGGACGATTATGTGAAAACAGCTTCACATGTGCTGAGCCTGTCGGGGTATCGGTTCGGGGGTTCGGCGGTGGCGGTTGACAGTTCTGCAAGGCACAAAATGTAACATACAAATGCCTTAGGAATGACTGTGAATATTGGAACTTATCTGGTGCGCTGCGGCACTTGTGTCAGACAAGCAACCGCATTCTGACAATATTATAAAAGGCTGGCTTAGAGGCCAAAGTACTTATTACCTCTTCAGGTGTTCAGCTTGAGTAAATTGTTTGGGGAATGGTCAGAAAGCTTTAATAGCCTGACATTTCCCTGCCATTTCCTCTGGGGAACGGCTGGCCTGAAAAAAAGAAAAGAAGAAAACCTCTCAAGAAGGCAGCTGATGTCACCCTCCCAGACCAGTCTTTGCAGACTTTAATTAAATTCATTTAAAAGCTGTTGCTCCCAGAGAATTTCAGATGTATTACATTTATATGATTTATAGTCACGCTTTGAAGTGTCTGAAAAGTTATTAATAAGTGTGTTAATACCATAGGAGATAACACCTCTTGTATTCCCTCAAATATTATTTGTCTTCATCTTGGTATTGCCATTGTTTGACCATTAAATGTTATAAAATGGTACTGTATTTATATATGCATATACTGTGGTCTCTTGTTTGTGTCATAAATTGTAACAAAAATATAATTTAACCAACAAAAGGCAAATATGCAATCTGTATTTTCCCGTTTCCCGTTCTCATTAAATTAAAAAATTCAATTTCTCATTAAAGAAAAGCAGTTAGTCAAAAAATGAAAGGTTCTCAGAGATAGATTAACCCACAAAGAAGGTTGAGGAGAAGCCTATTGCCAAAAGCATGAACTTGTTATGCAAACATGTTGATTTCTAGGTCGACTGAGGTCAAAGGATACACTTGCTTACTCTTGCACTAAAAGTTAACATAGATCACGGTGGCTTATAGACTAATACCTGTGCAACAATGATTTTACCTCTTCATGTTGCCGTATGACACAACTCAGGAAGCCCATGCACTCTGGGGCTTGATAGTGCACATACTAGTTGATTAGAGCATTATTGAAGTCCTTTGTATCAGGGGTCATTTTAGGTGAGTGGGACAGCCAGGCCTTTGTGTATATGTTGTTCCATGCACTCTTGTTTTTCAAAAAATAAGGTGAAATGTGTGAGACAAGAATGTGTCGTTGCACTGCGTTGTCAATGTGCCATTAATGATTAACTCTGTGATTTCTTATCATACTGTAGTGCCACCTATGTTTGCAGCCTAGCATGTTTTGCAACAAAGAAACATGATCACGGACAGCATTTAAAAAGATATCTGAAATTGCAAATGGGACAAGCAGCACATTCCAACATTATTTTTAACACAATGGAGTAGCAACTAGCATTAGTTTGCATTCAAATACATTGCTGGCATCTGTTGTTGCCAGTTGCTGGCTACCTCAAGGTTTTGTAAGTGGTAATGCATTTAGTAGTAACCAAGCCTTGGGTTATCAATAAATATCTATGAAGACTAACTAACTGTTGCTCCTCTGTAGCATCTAAAGTGTTGGCTAGGTAGTGAGCCCTCTTGCCGGTCTTGAAAGAATCACTGTAATTTTCCTGCTGCGTGTCTGTCATCTCTGTCCTCCAGCTGAAGCTCCTTCCACGTCACCACCAGTTTTTTTAAAGACCTCAGTAGAGGCAATCACAGGCTCTGATTCTCCACAGCTGTGCTCTCCTGCGCTCTAGTCTTCCTGGCCGTTCCTGTGGTGGCCATTTTGAACTGCTGTGCCCACTGAAGTGACTGCATGGGTACATACAGTCTCTTACTCTGATGATGTTGCAATGTGTGTGTGTACGTGTGTGTGTGTGTGTAATGTAGAATGTACAACATGTTATTCACTTCAAAACGGACTACTACTGCTGTGAATTAGTGACCATATCTTTTATAAAAATCTGATTTATAGCTTCAAACGCTCCATTTGTTTGATCAAAGCTTGTGTTTGGTTCGGTTTGTTGCTATCACATCTCTGCAGCTTTACAATCAGTCTACCCAATTATGGCTTTCAAAGAGGTTCAGTGGAGGAAATAAACTCTGTGTCATCTCTATATAAAAGGCTTTATCAGCTCTTGGATTCATTCTGAAAGGCTTTTTCAATATTAAGGACCTGAAAGAGATTCAGTTGGGTTTTATAAAAACTTTGGTAATGTTATTTAGTGAATTTGGTCTTGTAGCAATTTAACAGGGCAACTCTAGCTTACCTGTATATTGTTCAAGAGAATCTCAGCAGTAGTGCTTGATTTTTTTTCAAGAAGAATCCTGCGCACAAACCCACACATCTTAACATTTTTATTCATGTCCGCATCCCTAAGTAACATCAATGAACATAAACAGTAGAGACACAGGGTACATAATAATGACATGGAAACTTGCAGGTTCATTAGGGATACAGATAGCAGCGCCGCCTCCAAATATGGCGGCTAGCTATTATTGCTGACTTGGAACGGTACCTTGCCGGCTGATTTGCCCGTAATTTTGACATTCCAGCCAATTGCAGACCCTTCACCACTAATCTGTGGACATTGCCTTGGCTGCCAAATAATAATACAAAAAAATCTACATCTATAGCCAAGATTGTTATATTCACAATGTGAATGATCAGCAGAAGGAAGACATGCTCATTTTTTGATGGATATAAAGCAGTCCAGTGTTGTTGTTGTAGTTTGAGTTGTTGGCTGGGCATAAGCAGAAGTTAATTGGTACTCTGAGTCCCAGTACCCAGCAGTTGCTCTCACACTAGTGGAGCTGGTCAGTTATAATGTCCTCTGTCACAGATTCAGCTCATCATCGCCCCAGAGTAACTCTTGTCTGAACACAAAGGTCATGTAGGTCAGGTCAATCTGACCAAACCCCAAAGCCTGCTGAGCATGTGACCATCTTGCCATTGGATTTCTTCCGGAAGCCCAGAAAGTGCTGGGTCAGACTCGCTAGCTACAGGCAGCTTGCGACGCCTCCTATCGAGAAAGAATGAGGCTCTAACAAGCTCTCTGACAGTTTGACCGTCACTGTTCAGCATTTTAAAAAGATGGGAGAGCCTTGTAGCAGCGTAGATCCATTTCATGTTTGGCACTCTCAACTCTCCCACCCGTTTAGTGTAGAAAATAATGTCTCTAGTGGTGTGCGTGCTTAAGCCAAACCATTTCCTGAGTAACACTCTTTTATTAGCTCATTTAATATGTTGCGTGGAATATGAACATTAGTCAAAAGGTGTTGAATTTTAGAGCCACTTGTCCTATTGCCTTTAACTTCATAATCAATGGTAATGGGGGAAATCAATCATATGCAGCCAAGCAGTAAACTCTGATATGATGTCATTAACCTACTCCTTCCATTCACCAGCTATATTAAACTGTCCAAGGTATATGTACGTCTCAAGAAGAGAATCTGATTTCATGCTATAGTGAACACAGGGTTTTTGAGTGATACCAACGGTTGCCCCCACTCCTCCTCTCATAAAACATAACACACCTAAACCCCTCACCTCCAAACTTGTACCCATGTACAGAGTTGGGAGGAAATCACATTGGGAGGGGCACATAGACACAGCCGATTTAAGCACTGATTGATGGTAATCACAAAATTGACTACACTCTATGGACAGCCTGTTTTCCTGCCAAGCTGGAGAGGTATATGATATGTGAACTGTTTTCCACAGATAAGTTGAATTAAAGATACACCTCCTTAGCAAGGCCAGTGTACACTTGAGATGGATGTATTTCCTCTGGAGAGCTGATCATAACATTGAGAGCCAATGAACCAAATGCATCTCGGAAATCCGAAAAGACCAAATACAATTTACAGGATTCGTGCTTGAAATCATCAATCCCTGTTTTCACCTGTGTATTGTTCAAGCGAATGTCAGCAATAATGCTTGATTTTTTTCAAGAAGAATCCCACACACTCTCTCACACACACACACACACACACACAGGCTGTCAATCACTTACAGTTACAGACACTATTGCACTACTGTAATGTTAGAAAATATTAATATGTAAGCTGTTGTTTCTTTCCCAGTACTCCTGAAAGACAGTTTGTAAAGGCTAAGTTTATCACCGACAGTTTGATTTCGGTTCTGTACAGGCTTGTATAAGGCACTCTTCTCCAGTGAGGCAGAGCTATGCTGTCTCACGCACCGATAAACAAACGTTGATTTGTACCAGTGTACGAACCAGTGAGCGCTGCACCACGAGCATGACTGGGATTTCCAGCTGGGGAGAAAAGGGGGAAGAAAATGTCAACGTCAAAATGGCATTTTGTAAAAAAAAAAAAGACATTTTGCTGCTTCTGTTTTTTCATCTATATTTTATGCTTTTTCCTCCTTTTTATCCCCAAATTTGAAATGTCCAGTCGTGCTGTCATCAGGAGTGCACAGACAGACACGCGGTGTCAGCCTCACACATCACACCACAGTTCGCTAGCCATGGGTCACTCTGGAGGGGGGAAAGGGGGGGAGGGGGGGGGGGGGGGTGCCTGCCACATGTGGCACTGGCGCGGTCCAGATTCAGCACCAATCCGGACCATGGAGATCATCCATGCACACACTCTCTTCTTTTCCTGAACACGTCTGCACATTCAATGTGCTTTTTGCTTGCTGTGTGCCTTTGTGACACGCAGTGCAGGCACGCAGGCTCATGTTGTTCACTCTCCCCTTATTGACAAATCCTGTGGGCTTGTCTAATTGTTAATATTTGTTTGCTGCTTTATGTATGCGCCTCTTCATTTATGATGTTTGTTTTGTTTTTTTGTAATGCTGCTGATCTTATTTATCATGTCTTTTCTTTATTTTGGCTACTTTTTAAAACAGATTTCCCTGGAGGTTGTGTTGATACCGTTACTTATTAACCCCAAAGATTGTTAATTATGCAACACCCTTAATTAGACTTTTCCCGTGCAGAATATACACAGCAGTGTGAATTATATGGTCTTTCACGTTGCCGTATAGTGCTAGCTACAGGAGTCCTCTTGTGAGTTATATAAAATCATAATAGGATGATATAATGCAGTGTGTTGGAAGTATGCCAGGCTTACTGTCAAATCTGAAGAGCCTTTGGATTAGTATATTAAACCCTCACTTTAGTGAATGGCCCGTGTTTCATGAATCATTTATCAAGAAAATGTTGCTTGGAACAGACAGCGCTCGTTTCAGGTTGGGATTCACACTGTGGGAGATTAAAGATGCGTAATGACTGAGCTGGGATTCAGTTGAGGGTTATAGCTACATCACCCATAGGTTTTGGGAAACATGCTGTATCTGTTATCAGTGCTAATCTTCAGTGCTCAGTGGCTGCAGTTATATATCAAAGCAGGGTTTCTCCATTTCGGGCTCACATTAGCTGTGTGTACACCGAGGGGAGGGGACAGGGTTAAATGTTGGCTTTTTCAGAATTTATGTGTAAACCACCCACCAGCATTGTCCAGTATCAGAACAAAATTCAATTAAACCAACCCATTCAACTGTTGCAACTGCTGGTGAATGTACAGTTTTATGGAGTGACATTTTTATTGCCATAGCTACGTCCTGTTGCTATAATAGAATTTGTTTTGCCTATGATTTAGTGTTCTTAGGTGTCAGACTTGTAGTTGCTTATGGTTGAAAATGTGGTTTGTTCTCAAATAAATATTTATGGCCAGTTTCTGAATGTGTATAAAGGCCTCAAAATATTTTCTGACACCCTACTCTGTTTGTGTTGCAGCTTGCATAAGGAAAAAAAATCTAATTAATCCATTTTTCATATTAATGAAACAAAAAGCCACCTCGCTTTCTTTGAACATACCCGTTCAGAGCAATGAGAGAGGGCTCACAGGTTATCTTGCTCTCAGAGAAGCAGGCTACTTAGATTAGCTTACCGTCTTTCACAGACAGACAGCCACTGGGCTGTGTGAATAAGTGCAGTATGACGTGTCAAAAGGGGAGAGGATGTCACCACCAGGGACGTCAGGAATGTGAGCTGTTGAGCTTCTGATGGTGGGGGGAAAGGCCTTTGTGATGCAGAAGCCATATTTCCTAACATACCGCTGCGATTATCTTCAGAAACGTTCTTTATGCCTTTTGGTCTTGGCTGAAAAATGTAATGGTTGTACAGTTGACCTAGACATTAATAGCCAAACCTATACGCTTTGAAAAAAAAATATTACATTTTGATTGTCGTGTGGTCATAACCTCGTTTGACACGTTGCCACGTAATACAGAGACTTGATGAACTGTGTGAGGCGCTAAGCTCCTAGCTGACAGGTCCAGTTTATCTCATGCTCTATATGTTCTGCATAAATGCTGTGAATCGTTTTATTATGATGCCCGTGCGTTATTTTGTTGTGGAAACATGCAGTGTGTTTTAAAGAGGCACATCCAAAGAAATAGCAATAGTGTGTGTTGATACAGTCAGTGTTCTCGTTCTTCATCAATGTTGATCTCTTGAAATAATTTTTAAAAAATTGTAACTGTGGAGTATAGGTTAATAAACTAAAAATGCATAAAATATTCAGCATGATCACATATGATATATTTGTTATTGAAGGACATACAGTATGTAAAAAAGCAAGTAGAATGTGTGGCTCTACTATAAAATAATGCTGGATCTGTGTACTGCTTCCAGAGCCCTCTAGGTTTTAATAAATCATGTGGATTTTATAACATTTTTCCAAAATGGCAGAGAAAAAAGGGAAAAAATACCTTTGATTCTTGGCACCTTAACTATGTGTTTTAAACCTAGGTGATTTATGTGAACATTAATGCATAGATGCATTTTTGTAATGCATGCTATGGTTTAGGGACAGTGAAACATTTTACAAGCCAATATTATGTTTACTAATGTTAAAATTAAAGAGAAAATACAACTGTTGGTTAATAGAGCAGTGGCTGATATATTTATTTCCTTGAATAATAAAAATGTTCACGCAAATAACAAATATAGAGCTGTTGTTGCTTATTTTTAGTGGGGTCTACATTTTATTGGTGAAGTGACCCGTACTTTTCAAATTTTTGTGAGAGAATGTATTGGAGCTGAAGTGTGGAGACAATTAATGCAAAATGAGACGATCAGTCAATCCACTATCAATACCGCGACCTTTAGAGGCGTAACCTCTACCTCTGTACCAGCTTCTGTTTCAGCAAGCAAAGTGGTCTTGGTACAGTGCCGGCTCAAGGCAACTCATCCATTGTTTCAGTGCGCTGAATATGTAAAGTGTCAAATGTTTCAATTTGGTGATGGTTTTTATCAGATTGTTGAGACGCGGGTATAAAATGACAAAATTAGTGTACAGCGGTATGAATAATCATGCCGGTGAAATTTCAATATGGCTGCTCATTTCCCTGTTCCAGCAGGTTTCCTGCTGAATGCGGTTGTGCATAAATCTACTTGTTCAGCCCTCGCATATTTGAATCCCTTGATCATTGGAATGGCTGTCTCAGACATGAATCGAAATTGAATTGTGCTGCTTTATTCCCCGCGCTGTGTTTCTCTGCCTCTTGATTACGCAGAAATTTAAACCACTGCACTAATGATGTGAACTAATTGCGTGGATTGGTTCAGTACCTGGTTCCTTTTCCATGGAAATGTATTCGGATTCTTCTGTGCTGACTGATATAGTTGTTATTGACCCCTTAAAAGGGCAAGAGACTCTAGCACTGTAATACTTAACCCTCCTGTTATGTTGCGGGTCAAATTGACACTTTTTAAAGTTTGAAAATCTAGGAAAAATACTTAAAATTATTTTTTCAGTATGAAACTTCTTCTACTGGCCTTAATTAGTGTAATCAACATTTGAAATGAAAATGGTTCATTTCATGTATTTGCAAACCCCCCCTGTATGGGGATTGACCCGGGAACATTTTTGCTGTACCTAAAAAATGAACAGAACAGGAGGGTTAAGCCATTTGCTCTAACCAAATTGTTAATTGTGTACAGTAACCGGACAATTGTAGTTTATCGGGTACTTAATGAGTTGGAATTGTGACTGATGCAAATACAATATGATCTGTGAGTCATTTTGGGTTATCTATGCACATGTTTTAATACCGTTTTCGCATTGGAAACTGTGTTTACACATTTTATTTGTTTGGCTGTGCTCGGTGAACCTTATTTATTTACCTTATTTACCTTGTTTATATCACACCCATCAAAAATGTTCTGTGCAGCAATGGCGGTGCTGTTACTGCCAGGGTTTGTTCGTACCTGTGATTAATGTACATTCTTCCCGCTGGTGGGCTCCTGGTGGTTAGCTGCATCACATTTTAGCACCCCGGTGCCCTCTGCACCTCCTGTAATGCTGTGCGGTCCCTTTCAAGCCCTGCGTTTGAATTAAAACGCGACGTGCCTGAGTGAGCCTCTGCGCTCACTTTTGCTCAGAAATAAAAGTGTTAATTCACTCAGAAATCTCATTTTTTTTTAACACACTTCTCTCCTGCTGTGAGCTGAGCTGCTTATTGCAGCTGAAGATATATATATATTTTTTGAGTCTCCTCTTCCGTGCCTGGCTTTCTGTCTCCCCTTCGCTCCCTCTGTCTTTTCTCTGCCTCCTTTCCTCTGTTCCCTCTCTTCTGTCATTCTCTGTCAGTCTCCCGGTCGCTCTCTGTCTGCCTCCCCCAGTGTTGAGTGCTCAGTGGTGCAGACAGCGCTGCTATGGGCAGCAATGCAGCAAGTGCTGTGAGCGTTTTCACACATGATTGGACAGGCTCAATGGGTCTGCTCAGCGTTATGCCAGGGCCACTGATCACTACTCACTCCCACACTCCTGATGCATTCTGCACACACACACACACACACACACACATGTGCAAGCACACACACACACACACTTGTGCACTTGTGCACACACACACACACACAAACATTCACGCACACGTGTGCACGCACACACTTCCACACACAAATGCTCACGTGCATGCACACACACACACACACACACACACACAGAAATGCACACACACATGCACATACACACATTTTATGTATGCTATATATCTGTATAACTGAGAGAATGAACAGGAGCCAGCTAGCCGAATACAGCCTGGAGGTTGCCAGTGGGTAAGATAAGTACTGTAGGCTTTCAAAGAGTAAAAGGAAGCTAAATGCATGGAACAATTAACAGCACAATTTCCATGCTCTTGATCTCAATTACACCTGCACTCCATATCAATTACGTAAAATGAATCGCAGTTGCTTAAGGCCCTCTGTTACTTTTGGCCTCCTGGAGCTGTTGTTGTTCATCAAAATAAGAGTGCGGTTGTATGCGCTCAGTTATGAGACATGCTCACTGCATTGTCTTTGTGTGATTACAGGCAATGCATGACTGCATCTTCACAACTCTTATGTGCTGCTAGAGTGATGTGGTAGATAGTAGGACACAGGAGGGACTGGAAATGACAGTGACGCGTGTGAATGGGTCTGGCACATTAAGGTGGCGGTGTGCCCGAGTGGGCGTGGCTCGCTTTGTCTTCTGCAGCCATATTGGAGGGTAATTAGTCCCACACAATGTCCCGTTCGGCGTGGCCCTTTCTGATAAGGTTATCCGCTGTTCTACCGGTCGAGCTCACCCCCTGGCCTCAGCGACGAAGTGTGCCGATAGGCGGGAGTGGTCGTCACTGGGAGAGTCCGCTGTCCCGAATGGGCTGGCTGTCCCAGCTGGTGCCAGTGGTCCCGACTGGGGGGACTGTAGATGTGACCATCATGTTTTGAGGGAGCAGGTTGTCCTGCTGGGCCTGGAAGGGTAGGGGGCAACATCATAGGGTTGGAGAGGTTCCATTTACTGGCTGTTGGCGGTGTGGGGGGGTGGCGGGGGGGGCAGACTAATGTCACTGTCACAGCTTGATCCACAGCAGGCGAGGGGTGAAGCCCCTTAAGTCAGTGCAGGGGAGAGAGAGAATTAATTTGTCTCTGTCTCTGGAATTGTCTTTCTGTGCTATTGCAATCCATTGCGAGGACACGTCTGGATTCCATTTCAAGGTTAGCTGCAGTGGTGCTGGCTACTGACACGTTTTTGTTGACTGATAAATAATTTTCTCTTTGTGCTTCGTCCAGCCTGTTTGCACCTATTGATTGCTGGCAACAAATTTAAGAACAGTTTTTCATTGTTGCTGTATGTACAATAATTGAAATCTAATGGTGGAGTGATCGAATATCTAATTACTGTACTCTGATTCCCAGTGCTTGTTCATAGAGGGAAATTGTCTAAGAAATTAGATTATAGGTACTGTAGTTCCATATCCATTGATAGTGCATTTCTCAGGATGATCGGTTTTGTATTGGAATACTGTTTAGAACCTTCAGGTGCAGGTGGAAAAGGAATGTTTTTGAAAAAAGTGACTTAGTTTGTGTATGGAAACTGTTTAATGTGTTGAAAATGTATTTGACGAAATGCAACGGCAAAGTCCTATCCTTTGACTATGCTATATTATTGAAGAAAATGTGCACACGTACTTCAGTTTTTTGTCAGCAAGAAGATGTAGGGTCTAGTTCATTGTAGAAAGCTTTAAAAATATAATTTCACCTTTTCTAGTCTTTTTCTTACCCTGCCAGTAAACTTTTCACAAAGAAAATGTATGTTGGTGACCAGTGAAGGTACAATAAAATAAAAACCTTTCTCATAAAGATAAAGCAATATTTATTGAATGGCAAATTTTGGTCAGAATGAGTACATTTTTAGATCAAATGCAAGTAGCTTTAGTTGTGAAAAAATTAATTTATATGCTATGACAAGTGCATTTACATATATATGCTTCTGTGTTGTTTTTTTGAAAAGCTAAGAGCCAAAAGGTGACATCATTCGAAACTGCTGTTGATTTCAAAGCTTTAGATTTAATTGGAAAGCAGTCATTTATATGCATATGCATTTACTTATGTAAGGAGATAAATTATTCAGTCGCTATATTTCACTGGAAATTTGACAGTTTGTGCTTGTGATTTCCACCCTATTTAAAATAAAAAATAGTACATGTGGGCATTCAGTTTATATTACTTCAACAGTTTTGATCTGGGTGTTGTTAAATATGCAGTTATGGAATATTTTGAAGTTTTTTTGTATATTTATTTAGTACTCCTTAACTGATTATTAATAATGAAGTATTTCAAAGCAGTTATTCATTTTATTATCTTTATTTAACTTGTGATTCTTTGCAATTTGCAGTGTAGGCAGCCTCTGTTATTAAAAATGAGTATGAGTTTATTTTTTGATGATATTTCACCTTCTGTCATAAGTATACAGGAAGTATACCTGTAAGTATCTAGTATCTATATTTTTACGGCTTAAGTGACATTCCTTAAGGCACAAGTGACTGTATGAAACTCGTAAGACAACTTTAACAGGTTTTTACACTGATGCTGACATTTTTGAGAGAGGATGGACATGACGGAGCAACTGGACGTGAAGCCAGAGGCGTTGCCATTTGTTCTCCATCCACGAGGACGAGGAGGGCTGTATCACTGGCTGCTTAAACCTTGCGGCGGCGTAAGAATGATCTGCTGCTCCGCACCAGATGTGAAGGCCCTGTGTAATTAAATCCCATGGCGAGTATTATGGGGCTGAGGCATCAACCCTGGTGCCTTGGCCAAAAGGCCAATCTGGCTCTGACAATCTGCCCGTTGAAGCAGCTCAAACCAAATGACCAGTCAAGCCCGTGCCAGTTCGCTGTACACTGTGTGCTGAGCGTTCTGATGCAGTATGACTGCTGTGCATCATCTGCAAATATTGATACCCCGCATTGATAATGGATAACATTTGTCACCCCGTGACAGAAAGGTGATTCGACATCCTTGGCTGAGAGGCATTGTATTAATGCCGGTCCTTAAACTGAACTGGAAATAGCAGGTGCTTTTTCTTTATGACAGGCTGTGTGGCTCGGTAATGAATTCTCGTTCTCCGGCCTGCGAAAGATACGCCAGTACTGATTGTGATTTGAGAAGGCTGCTAACAACCAGCAGAGTGGTGTGGAAAGGTTCACGGCTTTTTCCAAATAACTGTTGTGCCCCGGCTTTTTCGGTTGGTCGCCAGTGTGCGGAAGGCCTGTCAGCCCCCGTTTGAAGGGGGGGAAATAGAAAGAGCTGACAAGGGCTCCCAGCAACGACATGGGAAAAAGGCGGTAATGGGGTGGGGTTATGGAGACGATAGATGTGTGGCTTGTGGGCAACTTACTACAAATCACGCTTACGGTAGTTGACATGGAAGAAATGTCCGATTCATAATGGAATGTAATTTCGATTTGCTAACGTTTCCTTAAGATGCATTTAGAGCAAAGTTTAGTTTATTTTAGATCCACAGGCTACGATACATTTCATTTCCTTCTGAAAATGTTTCATTAATCATTTATCGGTCCTCTGGCTTTGTTTGTTAAAGTGTCCACCGCAACACTGCCAAGGGCTTTTACCAATTCCATATTTCCATATTTTTGTTCTTTCAGCTGAATAATGTACAGCTTGGCTGTTGAACATGAAATAAAGCAACACTCTAATACCTGTGGTTCTGCTCGGTTTGCTCCAGACGCTAGCCTGATACTGAGACTGATGCCCTGGGATGCCATTTTCATCTTAACTTCAGTTCTCTTATCTGTCAGAAGTTTATCAGGTTCAAACCGTTACTGCGGATGAAAAGAAAAAATGTTTTCCCTCCCTAATTCATAATGGGAAATTGTGCCCTTGGCCATTTGATTTGCACTTTGCGTTTATAGCACTATGTCACCTGCAACTTCACCCGCACACCTCAAGAATTACACTGGAACTGCATTCGCTCCTCTTGTGTACGTGGCTGCAAACCCGTGACTGTTTTACACTGTATAGGCCACACAGTTCAGGAGAGGTGGATCTTTCACAGACAACAATTTTTTTTCAGCTGTGACATTGCCGGCCTAACTTTTAAATGTTGTCTGTGAGCGCTTAGCGTGTTGTGAGGAGGAGCTAACGTAGTGTTACATCACCTACGTAAACCCTAACCTATCCCTGGTTGGCCCTGGCCACTACAGACTCCCCGGCTTAGCTGGATGATGACAAGACTCAAACCTGTGTCTGCGGGACAGTGACTAGCTTTAATGATACACCAGGGCCCCATTGTTACTTCCATCTTTCAATGCCCAACTTCAGTGGCTAGCGCATCCCATATTTACAACACAGCTGTCAATCTTTGGAGGCTGCATGCTGGTATGCAAATCATCTTATTGGATGCTACTGCTACTGCTGGGTGTGGGTGGAAGTGGTCTAGAGTGATATAATGGAGTTACTCTGCTTATTGAGTCCCTCCCTTCATGGGTAACCCTTGAAGAAAATGATGCATCGCCCTGCCGGAAGCTGGCCGCAAACTTGCACTTTGCCATTTGAGCTGGGTCTTTGAGCTATCACTGCACTCCACACAAGTGATGGCAGTTTTGCTGAGCATGTCTGTGCCGTTGAAAGCAGTGTTTGGTTTGTAATGCCATGATGTCTGCCACTATACCATCCATTTGAAAACAATGTCAGTTAACACAGTTGAGTTAAATATTAAACTTAAATATTATAAAAGTGTGTGTATATATATATATATATATATATATATATATATATATATATATAGATAGATATAAAAAGTTGTGGTTTGACTGTCATTGATTTGCACGGATATTCTGTTCATTATTGCAGTCTTTGTTCAGTTCCTTCTGAATCAGATTGCAGCTCCAGGAGCAGTGGCCTCTGGAGCTCAGTGTGCTGTTAAGATGCCGTGGTAATACAGCCAGTCAGTTGGCCTGTTACTGCAGTTAAGGAGGAGAGATCAGACTGCTTCAGCCTCTCCGACAGCCTCCTCTCTACCCTGGGTGCCGCAGCTGCGCGAAAACCAGCCCGTCAAATTAATGCATCTCCAGTAGCTATTGATGAATAATGATGATGTGTAATGGAAGGAGATTATTTATCTCCGTTGGGTCTCTGGGTAGGCGGGGAGGGTGGTTTTCACGTTCATATTCGGATATAAGGGACAGAACACGAGAGTCGATCCACTCCACACTTGTCTTTTCTGTCGCTATGTCCGTCATCGGTAAAGGTTACATTTGTGCTCAGGCATTGGCTCTCTTCTAAAGGATATTTGACTAGCTCATGAATAATCCAACGGTGTGGTCTGGCCCTGGAGCGGCAACAGAGTCTGTTGGGTTTCTGACCGTCCCAGCCTTTAGTAGTTATAAATAAAGGTGTCCTGTGAAGGTGGTCACATTGGGGGAAATCAATCATTAACTGAAAAGAATCTTCAAACCCTGCAAGGCTCCGCCCACTGAGGACTGGAGCTGCCCGACCCCCCCTGCTCCAGATACTTGTACTTGCACGTGGCGTACGCTGAGAACATGAATATGCGATACGCTCACATCGCATTGAATATTTATGGCTGGGAATATTCAGGGGGAAAAAAGGGGAGGGGAACGTGCGTCTTGTGTCAGCGGTACAGTGGGAAGGGTGACCCATTTATTTGGGCCCGCTCCCCGTGTGACTGAGCTGACTAGAAGGCAGGCATCACAGCGGGAGCCGGGGCTGGGAATGGGGCGGGGGGGTGGGGGTGGTGGTGGGGGCCTGTGCTTTGGAAGGAGAACGCTGGAACGACAGCCTGTGGCCACCTCTTTCTGCGGCGCATCAATGATGTACGGCTTCACTAGAGAATCATATGGGGGAACACCAGCACTGTGTAATTACCGGATTATAATGCAGACTTATCAGCAGGGAAACATCCATACAGTGGTTTAACACCTGGGGTCATTGTTATTTATCCTTTAAATTTGTCCCTTGTGTGTGTGTATGTGTGTGTGTGTGTGTGTGTGTGTGTGTGTGTGCGTGTCTATGTAAGTTACATTCAGGTCTGATGTTTTTTTCTACAGTGTGCATGTGTGTGAAGATAATTGGAGCGCCATTTCGTGTTTTGATGTATGTGCATGTTCTTTCGTGTTTCTGAATGTCATACACGCACATGTTTTTACGAACAGAGTGTGGCTTCTGCCTGGTTTTTTAATCCACTAGAGCGATTGGATGTAGTTTATTGCTTGTGCTCGGTCCGTTCGTTGCGTTTCTAATCGTTTAAAGGGAAATGGCCCTGCCCGAACCCTGAAATGCCCACCCTCCTCCCCCCACACCCTCCTCCCCCCACACCACCCTCCTCCCCCCACACCCTCCACAGCTATTCATCTGAAGGAAACCGGTCCCATCCTGCTAAGAGCCTCTGCAAGGCAGCCCCCAGCTCCCTCTCCCTCATCCCTCATTACAGATAATACAGGACCATTCTGAAATTAGAGATAAAAAGATTAACAAGCAAAACCGGCTGCGCTCATGAAATTCAATGTCTTCCAGTGGTGTGCCAGTGATTTATATGTAAATAATTCCGTCGAGTTATTACCCTCTGTACTTTCCTTGTAAAGTCACTGGGGAGAGCATGCGCCACCGTTTAGCTGAGGCCTGTGTAGTTTTTTTCTTTCTTTTTTTCCTGGTATGTTTGTTCTCTGCTACTCTTGTCTTGCTTTTTGATGCTGATTTTTGTGGAGCATGCTGGAGACCCTTCCAGCCCGGAGAGAAGCGCACGGGCTCTCGCTGAGCGGGGCCGAAGAGAGGGATGGAGCGTGAACTGGACGACCCTTTTTCCCGTCCCTCCATCTCTCCACTCTTTCTCATCTCCCCCTCCGTCTCCTGATCTGTCGGCGGCTTCTCTCTTTCTCTTTCGCTGGCTTTTTCCCGCTATCCCTCCTGACTGCCGCGGCGCTATGGGACACATTTGTCACACGCTTAAATCTCACTCTGTCAGAGGGATTTTCTCAAGCCTTTTATTAAAATTTCTATTATTTGTCACAGAATGGAGAGAGAGTGAGAGAGAGAGAGAGAGAGAGAGCAGGCAGTGGAAGGGAGGATGAGGGAAAAGAAAAGGGCTTTTTATAAATTGTACATGCGAGCTCACACAGCTGTTGCGGTTTTTGGACATAGCGTGTTGTCTTAACCCTTCGTGAGCCAAGCCACTAGCCATTAGCGGCTGTTTGACGTAGCTCAGTTCCGATGGATTACAGCACGTGGATGCAGAAAAGGACCTGGCCCTGCTTTGATGGGAATTAAGGAGACATGCCTCTAGGGTACAGAGGTTAGGCAGACCTGCTCACCGGCTGGGCAGGTCAGTCTCTGCTCCTTGGTTTCCTTCATTCTCTTCACTCTGCAGCACAAGCTTCACCGTTGTCATTCTTCTTCTTCTTTTTGTGTGAATATTTTATTCATTTTTTTTTGCCGTTAAGAATCTCCCTTTCAGATGATTCACTATATGTCCCCTTGTTCACATATTCTTCTGAATTATTTTAAATCGGCCTTTACATTTCTTTTTACCCGGATGTAATAATGAGATGTGATTTGCCACATTTCAGCATTTCTTTAAATGACAGGTTTAATCTTGTAGAACATAGCCATCATTTCACTGAAAAATACCAGGCTCTTCTGTGACAATTCCCCAGAGAGGAGAGACAGGAACACTTTGAATTATTGTGAAATGTGATAAAATTTCTCCACAAGTCCCTCATGGGGAGATACACGTCAGACTCTCATTAGACCACAGTATCCACAGGTTCTCTTTGTATCTGAGGTTTGCTACTGCATTGTTGAATAGATAGAAGTACACTTTACGTAACTGTACTTTCTTCGGAATTTAGCGCTGCAACCAAAATCATTGCAACCAAAGAGGCTAAATGTTTCCATTTGTTTAACTATATTAGGATTGGTGTGAGGTTGTGTAAATATTTACTGCATTGGAAAGGATTTCCAAGCCTGGTCCTCAAAGCATGGTGTGAACCACACGCAGGGGCAGAAACACACACACATAAATGCACGCACTTACAACCATACACACACACACGCACAAACACACACACACACGCACATACACATGCACAAAAATGCACACAGACATACACACACACACGCACAAACACACACACACACACACGCACATACACATGCACAAAAATGCACACAGACATACACACACACACGCATACACACACACATGCACAAACATGCACACAGACATATACACACACGCATACACAGACACTCACCCACACACGACCATACGCACGTATGCGCGTACACACACATGCACAGTTTGCACACACACACGGTGATAAGGGATTTGCAGGATCCTTTACTTCCTCAAGATCCTTTACTTCATCTGGGCTCTGAGCTTCAGACGGGATTACTCTCTGGCCTGGAATCAGCAAAGCTGGACAGCGCGCAGAGCAAGACAAAATAGGAAAACATTCATACATAATTTACAGATTCAGAGGTGCTAAGTAGATTAGGGATAACCACTCTATTCAAGTCAAAGATCATTGTAGTTTAGCTGGTTCCTTCAAAGAAGAGCAAGAAAGAGAGAGAGAGAGAGAGATAGAGTGTGTCTCCTTTATTGCACAGAACACAAAATAAAAAAAAGACCTGTATGTTCACACACAAGCTTACAAAATTATCTACCCACACACAGAAAAAGAAAATGAATTAGTTAAATAAAATAAAACAGCAAAAAGGAAAATGAAAAACTTGCAAGAATCCCAAGAAAAACAGCAAAATTAACCAAACTGCAACACAATCAGAAATCACAAAAAAACAAAAACAACCAAAAAAAAAACAGTAGCTCTGTGTAGAATGTGCGTGTATGTGTGTGTGCACGTGTGTGTGAAGGAGAGAGAGAGCAAGCAAAAGAGAAAAAGAACGAGAGGGTGAGAGAGACTGACAGAAAGAGACAGGGTGAAAGAAATTGGAAGACATTGATATACTGTGAAAAGTACTGCCACTGAGAATATAAGTGGGGGTGGGGGGTGGGGGGGGGGGGCGTGGGCTTCTAATTTTCTGATTTGCCATTATTCCCCTCTTCTTATTCCTGTCGACAGTATATCTGTCTAAGGAATGTATCATTTTATTTCTGTTCAGAGTTAATTGTTTGCTGTTGGAATAAGGCCACAGTGTCAGCGTGTTAGGAATGATAGAGTACTCTACCATGCTGATATGTTAGGGGAGGTTGAGTGTTGTAGAGGAAAAGTACTGTTTTGGATAGAATACATTATTGATGTGTGAGTGCAGGTAGGGTTTGATTTTGAGGGCAGGGACAGCGTTGTAAGTGAGATGTACACGTGTTCGTAGAGCATCTACTCCGTGTAATTGGTGAAGGCTGGGAGCCAGGATCAATGATGGGACTATTCCCAACTGAGCAGAATGGAGCCACTGACTGACAGGAGAGCCTTTTGAACACACACATGCACACGTACACACTCACACACACACACTGACACTGACACTCACACACGCACACACTCACACACACACACTGACACTGACACTCACACACACGCACACACACACACGTACATATACACATACACACACACAGTCACCACATGCAGACAGCTACTCTGTGCCTCTGTCGTGGGGTTTCAGCGAACAACGCTGTTTCTCTATTTTGTGCTGTACATTATTTAGGGTTGTGACATGTTGAGCAGCGTTGCCCTAGGTTACGGCGCTTTGTGTTGCTCCACAGTGTGCTTTGGCGTGCCTCTGTGTGCTGTCTGGCTGTAACTGGGTCTGTGTGCTGACGGTCCCTCGCGGTGCGTGTCTGTGCTCCACTGTGCTGTGCGCTGCTAGCCTTTGATGTGCATTGAGCAGCGCATGCCTGCGCGCCGCTGTTCTTTGCCACTGGGCGCTGTGGGTACCGTGTGAGGGAGAACACTGGCAAAAATCACTTTCTCGTGGTAGAGAGAGAGCGAGATAGTGTCTATTTCCTGAACTATGCAATATCTGCATTTCATGCCAATAAAGTAGATTGAATTGAAATTGAGAGAGAGAGAGAGAGAGAAAGTGAGACAGTGAGTGAGAGAGAGAGAGAGAGAGACAAAGCGAGAGACAGAGATAGAGGGAGACTGAGTGAGACAGAGAGGGAGAGAGAGAGAGAGTGTGAGACAGAGAGGGAGAGAGAGAGAGAAAGAGAGACAGAGGGAGAGGGAGAGAGGGAGAGGAGGTCTGAGGCTCAGTCAGGCAGTGGTGCAGAGCAGCAGTGACGCAGGACACTGCTCAGCTCAGGCTAGGGGAGGGGGTTCCATATCTCACCGTAAATCTACCTAATTACTCATCTCATCAAACCCAGATTCGCTAAATTGCTGTAATCCTCCACGCAATCTGAAAGGCATCTCATTCCCAGCAGGCACGCGCCTTCCCTGCTGTTTCACATCTAACGAGCGCGGCTCTGCCTGCCGACCGGGGGAAGCATCCAGCAGGACGGCCGGCCGGGCCGGTCTACGCTCCGGGGCGCGGTCTTGACGCGGGACGTCGTTGGCTTTTTGACAGGAAGGCCATTTTCAGCGTGCGCAGCTCGGTCGGAGGCTCGGCCTCAGCTGGCGTGCTGTGGGGCCCTCGGCCTGTCTTTGAAGATTTCCCCCGCCTTGTAGCGCACGGCCACCAGCCGCCAGCCCAGGAGACGAAGAAGGCCGCCGCGGCTGAGGACCGTCATGGCGCCGCACGCCAGAGTAACTCCCGCGTCAGGGATCCGCCCCGCGCACTCTCACACACACAATACGTTCTGCGGTGGCATTTCTGGTGAAAACAGTTCACGTTGGCTGCGGGATTTTATTTTATTTATTTTTTTTACGGAAAGAGAATAATCGCGTCAAACGGGCTTCGGAGACGCGGAGAGCCGGCTCTGGCAGAGCGTTATGAAATGGCTGCTAATAAAATGTCACATAACCCCACAGACGCGATTTCATTTACCCTCGCAAGTCGCTCACGCTTTAGCTGAATTATTGCCGGCGATGGTCGGCCCAGTGGAGACCTGGGCGTGAATTATTTCCCCGTGAAAGCTGACCGTTCGCAGTGGCTGTCATCCCTGCGTGCAGTCCACTGTTAATTAATGCTTTGACCTGAGGGCTAGACAGACGAGAAGTTGCTGAGTTACAAGTTTCAGTTGGTGGCCTGTGGGCTGCACAGAACGGTATATGCGCTAGAAATTAAATTACCGCGGTGGTTCTGCTCATTAAAATCAGTCGAATGCAGGTACTCCCTGGTCCAGGAGGACTGCACGGTGTGCTGGTTTTCACTCTTACGCAGCGCTTGATGGATCAGTTGAAGCGGCGGATTACACAGTTGACTTACCATACCTTGGGTCTTTGGCCTAAATTGTTTGTTGATTTTTTTTGGTGGGGTTAAAAGCTGTGGGGATCACGCATGAACGCGGCTGCGCTTGCCAGTTGGTAATTGGACATTCCAAATGAGGGTGGGAATTGGAATGTTCAGCCCCACGTGGATATCAGTATTTATTTATAAAAAAAAAACAACAACAAAAAAAACATTCTTATTACCACAATTTCAAACTGAAAAAAAACACCATGAATCAGAAATGTAGTACTGGGTGGCTCGTGCTGCTAAGGCACTGTTTCAGTGCACCAATGGGCTCTGTGTTGTGGTATCAAATCTGGACTGTGCCAGTGACAACTGTGGTGGGACACCTATTGGCCCTGATGGTGCCCAGGGTTTCAGCTGGAACAGTGATGTGTTGTCATGAACCAGTGACCCCCGCTGGTCGATTAGGCATGCGCGGCTTGCGTAATGACCTGCACATGAAGCGTCTTCCTCCAACCCATGTCTGTGCCAGGCCGACTTCTCAGCCACGGTGTCAAAAAAAACAATGGCAACATAACTTGCATAGCTGGAGCACATGTTCATCTTCACGCCTCCTGGATTGAGATTTCATTGAGGGATGCAGCATTCCAAACAGGGGAGGAAAATGGGGAATAGAATAGAGGACATATACTGTATGATCACATCTGTAAAAATACATTAGCTGGTTCTTTGAAATAGATTTGACATCATTTTTCTCTCTAGTGAACATTCTTTTGAGAGACTCATTGGGTGGGTTGTAAGATAATGTCATGAGGAACAAGTTTATTTTAAGCCGAAATATTATTTTTATTAAATTTTATTTGAACATCCAGTACATATTGGGAACATTTATTTTAGCTTTTTGAAATGTTCCATCCCCAAAAATTGTTGGCTGTATTACCATAGTACATTTGTAATGGGAATGGTAGTAATATAATGATTACATTTAAACTAGATCTGTAATTTTCCTGTGATACTTCTTAAATGACCTTGTACAGAGAGGTAGAACGTAAGAAATTAGAATGTACTTGAATTAAATTTTAATTTAAGGGGCAGTGGTTAAAAATTTCAACCTTAATGCTCATATCCCTGAGGCCGGCGATAAGAAAAATTTATGGAAATTTATGGGATCAGCAGGTCAGTGGAATTGAATGGGCCTGCACCGAAAGTGTTTCTCAGTGCAGGGACGGGCAGGATTTTCACAGACAAATGAATCAATTTGAGTAAGTGAGTGACGCCTAAATAGATTACAGGGAAATAACAGCTGAGAGGACAGGAAGAGGCTGATGTCTGTAGGGCTCTGAATGCAAATGCATGCATTATCCATGCCTGATGCACAGTGCTCTTAGTCTTATGTAATCCCATCTCCCAAGCTGTGGGATCTTTAAGACGTGAAGGAAGGATAGAAGAATGGCAGTGTTCATAAGGATGTTATCACCCATCATGCACTGCAGTGTTGTTGTGGGCTGCCGTTTCAATCATTATGGGATCGATGTGTGGTGCATTGACCTAAAGCCCCCCTCCCCAAACCTCTTCTGTCACGAAAGGCAAGATGCAGTCTCTTCCTCAGTCCAAACACATCCTAAAACAATATACCTGTTTGTGTGCACCAAATGCAGTTTCTTATTGGATTTCGGCAGGTACCCAATTATGAATTAATGTGAAATCAGTAGGGAAGTCCATTGAAAGATAGCGGTGCCGTATGAGAGCATATGTGCAGGCTAGTGTGCGTATGACTTGTGAAATGTCATGAATGGCCACGCTGTACGCAGGCTGTCAGAAACGCTCACATCAGCACAGCGCTGCCAGGGGAGAGGGAAGTGAATGGGATGGAGCTCAGAAAAATACTGTGAGACAGGCGTGTGCATGTGCACTTACTCACACACACATACACTCATACACACACACTCACTCATACATACACACTCACTCACACACACGCACACACACACACTCATACACACACACGTACACATGTATAGTCACTCACACACACACACACACACACACACACACTCATACACACACACGCACACACACACAGATACACACACACATACACACACCCCCCCACACACACAGAGGCACGCACACACGTAAAACTGGAGTGTGTCCAGCTGGCAGGAGCGTGTCTCATCACCTGGAATAAACTTCCAGGTCAAGGAAGGCGTCAGAGTTCATATATGTGTGAGCTGGTCTCTCTGGGCTGCTTTCTTCCTCAGAGAAAGGGAAGGAGATGGTAATGGAGACAGATATATCAGGCAGGAATAATAGACTTGGGAAGAGAGGTGTAAAGAGAAAGAAGTGAAGTGAAGAGCAGAGTTGACAGCAGGATGTCAAAAGACTGATAGCTTGTTTGCTTTCACACTACACCTGAAGTTGATTTATTTGGGAAACCGAACTTTCCACCTATCAGTTGATGCATTCTGATATTCTCATTGTTCAAAATGTTATTCATATGGTACCCAGTGGAAGAAACTGTATTGATTTACTGATTGATTGATTGATAGGTTGAGTGATTGCCTGATTGATTAAATATTGTGAGTGGTTCTCATATTAGTATTTTGCGTGCTCCTTTTTCAGGTGCAAAGTCTTGAGTGGCGGCTCCCGTTGACCTGACCCAGCCATGACGTGCCCGCGTTTCCTCTCCGTCCTCGCCCCGTGCACTCCGCGGGCCTCCGCCTTCCTCCTCCTCCTCATCCTCTACTTCCTGGGACTCGCGCAGGCCGGCTCCCCGGGGCACGCGGTCAAGAAGTCGCTGGGCAACTGTTCTGAGGGCAGCGTCTGCTCCGTGGGCGTGGTCCTTCCCGTGTGGAACCCGCAGAACCCGTCGGTGGGGGACAAGGTGGCCCGGGCCATCGTCTACTTCGTGGCGCTCATCTACATGTTCCTGGGCATGTCCATCATCGCCGACCGCTTCATGTCGTCCATTGAGGTCATCACCTCGCAGGAGAAGGAGATCACCATCAAGAAGCCCAACGGCGAGACCACCACCACCACCGTGCGCGTCTGGAACGAGACGGTGTCCAACCTGACGCTCATGGCCCTGGGCTCCTCCGCCCCGGAGATCCTGCTGTCCGTCATCGAGGTGTGCGGCCACAGCTTCGAGGCGGGCGACCTGGGCCCCAGCACCATCGTGGGCAGCGCCGCCTTCAACATGTTCGTCATCATCGCCATCTGCGTCTACGTGGTGCCCGACGGCGAGACGCGCAAGATCAAGCACCTGCGCGTCTTCTTCGTCACGGCCGCCTGGAGCATCTTCGCCTACATCTGGCTCTACCTGATCCTGTCGGTGTTCTCGCCCGGCGTGGTGGACGTGTGGGAGGCCGTGCTCACCTTCCTCTTCTTCCCGCTCTGCGTGGTGCAGGCCTGGATCGCCGACCGCCGCCTGCTCTTCTACAAGTACGTCCAGAAGCGCTACCGCACCGACAAGAACCGCGCCATCATCATCGAGACCGAGGGCGACGGCTCGGCCGGCTTCACCAAGATGGACATGGAGATGGACGGGCAGGGCGGCGCCAACTCCCACCACAAGGAGGCGCTGGACGGCGTGCTGGCGGGCGCGGAGGACGGGGGCGGGCGGGACCTGGAGGACGAGGCGCGGCGGGACATGGCCCGGACCCTGAAGGAGCTCAAGCAGAGGCACCCGGATAAGGACATGGAGCAGCTGATCGAGATGGCCAACTACCAGGTGCTGGTGCAGCAGCAGAAGAGCCGGGCCTTCTACCGCATCCAGGCCACGCGCATGATGATCGGCGCCGGCAACATCCTGAAGAAGCACGCGGCCGACCAGGCCCGCAAGGTGGTCAGCTGCCACGAGGCCCGCGCCCAGGAGGACGACGGCCAGACCGTCCGGCTGGAGTTCGAGCCCTCGCACTACCAGTGCTTCGAGAACTGCGGCTCCCTCAAGCTGGGCGTGGCCCGGCGCGGGGGAGATGCCGGCTGCACCGTCAAGGTGAGAGGAGGAGACCCGATCGTCCGGCGCGCTCCCTCCGTCAGCGACTCACGCCGTCATCCGACTCAGCTTTAGGTGTAGTTCCAAATGCCGCTTCCACAGTGATCGTCAGTGATCACACCTCAGATTATATCAGTCCCGCCTGCGTACGGAAAACACTGTACGTGGAGCTTACCTTCACATCATAAAGGAAGCAGCTTAATAGGAACACGGAGAAGGCCACCTTCTGTGAACGGGCTCTGTGGCACATTGCGTGCGTTTTAAAGAAATGACCAGATTGCTATATAGATTTTATACTTTTGATGGATATAACAGTGTAATTTGCTCGGTTAACTTTGCCAACACAGTCTTATTGGCAAATTTACTGAAGGGTTGCATGGGTATTGCAGGCAGCAAGGGTGCCACGATGAGTGAAACTCGCAGCTGAGAACATGGCTAGCAGCACCATGTGCCTTTGTCATTTTTCATTTAACTTGTTCAACTGAGGTTAATTTGATGAAACCAGGCACAGAATCCACTAAACTGATGAAGTGTCCCATTGAATTTATTAATATCATGGTGCTGCTATTAGCAAATGCACCAGGCTGGAAATTTTACAGCCTTGGAAATGTGGTTGTTTGAGCGTGCTCCGTGGGACAATGGGCAGTATAGAACATAATGTGGAAGATTTTCATGAATCTTTAATTTGGAAAGTGAGTGTTGCTACTGTATTGGGATTTCCTTCAATAAAACCTATAAACTATGTACAGTGCCCTCAAAGACTATGGAAACAGTAGAGTGAAATTGTTATTTTTGCTATATACTTTTTTGGGTTTGGATTTGAGATCAAAATATGGATGTGAGATAAAAGTACAGAAAATCAGCCTTTATGTCATGGTATTTACATGCATATATATTTTACCATTTCAGAGAAACAGCTGTCTCTGTGTTGAGTCCTCCCATTTTCAGCAGTGAAAATGAGGTTAAAAGATGAACTGAAAAGTAAATCACTAAATAGTATAATATTTTCTTGCATTGCACTTAAATGCAATACTTTTGGCAGGCAAAATGTTCAAATTGTCACTGGAAACATCAGTTGTTATAACATGGGTCAGGTAATGTCATTTTATTTGAATATGTGTATACAATGACTTAAATAATGTAGAAAGGACCAAAGCCAGTTTTAGTTTGCTCTTGGGTTATTGACAGTCATATGAAGGTGTATATTGTTTATACTGAATATGGTATGGTAAAGAGGCTTTTAGAAAGGTGTTGAGAAGCCTCGTTCCCCGTCTCCCTCCCGCAGGTGGACTACCGCACGGAGGACGGCACGGCCAACGCGGGCTCGGACTACGAGTTCGCCGAGGGCACGCTGCTCTTCAAGCCCGGCGAGACCCTGAAGGAGCTGACGGTGGGCATCATCGACGACGACATCTTCGAGGAGGACGAATACTTCTACGTGCACCTCAGCAACCCGCGCGTGGTCAGCTGGTCGGAGCACGACGCCGGCTCCGCCCCCGGCAACAGCGGCTCCGCCTCCCTGCTCATGCCCAAGGCGGCCCTGGGCGAGGCCCACACCGCCACCGTCACCATCTACGACGACGACCACGCCGGCATCTTCACCTTCGAGAGCGAGGCGACGCGGGTGAGCGAGAGCGTGGGCACCATGCAGGTGAAGGTGCAGAGGACCTCGGGCGCCCGCGGCCTGGTGGCGGTGCCCTACCGCACGGTGGACGGCACCGCCAAGGGCGGGGAGGACTACGAGCACGCCGCCGGGAAGCTGGAGTTCCTCAACGACGAGACCATGTGAGTAACGCACCGGCGTTCGTCTGCTCTTGTGTGGCTGCTGGTTACACGGCAAACGACGCGCTTATACTCTCATGTTCATGTGTGCTCAAGCTTGTACTGTTCCGTTTCAAAGTCCACGTGCGTCCACGACATTAATGATGTAGCATCAAAGTCTGTGCCTTTATGATTTAGCATGAATAAGCCATGACATAGGTACCTTAGAAGTCTGAATCCAGGTGTTTGGCTGATAAGGTTTGGCTGCAGTTATGGGTCCTGGCAGGTAAATGACAGTAAAGGTAGGTGGTACAATACAAAAGTGGTATGAAAGGTTTGGTGGAAGAGAAAATATAGTATTAAAGCCAACATGAGAAAAGCAAAGCAAAACAAAAAGAAGGAGCTAAAAAGCCAGTTTTCCAAAAAAAAAAAGGTAGTGAAGTAGGCCAATCCATAAGGAGCTTTGAACATTTTTACCCACTGGCCTACACAAACAGTAGGAGTGTCTGTGGCTTATCTTCATATCTACGGGGTTTTGCATATATCACTGGTCAGTGCTGCTGGGGGATTCAGATGATTTTACCAATGATGCCAACACCTACTCTGGAGATGGGTTAATGTATCTAGCAGAGAGCAGTGAAATTCCATTTCTGAATAATTATCCTGTGAACAATGCTTTTAATTATTCACACAGCTAGATCAAATTCTGAAATGGAGGGTATGGATTATTTTAATGGTATTCGCTATTGTTAAAGCACGTTAGGAAGATGTGGACAGTACGCTTGAGACAGACAGACAGACAGACAGACAGAGGAGATAAAGAAAGGGAGTGATATGAATCTTCTTGTGGAAGGAGAGTGTAGAGGGATGAATATTTATTCTGTCTTTTGGAAGGACAGAGGGAAAGGGGGCTGAATCTGTATCGAATCTTTCAGGGGGAAGAAAGGTGTACCCACCGGAGTGTGCTGTGCGAGTGGAATAGTGATTTGACGTCTCACACAGACGCCAGAGCTTGCTGGCTGAGGGAGGGAAGAGGAGAGGAGAGGGAGGGAGCAGCGTGTGTTGCGTGGGTGTATGTGTGTTAGGGGAAATGTGAGAGGAAGAAAGCTGAGGAGATAATTATAGCACTAAATAATAGCAAATTGGATGGGGGGGGGGGGGGTTGTGAGAGATTCAGTTTTTTCAATGGTGGTGCCATCCATTTTGTCTGAGGTTTAATCCAAGTGTGTCTGTGGTCTTTGTGTATGGGAATATTTTTTTTGTGCAATATGTGTGCAAGCATGTGCGTGCATGTGTATATATGTACGTGCGTGTGTGTCTTTGTGTGCGTGCGTGTGTGTGTGTGCATGCGCGTGTATGTGTGTGTGTGTGTGTGTGTGTGTGCGTGCGCTTGTGTGTGTGTGCTTGTGTGTGTGTCAGGGCTCTGCTGTCAGTAGTTTCTGTTGAGCGGGCAGCTGAAGCGTCTCTGTGCTCTCTGTCTGAGTGATGCCGTCCCACCGCGCTGGAGCAGCCAACCAGCTGACAGCAGCAACAGGAAGGGAGGCTGAGTAACCGAGCGACCTTCACTCTGCACTTCTGACAGCGCAGGGCCGGAGAGAACCACCTTACAGAGATGGGCTTGGAATATTCTGCTCCTCACATCAGTGTGGAAGGGATGCATTTTCTGTTTTGTTCCGTGGGTATCGTGTGACTTTATGCCAGTCTGGGGGTGTTTTAAGGCTGAAGTCTGATCCAAGGTTTATATGAAGTGCTAGCTGCAGTGGCTGCAGTACCATTGTATTTAGCCATTCTTGATGACAATAAAATCATCCCACAGGCGCTGTGATCTTGTAACAGACCTCCCACTTTATTTAAGTGCTAAAATAGTCTAAACGATTGATACTACTCATGGACCCAGAGAAAGCAATTCTCTTTACATGATGGTGCTCATGTACCTAGTCTTATATTATTTAAATGTGCTCTCTCTGTTAATCTTGCCTTGCATCAGTCCATCGGTTTCTCTCCAGATTATTCCATTTGCATATATTTACTTGTGTGCTCATTATGCAGTGCCTCTGCCTGGGATGAGAAAGGATCAATTTCATTATGAGAATCAATTTCATAAATTCAGAAGCTGAACCCCTGACCCCCAGGCTGCGGAATTACTGGACCCCGGCAGATAGCCAAGAGCGGAAGCACGTTTCTGTGCATGCGTGTGCATGTGTGTGTGTGTGCAGATATGCATGGGTGCATGCGTGCATGCATGCCTGTGTGTTTGTACATGTGTGCGTGTGTGTGTGTGTGTATGTGTGCTGGTGTGTGCGTACGATTGAAAAGCTTGCAAGAGAAATGAGAATAAGAAAAAAAAAACGTGGAAAACGAGAGCAGTTACATAAACGGAGATCAAAAGAGGCAGAATGAGAGAAACGTGCCCTTTGTTGACGCCGATGTGCTGGGAGAGAAACGGGGGAGGGGCAGATCGATACTCCGATATTCCCACGTACGGGGAGTGAGCACGCCATCAGCGAGGCCCCCGTGCTCCCCGGGCCCCCTCGGCTGGGTCGATGCCGGCCCGGGGGTCCCTGGGCTCCTGGAGGTAATGGAGTCAATGGCCAGGGGATCGCCATCATCGCCTCCCGTGTGTGTCTGCGTCTCGGAGCTGTTCTCCTCTCTCCTCTCTTTCTCCTCCTTTGCTCCCTCCGTTTTCCTGGGATGGTTCTCTCTCTCTGTGTCTTCTGCTTGCCACTCTTTCATCTTCTCCTTCTGTCTTTCACCAGTTCTGTCTTTCTTCGGTTTCTTGTTTTCCAATTCCATCTCCTCCTCTCCTTTCTGTCCTCTTCTCTCTCTCTCTCCCTCCCTTTCTCTTTCACTTAAATTCATTTCTATTTACTTCTCATTTTGAAGGAGCTCTATCGGCATGACATTAAAGAATGTTGACAAGACAAAGGTGTAAGAATCCCCTCAGATACACCAAAAAGCTGAGTGGCGAAGGAACATGTGTAAATCCTTCCCGGTGGTACTTGAATGGAATTAATTTAATGATACCTCGGGTATCTGACTCCAAAATAATGGTTTAACCTTTTTTCTGTGCTAACAGTTATAAATGGAAGGAGACTTCAAATAATTTGCCAGTAGTGTGGCTCTATGCGGATCGCTTGGTAGATGTGGACGTGCCTCTGGCGTTTGTAGCCGACATAGATGCAGTTGTGTATCTTGCTACGGCACCAGTGTATAGGCGAGTGATTACAGAGTTCTGTGTGCATGTTAGGACCTTTAAACTAGCTAGCTGTGTAGTGGTAAGAGTCAAAGAGGAATGCCAGGTTAAAGTGAATGAAATTTATTGTACAGTAAATTCAATAATGGCAAAATACTGTTGTGCAAAATGTGTGTGTAGTGGAATGGCTTTGCACGAATAGCGACATAAAGACACAACCATAACAAAACTGTACATCACAACCTTTGTAGCTGGCTGGGCACTGACCCATAGGTCTTTATAGTCAGTGCCCATAGGTCATCAAGATCTTTAGTCAGCACCCACTATACCACACCACCCAAGACACCAACTTGTTCCCTATGACGTCGGCTTATCAACAATACCAAACAATGATTACACTCTATTATGGGGAACCAAATGTTTCCATAATGCTGATCCAGTGGGATATTTCTCAACTGAGCTCTGTATCTCTCAAAACCTTTCCAGCTTTCCTTTAGGGGTCTGATGAGGAACACACTTCAGTTAACCTCCCTACAGAGGTGTGAAAGAGCAATAGACAGGAAAACATGCAGCTTTTGAATATTATAGCTACACAGTCTGTCTCTCTATCTCGCTCATATTCTCTCTTCCAATTATGTTTAATTCAATTAAAGCAATTCAATTAGGTTTATTGGCTTGAGGATGAGCAAATGATACTGGCAAAAAATGCTCACAGATTTCGAAAACATAATAATTATGATTTGTGCTAATTTTCAGTTTATAAAGGGATAAATTGTTATGACAAGATGAATCTTATTTTTCTAGAGCAGGCAACAACTGTTTAACACTTTCTCCCATTCCATTGCGTATTCATCCTGTCTTATTCTATCTGTCTGTCTGTCTGTCTGTCTCTCTTTTCCTCCTACTCTCTTTCTCAGGTTATTCCTGCTTTTCTCCCTTCACCCTCCCCTTCATACCTGTTTCCATTCTCGCGTCGTACTGTGGGCCTGAAAACCAGGTTGAGCAAATCACCGTGGTTAGATTGAGTGGGAGACACAAAATTGGAATGGGTTGAAATTCTGTGGGTCCCCGTAGGAATCTGCAGGTACTGGAGCTGAACTGATGGGATCTATTTTTTAAGGTGCGGGGGGGGGGGAGTTGTGCGTTTGGAAAAGGGGCTGGCGTTTCAGTAGTACAGTTGTCTGCATCTGGCTGTCTCTGGACAGATTGAGAGCTGGGGGGTTTCTGGTGTGTAATTGGCTCAGTTTAAAGTGATTATGCAGGGTCTGGCACAGGGAAAGCTGGGTTTTGAATGGACATGCAATAAACTGCCACTAACCAAGAACCTTTTTTCAGTTTTTTCCTTCTTCCTCACTTACAGCAAACAGACACACACACACACAAACACACATGCACACATATGCGCATGCACACACACGCACTTGTACACACACACACACACACACCCACAAAAACACACAAGCACACATGAACATTCACGCGCATGCACACACACGCACACACGCACACACATGCACACACAAACACACACGCACATGTACACACATGCACACACAAACACACACGCACATGTCCGCACACACGCGCATGCACACACGCACACCTGCGCATGCACACACAAGCACATGTACACACACATGCACACAGTCTGTTTCTTCTCTGATGCGTTTCCTGGGACAGTGCTTATGAATCAGTCGAGTTAACTGACACCCCAAATGAAGATAAAACGCTCTTATTTTTTTTCCTCCAAGATGGGAATTACAGATTGAATTGAGTTTCGTATTTGTTTTTCTCCGTGGAAAAGAAGAGGAGTCAAGGACAGAAGCATCTGCTTTTTCATTTCCCCTTGTGTCTGCTGTCTCTTTAGAGTCCCATCCCTCAGCCCTGCCTTAATTTCAGATGCAATCTCTTGGCATACACGCTGCTGAGATCTCAGCCAATGCAGTGACACACAGCACAACATGGTGCACACTGGCGGTGGACCCTGTGAAACATCCATTCACAGAGACGGGACATTTCTCCCTCTCTCACAGAATGAGCCGTGATGGGATGATGGGGTGCCCACTTTTCTTCCACCCAGGCGCATGGCCTTCACAGATACTGAAAACGGGCGGGGGGTGGGGGGGGGGGGGTATGGGTGTGCGGTTTGGGAGACAGAGGGTGTGTATATGTTCTTGGATCTATCTGTGTGTGAATTTGTATGTCTGCGTGTGTTTTCTGACACTGTGGGTGTGTTTGTATGTGTATGTATGCATGTGCATCTGTGTGTGCGAGTGCGTGTGTATGTGTATGTGTGCGTGTATCTATGCGACTAGGACAAACAAGCAGGAATCACTGTAGGGACTAAGTGGTCGTAGTGGTTGTAGCATGTGCGAAAGAGAGAAGATATCAGAGGAAATGTTCAAATCGAGGACACAGGGACCACTGCTTTCAAAAACTGGAACATGGCCCCCTCAGGCAGTGGGTAATGGGAACCGAGAGAAGCATCTTGCTGGTCCAGGCTCAAGAATGCAAACTGTGCAGCAACCTGTTCCCCCCCTCCGCCGGGATTCGATGGGCCAGCTGGTTCCGACGCTCAAATCAGAGTCCAACGAACAACATGAAGTGTGTCCCGGAAAAAAAAAACTTCACAAGCCACGGCTTCCATTTCTTAGCTGGCCTCATTTTGACTTCGCCAACAGGAAGGTGGAACCGCGCCGAGCGGAGAAGAGAGAGAGAGTTGCGTCTCTTACTGGAGGAACGCGTCAGGCACTGAGGCAGGAACGAAGCTGGAGCGCACTGTTCCGGCAGCTTCTCTGCGCAGCTAAGAGCCTTTCACCAGAACGTACGCGGCAACGATTTGCACTGCCTCACGTGTTCACAAAGCATTCATGGGCATTACAATGGCACTGCTTTATAATTGCCCCGAGCATTACGGCTGCTTTTTGTTCACTTATCGTGTTATGATACGGGTGCGTCGCAGACGACGGAGCTTATTAATAAATGCTGCAGGTTTGGGAAGAGAGCCGGAGAGCGCCTGATGTCAGCTGCCGCGCGTTATCACGCCGCGCTTCGCGAGTCGCGCCCGCGCAGATGGCGGAAGACTCCGCGCGCGGCGCTCCGAGGACGAGAGGCGGACGCGCGATCGGCCCGCATGGGGGCGCTGGTCCGCGATGGGATGCCGTCGTCCCAGGCGAATGGAACGCTCCCATCCACGGGTGATGCCAGCCCCCAGTTGTGTGTGTAGAAACACTAGATATTGCGATGTAAATACATGGTCTTTTTTGGCATTAAAAGGGTAAATAGTGTCCAGGGAGGGGTCAGATTTGCATATTTATGGGAGACATTTTTGAACAATTCAAAAATTGAAATCAATAAGTGCTGAATTTATTACGGACAGGATTATTGTGTGGGTGTTAAGATCTCATTTGAAACTACTTGTATGAACAAGGTAAATGCACATTAGTCAAATAAAATTTTAGATAAATTACATGGTAGCTGTGAATATTAATGTTGGTGTTACAAACTTTTCCAGATAGGTGTTAAACAAGTATTTAATTTCTTATAGTGTTAGTAATTGCATTATTATTTAATGTGTACTCTTTATTTGAAACCTCAGTAAACATCACTGGCAACAGATATCTGACTAAGCCTCTTGTTATCCCATTATTTGTGACTTCAACGGAAAGCTCAGTTGATTAAAGCTGTTGTGTATTTTCTTGCGTGGAATGTTCCTGTCTTTAATTTAGATGAGTTCGCTTGTTTGATTTATTTACAACAGCAGGGTCGAGCAGATAACCCGTCTGCAGCTTAACTACGTCAGGCAATGGGCAAATAAAGTGAACTTCAATTAAACTGCTGTGGTGATACAATGCTAGTTGCAAGCATATGCCACATAATGCATTTAAACAGTGTGTTTGTGTGCTTCAGTTAAGCGTATGCAGAGTGTAAGAATAGGCTTCATGAGGGAAAAAAAGTGAGAGAGCTGTATGCAGTGCATTTTCTTTGGGTAGTGGAAATGAAAGAAATAATGAATATGGCGGTGCTTCAGCAGCTGATTAACAGCAGGACTTTACCATGCAATGCCTCCTCGAGACCCTGAAGGAAAAAGGTTTTTAAGTGTTTTCATTTTTTTGACATAATACAAGTGTCTTGGATTACAAAAACTTGTTGCAGTGGAAATATAATCGAAAATATAATTAATTTAGTTTCTGTTGGATGTCCCTTGAAGAGTAGGTTTCAGTTTTGTGGACTATACTGTATGTTCTTGTGATTAAAACCCAGAGACTCATGTCCCCTACAGGGGACAAAAACAAATGGTTGGGTCTTAGGAGGATGAGACAGATTCCCATTCATTAAGCAAGCCTGTCTTCCTCCATCATCGAGTTTGCACCTCAAGACAGAAATTAGTGTAAAACTTAAATAGCTTAAATCTTAGATTAGCAGTAAGACTGACTCCCTACAACCAGCTGATGACCTCACCCCATTCAGCATCGATGTTAAGTGTAGGTCTGAATGGGCAGGAGAGCTTCTGTTGGTTCACACAGTTCAGTGCTTAACGCTGTCTTGACTGTGTGATCTCCCAAAGAGTTTTCTGCTTCATTCATGTCTGTGCAGTAATATTTTATCTTGTGGGGACGGGAAATGCGTGCCAGAGATTGAGAGTGTTAATCAAATAAGTGCTGAAAGGGGTCATTTTATCATTATATGCGCGGAAATGGGTTTCTGACAGCTCAATTTATAACCTGTGAGTAATATATCAGGACATTTATGGGGTTTTCTGTTGATAGAGGGCGGTTATGCCCGTATGTGTTGTATAGTTAATTGATATAGATACAGTGCACCCTTAGTCCAGCGCATTGTAAATGTATTTTATTTAACTTGGGGGAAGGAGAGTCAGCAGGAGTGGAAGTGGGAGAGGCGCTAGCTGGACCAGCGCACTTGGCCCAGGCTGTTAGTCATCCCGCTGGGGTGATGGAGGAGCTTGCTCTCTTTCTGAAAAACGAGCGCGGGGGTTAATGCTTCCTGCTCCGTCCCCTCGCCGAGGCGCGCTCTGCGGCTGGAAACGCAGTCCAGCGCAATTCGCTTCGCTCCAGAGCCGTACTCCCACTCCGGGTCATTTTCAGAAAGAGAGAGAAAAAAAAAAAACCTCTATTGCCTCATTGATTTTCCTGATGTCTTCTGTGAAAATTGTACAATACTGTACGTGTGTACGGTAGAAGGTAATATCATGGCAAGGAAAGCTATGTCTTTTGGACTCAACATTTGGCCCCGACTGTGGATTTTTTATTAGCCTATTTTATTTTTTTTTTTCCGCAAGTGCACCGTAGCAAAGCAGAGTTTGTCACGGCATTGCTGAACAAGGTCTTCCTGTTATATTGTTCACGCAGTGCTGTTTCTGTGGCCGGTAGCATCCTTCCCACCATCAGTTGTCATAGTGCCAAAGGTGGAGGCTGGCCTGAGGTGAGGGCCTCACAAACCAGGCCGGAGGTGCGGTGCACTGTGTTGTGTCTGTTGGGATGTGGTATTTTGAAAATGGCATCCAGTAAAAGAGCAAATTGTTTCTGCCTGAAAAGAAGTTATTAACAGCTAAGACCTTCTGCCGAGTGGATTTAATTTGCCCCAGGAAATACTGTCCCTCCACTGACAAACCTGTCTTCTGATGCTTGTAGACGTCCATTACTAGAGTCATAGCCGGCTGTAGCTAGCCAGCTTCTCAGACGCTAAAACCGTAGAGATGTATTGACGTTAATGAAATAGCTGGACATTTCTCGCAGTTTTTGTGTGGCTTGATAAGGGCAGGGATGTGGAGCTAGCACTAGAACTGGCAGGTTGTTCAGAAATAGAAGCCCAATTGTTGTACATGTAGCATTACTGTTCAGGTGGAGTGACTATGTATAGACCTTTCAGCACAATGAAAGCCCTATTTTTATCACCAAAGTAGCATGAGTAAGATCTTACATCTTGTCCTACCTGATGTAAATGTGAGCCAAGCTGTGTTTGGTACTGATCTTCAGCTTATAGGAATGAGTTTCCTGAAATTAATATACCTACTACATGCTAATTCATATTGTGTACATATTGAAGTTTGCTGAATGATTGATCATTGTGTAAACCTAGAGGCATATTGTTTAGTGTGGGTTTTGGGATGGTTATGTGTAATGCATGATGTCTTTTTTATATGTATGCGCATATATTGCGTTTGTTGTTGTGATTTCAAAGTGTATAGTATGTTAGAGCAGAACATATTCCGTTTGTTTTTGCACAACTTGAAAAGGGGAAAATTCTGTGTTGTGAAGGCATAAGACAAATTTTTCAATAAACAGAAGGAAATATCCCAGAGCAAGAACATGCAGATGGGTTAGCTCGATGTTTATGTCCTCTTGGGTGTTGTTGAGGTGCACCGTACAGATTCACAAACACGATATGATATAACTTTGTGGTATTATCTGAAATGCTTTGGCATTACTTGTTAACCTGGAATGGCAATAAAGCATATTTAGCATTTGTGGGAGAAAGAAGGGTGGGGTGGGGGGGCTGGTAGAAGAAGAGGAATGTGACCTTAAATTATTAATCTGTATCTCAGTTGAGGATGGGTACATGGCTCTAAAACTTGTGTGAGTGTGTGCGTGCATGTGTGTGAGTGTGTGCGTGCATGTGTGTGAGTGTGTGTGTGTGTGTGTGTGTGTGTGGGAGCCAAGAGAACTGTTTCCAACTCCTGCCTTCTTCTGACTCTTACATGAAAATTCACAGTGGGATTGCACCTCATAAGCTTGCCTTCACTGAAAAAATATCATCTTAATGGGTATTTCAGGGACTTTCAGGCTATAACTTACATTTTTACGGTTCATTATCTTACCTAGCATTTTACCACTAAGATTATCATGCTTCGTTTAATATTATATTCCTTGTTTCTAGAAATCTTATCGAGTATATTTTTTCTTACACCAGTGGGGCATGAGCAAATTGGTGGCAAACCGACTGGAGGAACACTTGAGCGACGGCAGTGGTGGTGGTCCTCAAGGACTCTGTGCTCTGTGTGATTTCTATAACCCGCTGCTCAGCTCTCGCACATTCAGAGTGGAGACGGGGGGTGGGGGGGGGGGGGGGATTCTACTCCATCATGGAAATGGAATATGTACAGAACTGTTATAAATATGTGGACCTATGTATTAAATTTCAATCACAGATATACTTCACAGAAGTGTAATATCTTACTATATCGGAACGTGGCAATAATTTGTATATTTGCCAATATATTACGATAACTTATTTATATCAGTATATTTTTCAGTATATTCCAGTTCCATGAGGGCTGAGGAGATGGAGGAGAAAGCATGTGACCAGGAACGAGGAGCCATGGTAATCATGCTACCTTGACTAAGCTCCGGTAGCAAGCATTCCTCATCAGCTTGAATAAATATTAATGACGCCAGACAGGAGCGATATGATCTGAGTGTGAGTGTGAAAGTGTTCAAACGTGCCTTCTTACGTGTGTAAGAATGTGGATGTGTGCTCACACGTTAGGGTGAGAATGTAGATGTGTGCTCACACGTTAGGGAGTGTGTGTGAATGTGATGTGTGCTCACGTGTTAGGGAGTGTTTGTTTGTGTGTTGTAGGGCAGCATGTGGTGCAGTGTTCAGAGCACAGTGTCCCTCCGGACCCTCTGTCCCTCCGGTCCATGTGTTTATATTACAGGTGGTACTGCACTCTACCTCAGCTGTTCCCTTATCTGGGATCTGCTAAACTAAGCATAATATAATGGATGTTTCATAGTGCATATGGAAGCCTGTATATATATATGTGTGTGTGTGTACTGTGTGTGTGTGTGTGTGTGTGTGTTTGTGTTAAAGATTTTAAATTGTGTTTGAATTGTGTTTACTAGTGTTTCTGTATATCCTCTAATAGCTGTTATACATCAGAAAAGTTGATTGCACAGAAGTTCACAGTAATTTCATACTTCAATCATTTTAATACAACCAGTGCATTTTTAAACATTTCATTGTAGAACTGAAATTGTGTTAGTCTCTGGTATGTGCAGTCTAGCTCTCTTTTCCTCTCTCTCTCTCTTTCCATCTCTTCATACATAACGCAAATAATTGTAAAAAAAAAAAAAAAAAAAAAAAGGTCAAAAATCCATAATGTTATCTGGATTTAAGATGGCAGCCGCTGCGCGGGGGCATTTCCATAACTCCCCTCTGCACCGCGCGGGCTCCTCGCCACGCGGCCCTCCGGCAGTGCCACACGGCAGCCCGCAGAGCCCGCGGAGGGGCCACGGGGCCCGTCCCCCCGGGCGTGCCCGAGAGCGATCCTGCCTTCCCTCGCGTCTGTGAAGCGGGGCGGGGGGATCAGCCACGCTCTTAAAGAACCGCTCTTCCTACGGGAATATCCGTTAGAGTGAAGGAGGAGGAGGAGGTGTTCCTCCGCCCCCCTCCTGTCTCGGCGTTCCCGCATGGCCGCTCCTCTTTAGGCAGACAGGTTGTGTCGTTCTGTCTCCGCGGTCAGGCTACAGTTTGCTTCACGGTCCTGAGAGACTGGATTTCTGCAGTCTGCTGCACTCGTTTTCACTACAGAACACACATAATAGATTTATTTATTTTTGTTGCTGTAACAGATGTGTGTAGCACTTAACTTTAATTATTACTTATGATTTCATAACAGCGAGGGTAAAAAAAGACTGGTAGGACAGTCTTTGTTCCCTGATGGTGTACTGCTTTTACGGAAATATAAAAAAGGGCAATGTTTAACTTTTTGTAATGGTAGGGTCACCCCTGGAATAATAATGGTGCTAAGAAAGTTCTATTTAGGGTTTTGCTGTTAAACTCAGAAAAGGGTCATTTTTGAGGACAACACAAAGGTTAACCAAGTGATGTGCAGACTACTGTATAGAGCTCAGCCTGCACTGGAGGCAGTCTCCTTAACTGACTCAGGAGCCGAAAGGTTGTGATTTGACTAATAATTTAGTAGATTGTGTAGTTTGGTGCATTTTTTCACATTTTTATTGGACCTTGTATTGTACAGTGGCTGATGTGCTTGGTCCTACACATTGATGGTACTTTTTTAATGTGGGTGAGCTTTGGATATCTATATAATTACCTGATTCCTATACAGTGGACTAGGCTGAGAGTCTGACAAAAAGTTTTGGACCTTGTTGCAAGGAAAATACTATTTTTAAAAAACCAGAGGTTTAAAAATTACTCTGAAAAGCTCCTTTGATGTGTGTCTCTCCCTCCCCCCTCCCTTTTTCCTGTTAAGCTACTTTTCTCTGTCAAAGTCAGGCTCTTCAAAATAATTTTTCTCCATGTCTGTCGGGTCTGGCAGCCTGATGGTCAAACCGGCTCTTCTGTGTCAGTGGCCTGGTACCACCATCGCTGCCACGTTCCTCTCAAACACCGCCTCACACCATTTACCTTAGTAGTGCTATTACATCAGCAGGGTACATTACCCGGTTACCCAGGGTACATGACCCAGTTAGCAAATGAACAGGTTACTACGTACGTATCCACTGTGTTTGTGTGTGCTTGTGCACCTGTGTGTGTGTGCGCGCATGTGTGTTTGTGTGCCTGTCTGTGTGTATGTGAATATTTGTCTCTATGTGCGTATCTGTGTGTGTGTGTTTGAATGGGCATTCCTTTGTGACTGTGTGTATGTGTGCGCACATACGTGTGTGGATGTGTGTGTGTGCGCTTATGGGTGTGTGTTCATGTTTGTGTGTGTCTGTGTGTGCACACGTGTGCTCTCATGTATGTGATGCATTTGTAACTGTTAACATCATTAACTCCTACAGCTCCACTGGAGCAAATCACCACAGAATATTACACAACCAGGGCCAATTAGCACTGCAGCTCCTCTCTCTCTCTCTCTCTCTCCGTTTCTCTCTTGCTTTCACCCTGTGTGCTGTTTCTTTTGAATAAAAAGATGTCCCTTCTTTGACTTGGCCCGATGATTCACCAAACCTTCCTTTTTACTTCCTTCCACTAGTGGGGTGAGAGACCCAGAATTTGCCAGTCTAAATACAGCTTGTGTGTGTGCAGACAGAAATAGACACCCCACCCACAGGTCATTAGACAGAGAGAGAGAGGGGGAGAGAGGGAGAGAGAGAGGGGGAGAGAGGGAGAGGAGGGGGGAGGGCGGGGGAGGGGGGGAAGGGAGGGAAAGGCAGAGGGAAGGAGACATGTTTAATTAGAGAATACAGGAGCATGTAGACCACACAGCAACATGGACTGGGCCTAAATTCCCAAATACGCAACGCGCGGACCTCCCTGTGTTTAGTCTGGTGTCTTTTTGAGCATCGTGTGTGTAATCATATCATTCCTCTTTACCTCAGCTCACGTCGTGGGTGGATTTAATCAAAGAACTCCGTATGTGTAGCTGCTGCTACACCCATGAACTTCTGGGACACACATGGACGCACACATCTGTTTCTCCCTGGGGAGGCTCCACACTGCCCCCCCCCCCCCCACCCCCACTATACACTATATATTGCCCGATGATTTAATTGTATGAAGATCAGATAGCACCGTACTAATCCATTTAACATGTTCCATTAATGTTAATCTTGGATTGAACCATAAAATAATTGGTTTGCGAAGTGTACTTTGTGGAATTTATAGGCGTAACTCCAGTTCATTCATTTCTATAATATCTGTGATGTTGTTCACTGGGCAAACATAATATTTTCGTTGCAATATTATTTATCCCAAAATAGGGACACGGTTCAGTTTCATTACATTTTTTTTATGGAGAGATCTTTTACACCACTCCCAGATTCCCAAGTTGGACGCTTTTAGATTCATTGAGATATTTTCTCTTTTTGAATAATCTTACAGCAGGTACAAGATTTTTTTCTGCTTCCTTGCCTGTTCCCCTTAAGAGAACATTTTCATATTTTTGCTCTCTGTGGTTCTTCTTGCTTAGAGAATACAGCGCCTCTACATTCTTCCAGTTTACGCTGCTCCCGGTAAAAGCAGTGTGCCGACAGAGAGAACTGCACTTTAAAGCATTCTCGCTGGAGCATGAGAAACTTCTTTCCACCTTGGCTTAAAAAAGTTGCACTATACTGAAAACAGCTGCATTGAGTTTGGAAGACACCTTGTCTCATAGATAAGCTATAATTATTGCTATCAGTTATTGCAATTATACAGTTCAATCAGGCAAAACTCAAAGTACATGAGAACAAACCTCAGTGCTAAATTAGCTTTACAGTGGTGACAGGTCATTTTAATGCAGATACATAGGAATCTCACACATACTGTATGCATATGCAAATATAGACACACAGAAGCTCACATGCTTACACATACACACACATACAGTAGGCATAACCGCACATAGACCCAGACAAACTGAATGCATGCGGACACACACACAGAAATGCACGCTCACTTTTGCTAGCGTGCAACATGCACGCACACACACACACACACACACACAGACTGACACACACACACACTCTCACACACACACACACAGACTCTCACGCACACACTTACACACGCATACACACGCACGCACTCACACACATGCATACACACGCACACGCTCACTCACACACGCATACACGCGCACACACACACATCTTAAATTCTGCTCCAGCGCGGCGTGCTGGCTTGGCGGCCTGTGCTCTGTGTGTTTTTATGGCTGTAGTTATTTCCCCCGGTTTATTTATCTTTCCCCTGTGGCCACTTCTGTGCAAACATGCAGCGCAGCGATGGAACACACGCCCGTGCTCTCCGCGCAGCCCTCGGGAGCCTGTAATTATGGAGCGGGGACCAGCGCTAGGCGTTTCCCCACCGAGGCCGGGCCGCACGACGCCCCACCCCACCGTGCTGCGGCACGCTGGAAACACCCCACAGCGTTAGCGTCCTCCGTCCTCCTCCCAACACGCGTCCATCGCCGTTTCTGCCTGCCCGCTGGAGTGCAGGAGGATGTGCGTGCTCTCGCACACGCACACTCTCTACAAACATTTGTTTAAAAAGCTAACAGCATAGCCACATTTTTTTCTGTGACCTCTCTCAAGATTTAATGCATTATGGTCTGTCTGAGTGTTCCCCGAACAGAATCCTGCACTTATTGGTAAATTGTCCTTCTCTAGATGGTATTTTGTTATGGCTTGTTCCCCATTGTCGTATGTGTATTCTTAGACTGCAATGTTTGTTTCCTGTCTGTATGAAGTCTGTTTGTCGATAAACAGTCAGCATGCTCCATTCATCTAATGCGCTCATGTATCAATCCATATCGACTTTATTTAAAAAACAGTATTTGGAGTGATTTCTTGTTTTACATACAGTACACACACACACATACATATACACACACACACACATGTGCATGCACACACACATGCACAGATACATAGATTATTTTAGTGTAGCCCCCTTTCAAACTAATTACAGAAGCCAGAACATTGCGCTGCAACCACGACAGAAATTCCAGGTCATGGTCCGTATTATTGTTGGCAAAGTAGAAATTAGTAACATTGCTGCCATTTGTAACTGAGCTGAGCGTGTGTGCAAGGACTGTGTATGCTGTGTGTATGTGATGTCTTAGAGATCTTCAAAATGGTTTCCCCCCACCTGTGTGTCTTCAGGGTGCGTTGCCATGGAAAAAAGGTTTTCAGTCATGTCTGTGAAGTTACAGGAAGTGAGAGTGTTTCCCTGCGGGCAGAACGTGTCTTGTACTATTCACAAACCGTAGGTCAATAATGACAAACACGGGGAAACCGGGAATTATACAATACAAGCGTTTCAGCCACGCTGTGAGCAACATCTACCTTCGGCAGTGCAGTTTGCTCCAGTGTGGCTTCGCCCTCTGCTCCAAAGAACTGCATTACAGCATGTAATACAGGAATACTGTAGAGAGACCAGAGCAAGGCAGTCTGGTCTCTTTAATGTTTCAGTACCTAGGTCATATGACTAACATAAGCACATTGCGCGCTCTCTCTCTCTCTCTCTCTCTCTCTCTCTCTGTCACACACACATCTCTCTTTCACTCCCTCTGCCACCCCCTTCACCCAGTTCCATATATAAGTTAAACAATTAGGGAGTACAGAGGTGTGTGATTAAGAGTGTTCTCTGCTCCAGCGCCAGAACGAGCTGTGTTGAAATTAATTACATTGCTCGTCTTAATATATCCTGCGATCTTCCTCCCCTCTCTCTCAGTAATTATGAAGCGTTTCAGCTCTGAGGCACCTTCCCAAAGCTCTCCTCACCCGGCAGTGCTTAAAAGTTTTCTCTCTTTCTCACTCGACTCTGTCTCCTTTTCTCCCCCCTCTCTGCCGTCCATCTTTTTTATTTTTTCCAAATATGATTAAAAGTTTAACCTTCGCACATTTATGCATTCAGCTCTTGTCTGCGAGTCTCTTTCCTGAAACAGTACCAGTGACTTCTCTTGCACTCGCTTTCAAAGTGGCTTAATTAGCACGCTGTGCTAACGGAGCAGGTACATGACACCTAACATCAGGTGCTGGCCCGTCTCGCGTGTGCAGACACAGGGAGGGAGCAAGAGAAAAATGTCCATGATGAAGCCAATGCTATTTTTAAAGCAGGAACAGAGTGTGGGAGAGTGTGACAGAACCTGAAGAACAGTCATGGGTGTCTGAAGTCAGCAACAAGGAGAACTCTACATGAAGAACGACTCAACTTTTTAATAATCAGCCATTCACTGTTGTAGTTTTCTATATAATACCTGTTAGTACATAGAGCTGTATTTACATTAGCTGTCTTCAGAAATACATGTACGTCTTTAGAAGGCGACTTCATACCTACCTATGGTCATATAAGTAAAGACATTTTGAATTGAAGAGAGAGGGAGGGAGAGAGTGATGCTGTCGTCACAGGGTTAAGGCTAACATTTGGCCATGAGACACTGGTTTGGTAGAAGGCTGCGGGCGGTCAGCGGCGCTGATTGGCATCCTGCCTGGTTTCTTGGTGTGAGCAAGCGAGACGTTCACCTCGACCTTCTGAAGAGCAGAAGAGTCAGAATAATTCTAACAGAGCCCAAGCTGAGAAAAACCAACATGTCCTACACACTGGACTTTGCACTCCTGAAGAGTTTCAAAAGTGGTGTGTAACGGAGAGAAGGATTACTGAACATGCACTGGAGGAAGACTAGAAACACAAGTAAAACAGATTTCTGCATATTCTGTCAACTGAAGAAAAAAAAAAGACCCTCTAAATGTTTGTTGACAAATAGTTATGTGGTAACTGAGATGACAAGGAACCATAATTTTCTGCTTCCACAGCTGTTTTATGAGTCTGTTGTTCATTGGCACACAGGTTCTGCACTGTAATCTTTTCTGATTGGCCATATTTTGCTCCCATAGTAATATAGCATATTTATTATTCAATCTATCATAATAAAATGTTCAGTAATTGAATACTGGCTATATTTTCGTGTTATAATTAAACATAAACAAGGAGTTTTCAGACGTGTTAACTGACTCTCGGTTCATTTTTCTCCGTGTGAGAACAATTTGTCTGTTGGGAAGAATTGACTGGGAGCAGGAACAATCCCCAAGGACCCGAAAGGTTGAAGTTTGCCTTCCTCTGTGTAATGATGACTTACTGAATGCTTGAATGAATCCAATTAGTAATACTCTTGTTGATGGGCATCTGCAATTGTAGACACTCATTTGTTCTGTTATGCTGGGTTTTTTGTGTCTTTGGGGCTTAAACAGTTGTGCGGTCTTGTTGTCATAATGACTCTTAAATATGCGTAGCATAGATGCAGAACTATGCCTTGAATTCCCATGTATGCTTTACCCCTAACCAGTCTGAAAGCTGTGATAGAAGTTGCAACCTCTTGTTATGAGTCGTCTTCCTATTTCTGGAGATTGTGTGAAAGCAGCATTATCTCACCTCTCTGAGAGCTTCCTGCTGGCCCGAGCCTGCCGCAGTGTCACTGTGCTGCGCTCTACGAGTACTTCTGTTAGCTGCACTCAACCTGCGAAAACAGGCTCAGGAAGTCACAGCACAGGTGAGAGAAGCCGACAGCTTCCCAAAGATGGGAAAGGATCTAATTGGGCATGGGAGGATAACCCCTCCCTTTTCTGTTGCTAGGAAACCTTTGCGCACAGGGAAAAAGAAGGGCGCATTTGACCGGATCTGCTTATTATAGGTCTCTTGTATAGACAATTATAGGGCCCCACCCAGAAGTGGTGATTCTGTTTTTCAGCTCTGCTTGGTCACACTTGATGTTTCTTGCTCAGCGGGGGATCTATGCTACAGCGCTCCACGGTGACAGTACATCATCGTAAGTGATGAGCACCTGTGCAAATTAGTCAGGTGGATAAGCACTAATCAGACACCCAACTGTACCCAATGGACTGTGTTCGACTCTCTCTGTTTCCCTCTCCCTCTCTCTCTCTCTCCTCATCCACTCGCTCCAACTTCCCGCGGACAGACTGAGAGTAATGGAGGGAAGGGAGCAGTGAGGGAGAAAGGGGAGGAGTGGAAGACAGGATGAGGGAGAAGGTCAGGGCTGAATATGCTCAGCAGCTTGCTGTCAGCTCGACTCTGATTCGTACAGCACAGAGCACACTTCTGCACATTGAGTCATATCTTCCAGGCTTATTAGCAGTATCGCCACGGCTACGAAGAGAGCCAATGAGAGCACCCGGCTGAGCACAGTCATAATATGCCCAAGACTGCCCTGAGACCGCAGAGTAGTTTTATTTCCTGTCCTGCTGGGCGTTGACTCAGGTATCTCCGCAGGAGGTAAATTTAAGAACACGCAAATGCTTTATGAATTATGAATCTCCTCAGACGTGCTCCACGTTTGCTCTCGGAACACGCATTATTCATCAAGTTTTGTTCATAGATGCAAAAAACTTTCAGTCGTGACGTGTTTACGTTCTACCCTGAGGCACCTTGGGAAAAGGGATATTTTAGAAGTGAAGGTAATGTTCTCCAACCTTAGTGCCGACTGTAGATCAAGTGCGAATATATTTGCTGGAGCATTTTTAATTTGTTTTCTGATTTTAAATGTAATGTTGCACTGCACGAATGCACATGCGCAGTATCATTACCTCAAAGGACTCACAGCAGTATCTATTTTAGGTGCTCGATTAAGTCGTAGTAGACAGGGCTGCCGGGTGAAATTCCCGGTTACCGCCTTGCCCGAGCCTACGTTCAGTTGCGTTTGATGATTGAAATTCTTTTACTGAGCGTTCTTGCTTTGCGACTCCAACTGTGTCCTAGAGCTCTCTGCGTTAGAACAGCTCAGCGAGATTACATACACGGGCTGTAGCCCCGCCCCCTGCACTATGTCCAGTGTTTCTCTATTTGTTTACCTTGGTGTGTGCGTGATTCCTAGTCCCCCTGGTCGCATGATAATCACGCTGAGTGCTGCCAGGGGTAATCCTGAGAGATGTACTGTAGTGATGTCGGCATTAGCGTGGACCCTGACGGCGTGGTTTAAGCATGGCCTTCTGTGCTGTATCATGCTTCTGGACCGCGAACGCGGGAAACATCACGGGTTCCAGAGAATGTCCTCGGATTGTTGCTGTTTGTACAGTGATGTGTGTGTGTGTGTGTGTGTGTGTATGTCCGTGTATGTCTGAGTGTGTGAATGTACGTATGCAAATACGGACAAGCTGCTTAGCTCGTACTGTAACACAAGAGGAGTACACTGCGATCACACAGGAAATTCATGCAACAGATTAATATAATAAAATATTATTGTGCCGTTGCTTCACACTTTATTACCGCTGTATTAAAGGGAGAGGTGGCCACTTTGCTGTAATTATGCCAAAAAAAATGCTGCATTTTATGGATACCGTCTTGCAAATCAGGCCTTGGCAAGAGGAGGAACAATTTGCCGTTCTTAAGTATGCAGACAAGGACCAGACTGGCTCACTCAGGGACCCTTGAGTAGGATAAACATCAATGCCCTAAACCTCATAAGAGCCTTGGTTTTATTTTAAAACGGCAGATACAAATCACAATTTTAGGCCATTGTGTTTTTCAAAGAGACGATCAGTATTTGAGTATTTCTTTTGTTTTTTTCATATTTTCTTTTTCTTGTGGAGATCACATTCAGAAATACTTGTTGACTAAAGAATTTTGCCTAAAATGTGCAAACACTGTGGATGTGTACCATGCCCAGTATACCATATGTACCAGAATATTTTTTTCACGTTGATTTTTTACGTTTCACGACATGGCACTCTACTTTCCCATTTTGTTCTCTTTATCTCTTGACACTGTTCTATCTCTTTCTCTCTTTCTCTCTCTCTCTCTCTCTTTTCTCTGTCTCTCTCTCTCCCTCTCTTGCTGGAGGCCTTGACTTTTTTTTTTACCAGTAATTACCTGTTGCCATGACAACCCTTTTATTCCTTTATATTATATAGGCCTATCCCCTGCATACACTTGCAAACATTCACACCTAAACTCTCCCACACACATGTACACACGTGTTAATGCTTCCACGTATGTATACAATGTATATATCTCTCACCTAGGTATCATTAACAGACATTCACTCAAACACACTTAAACACCAACTTATGAACAACACACACAGACATATACATACACATACAGGTGTACTGACACATTCCCAAGAAATTATCTCCTCTTAATTTGCATTTAACTGCTGCACGCATAAAAAGTTTTTTTCTCTTAATGATGGTACTCATTACATGTGTTTTGAAGGAGGATTAGTTGCTTCTTTTCCTGTCTCTTTATCTTTCATTTTTCTCAGTCACTCACAGCTTTGGCCTTAGGCACATGTACTCGCCAGTAAGGTGGTGCTGTGTTGTCTCACACTTGCTAAAATAAGAGAAATAAGGAGGCTGTAAGTAATAATTAATAAATGAAACTGCGCCCACATGAACAGTGAATCTTGAACTTGCATGACGTTAAAAGGCAGTAATTTTGGGCCACCGCGTGTAGCAAGTACAGCCTGAGTCTTGTGGCGTCTGGAATTCTGGGGCAGTAATCCGGCTTCAGATCAATCATGCTTAAGTGACGAGGGTTGAAAGCGCGGTTTCAGGCGTCCTTCTGGAACACTCAATAAATGCTTGATGAGTTTTCAGATCTTGTGCCTAAAAAGTGACCAAGCCATTTTGTTTGATTACTTCTAACAGAGCTGCTGTTCTGTAGACCAGGGGCATTGTCTTCTTCAAAGACACCTTTCTCTACAGGAAAGAAACGCCCTAACATGAAGTGAAGAAGATCACTCGGGACGGTTAAGTAATGATTTGCCCTCAACCGTGCCATCTAAGGGTACGAGAGCACTAAAATCGTGTCAGGAAACTCCGCCCCACATGATTATGGAAGAGCCTGTGCCATGGACTGTTGGAACACTTATATGTTTCGGTTTGTTGTTTGCCATCTGTTTATTCGCACCAATGGTGTCCACTTCTGTAAGTCATTCTTCATAAGGGGGTATGCTAAGTGATTGCAGTGTAATGTATTATATCAGTCCCATCTCATGGCTGTGTCCTGTTGTGAATTGTGTGTGTGTTTGTGTTTGTGTTTGTGTGTGTGTGTGTGTGTGTGTATGCGCACCCGTGTGTGTTGGTCTCTGCAAGCATGCTGGCTCATATGGGATTAATTCTTAAAACAGTCTTGCAAACAGACAGTTGAACAAACACAGATTTCAGCTTAGCATCTTATTGCTAATTACAATGTGCTTTCCGGCACTCCAGCACTTAGCCTCTCTAATGCATGGCAGCGTGAATCTTTGAGCTGATTTATTTGAGCTGTTCCCATGGGTACAGTGTGTGGCAGTCTCGCCTCAACATACTACTGATGAGTAGTAGTTTGATATGCTGCTCTGTACTTACATTAATTGCTTCAGGCTCTACTATAGTATGCTTAATCATGCCAATTTGACAGATCACACAGACAGATCAGTTGGCCTGGATCCTGCAGTTAATGGTTTCCTCTGTTTGCCATCCATGTACGTTTCTATATAAATTAATTCAAATTAGATTTTATCTTTTTCTTCCATCCTCCCAAGCTTAATTTTCTAAAAATAGGAACGTGTAAGACAAGGTGTGTTTTTTCACTGGAGTCTCTTTCAATACAAAAGGACTGTGCGCAGCTATGTCGTATTGACCCTGTCAGGTAGCACACAGGGACAAAGGGCAATTTAGGCTACGCCCCCTTTTAAAAAAGAGCCAATAACCTGATGGAGACTGGAGAAGGGGTTGGACAAAGACTCAAGGAATCACAGCACGGAATTAAGTGCTGTGGTAATGGAAAAACATGGCGCTTGACACACAGCTGCGATGTGAGGAACTCAGACTGTGACATCACAGTAAGGGGTTCTTGAAAGAACTTTTGCTTAAAAAGCTTTTTTTAATTATGCGAACTCAGAATGCTTACTCGGCTCATGTTGTTCATGTTGTTGTTCTTTTTTTTTCTTTTTGGTTATGAAAATTGCAATACGCAAAGGGAATATTTACTCTTACAGGAAAGTCTCTCAAGAAAAAACACTTAAGGAAATGAACTGTACCCGCTCTCATTTTATTGTGCATAAACCTGAGAGGATTTTTCTCTTAGGACAATTATATTTTGCCATAAATCGTCCACCGGTCCATTTGTAGTGTTTCTCCCTCTCCCCGCTGGCAGCCTTGGCTGCGTTTGCTTTCCTCCCCATCTCTGGAAGAAGCAGGCCCATGGCCACTCCATGGCCTGCCTACCCAAGGGTGGCTCAAACAAAGGGGACCACTGATACGAAGCACCGAGGAGACAAGATCTTAATTGAGCTGCTGGACCGCGGTCAAGAGCAGGCCGAAGGAAATGGAAAGAGAGCAGCGGCGACGGGACGCTGGCAGACGCTGGGAGAGAGTCGGCGGTCGGGTTTGAGTTGGATGGGACGCGTCTTTCGATTACACGGGGTAGATACGGTTCTCCTCAGGAGCGGGTGCTCATCAACACCAGCCTCGCGTTTTCACCCTGTGGGCCACGGTTGGACGCGTGCGCTAGTTCGGAAGTGGCATTTCCCCCTCGGGCTGTGAGAAACGGTGTGCGCAAACGTGCGGTTGTGCGCTTGCGTGTGTTTGTGTTCATGTGTTTGTGTGTTGAGCGTGTGCCTGAATGTTATTTAACACCCTGAGTGGCGTCTCTTGCCATATTTATTATTCAAAGACTATCGTTCCCTTTCTCACCTCATCCTTTCTAGCTGTTTTTATTTTCTCGTTTTTTTGTCTGTGGAAAGAATGTAAGATTTATTTCCCCTGTCTGTACCTTTTTCTCTCATCTCTAATTCTCCTGTCATTCATTCTCTTCATCCACCTGCTCCCTCGCTCAAATTCAGACACTAATGCTATAGCTGTATCAAGTTTGGCGAATACAAGGCCACAGCCGAATAGCTGTAGTGAGGTTATAAGGCACCAAAGACTGTAACCTAACAAACCACATGGTTTTACACAACCGCTAATAGTATTAGCTGTGTCAATAACAGTATCCTCTCTGAACTCTGAGACAGGTACATTGGAGGTACATTTTTGTTCTTTGGGGAACAAAACAAGAACAATAATGTTCTGTTTGGTTACTAAGAAGAACCTTTTACAAGTAGAAAAGGTACAAATAAATTATGTATTGCTGGCTACGGGTACAATTTTATGTACCTATTGGGTGCCACCCCAGTGACAAGTGTCAGTGACCGTGGTTCTGCCCTAGTGGTCATAAACCCAAAATAACAATGCCACACCCTTCCCTATGAAGCATGTATCCACTTCGGACAGGCAACAACTTATTAGGCCTAATTAAGAGGAAATAACTGATTTAAATCAGTATGACTGAGATTTACGCAACAAAGTCGAGGGAGAAACAAGTGTTAATTGGCTTCAATACAAAGATGACATGCACAGAAAACAAATCAAATGCATTATCTTAAAAAAGCTATCTAGAGCGTGACATCTTGTGGTTGACTTTTCATTCAAATTAAGCTCTCTCTGTTTGAATCTCGCAATGCTACCAAAGGCTGTGTATATATTATAATCTGTAAACAACACAAATGTCAGACACCAAGGTGATTGGCACAAAGAAACAGGAGTAATTATTTTGTTGTGGTTCAAGTCTGGGTCATTGCCTGCTGTAATCTTTAAAAAAAACCTTGGAATATCTGTGTTTCTAGAGCGCACTGTATACTTCCCTGTATTTTGCCTCTCTTTTTCTGCGTTGACACAACCTCTGAATCACAATCAATGGCGCATCATCCTCACATAACAACCATAACTGCATTTCAGGAGATGCTGTTACCCAGAGCAACTTACTCAGATTACATTTATACGTGTAATCCATTTATACGGCTGCATGCTGTGCTGAAGCCATTGAGGATAACTACCTTGCTGAAGTGTTCAACAGCAGGGTCCTCCCTGGGAATCAAACCCACAACCTTTGCGCTGCAGTCCCTGTCCCCTAACGTCATGCCACACTCCCACCCCAGTAGTGCACACGGCGCAGCACAGCAAAGAAATGAAAACCAGGACAGTTTTGTTTATATGATATTATACATCAGACATAAATCTGCAGTAAGAAATTTTTATCCCGTTACTCTTTTTATATAGTCCTCTTGCTGTTTCCCTACATAGTTTCTGTATTTTTCTTACATTTTTGTTTGCTCTGTTTAGTGCTTGGATTTATGCCTTTGTTGTATGATGTAAACAACTGTGCAGACGCACTTAAAGTATGTGCTGATATATATTTTTTAATAAACTTGCATTGGGCAAGCAGTATAGCACTGTGACAAAATATGAATCTGTCCTGTGTGTGTGTGTGTCAGTGTTTGCTATGGCAAGTCATATATATGAATCGAATGTACTCCACTATGTGTGTTTATGTGTGCACACGTACTACATATAGTACATGGGTTTGCGCCTGTCTGATTTATTTTGTGGTTATTTTCTGTGTGTTGGGTTGTGTGGGGCTTCACCTGACTGCTATGGGCCCTGGCTGAGCACCTGCCGCTTCAGGCTGGACCGTAGTACGGGACACAGCGATGATGATAAGGACGTTCATCCCAACGGTAATAACCAGTCAGAGAGGCTACTGGGAGCAGAAGGACAATGCCAGTTCCTTTTTTCACTGCGGGCTGCCCGCTGCTGATTACCTGATTGCCTGGAGAGTCGTTTGGAGGGTCATGTGACGCCCTCGCCAGGGTCAGGCCTGACGGTGCGATTATGTGATAAAGCCTCTCCTCTTATCTCCTCGTTTTCTCCTGTCCTCCGAACAATCGCGGTAAACACTCACATGAATTATGAAGTGCTCGCCATCGCGTCGGATTGCTTTGAAACTGGCAGCGCTGCAGTGGAACTCTTCATCAATAATGTAGCAGTGGGCGCAAGAGGCTGTGTGTGCCTAGCACTAACAGTGTTACATGTTTGTTAGGGTATGCGAGGAAAGTGGATCTGGACGAGCGTGCATGTATGTGTGTGTGTGCATGTTATTGCTGGGGTGTGTGTTATTTGTGTCGCTGTCCTTGTGTCTCTCCCTCAGTACATTATGGTCTTGTGAGAATATATATATATATATATATGTGTGTGTCTTTGTATTTTTGAGTTAGATTGCGTGTGGGGGTATGTAAGTGTGAATTATGTATGAATATGAATGTGGAGTCTTTATACTGTATATGTGAGAATATATATGAATATATTCTCACTTATATATTAAGTGTGTGTATGCATGTGTGTGTGTGAGTGTTGTGTGAGTGTGTGATTGTGTGTGTATGTGTGTGAGTATGATTGTGTGTGTCTGTGTGTGTGTTTCTGTGCGTGTGTGTGTTTTTCTCCCCCTCTCCAGTACAGGCCAGCTGAATAATTGATGCTCAGTGTTTGAGTGGAGGCTCTCTGGTGTTGTCTGTGTGCTCAAGGGTGACTAAATGGCTCAACAGTGGACATATGTCGTTACACTCCCTGCCAAACACACTGCTCTCTTTCAACAACATAATTCTCGTTTTTGTATTATGGGATAAGTTTTGCCTCATTGCTCTCTCTATGTGTCTTTTTTCTCTTTCTGTCACACATATTGCATTAATCCTGTCCCACTGCAGTGTTGATCTACTGTGCTGTTATGTCCAAGAGGCAATGGCTTACACCGGGGGGGGGGGGCAATACTCGGACCTGAGAAGCCGCTGTCCGTGTTTTATTTCAAACAAATTTTCTAACCACCTGATTCCACGAATGACCTTAATTAATGAACATGCTGAGGACTTCTGCGGACTCATATGGTTATAAAATTGGCGAGAAGCGGAGAGTAGATCCCGGGGACCGAATGTGGCCCCCCCAGCTTACGCAGTCCACAGTGACCACCGTCTCGCTCTCGTTGTCTTTGCAGGAAGATGATTGAGGTGAAGATCATTGATGATGAAGAGTATGAGAAGAATAAAGTCTTCACCGTTGAGCTGGGAGAGCCCGTACTGCTGGAGATTGGACAAAAACACGGTGAGTCGGTGGATAGGCATTTGCAGACCAGAGTGTTGGGACTGGGGTGCTCTCTCAGAAATACAGATACAGTGGAGCTACATTTTTGTTCTTCAGGGAACAAATTTGCCAAACGTACCCTAAAAGTACAATAATGTTTTATTTGGGTACTAATCAGCAAAAAAGGTACAAATTAATTATGTATTGTTGTTATGTATTGTCGCCTCTTTTGGAACCTCTGCTCCTGTACACACATACTGTACAGAGGCATGTGCACATCCCTCAAACCATTGTGGGAATTAAATGTCAATCTAAGTTACAGTTAGTGTGGGTTGTTTGTTTCCACAGAATACACACCTTTGGTTGCCTCAGTTAACCTGAAGTGGGCGCATGTTTCAGATTTAATTCTTATTCATTAATGGAAAAGGATATGTTCAAGAACAGAAGACATATAAATTAAGTCAGCTGGTATCAATTTCTTTCATAATGTATTTCACTGTATTAAGATGTCTAAGTAATTAACAACAACAACAGAAAACATTTTAATACTTTTTTGGAGTCTGGCTGCCGGGTAATACAGCTTGCCCAAATCAGGGTTCCACACATAGTTTTGTTTTATTTCTCTGACTTCCATGAACGCATGCACATGATTTCGGGAAGTGAAAATAACAACAGCAGAAGCACAAGCCTTTGCATTTTTACATTAAAATAACAGGCTCTTCAGCTATTAAGATTAGTTTGATAAGCAGATCCGATTGGCATCGTGGCTGAGATCGGAGGTGCCTCTGATGGATGAATATATAGACCAGACTGCATCTAGTGATACTGTTCAGAGGGACAGAAGAATTAGCCAGAGAGATACACTGGACGAGAATGAAAAAATGAATAAAACGAGGGAAGGACAAGAACAGAAGCCCAACTGAAATGAAACAATAATTCATTAAATTATTATGGTGTAAAATTAGGATACGTTTGCCCTACATGAAATGCATGTGCATGCGTCACTGAAAGTGGATTGCATACACTACATTTATTTTTAAATTAATTACCTATTAATTTGAATAAATGCACTTATGATTAAAGAAACAATTATTAATAACCAGGGGAAGAATCTCATTTGAACACAAAGTAATTGGTTTGAACATCACCACCCTGTCTCTACAGGCAGTGTCTGCACATTGCACATTAATTACACAGCCTTACTGTTATAATTCAGTATGCTTCTCTGTCATATTGAAATATCCATTCAAATGTAGACCTTTATCTCACATTCTGTTCTTGTATTGAGAACAGAATTAAAAAACTTTTATTTTCAACTGTTCCTCTTTCTCTCGCTCGCTCACTCCCTCATTCCTCATTTTGTTCTTCCTCTTTTTCTCGTGCTCTTCAAGTTCATGATCCTATGGGGGTAGGGGTGGGGGGGGGGGGGGGGCTCATAATGGCCACTTGGAGAAATGATTTAGGAAAGTCTGTGTGCTATTATTTGTTTTTCCTCCTTCCATCATTGGCTGTTTTTCATATTTTTTTAATCATTTTTCTGTTGAAACGCATATACAGTATGTATGGAAAGCTTACACTCTCATCTGTCCACCAGTGTTACAGTATATTTTCGCTAGGGACATAGATCTTCCAAAAAACCACTGTGAGACATCATCCCTCCAAGATGGCCAAAATCTGAGCGTCTTTCCCCTGGATGTTTCCCTGTTGTTCTGCGATGAACATTGGAGGGGATTTGGTGCAAAATCAACATGGTGGATTGGCAGGTGCAGAACTGGGTGCTGAAGAGCCGAGCCATGTTTCTCACCGATCTCTCACCAACAGGCGATTCCAACGAGAACAAACCGGCGATGGAAGCCGAGGATGAGGAGGTGGCGAAGATGGGCTGTCCCAGCCTGGGGGAGCATACCAAGCTGGAGGTGGTGATCGAAGAGTCCTATGAGTTTAAGGTAACGGCAACTCTGCAGGCTCACACACACACACGCACATGCACGTGCACATGCACATGCATGCACACACACGCACACACACAATCACACATGCACGCACACACACACTCTCATCAGAGAATAAATTCAGATATTATCTGCTCCGTTTCTGAACACGGTAGTCCCACGCAGACACACATAATATTTTCTGATATCATCTTGTGTCTCCTGTGGACACGGCAATTAAGGAGATGAGCGGAAGAGGGAGAATAGATCATCATTAGCTGTAATTAATTGCTACAGTTCTCAAAATGCTTTAAAGTAGCGACCATACACCCCATATGTGAAATACAGAGGTAGCCATTTTGTGGTGCAGCCCCCACTGGACCTCAGCTGGTATAGAGAAACGAGGATTCCATCAGCCAGTTGAACATGGCTGAAAATCTGAGCAAGCCCTGAGTGCCAAGTGGAAATTGACCTAATATTTACGTTATTTTCAGGGAGTCACAAAATGTTCCTGATTTTGAACTGCTGACATAAGCCGAGTTCCCTATTATGTCACTCAGCGGAAATTTTCTGTCTGAGATTCACTATACATATAACATTATTGAAAGGCAAACAAAAGGGTAAATCAGGGGCTAATGACATTTGATAATATGGATTCATTTTATTGGAATGGATTTTTTATTAAGACGTGCGACTCAGTTTGATTGTATTGTGCACAATTTTATATACAGCACAGTGATGGACAGGAAGGCTTATAATGCAAAGGTCATTGGTTTGATTTCCACATAAGTACTTAATCTGAATTGCTTCAGTAAAAATCTAGCTGTATATATAGATTGAATGTAAAATGTAATCAGTGTAAGTTGTTCCAGAAAAGAGTATCTGCTGAAATGAAATGCTAAGTGTAGGATAATTAAGTAACCACACAACACTGCATCAAAATGATGCCATTTTGTCTCTAACGGTATTCAAATACTACATTGATTTTTTTAAATAATACATGCTTAATAGGTTTAATGATCTCAGAAGGTTAAGGGCCTTTGTGTTACCTTAAGTCCCAGATGGTGTACTTCCAACCGTCTCCACTTCATACACTGTAAAATACTCAGTGTTAAATCAGCTCTAAAATGACTCTTACTGCACACGAATGGCCCCTTTTAGACTGATATGTAATCTGCTAGAGTTGAATTAACACTGGACATTTTACTGTGCAGTGCACTCTGGGTCCAGAGGGAAGAGAACCCCACCCTCGGGCCGTACTGTCTTCAGGAACACATCCTGCCGCAGTTATCTGCGGCCCGGTCTCTGACCACGCCCTGCCTTGTTTCATTTTGCACTTTGACAAGAGACAGCTACAGGATGTGTATGGCTGTCGGCCGGGATCCTTCCCATGAGGCATCGCTGCACGCAGGAGCTATCGGAGTTTTACTGGCGTGTTTCCTAAGTTGGCAATCTGTGATTAGATATCCAGATATTTACAGTACACACGGACAGTAACAGCTGTGTATGATATGCATAAACAAATTAATGATCTTTTTTGTGTGAATACATTTGAATATAGCTACCAGCGAAATATATTCAGTCTGATTTTGCTGGGATCGAAGAAGGACCTGTTGCACACCGTTCGTTGTGCCTTGTTTTAAACTTGAAGTAGAATTCGTTGGAACCAAAGCCTGAGTATAATGTTTTGTGTGTGTATACGTGTTTTTTTTCAGAGCACAGTAGACAAGCTGATTAAGAAGACCAACCTGGCCCTGGTGGTGGGGAGCAGCAGTTGGAGGGAGCAGTTTGTCAGTGCAGTCACCGTCAGCGCAGGTGTGCAAGGCTGCGTACCCGTCTCTGTCTTCCACCCTGCTGCCTCAACTTTCTGTTCTCCCTCTCTCCCTCTGTCCCTCTCTCTCTCTCCCTCTGTCTTTTTCTCCCTCTGTCCCTCAGTCCCTCTGTCCCTCTCTCCCTCACTCTCTTTCTCCCTCAGTCCCTTTCCCCCCGCTCTCTCTCTCTCTCCCTCTCTCTCTCTCTCTCTCTCTCTCCCTCTGTCCCTCTCTCCCTCTCTCCCTCTCTCCTCTCTCTCTCTGTCTCAAGCTTCTCAGTGCCACGGCCTTGCGCTCGTCTTTCTTTCAGGTGACGACGACGAGGAGGAGAGCGGCGAAGAGCGCCTGCCCTCCTGCTTCGACTACATCATGCACTTCCTGACGGTGTTCTGGAAGGTGCTGTTCGCCTTCGTGCCGCCCACGGAGTACTGGAACGGCTGGGCCTGCTTCATGGTGTCCATCTCGCTGATCGGCGTGCTGACGGCCGTCACCGGCGACCTGGCGTCCCACTTCGGCTGCACCGTGGGCCTCAAGGACTCCGTCACCGCCGTGGTGTTCGTGGCCCTCGGCACCTCCGTGCCAGGTCTGCCCCGCTCGTCCCTCTCTCTCTCGCTCTCGCTCTCGCTCTCGCTCTGCCTCTCTTCCTCTCCCCGTCCATCTGCATCTCAATTCAGTTCAGTTCATTTCAACATGAAATACAAAAAGTAAAGATTCCAAAAGCATTGTATGTATAACAAAAAAAAAGCTATTTCCAATGGAAGGAAAAGAAAAAAAAATACATAATTGAAAGCATTTAGTTAACAGTAATTGTAACATTTACAAGTTGAGCAGGTCTCACATTGTACTGTTTATCTGTGCGGTGGTTGTACTCCTGCTGAGTTGTCACTCACTGTCCCTCAGCTTGTGACAGGCTGAAGCATATTGTGCAGCGAGTGGGGCTGTTGACCCTTCTCCCAGAAGGATTTGCAGCTTTTCCATGTTTGTCAGGGAAGGACATATATTTATAAATTTAAAAAATGTACTGAAATATATTTTTCTGGTTCTTGATCATTTTCTGATCATCTCGCTCGGTCTGGTTTGTGTCGCTTCGCTGATTTCCGTCATACTTGTGTGAGGATCCAGCCGGAAGCTGCTTGTCACGGCCGTCATGAGCCGATCACACCAGGAAGCTCTGATTCAGGAGCCGAGTCTCCCACTCGCTTTCCAGCTCTTCTTCACGCGCCGATTCTATCTGTCGCTCGAGTACAAAGATAACCGCTGATACCGAGCAAATAACAACATAGCAATTAGAGAATAGAAGAGGCAGGTGCTTTTTACAAAAGAAGTAAATGTTGATGAATTAAAAATGTAAAAATTCCTGACGTAAAATGGGACGATGAAGACAAAATAACTTTGTGTCTTAGACCCCCTGAGGCGTTTCATTTTCGTGTCACTTGCCGCTCTTCAAGGGACCGACAGCCACGAGTAGAGCCGTGCTTTATTTGGAAAGTACATTTATTTTGCTTCCCTGCGCTTTTCCACTAATTTACACACTCTCTCCGGCTTCATTTCTTTGCCTCACGGTAAAAAAAAAGTCTGTGCATTTACGGAGCTTACTGCTGGTGTGAAGGTCGGCTGACGTAACTGTTTTGAATGAGTAATGACAGAAGGAGTCGTGAACATATTACAAAAACATTTCTTTTTTCTTTTTTCTTTTTTGGAAAAAACGTGATTATATCCTTCTGCAAGGCTATCATGTGTGTCTCTTTTTATGCATGCACCGTGGTTTATCTGTCAATAAACGTGACAGTGAAGAGTGAAAGAGAAAGACAAAGTGAAGAGGCTGATGCTGAATCAGTAGACAGGGGCTCTGAAATCTCTGCGCTTGATTGGTGGTATTGCTGTCACTGTCACTGATGTCAATGGCAATGGTCTTTGTTAGTTTAGTTGCAAACGATAAATAGAAAGGAGGCAGTGGTTTTTCTCCCTGTACAGGCAGGCTCCACTGTACTGGAGTCAGTCCCTCTACCAGTAAGATATTTAAAATGAGTTTATTTTCTTAAACTACAAGAAATACTACTCAATGATCCTGAGTGTCTTACAAGTTAATTGCCAATTAAGAACTACACCTGTGTCTGGCAGGTTGGCTAATGTTTAAAACACTAGAGCATCACTCTAGCCTATGCAGCCTGATGAAGGTCGAATTTACTTTGATTTACATGTTATATTGAGATTTTGGGTCCTATCTCTCTTGGGCAGCACCTATAATAGACTGGTGTGCAACGACCTAAACTACATCCAAAATTAACACCATTGCACATATTGCCTCTCTGCCCTGTGGTCACATTGACCGCATTGGACCGAGGCCTTCTCTCAGCATCCAGAGCTCTGTGGGACCAGCCTGTCTCATGACCAGCTGGTGCCATGTGGTCTGTCAGTGGAGAGGGCAGTGGAGACCAAAGGCAGCCGGGCTCCCTTTGTGTTTTGGCCTCATTGCTCATGTGATTCTACAGGTTGCTTACAAGATTGCTGGATAGTGTAATTATAATAATAATAATAATAATAATAAATTATTATTATGATTATTATTTTTAACAATATAAGAAAGAATAATAATACTATGTTCAGTGGTGCATAATGGGCAGGCACCTTAAATTAGCCTCAAACTTTCAGTTGAAAATCAGTTTTAATTATTTTTGACTGTTGACTCATAGAAATCCACGCCCAGTTGCTCAAGACATGTCAGGACGTGGACATGCTGACACCTCATCCACGAGACCTTCAGTGACTGAGATGTGTGGCAACCTCCCCCACATCTAACCTGTCTCTGCCATCGAGCACAGTTTTCACAAGGGATTTCAGTTATCGTATGAGCGGAGTAAAGAAAACTACGCTGATGGCTTTGTTGCCGTTCTCAGGGCGGTGTTCAAAATAATGAACTTAATGATGTATGGACAGAAAAGCTCCTCTGTGGAAAAGCAGTCGGTTGTCTGTGGTTTATCTGTGTGCTGTGCGTGTGTGTGTGTGTGTGTGTGTGTGCATTTATCTGCGGTTGAGTATGAGACTGGAAAGCCTCTTACACTGGAGGAAGTCCTCTTTTTGAGGAGTCATTTTTTGAAGAACCCTTCTGAGGTGGTGCTTTCATTTCCCTTATCCCGGTCTCTCCCCCCCCCCCCCCCCCCCCCCCCCTTTCTCCCTCTGTGCCCATCAGATACCTTTGCCAGCAAGGTGGCGGCAATCCAGGACCAGTACGCCGACGCCTCCATCGGCAATGTGACGGGCAGCAACGCGGTCAACGTCTTCCTGGGCATCGGCGTGGCGTGGACCATTGCGGCCGTGTACTGGCGGAGCAAGGGGCTGGCGTTCCACGTGAACCCGGGCTCGCTGGCCTTCTCCGTCACGCTCTTCACCATCATGGCGCTGCTGTCCGTGCTGGTGCTGCTGTACCGCCGGCGGCCCTCGGTGGCGGGCGGGGAGCTGGGGGGGCCCCGGACTGCCAAGCTGGTCACTACCACGTTCTTCGTCTCCATGTGGCTCGTCTACATCCTGCTGGCCTCCCTGGAGGCCTACTGCCACGTGCCTGGCTTCTGAGGGGGCGGGGCTGGAGGGAGGGCGAGAGAGAGAGAGAAAGAGAGAGAGAGAGAGAGAGACGGCCTCCCTTTCCGTCGGCCGCTCATACCTTCCCGTCTCGTCGGCGTCGTCATTGGCCCTTATGCCTCAGAGCTGCCAAACATCAACCCCCAGAGACCCCCGCTCTCCTCCTCCTCCTCCTCCTCCCCCGACACCTTCCTCCCATCTCCTGCATTCATCTGGTGCAGTCTTGGTCAGTGTTCGGCTCGTATGGATATAAATGCCATGTTTTTATTTGTATTTCTGTGACTGTTTTTATGGTTTGGTTTCTTAATTTATTGTTTCTTTCTCCTGTTGACACTGCTATGGAGCCCTTGCCGCTCCACCTGCACACCAAACATTCTCAGGAGAATCTGGAACCAGCCGAGGGTTTCTCTGTCCGACTGAGGGGAGGGGCACTGAAAAGCAGGGTTGTTTTGTCCAGTGGTGTGTTTGTATGCAATCAACACATGCTCTTTCTAAACGTCCTCCATTTTGAGTGCTTATTTGGTTATGTTTTCCCTGCTTTTCTCTTCCCACTCTACCTTTTTTTGTTGTTGTTGTTGTTGTAGTACATTCCCTTCTGCCTGTTTGCCCCAAAACAAATGTTGAAACCCTCCCAAGTCTGGAGTATGACTCTCTTCCCACCCTGTTCCAAATGAGACAGCCCTGCCCCTTCCCAAAGACCAACTCTAATTTTCACTTACTTCTCAACAGTGTCATGTGCTCGTCTTGTTGTGAAAATGTAAAGTGGTTATCATGTGAAGAACAAAAGATGTGAAAACGAAACTGAGAAATGAAGAAGAAGGACCCAACAGCATGTGCTTGGAAAAGGAAACAAATTTTGGGAACTGGACACACCAAGTAGGCCAGTGTCTCCTTGTGGGTTCATGTAAACCATAAGTTTACAGTGAGTTTACCCATTACACGGCAACTAAGGAGCCAAAATCAAAAACTGATAATGGAGGACTTTATGGTGGACTTCTGCTACCAGAAGATGAATATGTATCTAGAAGATAATGGTATTAGTTACTTTAACTGTTGTCTCCAGCTATATATGATACATAAAGAATAGTTCTTGGGTGTGATATAAACAAGAACGCCTGATTTTATTAGGAAAACCTAACTACTTCAGACACACAATTTCTGGAGTAATGCTGAAGATCAAAGCTTGTTTTTAAAAAAAGGTGTTAAGTAGAATCTGAGAGGTTTTTAATGTTACGGTGTCCAGTGCTATGTGACAGATTCCTATTTTGTGATATCTGTCTAAATGTCAAATAGATACATGTTAAAAGCACAGTTTGATGGGAGACAGCTCCTTTTGCCAGTCAGAGATGCCATATAGAGGAAACGGATGACCTCTGGATGACTCAGATGATCTTTAGGAAACTTGACACATATCTATCACTTGGGCCTGAACCACAGTTAATACCAGTTGGCTCTTCATCATGTTATTCTTTTGTGATGGGACCTGACAAGCATTTTGGGAGTTGCTAGAAGATTACATCAGTGCTTTCATTAATATTTCAGTTCTCTTACGAATGAGCTTAAGAAAACAACAGGAAAGGGAAAATATTTTGGTTGTTCAGTACTGATCCACATTGAGTTCCAGTTGTTTCCGCTAGTGATTCTGGCCAAATTACTATGCCATGTTATGCAGACGCTTCTGTTCTGTTTGTAAGGATATTGAAAGTATTATGGTATATACAAACAGCTTTCTCAAGGACATTGCCTGACATCACAGGCGTATTGATGGGCTTTATCATTAGAAGGTGTTTTGACAATGGATTGCCACATTAAAAACACACCTCATCCAAAGGAATTTAACATTAACACTTGTGTGTCACATCTGCTTTGAGATGCTATTTTTAGTATCTTACACTTTGTCTGGAACTGTCATATGGTGTTGCTACATGCTTTTTTGTGTAGTTTGATTAGATCCCATTTGGCATACTGGTGATAGGTTGTAGTGGTGTATCGAGTACTGTTAGCAAGGGAAAGATATGAACCTTGTGTACATGTTGTAGGCCTGAGACACGGTCACCCAAGCCTGTCCTGACTCAGTGCTCAAGTTATTTCCCGTTTAGTGTCCTCACAAGGAAGAATTGAATCTTTGAGTTTATCTTCATCTACACACTGGGATCTGAAATGTGGTAGAAGAACCGTTGGCCAAAACAAGAGTGTGCTGCCCTTCCCCCATGGCAGCCAAACCGCCATGCTTGGGAAGTGAGAGGACCGTGGTAGAGCACAAGTCCAATAAGGCCTGCAGCACCCTTCAGTCATGCCCAAAGTCTTCAGACTCCATCCTTGTGTGGCCTTGGGCATTTCATCCGAATGGAGTCTCAGTTATTGCAGCTTGGTCCCCGAAACATCTTCACATCTTCACCACTGTTCTTTCATCGTGCATTACAACTGCCTGTATTGTGCTTGTAAGCCTGTGAGCAAAATCACCCTGACCGTTATTTACAGTTGCTTGCTAGAATATGACAGAAATCCATCCTGACGCTTCATTCAGTTGATTCATTCCTTCTTTCATAAAGACTGCAAGAAAACATTGATTCTGACTATTCAGATGTAGCGTACAACCAGGGGAAGGGAATTCATTGTTTCTAACACAAACTATCAATGAAATGTAAAGGCTTTGAAACAGGCTCTCTGGCAATGGTATTTTGCGGAGGATAGACTGAGGTTGGCCAACATGCCATTGGCGTGGTTTGGTTTGCTGTAGCCCTCAGCTTGCCTCACATATTGCTGGCTTACAGACCTGGTGGGCATCACATGGCCTTGTGGTGGAAAGAGTTTGTGCCCAGAGGCTACGCACATGCCACATCGCCCTGCTTTAGTGCACAGAACTTGGGCTGCACTTTGACCTCGTTCTGATCTCGGATGAGCTTCCATCTGCTGCTCTCACAGATAACTGAGCTAGTCGGTGTTGTGTTTGGAAACTGAGTTCATGTCATTCAAGTGAGTGACTTAAGTTGAAAGCAGGTATTTTTAGCCTGTGTCCGTAGGATCATTCCTTTTTTGAAAAATAAAGGGAGAGCACAGTTCACCCTCCTTGTGTATGTTTACTTTATTCAGATGAAAAGCAGAGAGAGTAACAGATGCAGGACTCCTCCTTGGCTTGAGAGTCAGATGGCCTATGGACTGTGGCACATTTTGCCAGTCAACCATAATGTCATTCGAAACTCCTCCACTTCCTTCTCCCCTCAGTGTCACAGATCTGGGATGGGCGCTTGGAAAGTGTTATGGGAACTAATGTAAATGTGTAGAGCGCAACCAGTTTTGCTACAATTCTGATGACAGAATATAGATTTGATATACCTCCATTGCTCCTGTTATGTGATTCATTTTGTAGAATAGGCTATGAACAATTTTGTCAAACAATTAATTTTACTTTTCTTTACATTTCATTAACTAACTGTACTGTGATATGCATAACAGTATTACTGTCATTGTTTTCTCGAACTCCAACATGTAAACACATGAAACTAAATGAGCAAAATCTTACCACCAGTCCAGTGCAATCCAGTATATTTTGATGTTTGATACTTGTCTGGCATTTGGTGAGGTTTTGGTAGGGCCATCGGATGCTATTCCATTTTCAACAGAAGTTTTAGACCGTTATGAATTTCGGAGCCATTTGCCTGGTTTCAAGAATCATGTAAATTATCACAAAAATAATACTGCCTTTAACAATTTAACAACACAGCTAAGAATTTGCCTCTCTGTTTAATTGGGCCTCACTTGCAGATTTGGATTGTAATGTTATGTGAAAGATATCAATAAATGTATGAAAGAAAGGGCGGAATGAAATACAGTCTGTCATGCACGGATGTGTGCCATTTTTCTACACACTTTGTCTTTCACTCCTCCATTTAATAGTTTTATTTTGAAAAAATGCTGAAATATCTTGAAAGGAGGTAAAAAGTCAAAAAGAAAATTAGAACAGAGCAGCCGAAAGAAGGAACAGATTTAATGCATGTATTTTTATTTAGAAAATGTATTTATATACCAGTATTCTGTATTATATTCGGAGAGAAAGTACGCAGTTCGTATATTTTTAGCCCCTCTTGTTGCTAGGCGACAACCTCCTGGAGTCATTGTCTTTCTGTCGTTACGTTGTCTCTTGTCGTCGTTTGTTGGAGGGGGGGAATTTTGGTTGTAATCTCCTTATAAGGCCATTCCCTGTCACTCTCCCTCACTCGCTGCAGTCCAGCTTAATGAATCGAAGAGCCGTCCTTGTGAAAAGAGAATCCCCTAATTGGATTTCGGGGCTGTTTTTGGTCTCGGGGGTTAATTGTTACTGTATCTTGCACTGTAAGCAGTATGGGAAAGTGGTCAGGGTTCCGTGCCCATATCAGCAGGCAGTGACGTACGTACAACTCTGCTGTGAACATCCTGACCCAGAAGCTACAGTGTGCTTTGGCTTTCATCGTAAATGTCCTTTTATCAGTAGAATTTGGCCATGCTAGTGTGTGTGTGTGACTGCATACATATTCATACCCTTACATGAAAGTGCGAAACTGCATGAGTGTGTCCTTACTGATACATTCCTTATCTGTATTGTCTGCTGGTAGCCTTCCCCAGCCCCCTAATCCAATCAGTGAGAGTAGTTTGTCTGGGGGTCACTGACTTCTTGTCTGATAGCAGGTGGAACACGAGGCTGCAGAAACACACAGCACTCTTATCACTAGCGCTTAACACTTAACACTAACACTAACAGCCCTCCTCTGCCCCCCCCCCCCCCCCCCACACACATACACGACGCACGCACCTACGCTTACACACGCTCACTCGGATGTACGCACACACCTGACTAACCTGCTGCCTCCCCTAATCTTTCCCGCTCTCTCTCCCTCTCAGTTGTGATGGCAGTAATGATACTGCTCCTTAACAGGAAGAGCAGATGTGTGTAGGAACGTGGGATAAGGTCACTCTGGTCCATTTCAAGAATACCTGTTTTTCTTTTATAGAATCTGCTGTGATCCCTGCGTAGATACCTATACCAAAGATATGGGATACACACATGAGGTTCTATAATAAAAAAGTATTGCATTCTTTATTTAAACTAAAAGTTGTATTGTCAGATCTAAGAATATATGGCTGGAAGTCTACAGGTGCTAGGGTGGACTGCACTGGACTGAAATTCCTTTTGCTCAGTGTATTGTATAGAATTTCATAAGAGTGCCGAAGTATCTGACCAATAAGCCACAGAATAAACTGAATCACTCTGCAAAATAAGATTCTCTATGTAATCAATGCTATTTTCTTTCCTTGGTATTAAATCTCATCCTTTGTTTTCACATTTTTTATTATCTTCTTTCTAATTTTCTAATGTTTTTCCTTTGTCAATTGAAAGAACACTATGATGAATGCAATTTTGCAGACGTTTAAAGAACAAGGAAAAAAATAGTTACGTTTGTATTGGTATAAAAAAAAGGTCTCATGTTCAAAAAGAAATGTTGCAAATGATGTTTAGGTTCATTATTTGCTTGTTCTATGCATGCCTATGTCATTGCAGTGTAGATTGCTTGTCTGTCGCTGATGTGCTATGCTGAAATTCCCTGTAAATTTCCTCTTTGTACTTGGACTCCATTGTCTTTTGCGGTGTTGTGTGCACTGTAGATAGCGATGTAAAAAATGTCTCTGTATGCTTTAAAAAAAAAAAAGTGCGTGCACTGTCTGTCTCATTATCGCATTCTATTAACTTGAAAACTATCAGCTTGTATTTGTTGGATTATTATCGTTTTCATCAATCCCTGTAGTTCTGTTTTTTTAAAAAGGAATCACAAAGTGCTTTCAATCTGGATGTTATATTATTTTATTAAATTCATTTTTATTATTTGTTTTAGGAGCAAATCCATTTTTAAGTATTTAATTTGGGGAGTGCAATTAGAACATGAAAAAGTTTATCCACCCAAAAAAGTGGATGTTTTCCGTACCCTTAGATCAGTGTGTCAGCGTCAGCAGTGTACGTGTGTGCATTTTGTGTGTGTGTGTGTGATTGTGTGTATGCGTGCAAATGTGGTTTATGTCTCTCTCCAACTCATTCAAATTCTGCTATGTGATGTAGAAATGTTGTATAAAATATTTTTAAAATTTGAAAAAAAAGGAAACAACTTTTGTTTATTAAGAACCAGTATTTGTCTTTATTTATAACTGCATTAAAGCCTTAAAAGGTACTTTATCACTTCTCTTGACTAGTGTGTTATTCTGCTTAAGAGTAGTGCCATGGGGGTTGCTGGGTGTCTCTTCCTGTAAAGGCTCTGTTCCAGTACATGGATGGACCATTGCACTCTGCAGTCTGGTATTAAACCCAGACCAGAGGAGTGGTATGATGCACAGTTGACTCTGGCATCACCCAGGACAACAGCAGTGTCACACAGAATGACGGCAGCCCCTTGTTGATTGGGTGCCCGCAAATTGAGTAGCAAATGAATGAGTCTTTGGCAGTCTTTGCTGAGTGTGTTGTGATAAGAAGGGGCGACTGATGTCACATGCCTCAGAGGAGAACACATGCTTGTCTGCAATCTCCCGTTTAATAGCATTAGTTGCCCCAATGAGCGCTGATAAAATGGAAAACAAAAAATTTGGCTATGGAATAAAATGTCTGCGTTCTCTATGCGCCTGCATTGTTTGCAGACAGTTTTGCACAGGTGATTTTACGCCTGTAAACACCTGCAGGTGTGCTTCTGCTCTCAGTTACCCTGAACTTCCACCTCGGGGTGTTCCCATAAAAAGCCTATTTTCTAAAATTGAATTGGAGCTTTACTGCACATATGTTTCAAATTCTAGAAGTCTGAGAATAGCTACTTGGAAAGAAAGCCCCTGGAAGGTGTGTATTGGGATATACTAAGGCGTCTTAGCAATCTACAGTAGCTTTTAACCTGTGAATATCAAGTAGGGTGACAAGTCCCAAGTCAGTGGTCCTTATATTTTTTACCTACTTAGCCGGTGCCTTTGTCAGGTGTGACTTTCACAGAATTGTATTACACACATCTTCCTTTATAGGGTTTGGCATTTACTGAAGCACTTCTGAAGGGAAACGCTGCTGAAGAGTACAATGGCGGTACCCCACCTGGGGATTTAACCTTACCGACCCAGGGCCTTGCCTTGCGCCTCAATCACTGTACCAAACAGATTTAAGAACCCTTCCATAATGAACTTCTTCTGCTATGAACTAATTCAATCGAGCTCCTTGGGTTTTCTCATAGATAGCCGTGGAAGGAAGTTTTAATGAAACTGCAATATTATTCACACTTTCAAATCCTTAAGGAGTCCCACAAGGTCTGTATAAAAATATTAATGGTAAAAATAAATATTTATATATATAAGCTTCCAGACTGTTGACAGATGGCTGTTATTCTCCCATTGACAGGAGAGACTCAGCGCAGCATGACACAAGGCCACTGGAGAGGAGATCGGGACTGCTGGGCGCGAGGGGGGCGGGGGGGGGGTCGTCGAACTGGGGGGGTGAGTTGGCAAGAAATAATGGAGAGGAAGAAACAGAAAAGGAAAAAAACCACACGCCCCCAGGGAGAGAGGGGACGGAGCAGTCCAAGCACGTAGGGAAAACCGCCCTTAACAAAAGAAATGAAAAGAAATGAAAGGGAGAGGAGCTGAAAGAAAGGGAGGCCTGTAACGCCTTCAGACAGAGCAGCGGGCTCATTTTAAACGGGGGCCTTGTGCGGCGAGACGGCGTGGAGAGCGATGACCGCCGGAGTGTACACCGATATTACCCACAGTGCCCCCGGGACCAGCGGCGGGGCCGGCGAATGACACAGTGATACACTGACTCCCATCCGCCGGCGGTTAGCGGGGAGAAGGCGCCGGGCGGGTGGGCGCGTCTATTTACAAAAACGCTGCAGCAGGCCCCCCTGCGTCCTTCAGCATCGCCCATCCCTGACAGGATAAGCAGCAAGCACAGGCTGCTCATCAGGCATCAGTGCAGCTAGAGAGGAGGCTGTTTGTTATGTCTTTTTTTTTACTCCTTGGTTTTAGCGTTTTAATAATACAAGCTTTTAATGTTTTTTAAAATATATTTTGTTCTCATGCATTTTATTCTGTCATTCTACGCTTACTGTGTTTTACTTTATTATATTTATTTTGTTTGGAAAGCAGTTTGAGCTAGATTTTAACGTATGAAAGGTGCTACATATAGCTATTATTATTATTATTCGCTCGCTGCCAGAGTAGGACTTAGCAGCTAGCATATCCCTCGGTAGTACTGTATGGAGTGTAGTGTTTGAAACAGGCACTGACTCACAGGCGAACGCATTGGAGGAATACACGCAATTTCGCTGCAGTACTCCTCCGAAGGGTGGCGTAGCGGCAAATTGGGAGGCACAGTTGCCAATTTCAAATTGAGGGTGAAAAGCAGGAAAAACTGTTCTTTAAAAAAAAGGCACACGTAGCACACATTTTCAGATGGCCTGCAGTACTGAAGAATGACCTTCCCATCGCAGAGTGAATTACAGGCATATGGTGGGAGTGTGAGTATTGACCTTTGACCCTCCTGTCAAAGGTGCAGTCTGAAGTTTCAGCAGATGAAGCTTGGATTTGGTTCCCCTACATTTGCGTCACTGATCTTGGATCAGCTCGAAGGTCATGCGACCTGCCAGCTCAGTGCAGCTCTTTCAGCTTCACGTGAAGGCTCCTCCCTGCGCCTCAGCTCCGCGGGTTTATTTCCGCTCCGAGAACCGCTTGCGCCCCGTTTATCACCGGTGGGAACGGGGAGGAAGCAAAAAGCTAACTCCGCTACAAAAGAGGCTGGGGCCGCCACTTAGAAGGACTTAACAGAAAGTGGAACAACGCGCCCGGAGAGCATCACAATGGTTTCATTTTTCTTCAGAAAGCAGGATAAATCTGGTCTCCCTCAGCTCGGCTTAAGCTCCTTTGCCTGTCAGGGTTTAGAGGCTCCTGTCTGCCGCCTGACAGGCCTCAGCCCGGAGAGCCCGTTTCCACTCGCGTCGTTGTCATGCGGCGCGGCTGCCCGCCTGGCCGGCTCGGTCCGCAGCGGCCGAGGCGTCTCGAGCGGCTCGCTTTATTCGTCCGAGCACGTCCGAGCAACTCCGTGCCTTTCTTCAGCATTCGACAAACTTCAGAGCGAGTCCCTCTCATTTTTCACTCCTTACACGTGTCATTTATAAAAGAAAACAAATCCCTTTTTTTTTTTCAGTGGTAGCAGCCTTTCACAATGGATTGACCATATTACAGTCTGTGAGCAAGTCGAAGTAAGTCTCTGCCCAATATGACATAGTTGGACCAATTAGAGGCACGATAAATTCTTTTAGTGCATGCAGAGGAGAACACCTAGTTAATTTTTTTGTGTCTGTGGGGATCTGTGCAACGAAAAACCTGGGATGACATACAGTGTTTGAAGAGCTGATTTAGAGTTGAACAAACTTCACATCCTGAACCTCTGGCATCCGACCTCGTTCTGAAAGGTTAATCACCCCATGCTACGGTCAACACTGCGATGACCATACGGGGCCCTGCTATGTCCACACTGGACACAGAGCATGTTCAAACTCACCTGTCGTCAGTCATAGATACACACCCTGCATCAAATCACGTTCAACTAAAAAACTAAAAAAAGGTGAAAATAGACCGACATAAAAAAGGAAAACAGGAGAGTGGAGACACAAAAGATTCTGTGTCTGTAACACGGCCGCGGTTACACTGTTACTAATAATATCATTTTCAGCAGACCGCTTCTTCGATTTTTTTCCTCCGGCTTTATTTCTGGTTCATCAGAAACGTGCTCTGGTAACGACGGCATAATTCTCGCTAATCACCATCATCGATCGCCGCGCTCGCGAGGAGGGGGGCTCTGATAACAGGGTCAGGCGAACCATGGGCGTTTTTGCAGATGTTGCTGGAGAAACGGCGCTTACGGCTTCCAATCCACGGGTTAACGGATCGGGAACTGAAGAACGCTCCAAAAACCAAGGGTTGAAAGACGCATCTCGGCGTCAGTGAAGAAAAAGTTAAAACGTTCAAAGGAACAGTAACGCTACGGTCACTGAAAATTGTTCCGATAACCCCAACATGCTCCAGTCTGCACCGGAGCTGTCAATTTAAATAAAAGCCAATAGAAGGTAAAAGGCAACAATTGCTCTGATGGATACAAGTTGAAACCGAAGAAGTATTTCAGTGAACCGCAAATTTTAATAAAGTACGAATCTGAGGCCCTCGGAGATGAGTTCATGTTGAAGAATGACCAAAAGGAAACACTTTATCTAGGACCTATCTTATAAGATGGAAAAGTAGCAAAATAGAAGGCCCAAAAATGTAGGCCCAAGCTAAAAAAAAACAACAAAAAAAACCGTGTGCATGTTTATACGTGCCTGTGTACATGTACATTTGGAGGGTTTGCAAGCATTACATCTTTCACAATCCTTAATATATGCGCAATTCAATGTCTTGCACCATAGTTTCAGTTCCTCCTGAACAGAGGGAAATTTAGTAAGAACGATTTCTCAACCTGAAGGTGATCATTCTAATAAAGCCTTCCAGTAACACTTCTATTATAATAATTCCTTCAACTTCCCTGAAAAAAAAAATCCAAACAATTTTTGTATTTATTGAATGTACAGTTATATTATTTATCAAGACAATAAAAATTACATCCTGAACGATATTCATTCCCTTTCGCTAAGATGTACGAGTGATTTCTACATACAGTGTTAACATACCAAGGTTTCTTTCAGAGGGACAGGTATAAAATGAGACTGGGCCAGGCATAAATGGCAGAATGGAGCGGGTCACAGTCACTGCAAGGCAGCGCAGGAAGCAGAGGTGAGACGGACCAAGTGCTTGCCTGAAAGAAACGCGTCAGATTCCTGTGGCATTGCGCCTGTGATAAACTAAAGCAAACGGGCGCTGCTGAGGAACAGCAATGAAAGCTCACTGGCTTCTATTTCTTGTGCCAGCTGGAAATTGTCTATCGTCATTAGTCATTTCTAAAAGTCATTTTGAAACAAGAATACTTCCATTTTGTTGCTCAACAAGTTCTAGCCATTCCAAAGCCACCTAAAACTTGACTACATGGTGACCAGCACTAAGCAAAAGCTTTCGTGTAGCAAGCAATTATAGGGAATGTGAGGAGGTAGTGATAAGCACATCGTAATGAACCCAGTCTAACCCTGTAAATATACACCACTGCTCGAAGTGAAAAGGAAATCACTTCATCCACTTGTACCACGAGCTTTGTGCAGCCGTACTCTTCAAACTGGGTCTACGGGAGATAAACCCTAACCCTACCCACAGACATTATATACACACACGTATAGCAGTACAATCTACCTCAGTGGTAATGGCCTTGCACAACGATCCCACTTACACTTGGCTGTTAGGGTGCCGTGATGAATGTGGGGGGGAAGGTTGCACCCTCTCAGAATGAAACGGTTCGGCTAAACGTTCCTCTGCCACAGTCCTTTACCAGAACATTCATCACAGGCCGGGGCAGGAAGTTCCTGATTCAGCATGCTGAACGGCGCTAACGCAGTATAGCGGGCTCCGCATCCTGCTACCGGTTAAACTAAACAGGAAGTTACATCGCTAAGCCTGGGCTTGACACGGTATGCAAAGAGAGAAAGGAAAAAAAATGGAAATAAAAGTGCAATACCTTTGAAAAATATTCTCTTAACAGTTCATACGACACATACAAAACACCTACACGTTTGAGTGCGAGTGCGTGAATACAAAAAATGCAGACACACAGGTACATAAACGTACACATGACACAGGTTGGGAGTTAGACCAAACACATCAACTACAGCAGAAGAGCATTCCCTTACATCTCATCCCATGGTTTTTAAGGAAACAAATTTGGATAATAGTTCCTGTAACGCTGGCACAACTGAGACATTCCATATCAAAAAAAAAAAAAAAACCCTCAGTTACAAACAAGCAACACACTAATCTAGCCATGATAACACACTCTAAATATAGAGCTTCGTATGTACACTGGCTGCTTCTGGAATAACCTGACAGCATATGGCAGTGCATGTACAGCGTTATGCTAGGCACTCTCCCAAAACCAGAACCAAATCGCGTAAGCCTCGAAACCTTTCTGCTGCCTTAAATTAGGCATTACAGAGAACATCTATACGATGAATACATGCACCAGGGGAAAAGGGTATTTATCCAGCACACAACCAGATTACCACGATCAACTGAAATCTGTACTCTAGGCAGATGGGCAAAAAAAAATAAAAAAAATAATCGTTTTAAAATTAATGTAAAAATGTTAAAATGTTTAAATATATAGAGAACTGTTACTGTTAATTTTTTTTCCCCCAACATAGTAAAATGACAGACAGGCAGCAGGTGTCAGGCGAGGGGGATCTGAGAGGAGGGTGTCTGTGTGTGTGTGTGTGTGTGTGTGTGCGCGCGCGTGGGTACGTGCTTGCGTGTGCGTGTGCGTATGTGTGCGTGTGTGTGCGTAACCTTTGAGGCCATTAACATCCTGTGCATCTCAGAGACGCTTCAACTCAACCGCCACCCCCAAACACACAGCTGCCCAACTCTGCCAAGCTCCCATCTCTTCTGCACCATTAGTCAGTAGTAAAAACTGTGTAAATCTAAAATAAAATAAAAAAACATATAAAACATACAAAATGACCACAGAAATGAAAATGGTCCACCCCTCGCTAATGATCGAAACCCAAATGCACATCATACAACAATCCCTGGGCTCGAAAACACACAAAAGGACACGGACAGAACAAAACAAAACCACAGGAAGTTGGAAATGACATCAGAGCACAGCAACCGTACAAATTTAGACAGGTACCGTTCACTTTCATCAACACGCACGCACTTGCACGCCCACACTCACACACACACTCGCGCGTGCGTACAAATATGCTCTTCGCTCTTTGTACAGTAATGCGCGGTTTTCGTCGCTACCCAAGGATGTGTGGCAGATCCACGCTAGCACGGGTCATCTCTGGGAATCGGGGGCACAAGGACCGTGTCCTGTCCTTTTAATGCATACAGTAGGTCGCCAACATTTATGTGTTTACCTGAGGGCGAGTGGAAAATGAAGTCCCCGCCCACAAAGCACTACCTCCGTTTCCATGAGTTTAAACATCTCAGTTTCTGCACTGTACATTTTAATTTACACCATGGGCACCACTGAGAGAGGCCGCCCCAGTAAAGGGAACCATACTCACTGAAACAAGACTAACTGGGACATAATGAATAAATGAGTATAAGATTGGGCTTAACCCCTCTTCTGTAATGGCTTTAACAGCCACAAGGGGAGGAGATGAGTAATGATTAGAAGCCAAAAAAGTGATTAAAGCCAATCTCCTTCTGGAGATTAAGACAAAAAAATAAAATAAATAAAACCCCCCCTAATATACAAAAACGCTACAAGGGAAAACACGATTCTCTGCTTCGTTTTACCCAACAGTTTGAAGCAGGGGATCAGATACCATGAGGCGAGGGGGAGATTTAATATCAAAGAAAGGGCTCTGATTTTCACCCAATCCTCTTCTACGGGGATGAGGTTATTGGGGGGGGGGAGCTGACTCCTAGAAAGCCACAATCCTGCCAAGGCGGTGTGGGGGCAGGGTCTTTGGCCACCATACCAATTACACGGCGAGTTCGGATTAAATTAAATCCCCTCACAGACCGAACACACTAAGGACAGCAGTCTTATATTACTGCATAATAAAAAATTTCAAGCTGACTGTGGACTGATCTGAGATTCAAATCACATATCCATTATAAACACGTGCACATGCACATGCACACACACGCATGTACGCACGCACGCACGCACGCACGCGCACACACAAACAAACATGCCTGCATATACATGCACATGCACACACACCTACACACACATGCACATGCACACACACATGCACGCGCACACGCACGCACGCACGCACGCACGCACACACACACAGACGCAGAAGCATACACAGTTTCCTGCACACTGTACCTGAGGCTCTTGCCTCATCCTCTCACACATTAACCCAACAGGGTAGAAGGCAGGCTCTGCACATCTTGGGCCTTCCAGCCCATTCTCCTCAGCCCCACCAGCAGCTCCAGTGACAGTGATAATTACAATTACTGAGGATACTTTTACATCAGTATCATTACTTCCCTGTCCGTAGCAATAAAGCTGATTGGTGATAAGCTCGGGATTTTATTGTCCTGTGGGGCAAGCTCTGGGGAATAGTTCATTATGTAAACAAGCCCTTTCACCAGTACGAGCATAGTGCCACACAGCACATTCTCACACTTACGCGTATGCAAGTTATTACTCCTGACAATGTCTCCACCTGGTGGACTCACAATATTACTACAACTTAAGCACAGATGGTGCAATTACAATGTAAATAAATAAATCCAACTAAGGAACAGAATTTCCCCTTCATGCCCACAAGCTAAAACTAAATAAAAGATCCCTATAACCCGACAGTTGTAAAAGATCAAGCGGCTTTGGTAAAACTGCAGACAAAAAGGAACTGTTTGTAAAACAATAGCAAAAGCATACCCTGATAACCAGGATGGATGGTATCAAATTAAAAAGCATAAAAAAATAATGAAATAACAAATGGACAAAAGTAACATTAAAACAAAATGAAAGCAATATTATTTCTAGTAATAATCCAGTGGGGTGGAGGCGATTTTCTGAGGGTGAGCTATGCTGATGTAAGCTCTGCCTCCGACATGACTGGCGTGCTAGAGGAGGAAGAATCCACCAATGAGGCGGTGCTATTGTCCAGGCTCCCGCCCCCGAGCCAGCTGCGATTGGGTGAGTGGAATGGGGGCGTGCTGCTGTTGGAGGGAGGCCCGGAGCTGGGGCTGTCATTATTGGACAGTGAGCTGAGGAGGGCATCATTTCGCAGCCCCTTGCTCTCCAGCTCCCCCTGCAGGTACTGGCGGATTTCCTCCGGAAGGCTCTGCAGCTCAGCGTCCATGTCTTTCTCCAGCTGGGACTGCAGCTGGGGAAACAAGAGGGAAGGAGGGAGAGAGAGAGCAGCAGAAAGAAAGAGGAGAGAGAGAGTCAGAGAGAGCAAGAGAGATAGAGAGAGAGAGAGAGAGAGAGCAACAGAGAGAGAGAGAGAGAAAGAGAGCAAGGTGAGTGTGGGTGATTGGTGTGGGGAAATTATTTGCTTCGGGTTAAATTTTAAATTCCAATCTAGTGCCTGGTCCCGTGGTCAGTAAGTTGCCTACTGGCCAAATGGGCAGCATGTGTGGTAATTACCTCAGCACAGATGAGACCAGCAGACCGTAGACTGTGCTTTAGAATAAGACCCCATATTCTTTGCAAGGGTCAGAGTGAGCAACAGGCTGGTTTTCTCCATACTAAATACACAGTGGCTTATTAAGTCAATCGCCTGAGACCAACACAGCCAGACTTCAAAAGGAATAACTGGCAAGTAGCCAACACTTTTAAGTAGTTCTTGGAACACAAGGTCCTTAACTACCCATGGCACCCGTTGTATTAGCAATGACTACAGACACATTCAGAAAAAGACGTTGATGCGTAAATAAATATTAGCGATAGGCCCATATCCTGTACAATATTTCAACCCTTAAACCCGCACCAGAATTAACGATGGTGACCGCCGCAGTTTGGGAGTCATTGTCAGACCCTTTATATTTTAACTCACAGTCCTGAAGGGCAGCAGTTCAGAGGCGATGAAGAGGAGGGGCGGGGGGGGGTACTGACCAGCGGAAGATCTTCCTCGATGCGCTGCAGGATCTCGTGGTGCCGCACGGTCAGCTTCTCCTGCCTCTGCTTCTGAGCCACCTCCAGCTGGAGGACGGACAGAGAGATGAACAGATGGACAGGCAGACGGGGGGCGGACAGATGCAGGGAGATCACAGACAGAATGTGAGTGTGTGTGTGTGTGTGTGTGTGCGTGTGTGTGTGTGTGTCCTTGTGCATGTATGTGTATGTGTGTGTGTGCATCTGTGTGTGTGCGTGTGTATGTGTGTGTGTGCGTGTGTGTGCGTGCATGTGCATAAGTGCGTGTGTGAGGCTGCAGAGCACTGAGACTCATGTTTACAGGTGCACAGACACCAGCAGCATTCCCAGGCAGGAAGAGAAGGCTCAGAGGAGCGAGGGACTTTAAGAAACTCACTTTGCGAATGGAGGAGACCGACTCGGCAATGTGCTTCCTGTTGATCTCATTCAGCTCCCTGGAGGGGGAGAGAGAGAAAATGAGAGGGAGAAGAAAGACAGAGAAAGGAGAGAGGGAGAGAGAAGGGGAAGAGAGAGATGAGGAGAGAGGGGGAGAGTGCACACAATAAGAAGAGGGGTTAATACAAGAATCATTGAGATGAGGGTGGCAAGAAAGAAAAAAGGGTGGTAGGATTTTGAACTCCACTTCAAAATGTTTCAACCCTCTCATTTGTCTGCATCAAGTGCCTCTCTCACTCAGAAACTACAGCTCTACAGCCTTGACGCAGCCTAGAGCTCCAGATTTATCACCATTCATTTGGACTTACACTGTTCCAGCTGGTTTATTACCTCAACTGTAACCTGCTCAACCCGTTTTATTTGCTGTGATAGATCCCTTACTACATTTGCTACATCCATTCTACTGCTGCTTCACACCAGGCCGGTCAGTGGAGGATGGGCTCTCCCCCTCTACAGCCGGGTTCCACCTGAGATTTATTCCCATCGGGGAGTTTTTTCTTGCCATTTTTTGAGGGTTCTCCCTCCACTGGGGAGTTTTTTTTAACCCTGTGCTTGCTATTTGAGGGTTGGCCTGGTTCTGCCCTTTTTCTGCTACTCTGTAAAGCGTCTTTGTGAACACTTTTCTATAAAAAAGCACTATATATATATATATATATAAACTGATCTGATTTGATTCAGTGCTGTACACCACCCTACTCTCAGCGCGGGTTGTGGACAGGGCAAACTCACGCCTCGACCTTCTCCCGCTCCCTGTTCTTGGCCTCGCTGATGCTGTTGTGCCGTTTCCTGTCCAGCATCTTCTGCAGTTCCTTCTTCTCCCTACAGAGGGGGAACAGGCGGAGGGAGAAATTACCCAGGAGCAAAAAATAAATAAAAATCTCACACATACATACACGTCAATCGAAAAAAAAAAAAAAAAAAAAAGCGGTGGAACATAGCTACCAAGCATTTCGCTGAGAAAACCTTGCTCACTTGTGTAAAAATGTCAAAAGCACAGTATGACTGAGTGACAGGACATTACATTACATTACAGGCATTTGGCAGACGCTCTTATCCAGAGCGACGTACAACAAAGTGTATAACCATAACCAGGAACAAGTATGACGAAACCCCTAGAGAGAAGTACCGGTCCAAGTACAGGGAACAACCGCATAGTTCAACTTGGACCCTGATGGTTAAACTGATTAACACTAACAACGAGAACGGCAACAACGCAATCTATGGAAAAATAAAAATAAATAAAAATACAAGTAGTCGTTAAGACAGGCGCATCAACTAAGTCACCTATGAAACAGCTGCCTAGTTACAACCCTAAGTTTAGTCATTTACAGGGGGGAAGGGAGGGATGGGGAGAGGTGCAGCCTGAAGAGGTGGGTCTTCAGTCGTCGTTTGAAATGGGTCACAGTCTCAGCTGTTCTGACCTCCACAGGGAGGTCATTCCACCATCGTGGGGCCAGAACAGACAGGAGACGTGTTCTGGAAGTGCAGGTGCGAAGAGGGGGAGGTGCTAGGCGTCCTGAGGTAAGAGTGCAGGACAAGAGGGAAAGAGATCGATCTTCCCACTCTTCATCTTCCCCCTAGCACTAGCCCACCACAGCTCATGTGATGTAACACTCACTTACTCCCTTCCTAAAAAAAGCACTGATTTTCTTCATGTCTCTGAATGTTGCTAGCACTAGAGTTGCTGCAAGCAGCTTTTTGAAGAAAACTTTTACTTGCAAAGATTGTGATATGTTGTCATCTCACCCACGGGGAAGCAAAAATTAGAGGGTGCGAGAGGGAGGTGATGAGATTCATCCAGCGAGACTTAATGTTTAATTCCAACACTATGAGGTCTGTGAATACATCAGCCACGGAGGCAGTCAGATACAGGGATGAAAATGGAGACACTTGAATATGCACATCCAACCCAGAAATCTCAGGTCCTTGGGTTAAACCACAGGAACGGACTCTAATTGAAATAATAACCTCTGAAAAGCGCTACCAAGGTGTAGGCTTCTGCTTCACCAGTGAGTGAATTATAATGGCTAATCAAGGTTAACCGACAGCCAGCAGAGCGGAATGTGTTCCTCCAGACACTGCAGCAAGGGCAAGGTGTGTGTGTTTTTTTCCCCCCTCTGACTGTCGAAAGCTAGCAGTCTGACTTTACTAAAAGTGCACGCTTCACATCGCACTACATTACATTACATTTACATTACAGGCATTTAGCAGACGCTCTTATCCAGAGCGACTTACACAACTTTTACATAGCATTTACCGACCTTTCGGTTACAAGCCCAGTTCCTTACCCACTGTGCTACGCTCCGTAGAAGACTGAGCGTAGCACAGTGGCACTAGAATCCGAGGACCGCCTGGCGGAACAGCGAAGTTAAACAGCGAGCGTGTATGAAATGCCGGTTTGCGACGCCGGAGCCGGCCGAGAGCCCGGCCACTTTGCCGGTGCCTTAATCGCTCCCTTTAGTGTCTGACGTATGCGGTGTAATTGGAGGGAGTGCTTGTTTTCCCCTCGCCTAACGCGCCTTTCAGAAACCCGCGGACCCCTGCTGCTGGTGGCGGACATTTGCAAATCACACCTCCATTTAAATATTGTACACAAGTCTACCTGGCCTCTTGATTTAGATTAACCACTCGGCCCGTCAGCTATAATTAAGCTCTATTCAAGTCGAACAGGAGGGCACGCACGCTGGCTCACTGCTTTGTGGCAACTCTCACCACCTCTACAGCACATTTCCATAAGAACAGGCTCTTAGTATCCTTCATAAATAAAAATGACTAAGAGGTTGAATAAACTATCATTATCAAATAAAATAAAAATGTATCTTAGTTTATTCTTGGTATTTTAAGGTGGAAGGGCCAGCAAGAATATGAACTGAGTCGCTGAACACAACTCAAATTGCTGTAACCCTCAAACAAAAAAAAGAAATTCTGTTTATGTGCAAATTGTTGCAAGTTGCAGACATCTGTCACAGTCTGGGTGACAGAGCAGCATGGTTTACATCAGAAGAAGTGGGTGCGGCTGGCGTTCTCTGCTCTGTCCCAGCCAGTGCACACAGCTTACTACAGTCTGCCTCATGTGCACCCTTCAGTACACAGACAGAAGGCAGCATTGCATCTGGTTTAATTTCCCTATCAGTGAGAGATGCAAGCATACATGCTTTCAGTATGTATTTGCGCGTTCTTTTTTTACCCAAATGGTACTAACAATCTAAAACATAGATAAAATGCCTTCATTTATCAGGATTTTCTCTCCATTAATCATGAATACCTGGGCAGACTTGCGGTGTGCATGAAAAACAATGCTGTTCCAGATTTTATTATTTTATTTTTATCTGGAGATTACATTCTATAAAAAGCTCCAAAACGCGTGCACACGCGCGCGCGCGCACACACACACACACACACACACACACACACACACAAATGAGGAAATGTTCATACTTCTCACAGATGTCCTTGAGTTTCTTCAGCTGGGCCTGCTGACACTCCTGTGCCGTCTCCTGCAGCTTCTGGGAGGACTGAAACACACAGCGAGTCAGAGCAGCACACAGAGAGGAGACAGACAGACGGGCAGACAGACAGACAGACAGGCAGGCAGGCAGACAGACAGAGACAGACAGACATGCAGGCAGGCAGGCAGGCAGGCAGGCAGACAGAGAGGAGACAGACAGACAGACAGACAGACAAACAGGCAGGCAGACAGACAGACAGATGGGCAGACAGGGAGGAGACAGACAGACAGACAGACAGACAAACAGGCATGCAGACAGACAGACAGATGGGCAGACAGGGAGGAGGAGAGGGCTGCAGCAGGTAGATACCTCTTTCAGGTGCACCTTCTTCTTCTCTCTCTCTAGCTGGTGCTGTGACTGCCTGAGCTTCAGCAGCTCCTGCATCTGCCACTCTCTGAGCTTCACCGTCTGCTTCTCCAGCTCCACGTCCAGTGCAGACAGCTGCATCTGCATCGGCTCCTGGGGCTCGCTGCAGAGCGCAGAGCATCAGTTACAATGTGTATGATAACTCTCTATACACACAACACAAACAACACAGGCACAGAGCTCTCTATACACACACAACACACACAACACAGGCACAGAGCTCTCTATACACACACAACACAGGCACAGAGCTCTCTATACACACAACACATGCAACACAGGCAGAGAGCTCTCTATATACACAACACACACAGCACAGGCACAGAGCTCTCCATACACACAACACAGGCAGAGAGCTCATTATACACACGCAACACACAAAGAGAGCTCTCTATGCACATAAGGCATGCAACTTACGCACACAACCACACACACTATACACTATACAGGCACTAGCACACACAAAAAATACACTCAAAATACACACACACGCATGAAAGTCACCACGGATACACAGCCAAACAGATGCAATGACACACACACACTGAAATGCTAAACATACTGTACGTATGTCATCACTGGAATAAGTTGGATTGAGACACACAACCTTATGATCGCTTCATCATTAGTGCCAGTCAGGAAAAACATGTTCACAATGACCTGGACAGAGCTGGCCATATTCCATTTTCATTGAATTTCGTTGCAATTTTTTGGTAACTTGAGCTGGTGTCAATTATTCTGAAACCCCACCTCGTAATGATTAGCTGAAAGCTGTACCCCCCTGCTGCACATCACATATGGTGGTGACCTAGAGCAAGGTTGTGAGGACTCAGATGTGGAACCATGCAGAGGTAGCATGGGGAGACAGCTGGAGGAGGGGCGAACTGACCACGAGCAAGGACAAATAACGAGAAGAGATAAACATCGTAGTAAGAAAGGCACAGAACACCAGCTACAGCCAGCCGGCAGGACCACAGAAAGGCCTGGAGGAGGTGGGGGACACGTCCACACAAAGCTGCACTTCCTGGTCGCACCTTCCGTCTGTTCTGACCCCTCAGTGGAGGAACCGGCTCCCTGAGGCCCTCAAAAAAGCAGGGACGTCAGCCATCTTGAGACCTCCCAGGCTGAAACCCACCTCTTCAGACAGCACCTGGGATCCTCGAACCGGACTGTTGACAGCACTTTTCCCTAGCCATAACTCCTAATCAGACATAACCTTTTTTTGTTTTCAGAGCTTGCAGTTCTGGGCTGATGTTCGTTTAATGTAGCTTAATGCCCACTGGGGTAGTTTTTTTCTTGTTTGCATAACTGACTTTATAATGTTCAGTAGGGTAATTGACAAGTTGTCAATGGAGCCTGCACAACTTGCACTTGCTGTCTCTCTTGGGCCCACACATTTTCCCCCTCTAGAGAAGTACTGCACTTTGACCCTTGACCTTCACAGTTGCGCTTGCATTGCAAGTCTCTCAGAATAAGTCAGCTAGGGAAGAAAGAAGTAAAAATATAAAAATAAAAAGGAAAAAGCAAAGCTGCAGCTGACCCAGACTGGCAGGGAAAGCCGGCTGTGAGAAAGGCCATTCACAGCTGGACTGAAGGCCACCTGCTCCGGCACAGAACAGGAAGTCCTCCATCCTTCAGAGCAGTAGCAGTGCATAGTGTGAGCACCCTCACAATGCAATGCTTCAAGCTCCCGGTCAGGGGGAGCCCTTGTTCCCTTAAAGGGAACTGCCATTGGAAAAAAAGAGATCTACAAATGCAAATAAAAGTGTTAATTTGGTTCCCATTTGAAAATTGTTTGCTTTTTTTAGTTATTTGCAAATCAAAAAAGCTGAGGCCTTTGTCTATGAGCAACACATTGTGGGATTTTTGGGTTCAGGTTTTTTTTCCCAGGGGAGACGTGCTATGTAAGGGGGGCTTTGAAACAAATTCTGATCCAGGACAGCCTGAAGGCACAAAGCCAGTGTCTGAATACACCAAAGACACAGGGAAGGCTGGGGATGTCTGAAGATCCTGTCCAGTTAATACACTCAAAACCTCTGATTGCTCCAGAGTGTTTCTGGCTGATTCAGCAACACTGCTTACCCACCAACACAGTCAAAGAGATAGACGTCCTAAGCAGGCAATTCCTGCAATGCAGTTAATGGACAGCAAGAGATGTGCTCAAGAGAGCAAGAGCACATTTTATTCAATCATCAATACTCAGTTAATAAACTGCACTGAACTAAATGAGTGTCATCTGAAGACAGCCACCTCACACACACACACACACACATGCACGTAAGCACACCAGAAACAGACACATGCACACACACAAGCCGCAAAAACAAACAGCCTAACCCCTCCCACCCTGTATACCGATCCAGATCCCATACTGAATCCCGGTACACGTCCCTTTCAAATCCCCGACTCTCTCTTACTTCTTCTTGAGGCTGCTCTTGAGTTTCTTCTCCATCTGGCTGCGTCTCCTCTGCGTGTCCGAGTGCAGCTGGCTGCTGTGGCTGCGCTGCTCTTTGCTCATGGACCAGATCTGGAGCACAAGTTCAATTCAACCGTCAGACCGCGAAAAAAAAACGTACAGCAAGACCTGTGAAGAGCACGGGTCCTCCCCATTCACATACAGGCTGAAACAGGAAGGCAACGGACACTATTGTGCTGCATCTGACAGCATCAAACGAGGCCAATAAGAAAACAAACAAACAAACAAACAAACAAAAAAACAATAGTTTGTGTGCTACACGGAATTCAGTCTCTAGACTCCAGGGGCTAGCTGCACTAGCTGTGCGTAAGTAAGAACTAAGCACAGTGGCAATGAAAATCTCTACATTACAAACTTGTGCACTCCTACAATAAAACATGCTGCACCACACAACACAGTGTGAGCGTAGCCCTTTGTATAAACTAAATATTGACGGCATCCATTGACCAGAAATAACAGCGTAATCAATAACGCTGAAATACTGCTTGAAATCTACTGTGCTGGAAGCCATATTGGTTGTTGTAACTTCGGCAGTAGAAGCAAGTCGTTATGTCCATTCCATATCATAGGAGTTCAGCGACTGGAGGAATCAACAGCGACATCATTTTGTGTGATTGTACAATGCTTAACAAAGAGCTTACGGCAAACTACGTTTTTTTGTTAAGGACACACGGTACAACTGAATTTATTAGCTGTCTAGTTGCAAACCAACTCGTAGCTACTAAGCCTGCAGAGTGAGCTTTACGTTCCAGCTTAAGGGAGAACTTATGAAAATCTGGTGCAACCATACCCTGGACTTCGACATACCCTGATGCATATGTGTTTGCATGCACTTACGCGAGTGATATGAACTGAATGTGTATGCGAGTGTATGCCACTGACCTTCCTCAGGTGCTTCTTACGAAGCTCCTTCAGCTCCTTGCACTGTTTCTTCAGCAGCTTCAGGTAGGCCTTCTGCTGTTTGAGCTCCTCTATCGACTGAGGCTGGATGTCTGACGTACAGGGAGATTTTTACGTTTAGCAAACTGTTACTTTCTCATTATACGTAGCAGTGTTCCATTCCCATTGTCTATTTTACATTCCAGCAAGCCATGACAACCACCCAATCATCTCATCATCAAGCACCAGATCTACCATATTATTAACAACCCACGTTTCAGATGAGCTCAGCAGACCTTGAAAACCGACTGCAACGGTTGAAATTAATTCATTATCACTTCCACGCATTCCAAAATGCATGCGCACACAGACACTCAGGCCTAAGCTGTTTTCAGGCTATTTTGAAGCTTTGGTATCCAGGGAGTTTATCTGAGTTAATGCGGTCTCTTGTGTTTCAAAAAGTCCTTGACGAAGTACAGGTTCAGTGAGCACAGCATAATGATGGAAAGAGGCCAGAGAGGACAGGCTACGCTTACACTGTAGTCAAAAAGGTCGCGATAGAGCTCCACTTCTCAAAACAAAACATGAAAAGCGCAGGAACTACAAGAAACCTACTTTATACAAAATATAATAATAATACAACACAATCCTGCCCATAATTTCCTAAAGAATGCCACTCTGTTAAGGACACAAATATGACTTTGGCACACAAATGCATATTTGACACACACATGCAAAAGCCATCAATTTAAATTAAACTGAAACCGACTGACTGACTGACTGACAGAGAGAGAGAGAGAGAGAGAAAACAGAAAAGGGTGAGGGAGTAAGTGAAAGATGGCCCATTTCACAGATGGATAGTGATACTGGCTAGATAAATGACGGACACAAATGGCGGTATTAAGCTGCTGCCTCTGCAGTTTATTAATGGGGACAGTGTCCTAGGAGTAAAAAGGGACTCATTAGACCATGTGACGCCCCGATTGACATTTAATGAACAGCTGATGGATGACCTTACCTGCTAATACTGCCGCAATCAGGTCTTCTTTCAGTCCTGATAAATGTCACACAGTTCACATAATTACTCCATAATATACACCGACATCACTGATCAATACCCACAAACATCACTGCACGAGGTACACAAACATCACAGCTCAATACACATAAACATCACAGCAAAATACACACACACATCATCACTGGATGAAATGAAAATAATTCCCAGCAATAAAAATTAATGGCACAGAGAGAGTTCAAGTGAGTGTGTGAGTGAGAGGGAGAAGAGTAGTTTGAGCATGTCTGCATGCGTGTGCATGTGGTAGCGAGAGAGTGAGTGAAATACCCGGTCCTGGGGGGCTGAGAACATCAGGGACAGGCACAGGGAGTGGGGGGGTGGGCAGCGAAAAATCTCTGTCAGATTGTGGGTACACATCCGTTTTCTCCTTTTCCTCTGGCTTCTCCTGCACACGCTTCACAACAACAACAAAATGAGTGTTACACACACACACATACACACACCACACACACACACATACACACACACGCACACCACACACAGACAAAGTAACATGGTTATGACAAGGCCTTTTCAATTCACCTACACCGCCACACTGTTACACACACACATATACACGCACCACACACATACACATACGCACATACACACACACACACACACACACACACACACACACACACACACACAGACAGAGTAACATGGTTATGACAAGGCCTTTTCAATTCACCTACACCACCACACTGTTACACACACACATATACACGCACCACACACATACACATACGCACATACACACACACACACACACACAGACAGAGTAACATGGTTATGACAAGGCCTTTTCAATTCACCTACACCGCCACACTGTTACACACCACTACTTCATCATCGCTGGTCTCAGCAGCGCATGTACGCACGCACACACACACACATGCGGGCATACACACACACACACAAACACGGGCAGACACACACATGCGGACATACACACACACACAAACACGGGCAGACACACACACGTGGGCATACACACACACACACACACACGCGGGCATACACACACACACACACACGCGGGCATACACACACACACACACACACACACACACACACTCTTCTGACCTCATTGTTGTCCTCCATTAGTGCAGCCAGCTGCCTCTCTCTCTGGTCCAGGTGTTTGATAGGGTTAATCAGGGCCTCAACACACTCTGCCACACACAAGGACAAAACAGCACCGATGAGCCACACTACTGGAGGGACACATTCATAAAAAAAAACCACACTAGTCCACATAATTTACTAGGGATGTGCTCTTGGCTCAAATTTGCTAATTGGTTAGCTGAGACAGTTATCATCAGTTAGCTGTTAAACTGATATGGATCGATCATTAAATTCGGTCCACATGCATCCAAGTCAGGTAATGGCACGAAGAGTGAGAGAAGGGCAGTGAAATCTCACCCTGGTGCTCGTTGGGTATGTAGTCCTGGACCTCCGTGTACACCAGCAGGGAGGGCAGCAAGAGGGGCTGGTTCAGCTCATTCTTCAGGCAGATGTAGTGATAACCTTAAACGCACAAACACACAGTCACAACACAGGAGGCAGAGGAAAACCTGGAGCCAAAATGGCAGCGGTCCGGGATCCTTGTCAATGCCGTAGCCAAAGCTGCAGTCAAAAGCCACGAACGTTGGCGCCCACCTGGTCGGATGGCAGAGACGGGCAGGATGCGATGGCCGATGAATTTGCCGTTTTCTTCAAACACGGCCACTCTCAGGGAGGCCAGAGTCGGCAGCACCACCTGGCGGGAGGGAGAGGAGGAGAGACGGGGGTGTGAGGGGGAGCAGCGGGGGAGGAGGAGAGGAGAAATGAAGTAGAGGACGAGGGAGGAGGCGCAGAGCCCCACGATGGGGCGCACAGATCCTGCTCTGACAGAGCCCCGTCACGGAGGCGGTACCTTGTTGAAGACGCAGGTCTCGTCGTCCCACACGGGGTCCAGCGAGTTGTTGGCAGAGGTCTTGGTGCGGAATTTCCTCTTGGTGTCAACAGGCAGTCCAAACATGTCCACTTCCACATACACCCCCACCTTCTTATCACTGAGAAACTGGCCCGAGATCACCTGAGGAGGGACACACATCTGATTACACACCTACACATGGGGAGAGGCAAATACACACAGGCACACACACGCAGGACAGGACTGAGGCATGACTCGATTCACCCATTGGACTGCTTGAGGTTTAACTTGACTCAAAATGGCTTAGTTCAAGGTAATGTTCTTGCTGCAACAAAATGTTTCACAATCACTGTAACATCATCATGCAAAGGCAATGTTCTGTCTTAAGGCAGAAGAACTGATCTTCAGGGAGTGGGATCACAGAGCTGCTTAGTGCCTACATTAAGCTTTCATGAAACTCATAAGCAACTCTAGCTTCCACTAGGAATATAACTGTTGTTATACTGTCTGATTATGACTCAGGAAAAGAGGCAAGACCTTAAATTCTGCCATTGGGACTAGCACTAGGAGGTCCTGTCTGAACTGTCTGTGTCCGTGTCTCTGTCTCTACGTGCACACACACACACACACACACACACACTCAAAAAACCCTACCTTGATCTTGATTGTGTTGGCAACGATGCCATCCACGATGTTCTCGGTGAAGGGGTCAAAGTGTTTGTCTGTGCGTCTCATGAACTCCGGCTTGAGGAGGTAGCCGCTGTGGCCGTTGTACTCAAACACGCCCATATTGAGCTGCATCGGCAGGTCTAAAAGAGACGGAGAGACACTATGAGTGATATCAGCGGCGTGAATGAGGGCGGTTCATAGGTCAAACATCACTTCAGAGGACCGCACCCTTTAGGCCACTATATAGTGTATTTGCACCTACGCAGCATGCCCAAAAACACTTGGTGACAGAAAGGTGTTATGCAAGCAACTTCAAAGAAGCAACAACAAAATATGTGGTAGATGTTATGGCTAGCTAGTGATGACAAAACAGTCATTTTGTTTTATGTCCCTCGGTTTTGTTCACAATGGAGTAAAAAAATAAATAAAATTTAAAATCTACAGCATTTTTTTCAAGTGCCCAATTGCGCTATGAACTTTAAAAAAATAAAACAAAGAAAGTGCCAGAAAGAAACAAGAAAATAAATGGCATGGTTAAATTTTGTTTAAAAACAAGATTGGTTGAACAAATGAATTTATACTGAGGCTATGGATTTGCTCTGGTGGACGCCTTTTCCAAGCTGCTCATCTGGCACCTAGTGGATCTGGTTTAATTGCACAAACTACCCATGTGTGGATGCTTTTATTTCAGGTTCGGTCTGCCACAGCTGTATCTGTGATACAATACCAGTAGTAATGAGATGTCAGCCTCCACGCTAAACTAAGGAGTTCCAGTGCAAGCAGATGGTAATGAATATTCATCAACAGGGGGACTGTCGCTCGCTTGTTTATGATTCTAATCACTATGGACGGGCATAGAATCACCGCAACCTAATGCAATCGTTCAGAGCTCAAACAGATCCCTGACCTGTCAGATCGTGCACACTGACAGCAAGCAGCAATTTATAATGGCTGGCACAGGGACATTCAGGAGTTTGTGGCCTAAAGCAAGAAAATATTCTGCATGCGAGTCCATGAATACAGTGCGTCTGAGAGGACACCCAAAATACGCACGTAGCACAAGAGTGGTACTGACCAAGGGTTTGGAAGTTCAGCGCCACCATCTGACAGCCAACATTCCAGAAGATCTGGGGCATGTAGTTTGAAGAATCCACCCTGGTGCCCCTGGGGTAAATACGGCTCAACTGCTTCTTATTGTATCTGTACGCAAACGGCTAAGGAAACCACCCGTAACCAATAAAACACACCGACATCCCAACAAACAAACACACGCCAACACACACAGTATGCACACAAACTCACTCACTCAGAAAATATAAAACTTTAACAGTCAGCACTGCTTAATGCCAACTGCACATCAGAATGTGCTTCACAGTTCCACACACATTTAAGACATTCCAGGATACTCCACAAACTCGATGGGGGAACCTTTCAGAATGTCCATGCCTTTCGTTTCTACTAAAGAGGACATCTCATAGTACTTGTTCCTCTCTGTTGGGGAAGGAGAGAGAAAGAGAAATAATATGCATTTTCAGATACACACAGCATGACAGGACAACAAAAAATCATTTTCCTTCAACAACGACAGACCCTGAGAGTTATTTTTGATATGATCTTGCATCGTATGAATATTTCTCCATGGTCCCTGATAAATATCACCCTTAATGCAAAGTGACTCAAATGTCATTCTAAAGAGAAGATGTGAAAATATGGAGGTAGACACAGGTCATTAGGTTTAACGGCAGGCTTTTATTTAATTACTCAGAAATGCTGTCATTCGTGGTTAATAATTATCAAATGCACGCATGCATACACAACATAAAAATACTCTCCTTGCGAAACTCATACATGCATGCAGACATAACGACCACGCACGCAGGCACGCACGCACGCACGCACGCACGCAGGCACGCACGCACGCACGCACGCACGCACGCACGCACGCACGCACGCACGCACACACACGCACACACGCACACACGCACACACGCACACACACACACACCAGTCAGGGGCAAGGTGATGTATAGTTTGGGGGTACACAGTTAAGTTACTCACTGCGGGACACCTCAAAGCTCTTGAATTTGACGGGCTCAACGTAGTTCACCAGGTTGGACATCTCCTCAGTGGCGTTCACCTCACTGCTAGCTGTGCCCTGAGATGGATTCATAGCTTTGTTACAGACACAACATCGTCTTACCGCGGCGGCATCTCCAGTGTATCAGAACCTTCTAGATTTGGTGATATTTACAATAGCATACAGTACCGATCAAAAGTTTTAGTTCACCCCAATTTTCAAGCAATCACTGATAAAATTATCAAAATCTGAGATCCATGTAAATAGCCAGTTTTTGCAGTAATACCTGCTGAGCATATTCACGAAATTTTTCTCTACAAGGGCAGTCATGTGGTTCAGAAAGTCCACACCCAACACTGCTGTAGAAGTTCCCACAGATGTCGCCTCTCCTTGACCTTTCTGTCTAATTCAGCCCAAACGAGCTCCACTTTACTTCTCTTGTTGCAAATTTAATTAATTAGCAAAACATTACTTTTTCATGAAGACTAAGGCTTTTTTATGAGGTCACTATACTGTGAAGTAAAAGATTCTTTTTAACTTCTGACTGTTCATTTCTTACCTTGAGCCACTTGAAACCATTTACAGTAGCTAAAGTGCTTAAAGTTCACTAAAAACAGAGTACTAAAACCAAAGTAAAGTGTACTACAGCTTTTGCCTGGAAGTGTAAATCCCTGTTAGCAAAAACCCTTCTCAACTGCAAAGCAGAGACACTAGAAAGACGGCCAACCTCATCACTGTTGGGCTTCTTGGGTTCCGTCACTGGCTCTTCCTCTTCCTCATCCTCGCTCTCACCATCCCCTCGATCTGCGAATGAAATGGAAGGGCATGTCGTCTTTTTCGGAAAACTGCCTGGAAATCCTTCAGGAAATCCTTCCCCCCCCCTTCACTCCTCATTACAGAGCACAAGATGCACTGCTACTGACCGATAGACTTGCGAGGTCCATCTTTGAACATCCTTTCCGTCAGCTTATCCTCCCCATTAGACATCACCTGGCCCATCTCCCCATCATTCAGTGGGCAATCTGGGAACAACACCACAGAGTATGCATTATTCAAACAATGAAAGAGCTTTGTCTAACTGCTTTACCACACTCTCCACACAGCTACACACACACACACACACACACACACACACACACTACAAAAGCCATGAGCTAAACTTTGTGCTGTATGTTCAGAATTTTTTATAATCAAATTTGGCCCATTTTCACGAAATCTCATGCAACAAGGAAAGGTGGTTATGGCCATGTAAAGTAATTATGTGACTGGTCCAGAGGTGTTTTTCCCTGAGAAACAGGCGTGAATGGAGCTCCATCCTTTCATTTCCATTATTTACAGAAAAACTGTGACACACACAAGCTGATTCCAGGGCCTACTATTTCCAAAAATCAACTGGATTTAGACCCTTTTCTGGCACATGTTCACCCCTCTCCTCCAGTGTGCCTAAGGCTGGAAACTCCACTTGAATTTTCTTGTGTAGGCCACGTGAAGTGGTCGCGCCCCGGGGGCGACATTGTTCGCATACTCGCCGGCTTACATTTTGTCTGACTGGAAGTTTAAAAGGTTTATCCACTAGAGGCAGATCTCTTCAAATGATTCCGCCATCCTTCCTGGCTTTCCAGCATCCATCACGTCACTAGGCATAAAATGCACACTGCCCCAGCGGTTTACGTGGGTACTGCTCCTTGCAGATGTGTAGCATTCATTTTTTAGGACGGGCACCAAGAACGCGCTGAATGATGGCAGGATGAGCATGACAGCAATCTTGCGCACGCGCTCGCGCTATTTAAATCAAGTATGTTTCCAGCCTAAGCAACAATTACATGCGCAAGTACCATTTAGCATTGTGCGTGTAGGTGTGTGCACACACGTGTGTGCGTAAGTGTGTGCGTGTGCCGCGCGTGAGCACAGAAATACTGCTGATATTTCAGCCGTCATAATGAGTCACCGTTATTCGGGGAGGCGTGCTCAGCGGTGTCGCCCCCGTCGACCGTCCTGCGCCTGGCACTGCCCGCGCCGGACGCCCGGTGCTGATGCTTCTTCTTGTTCTTAATGAGGATCTTGCCCAGCAGGTCCTGAGGCGAGGGCAGAGGGTGGCCTGGCACCAGCTACGGTGGGCGAGACAGACGAGAGGGACACAGGGCATCATAAGAGGGGGCAGAGAACAGTGTGGGATGCTGCAGTGCCACACCTGTACGTCACACCTGCACGTCATTTCACAAGTGTGAGAAACACACAACTGCAGGGTGAGTGGTGGGTGCAGGAGGAAAAATAAGTGGTCATTATTTTGTGACAAAAATGAGACCACACAGTATCTCAGAAAATTATGTATCAAAATGGTATAAGGTATAAACCATGTAAAAGGGGATTAGCGACATATGGTAAATCATGTAAAAAAGGGGTTAGTGGTATAAACCATGCAAAAAGGGGGGTTAGAGGTATAAACCATGTAAAAAAACGGGGAGAGGTCAGTCAGTCTTACTGGGAACTTCTCCAAAGGCTCAATGAGCAGGGCATCTCCAAATATGGTGCGGCAGTATTCCGCCATCTTTGCCTGCTGCTTGGCACTATGGGATAGAAAGATAGAAAGAGAGAGAGAGAGAGAGGGAGAGAGAGACTTTATATATTAGAGATATCTTAGGATTTATATATCATCTATCAGCACCATCCTTCACTTCATAGTGCTGCAGCACTGGAGTGTGAAATAAAGAGATGATCTGCACTGCCACATGAGATCTGACAGGACCACACCAAATCCCACAGAGCGAGAGACAGAACAGCGAGGGGAAAAAGTAGAAGAAGTGAAAGTGAAAGAAAGGGCAGGGATGAGAAGTGAAATCCATTTTAAGGAGAAAGGACAGATCCCCGCTGAGATGCACACACGGGCATCACGCCGCCTCCTTCCTCTCCCACACGCTGCACCTTTTCCCAGTGCACCTTTGTCCCAGTTCCGGTACTCACGAGTCCACGTGGTTCTCGAAGGAGAGGATGAGAGGATACGGCGAAGTCTTGAAGGCGCTCTCCGCGATGGCCTCGATCACCTCCTGCCAATGGAGACCATGGAGACGCAGCGTCAGGGTCACAGCTCAGAAAGCGCGGCGCTAACATTAAGAGCAATGCATCATGGGAAACCCCGTTTACAGAAAAGGGAGGCTCAGGGTAGCCATGCAGTTGCTGTGAGTTTCACTGATAAGGCGTAGGCGGGGGGGGTGGGGGGGTGGGGGGGCAGGTGGTTTACAGGTGGACAGATGGACTGGGGCTATGGGGGAGGAGGGGGGAGGGGGGGGGGCTGTTCAGCACCTTGAAGGGGATTTCCGTCGTCATGGTGAAGCCGTGGGTGATGTAGGGCTCCTCCTCCGGGGGGCGGCCCTTCCAGCAGTCCAGCTCTATGCAGCGGCAGCCCGTCAGCAGCACCTGCCTGTACATCTCCACCGACGACAGCCCTGTCAACTGCCCCACTGGGGGGGCAACAGGGACACCAGGTCAGTTTCAGCCAATCCTGCCCTCAGCCACAGGTACAGAACCACTAGGATCCCTCGCTACAGCACTCTGTCCCGTGTGTTCCATTGTCCCCTAGTCCCCTGTGCTGTGCGCACACACACGGACAACCTGTTGCCATGGAGCCCTTAATTAAAACCACAAGTGCCTTGTAAAACTGATTAAGAAGACTGCTCCTATTCGCTTCCAGTCCCTTGGCTGGCAGAGTCAGCCTTCCTCTCTGGGTGCTTGATCTAATTCGCTATCTTTTGAAACAAAGTTCTGAGTAGGTAGCACATTACGTCCTCTGAGAGAGTATAAGAGTGGAGGCCCCACCAGGACCAAAGAAGAGCGATAATAACCATAAAGACATGATGTACATTTCATTCATTAGTGTAAATGGAATAGCTTGAATAAGCTAATACAATGTCATCTTTCATTATTGATAAAGCTGAAGAGACCTGCTGGGAGGCAGGAAGCATGTGGTGTATTTCGACGCACTATAATTCCAGAAGGCAGCTCAGTTGGATTACAGTAGTACCAGCTTGCAGTACACACGATGATCATCAAGTCTACGTCACCAATAATCTGGTAGCTAAAGATTAAATTGAAATATTTTATGTTACAGTATATTACAAATGATGCCACAAGCATTGAATATAACGGACAAAGATACTACCGGCGATCCAAAAAAGGAAGACATGAATGGAACACACTTCATGTGATGGAATGCTAGATAGCTTCTTCACATCCGTGCAATGCTGGTACTGCCCCCGCTCAGGCAAGTGGCCACCACAGAATCAGGGATGAGCGAAAGGAAAGGAGAGCCTCAGTACCTGTGAGGTACGTGTTGTGTGAGGAGTTGATGAAGTAGTGTGAGAGGGGCTGGGTCATGTCATCAATGATATCCAGCCTCTCTGGGGGAACGATGGAGTTGTCCTCTCCTTCCAGATACCGACTGAAGCACAACAGAGGGATCTGGTCTGTGGAGAGAGGGAGAGAGGCCACGTGTTATATTACCTGTCTTTCTTACCTCACACCCATTTTTATTATTTATTTTCTCCAATGTACGTGGTCTTTGAGAGAGAAAGAGAGACAGAGGGAGGACAGAGAAAGACGGAACTGTGAGGAAGAGGGTGAAGGGGAGAGCAGAAGCCGCAGAGAACGACAGCAGCACGGAGAAAGTGAGGAGAGGGAAAGGTCGAGAGGAAGGAGAGAGGGGGGAAAGGAAGCAGCGGACAGGGGCGAAGAAGACGAGGGCGAGCGCGCGGAGGACGAGGGGAGCGGGCGGGCGGGCGAGAGGCGGGGCCCCACCTCTCTCCAGCGGGGCGGCGTTGGGCTCGTAGTGCTCCATCAGCTGGCGCACCTGGTCCTTCTTCAGCGGCGGGTACAGCACCTCGTTCAGGCGCGAGTCTCGCTGGCGCCGGTTGAGGAAGTCCAGCATCTGATCCAGAGACAGGAAGGGCTTCCCCTTGGACCCGCTGAGGGACGGGCAGACAGACACGCAACACCGGCGTGAGCGGGCTAGAGAGAGAAGTGCAGCCACAGAAGTACGCAACCGAGAGACATTCTTCTACTGCAGTCGCTGTTATCGTATGAAAACTAGAGTGATTCCACACTGATTATCCACTTTCTGATTAGCATCTGTATGACTGCTTACAGAAGGGCGCCCCTTATCAGACCCCCCAAAGAAAACCAGGCCGTGATTACAGTGTTGATGGAGTCAGCGAGGTCTGATAAACAGACAGTGCTACTGCCCCAATGCTGCACAGTTTCAGCCGTCCTGCTGGCTCCGCGAAATTCTCACACAACTACTGAGTTGAAATATCATAGACAACTGAGATAACACTAAATTAATCCAATTCCAGTGGCACAACGTACGACTACACATGCTCCCCTTCGCCACTCAGTTACCCGTGTTTGACGCATCCGATAACATTCTTACACGTCTTTCTGAATAAAGACGGAGAACGTGGCACATGTACATAATGCTTATAGAGCAGGCACATACTCCACATACACACAAGCAGCCAGCGCGAGTGGACACAGATTATACGCGTGGGTAATCGCACACGTGCGGGCCGCACACGCCGCACACGCACGCACGCCGCCACACGCACGCACGCACGCCGCACACACGTGTCTGGCGGCAGCCCGTTCCCTCACTCACAGCTCCACGAAGATGCGCTCGATCTCGGGCCTCAGACACAGGGTGGTGAGAAAGGTCTGGAACTTTTCCCAGGTCAGGTCTTCCGGCTTGACCACCTCGGCCTGGGAACGGGCGGCAGGACAAAGGGACACAGAGTGGGAGAGGGAGGGAGACCAGCAAAAGGAGAGAGGGAGAGAGAAGTGGAAAAGGAGAAAGGGAGAGAAAAATGTGGAAAAGGAGAAAGGGAGAGAAAAGTGAAAAATGTGGAAAAGGAGAGAAATTTGGAAAAGGAGAGAGAGATGGAAAAGGAGAGAAATGTGGAAAAGGAGAGATATGGAAAAGCAGAAAGATGCGGAAAAGGAAAGAGATATATGGAAAAGGAGAGAGATATGGAAAAGCAGAAAGATGCGGAAAAGGAAAGAGATATATGGAAAAGGAGAGAGATATGGAAAAGCAGAAAGATGCGGAAAAGGAGAGCGATGTATGGAAAAGGATAGGGAGAGAGAAGTGGAAAAGCAGAAAGATACGGAAAAGGAGAGAGATATATGGAAAAGGAGAGAGAGATGGAAAAGCAGAAAGTTGCGGAAAAGGAGAGAGATGTATGGAAAAGGATAGGGAGAGAGAAGTGGAAAAGCAGAACGAGGGATCAGGATTAGTGACTAAAAACTGAGAGCCTGAGGGGCATAATGACAGCATGTTGGTCAAACAAAATCTAACATATGAACCACTGCCAGCGCAACCAACAGAGGAATTTCTATTTAAAATTATTTGCGTGTAAAGCTTTCAACGTTCTTATTTAATATCCTCCTTGTTTACTCACAACTTACCAGCAGAGGGCGCCATACAATAACAAAAAACAAAGGAGCGAGCAAGTACTGAAAATGACTGAGCGGCCGTCCTGTTTCCCAGGTGATAGCGTATGTGTTCCAGGGCATGGAGAGTGGAGTTTGTATTTAGATAGGGGTGATTGTTCAGGAGAGGGAACTTTGACCCGCCTCTCCACAGGCAGGTCTGTTGAGCGCTACTTTTCTATGGATCCTGGAAGCGCTACCCACACACCGCAGAGCGCTTATAGATTATCTGCGGGTTATGGATTACCTTGTTGGTGATTAGGCCACACTGTTCCAAGGCCGTCTCCACACGCTTCTTATCAGAGAACATCTTCAGGAAACTGAGAATGAGGGAGAAGAGAGAGAAATTGAAAGCATAGACAAGACGGATTGCGAATGAGAAATGAAAGAGAGAGAGAAAAAAAGAAGTGGTGCGTTATGTATAAGAACTGAGGCACAAATGCAGAAGTAGGGTGTCAGGTACGCTGACCCATCTCCGGGTACTCACTTCTTCACTGGAATTTTGTCTTGAACCAGCTGCAGCTTCAACTTGGTGTATCTGTGAGGAAATGGAAAGCCATTCAAATGGAAGTAACACGCTCCAGACACATGGCAAACACACACACACACACACACACCCCCACCACAAGTGCACAAACACACACATACACACCCCACACATATGCGCACACACCCACACACCCCACACATACGCGCACACACACACACACACCACACGCATGCACACACACACACACACACACACCACGCACGCACGCACACAAAAACACACACACGTACACACACACACACACAAACACAGACACACACACACACACACACGCACACACACACACAGTTGCATGCAAATACCCACACCCTCACTTACGCTTTCAGAAGGAAGGTGACGCGGGAGGCATTCTGGGACAGGATGTTTGTGGCCAGTTTAAAAAGCTCCTCCGTCCAGACCTGGAAACACAAGCAGCGCCATGAAGTGATCACAACAGCCACGCGGCATCTCAAACACACGCTACGGCAACTGCATAGAGCCCCTGCAGCCGCACACACACACACACACACACACACACATACGCACACGCACGCGCACGCACGCACGCACGCACGCACGCACGCACGCACGCACGCACACACGCACACACGCATACACGCACTCACACACACACACACACGCATACGCACGCATACGCACGCACGCACGCACACGCACACGCACACGCACACGCACACGCACACGCACACGCACACGCACACGCACACGCGCACACGCACACGCACACGCACACGCACACACACAGAGGGAGTGTGTGCGCAGTTCATTTCCCTGAGACCCTGACAGCCCAGGCACGTGGGCCGGGTTGACCCTTCTGACTTCTTCCTGGCCCTTGTATTATTTAAGAAGTTCAGCAGAGCATTTATCAAACTATCACTTAAATGCTGTCATCTACAGTAAAAAAAAATCGTTTTTAAACAGGAAAAGGGGTGGAGGGACAGAGAAGCAGAGAGAGCAAAGGAGAGAGAAAGTGGAAAAGAGAATAGTGTATGGGTGGGGGGGGGGCATGGAAGGGGGGAGGGGGGTGGTTTGATGTCTAAGGGTACCTTAGCAGTGTCCTCCTGCAGGGCCTGGAAGTTGAGGAAGGAAACGTTGACCAGGTCACAGCCATAGACCACCGTGACCATGTGGGACTCGACGAACCCCCCGTCCCCCTTCCCAACCCCCACCACGTCCCGCACCCGTGGGTCCTGAGGGGGAAGAACACAGATCCGCCATGTTACCACACTGAGATTCCCAAATTACATACAATCCATCAAAATTCCACATTATCACGGCATGGGGAATAAAGAGACACAGTGCTGGACACTTGAGCACATTTTACACTACAACACATGAACCCTATTCCTAGAGAAAGAGAGCCAATACAACAAACACAGACCGGGAACAGATTTCAGAAACGGTAAAAGGAACTCATATTTTGTCATAGACCTTGTTCAAAGAACAACCCAGGACAACAGACAGGAATATTAGTTTACCAGGGAATACGATTTGTGCCGTTTAGATGCCAATTTGACGGATAACGAGGTGGGTCGGGGAGAGTTCGGGAAGATTACGCGGGGTAATGGAGAACATCCCTCTCCAGCCTAACCAGATCAGCGGCGAGGCTGATGTCTTCGGCCGCCGAGCGTCGATTTACGAGAACCGAGCGCGTTAACGCGGTCCCGGGTAGCGAGGGGGCGGGGGGGGGGGATTTTGGCCGACGTCCGCGAGAGAGAGGACTTCACAGAGCAAGGGACTTCGCAAGAGCCGCCAGGGACAAAAAAAAAAAAAAAAAAAAGTCTGAATAATGCAACCGAAAAACTGGGCACGGTTTAAACTTTCACGCGCTGTGACATTTGAGCGCTAACGCATCGCTCCTCAGCGGAGCGCAGCTCGCCCGGGGTAGAGAGAGAGGATCTTCAGCTGGCGCGGTCCTGCGCTTGGAGCGCGTTCCCCTCCCGCTTGTGTGAGCGGCTGGGCCGAGCGCCTGGGCGCTCCCCTTTGTTCGCAGACGCCCGGGGAAAAGGTCGCGCTCGGCAGCGAGGCGCCGGGAACGGGACCGAGCCGCGTCCAATCCAGACGTCTCGCAGTCTGCGACCCCCATCCCGCCGCTCCGGGGCTCCCGGAAAATTGACTGCCGCGCATTGTGCTCTGCTCGTCGTTTTTTTGGCAGCGCAAGCCCCCGTGTCATGAGGACAGGGCCGTTTTTGCTCTGAGAGGACTCCATTACCCAGGACTGCCTGCGCTGCTAATGTTCAACGCTCGGCTTGTTCAAGAGCCCGCGTTCCAGAGGGAGGAATGTGGCCGGAGAACCTCTTTCGGAGGACAACAGCAGCTTCCTGTGTGAGACCCAAACCCCAGGTTCTGCTCTGAGGGGGTGTAAGAGGGTAAGGAGTGGGACGGCTACCTTCACTTTGCCGAGGCACACCTGGGAGGGGACGTAACCTCTGCTATCCTTAACTGTTGTTCCGGCAACCCCAACGTGGAGTCACATCTATATATCTGCAGCAGGCAATCATAATCCCCAGACGACTTCTGCTATACTATCGACAGAGGAAAATGACTGCCGTCGATGGGGTCCGACCTCTCCCCGTCTGCCTCAGTCAGGTAACTCCGAGAACAGCCTGACCTCCCGACCACCATTTTACGACCGCGGACTGAGCGGGACGCCACCCGCTGACCCCAATAACGCAGCGTTCCGTCAGAGCTCCGGTTTCAGCAGCGCGGCCCTCCGCTCCTCCGCCTCCACGAGCTCTCACATCTCGGCCTCAATCTCAAGCCTGCGAATCGACGCCATTTTCTGAGGGCAAATGTTCTAAATGGGTTCAGAGAACAGGCCGACTGATAAAAGAACTATTCTCAGGAAATGAGCGGCGTAAAACGTCCGGCGCCCCGCTTCTTTCTCGCGGACTCTGACGGGGGCCGTCCCGCCATTAAGGTAACATTACCCTCGCCAGTTTCGCAAATTTCCCCGTCCTGGTGTCCCTGATCAGACTGATGTCCAGTATGTCCACCTCCTGAGAGAAAGAGAAAGAGAGAGAGAGAGAGAGTTTTGAGTTTCAACAAAACCTTTACTGTTCAATACAGCCAATCTGGTACCATCAGCCCTCCAGTTAGGCCCCAAGGCCCCCGATAGTAAAAAACAGATGCGATCAAATCACACACAGGAAAAACATCAAAACAAACAAGAAAAACAAGACAAAAACAAAGGAACAAACAAACAGAACAAATCAAAGCAGAACTACGCGATACAACACAGTTACAAAACGGTCACATGACCATTCATCACTCAATTATCTTCAGAATGCTGGCAAACACTAGTTCTCCTGTCTCCAGAGGGGGAGAGGGAGGTAGATAGAGATAGAGAGAGAGAGAGAGGGAAGGAGGCAGCAAGGGAGGGAAGGAGAGAGAGAGAGGTAGGGAGGGAAGGAGGCAGCAAGAGAGAGAGAGAGAAAGAGATAATATTCTCAGCTTCACAAATAGCCCCATCATTCAAACCATTGCACTCCAGTTTTGTTGTTTTCAGCTTTTCTGTAAACTGTCACTTTATTTACCAACTGCTTTGTCAACACCATCATGTTATGACAACAAAGCATGTGGAAACTGATAAGCTGGGTGGTGGAGAAAGGGCCAGAAAGGGGGAAAATGTTACAGCAAGAAAATCAGATATGGCTAAAATAAAAATAACTTCCTTGTTTTTCTGATGGCTATTTATAATTTTATTACCCAAAAGTACACTTTCATCTCATCTCTTCCAATACTCCATCTCCCGCCAAAATGCCCTCTGAGACAGAGCAGTGGCCCAGTGACATCTGTGCTCTGGCTTATCGCTGACAATTCGATGCATAATACTGGGACAAATATTTAAAATTTGGGAGCTAAAAATACCGTCCTTGTTCACATCCCCCCACCAAAAGCCCCTCCCCCCATAGGGCTTCAGCAACAGTGAAGAGGGTGTTCCATTTCTTTGCAGCGTGGGTGGGTGGGTGGGGGGTCATAAATGCAATAGTAAACAATGATGACGCAAGATTGTAAATACTTCGCCTTGGAAACTGCAGCTTCAGCTCTATTTCTCAGTGGCGTTGTATACAATTGGTGGGAAAGATAACGACACTGGGAAGACCACCCCCCAAGGACTAAGCATGTCAAAGATCTCCTATTCCCTCTGATATCTATTTTCAGGCACAAATGCGCCGCAACGGGGGGCCACTGGGACCGTTTGCTGCTCAGAAAATTCTTTTCGAGTGATTTGGCAGTTTAATTTCATCCCCGAGGTCAGCCTTTCATTAAGAGATGTCAACTCTTCGGAGGACAGATGAATACAATTACCTGCCTGTCACTCACAAATGCCAGCATCCAATCAGAGGACATCCAGAGTAGATAAACTCCTCCCCTAAAAGACCTCTCTCTTTTTAAGTCTTCACAGAAGAGTTAATTCTCTCAGGAAATCGTACGAAAAGCACCATTACATAAGGCGGACAAGTGAACTATCAAAATTACACCAGCTGAAAAATACATTTATTCAACAATTTCGAAGCTCAGGAATGCACCCAAAACCTAAAAAAATACATTACCCATAAACCTTAGGTTCATGGTGCTCGGCTTCACATCTGAAACAGCCTCCGAACATCCTAAACCCCGTTTACATTGCTACGGTAGGTAATAACACACACCCAAGCAAAGTACACATAAAAACAACCATACACTGACCAAACCACCAAACATATTGATAATATACACTACCTCTCAAAAGTATGGGGTCACCCAGAAAATTTCATGTTTTCCATGAAAACTCACACTTTTATTCATCAAATGAGTTGCAAAATGAATAGAAAATATAGTCAAGACATTGACATGGTTATAAATAATGATTTTTACTTGAAATAATAATTTTGTCTTTCAAACTTTGCTTTCATCAAAGAATCCTCCATTTGCAGCAATTACAGCCTTGCAGACCTTTGGCATTCCAGCTGTCAATTTGAGGTAATCTGAAGAAATTTCACCCCATGCTTCCTGAATCACCTCCCACAAGCTGGATTGGCTTGATGGGCACTTCTTACGTACCGTACGGCCAAGCTGCTCCCACAACAGCTCAATAGGGTTGAGACCTGGTGACTGCGCTGGCCACTCCATTATAGACAGAATACCAGCTGACTGCTTCTTCCCTAAATAGTTCTTGCATAGTTTGGAGCTGTGCTTCGGGTCATCGTCTTGTTGCCTGCTCCAATCAAGTGCCGTCCACATGGTATGGCATGGCGTTGCAAAATGGAGTGATAGCCCTCCTTATTCAAGATCCCTTTTACCCTGTACAGATCTCCCACTTTACCAGCACCAAAGCACACCCAGACCATCACATTTCCGCCACCATGCTTGACAGATGGTGTCAAGCACTCCTCCAGCATCTTTTCATTTGTTCTGCGTCTCACAAACGTTCTTCTGTGTGATCCAAACACCTCAAACTTCGATTCGTCTGTCCCTAACACTTTTTTCCAGTCTTCCTCTGTCCAATGTCTGTGTTCTTTTGCCCATCTTAATCTTTTCCTTTTATTGGCCAGTCTCAGATATGGCTTTTTCTTTGCTACTCTGCCTCGAAGGCCAACATCCTGGAGTCGCCTCTTCACTGTTGACGTTGAGACTGGTGTTTTGCGGGTACCATTTAATGAAGCTGCCAGTCGAGGACCTGTGAGGCGTCTGTTTCTCAAACTAGAGACTCTGATGTACTCGTCCTCTTGCTCAGTTGTGCACCGGGGCCCCCCACTTCTCTTTCAATTCTGGTTAGAGCCAGTTTGCGCTGTTCTGTGAATGGAGTAGTACACACTGTTGTGTGAGATCTTCAGTTTCTTGGCAATTTCTCGCATGGAATAGCCTTCCTTTCTCAGAACAAGAATAAACTGACAAGTTTCAGAAGAAAGTTCTTTTTTTCCTGGCCATTTTGAGACTATAATCAAACCCACAAATGCCGATGCTCCAGATACTCAACTAGCCTAAGGAAAGCCAATTGTATTGCTTCTCTGACAGTTTTCAGCTGTGCTAACATAATTGCACAAGGGTTTTCTAATGATCAATTAGCCTTTTAACACGATAAACTTGGATTAGCCAACACAATGTGCCATTGGAACACAGGAGTGATGGTTGCTGAAAATGGGCCTCTGTATGCCTATGTAGATACTTCCATTAAAAATCAGCTGTTTCCAGCTATAATAGTCATTTACCACATTAACAATGTCTAGACTGTATTTCTGATCAATTTAATGTTATTTTAACTGAAGAAAATTGTGCTTTTCTTTCAAAAATAAGGACATTTCTAAGTGACCCCAAACTTTTGAGCGGTAGGGTACATAACATTTTTTTACTGCTACCAGATTCACAGATCTCTCAGACAAACAATCACTGTGTGTTTAAAAGCCACTTTTAAAATCACAGCCACACATTCACGGCTGAACACACAGACGCCAACGGCGTCAAAAACAGAGCCAGGCAGCCGCAGAACCACAGGACATAACAACAGCACAAAATGCAAATACTTCTGATGAAATACAGCATGCATAGCTATTGAAGTACAGCACACGCACACGCGCACACACACATAAGTGCACACCTGCGCGCACACACACACACTCACTCACACACACATACACGCACACAAGCACACGCATGCACGCACGCGCGCACGCACGCACACACACGCGCGCGCACATACACCTACACACGCACACAAACACGCGCACGCACACACATGCACGCACACAGAACTGACTACTCAGGTTCTGGGTTGTTTTTTTAATGCGTGGCAGCTTTCCCGCCGGGAGCGTGCTGAGACTCGCGCGGCAGCGCTGAGCCTTCACCGAGTAACGAGACTGAGAGGAGGGAGAGGGGGAGGCCAGGCCGTGCCGCTCTGTGCTGGCCACGCCCATTCGCTTCCCATAGCATTCTGTGCTCAGATCTTAATGCTTACGCACAGCAGCAAGGAAACACTTCTGTTCCACCAGCTTTCTTCCATTCGTGATATAGAAGTAGTTGTATTCTCTACAAAGAGAACAGTTACAAGAGTGAGATGGTATTCTGTCAATATGTGTTGACGCAAATGGCAACCGAAAATTGCCCTATATAGGTTTCTCCATTAAATTCAGACACTTCTGTAGGCAACATACAAGGAACAGACGCTCTCTTACTTGTTCACACTCTCTGAATCTCACTCAGTATCGACCGCAGCTGAGATCATACATCTCCAGCTTTGATCAGATGAGAGATAGTGACATCCTTTCATCTGGCACCGCATATTATATGCTTCCTAGAAAGGCTTTTCAACAGTAATGAAGCCAAGGCCCTAGTAACTGTCTAAAGCCATCAGATATTATCATTAGTTTCTCATGACCCACTGGCTTCAGAGTAGTTGTTGTAGGGCCATAAACTTGTTTGTGATTTAAAGTAAGAATATACAGTTCACATAACTCCATAACAGTCTGCACAGCAATGTTATGCCTTCACAGGTTGCATGTGCGTGTATTACATGATTAATATTATATTTTAATTTACATCTGATCTTATCTTTACTTGGAACCTTAGCCTATGACATATGTAGCCTGACACCACTATGCTCAAGGAAAGGAGTTGCACGACTTCCTGTATCAACAGTACACAAGAGAAAAGCCACAAAAACAGCTTCACGTCACTTTCGCCAATTACTTTGATAAAACCCAGATCCACTGACAATGTGGCTAGTTGTCCTCAAATAGGACATCAGGATGGTAGTTCACCTTTCCTCTTCAAACCGACAGCCTCCATGTGCTCCAGCTCCTCATACACAAACTCAGGATTGGATGAATAACATTCGGCTACACAGACGAAACCCTCTACCGTTTGAATGCCAGACATAATGATAGCTTCAGTTTAAATTTGTCAGGAGCTTTGCTAACATTACGGATGGAAGAACAGGCAGTGTGCTAGCCACCCTATGGTCAAGCCAGCTGCATTTAAACCACACCACTGTGGTCCTTAACCTCGGGAGTACAGAGCTTGTGCCACTTTCCTTCTCTTGAACCGAGAAGGAAAAGGTCAGCCGGCACAAAATAAAAACAGATTTTTATGTTTACAACTGTGAGCCAACACTATAAAATGAGTGTGTTTACATGCATGGCCTCTGGAAACATACCCATTGATTTCTCTATACCACCCATTACAAAGCCAGCAGGTCATCAGAAACTTCGGTAAGTATCTTAAAATTTGCACACAGCAAATTTTGCACAAAGCAAATATTTAAAAAACTAAAACTGAAATAATATATTTTAAAAACTCCTGAAAGTGAAATATCTCTTCAAAACAGAAGATCAGATCTTCAGAGAGTGCGATCACAGAACTGCTTTAAGCCTACATTAAGTTCAATGAAACGCATAAGCAACTGTAGCTTCCAACAGGAATATAACTATTGTTATACTGTGTGATTATGACTCAGGATAAGACCTTACATTTGGCCAGTGGAACACTGGAGTCTGATGTTGCCATTATGATTTCAGACTTCCTTGATAAGTGCCAGTGGCTTGGTCACTCCGTCTTGATAGGAAGTCTAGTCTGATACAGGCATGCATGGGAAAAGCGGGAAAAAGGGGGGGGGGGGGGGTTGGGACTGGGCAGAACGCAGCCAACAGAACAGCCCCTCAGTCAAAACCTTTCCTCAGTATCAGCGCTCGCTCGTTTCACTCACTCAGAGAGCCTTTTGTTTTTTCTCCCTTCAAATTAATTTTTTTTTAAAAAGAACTGGACTAAAGGGAATATGTCCACAGAGTTGCTTATCGGTTGCACAGGCCACCTTAAGTCAGTGTGGTACTTTTGGCACATTCGCTGCTGAATGGACCGTGTCTGTGGGGGGTGGGGGGGGGGTAACTGTATACATGGGAGGGGTGCAATACCCTTGGGGGCAAAACATGAGGGCCGGGTGGTGCTGCGGACACTCAATACCCCTGTGAACTCAGATTAACTCCTCCCCCTCTTTCCCCGACTCCGCCTCTCTTCCTCTCCCTCTAGCTCGCCCTCTCTCGCTCCACCAATTTCTGAAGGTCAGTGACATTTTCAAATAGCTTCAGATTTCAGAAATCCGAAGCAGGAGAGAGAGGGAGGCAGTTAAGTGTTCAGTCATGCGGAAAATGCATCTGTATTAACCCTATTAAATGGCTACCTGTGATATTCTTCCAGAGTCAATCTGATTTTGTCCGTGAAACATCTCAGCCACACGAGCTGGTTACATTACATTTACGTTGCATTAATGCATTTAGTAGGTGCTTATCCAGGGCAACTTACACAGCTTGTATTAATTTAAATTCAATCAAGTTAAACAGCTGGATACTTTTACTGAAGCAATTCAAGTTAAGCACCTTGTTAAAGGGCACAACAACAGTGCCCCTCTTGGGATATGAGCTTGCAACCTCCAAGCAACAGGTTTCCTAACCAGCATAGGACACTGCCACCGCAGTACACCCAAAATCTGTATAACTGGTGCTCTAAGGATGTTGTTAAGGATTCATGCAAAAAAAGAAAAAAAAAAAACCAGACCAAACCTGGCAAGAAAACCCATGCACAGACCATAAATACTCATAAACACATATATAGTGTTTCACAAACACAGAAGGGTAAAGATAATAGGGTGCACACATAAGCGCACACACACCCATACGCACAGCCACACACACGCACACGCGCACACAGAAATACGCAGTTGCGGGGACACACCACCAGACATTCAATCCCTTGCATAAACACACTGATGCACTCCCATGTGTGCTGCCATATGAACAGGCACAAACTGGAGCGCGGTGGTACACAAACACACCCGCGGACAGACGGGCCTTCAGGGGGACCCACGGAAACAGAGACGTAAACACGCTTGCGGTGACACACGCTGAGCAGCCACCGCCGCCGCCAGACGCGTTAAGAGGAGATGGGGGGGGGGGGGGGGGAGAGGGAGAACCGATGCAGCCAGGAACGACAGGAGCACAGGAATGAAAAAGGAGGAGATTAAGGAGGCAGTGATTTGGCCGGTGGACCGGAGCGAGAGAGAAGTTGAAAGGTGTAGACGGAGTCAAATGCAGTCAGCGTGAATGCCAGAGGGAGGGTAAGAGAGAGAGAGAGAGGGAGAGAGAGAAAGCACAAAGACTATCATGTTCGCGTACTGTCTCCATCACTGTCATCAGGATGCGTTTTTCCACTCTCAAAATCGATTTAGGAGGAGCAATGGATCAGGGTCATCACTGGTTTAAGCCCAGCTGCCCCAAATACAAAATACGGGGCAGGCCTGCGTGCTGACTCACACTCTCTGCCTCTCGCTCAGCGTGCACCTGAGGCGTTGGCCTTTCTGTCTCTGATTTACGGTCAGTCCGGTCTCTCGTTCCACCTCTTACTCTTACCTACCCGTGTACTCTCCACACACTGTTAAATTCATGAGATCATGTCACGTCAAATACCGCATGCCTTTCGCTAAGCTCATCCCACTCAGTCATTCACCAGTGAAGTTCCATCGGACCAGAACCACATTCGGGCCGGGTTTGGATCTCACGCTCCTGCTGTGTCACGACTCGGCAATGCTGTCCCGCTCCAAGCAAAATAAGTAAATATTCAGTAAACCACAAACATACCCATCTGCTAAATGTTTGAGTACGGATCACTGCCCTTCGCTATTGATCCCCAGTATCACTGACAGCAGTCTATGTCTTTTAATGAGCGCGAGGCCTGTAAAAAAAGCAGTTTATTATAGGCATTTAGCAGACGTTCTTATCCAGAGCGACTTGCAGGGTTTCGAGCCATAACTGCTAAACTGCCAAGTAAATACAGCACCTGCGACAAACGAGTATGTGTGCTTGTTAGAAAGTGTTTGTATGTGTGAAAGTGAGTGCATGTGTGTGTTCAAGAAAAAGAGAAAGAGAGAAAAAAAAGAGAAAGAGAGGGAGAGGCAGACAAAGACAGACAATAAAAGTGATGGAGAAAGTGTGAGATAAAGAGGAAGCTGTTGCATTATCAACCCAGGAAACACACTTCCCCTCTAACTGCTGTGTGAAAGTGTGTGTGCGTATGATCATTCAATTGTGTTTGTATGTGTGTATCTGTGAGACAGAGTTTGTATTTTCATATTAATTGCACATGTACAGTAGATGCCTGTAAATTGTCCTAGATAGCCCAGTTTTTTTCCTCCAAAAGACAGATAACAATGAATTAACAGTGAAAAAACTGTAATAATCAGACTGCTGTGACATACCAAACATCATCATTAACAACAAAAACCAGAAGAGTAAACAACTACAGCACACAGTACTAAAGGAAATGCCTCTGTGGAATTAAGTGCCTGCCTGCTTAACTGCAACAAATTACAATAATCTTCCGTCTCTGACTCTCTCATACTGTCCATTTTATCAGCCCAGTGTTGGGTCGAAGGTGAGCGCTTGGGTTAGCCAATGGCAATTTACCACCGCGCAAATCTTCAGGCAATGGTGAAAAGCGCAACGATCTGTGCATTTCAGACCAAATGGCAGTCTTGTGTGGCTCTAATATCTTCTGTGAACATGGTGCATGGTCTCGAGCACTTCTGTGAAGGGAAAAGGTAGGGCTGTTCTGGTATGTTGGGCTGGGGCTGGCTCTATCTGAGCTGTGCTGAGACGCCCAGTCGCCAGTGCTCTTTTGGATCTTTACCCGGCACCCTCATCTCCCAAAGCCCACCTCAGAGATGGGGGGGGGGTATAAGGTAAATAGGGACAGCCGGAGGGAAAGGACAGGGTGAGAGAAAGTGAGGGATGGTGGGAGAGGGCAGAGAGGAGGGGAGGTCTTCAGTTTGGGGACTACCCTCATCGTCTGGAAGACTTCCTGCCTACTTTCCCACGCTGGCTCACTTTGAGTAGTAGGAGAAGATGGAGGGAGGGAGAGAGAGAGAAGGGGAGAGAGAGATTGAGAGAGAGAGAAGGAGAGAGAGGGAGAGAGAGAGAAGAGGAGAGAGGGAGAGAGAAAAGGGGAGAGGGAGACAGAGAGAGAGAAGGGGAGAGAGAGAGAGAGAGAGAGAGAGAGAGAGAGAGAGAGATAGAGAGAGATAGAAAGCAGAAAGAGGAAGCGTCATCCCTTAGTTTACACTGGAGAAAGAACTTTGTTGCCCTGTCTCTTCTCAGCTGATGACAACCAGCTGGCTGGCAGATAGTGAGGGAGAGGGAAAGAGAGAGAGAGAGAGAGAGATGGGGGTGATTGACTGGCTCGATGCTGCAGTACATTAAAACTACACTGAGAGAGGGTTATCACAGTATATACAGACTGACTACTGACTGAATGGAAATTGCACCACATAATGTCAGACCTGGGACAAAGCTAATGCAGTGTGTACACTTTAATGACACTACTTTACATTACGTCTGCACACAAAAGACAAGTAGTGCAAATACAGTGTATACACACTGACTGATTCGCCACCGCAGTACTCAGAGAGGAGCTTTAAGGACACTAAAAAGGGCCAAAGAAAAAAACCAGTGTCATGACAGTGGAAATCAATACTACATCCACAGACCTCAGAAGAGCCTGATGGAGAGCAACCACTTGCATGGAGGAAAAGGCCCAGAACCAGCTCCCTCATTACAATATGTCTGACCACCGATAAAACGCACCCAGCCTCTGTAACTCAACTGTTGCACAACCCCGCAGTAAAGACTACACGGGAACATTGTAAAAGGGTGCGGGCGTGTCTTCCTTTCCACACAAAATTTACTTGCCGCAGCCAGACCAGGCGCCCCCCGAAATCTAACGTTCAGCTCAGCAGGAAAACCTCCCGTTCCTTTTGCCCATTTCATTCAGTCAGAAACAATGAATTTGTTGCTATAGTGACCTTTCTTTGTTCACAGTTGTGCTTTTATTTGCAACTAAAAAGTGATTATGAAACTCCCTATAAGAATGTGTATGAGGAACAAGTTTCAAGGAAGTGGTAAATGAGCAGAAGAAAGAAATCAGGCACTTTTATCAACCTTTAGCTTGTTTAAATGAGAAAAAGAAAAAGAGATGAAGAGATGAAGAAGGAGGAAGTGAAGTAATGAGAGATATAATAATAGAAATATTAAATATAATTATAGAATGATCAAATACAATAATAGCAAAATCTAGAGTTACTAGAGAGGTGGCCTCTTTACTATAAACTCTACATTTGTCCCACTAGAGATATTATCTGGCAACACAAAACAGTGTCATTGCTTTTCCTCAGGCTGTAAGTGTCCTAGTGTCCTAATACAATACTCCCTACACACCCAACACATACACACACACACCCAACACACACACACACACACACACAAGCGCACATGCAAAGATGGAAGGGCCAAAGAAAATCAGTCTAACTTTTGCATGCCATATTTTAACTGGCAGCATACCACACGTGCCTGCATGATAAATATACAACAGGGAAAAAAGATAGAGAGGGCACGAAAGGGGGGTAGGGTAAAGGAACGAGAAAAATGCCGGTGGGGAGAAAAAGGGAGCGAGGGAGGGAGGATGAGTGAAGAGGTGATTTAATTTCACTGCCTGAAATTTGATTCGATTCACGTGGCTTCACATGACGGCACTGTCTGACTAATTGGCAGGGAAGAGTGGGAGAGAAGGAGGGTGGGAGAGAGAAAGAAAGAGGGGGAGAATAAGGGAGACAAGGAAAGGGAAAGTGGGAGCGAGGGACAGGAGGGAGAGTAGAGGAGATAAGGGAGGGACAGGCAGAGGAGGAGGACAAGAGAGATAGAGAGTGATAAAGAGAGATAGGGAGAAGTAGAGGGGAGGGGTTTGGAGGAAGATTTCAGAAGGGTGGGGGGGGTGAGGAGGGGTAGTCAAAGGGGCAGGAGAAGGAGGGCAGAGAGAGCAAGAGAGAGAGAGGAAGAAAGAGGGAGAGAGAGAGAGAGAGAGAGAGAGAGAGCGAGCTTGCAGTGTCAGAGGAATAGTCATGGGGAGACAGTAAGAGCTCAGAGAGCAAACCGAGCAACACAAGTGACAGAGAGGACAGCACTGTGCTTCATGTGCACTCTGATACAAGGGATGCGGGTGGCCAGAAGGGGTCAGCACTGACCTTGTTGGCCCCAGTCCAATATAGGAAGAACCCTTGAGGATCCACTCTCAACGTCACCAGAGCCGCCTCCTGGAAAGGAAATGCAGACAAACAGTTTAGATCACAGAGCATAAACAGACAGCCATGCTAACATATGCACACATGCTACACATGCACCACCCAGAATCACAAATACAACACGCAGACATCCGTTTCTGTGGACAGGAGACATGTAAACACAGCAGGACAAACAACGTTTTTTTATATTTTTTATTTTTATTTCTTTAAAGTAGCCAAGGCTAATTTGACACTCCTAGCATTTGAGAATGGTGGCTCTCATTAATAGCAAGCTAATATTAAAGAGATTTCCACAAATATTGGGACAGTCAGAACGAAAGAAAAGCTATCCTAGAACCAAGCACCAATGACAGCAATGGTAGTAGAAGCAGTCATGGTGGTTATATTCATACAAGTCACCTCATTTTTTAATGGCAAACAAACTGCAAGTAGACTGTATTTGACAGCATAACCAAAATCATTAGTTATGAGTGTTTGATAAGAGGCAAGTTTGATGCAGTATTGTTAATTTTAAAATAGGATATAGCTTACAGTATATTAATAATGTGAGGCACTCCGCCATGCCACTATTGGCAGAAAAGGTGTCCTTCATTCATCTTTAAAATTAAAATCTCTCAATTCATTGAGAATAGTAGAGTGGATGCTGGATGAACAGCCAACATGAGAAACCTTGTAAAACTGGATATATATGTTCAATAAATTTCAATTATCTTATTATAATTATAATTATTATAATTTAGTTAAAGTTTTTAAAAACATTTTTGGAATGGCTATCCAAAGATGCTTAATCTACAACTGAAGCAATGCAGTCCAATCATTTATGCTTTTTTATGGTTAATGGCACATTGCTATCAATAACTGTCTGATATCATAATTAGCCCATTACTTTTCAACCATACAAAACCAAAATTTCAGATTCCCCCCACCCCTCTCCACCCATCCCAACCAGCATGCTCCTCTTAAAAATCTGGAGAACACCCATTTCTACTCTTTAGTTTCATATTTATTCCCCCCATCAATACTTCTCTCTTTGCGGAACAACAAGAAAATGCAAGAGGAAGGAAGAAGATCAGTCCGCTGAGTAGAAACTCTGACTGAACTGGTTTCGGGTTTATCCAATCAGCACACAATAAGCAGTTTCCCTGACAGAAGTGAAACAGCATCACATGGAAGGGGAAAGAGTGAGGAGCAAAGGTTACTGAATGTAGTGGAATGTTTAGAAATGAAAATTTGCCAAGTGTACCTTCACAATATCCACAGCACTGGGCTTAAATACACTACACCACAAATACCCAATGTTTCCAACGACTAAAGTCCCAGTATACACAGGGAAAACGTCGGCCATTTTGAGACCGATTAATCTGGCCATTGGAGCTACTGTTGGTTCTAACCTTCATGGCACAATGTTTGCTTGTCTGAAATGGACAACAAGCCATGACCATGGAGCAAAATCACAGGGGTTGTGAATATATCACATTGTCAGTAGTGCCATTGGAAGCGAACAAAGATTGTTTGTTGCCCTGAGGGGAACATGGAAAAGTGCGAGGCAACTTAAAACGACTGGCTTTCACATTAATCGAGGAGCTCAGATGTTAAAGATCCAAGCACATGTTATTTATGAAGGTCTATTGTCTAAGTCATAATTCCCCTGAAACATGACTCTGAATAAAACGGTCACCACAGAGACACTGTGAGATCATACTCAACCTGTTTCTCAGTCCGGAGCGCCACTAAATCCTTCATTGAGAAATGAAAGGTTACAGACAATGTGTGCACACAGTCATGTGACAATCATTTCATGCACCTGCACATGCACATCATACGCAGCTTTCGAAAAATACTCAGATGAAACCGAAATTCAATAATCCGATTCATTTCTCAAGATTGACCTTTCGAATAACTGAACACACCTCTTCGACTAAGCACGGGATGTGCTTCAATTACTTTCTCTGAAACTAATGACTTGCCACAGAGATCAGAACCAAATGCGCATCCATGAACTGGCAAAGAAACCTATATTGACAATTTATTATTTCATGCAAATAGGATTCTTCAAACCTTATTCAGGAATACCACCTTATAAAAAAAACCAATTTTTCTTAATTAACAAAAGAAAATCTAAAATCTATAATAATAAACAGGCCTTGAAAATGGATCAATTTGGGCAACAGTTCAAATAGCCAATCAGAGCAAAACAAGAAACCTCTCCCGTTCCCTAGATCAATGAGGTGCAGAGGTGAAAGCTTAACTTGAGTGGGGGGGGGGGGGGGGGGGGGGGTGCTTTGAGGTTAAGGTAATGGAGTCCTGAATGGGGGATCAGAGAATTAAATCCCAGACGGAACATTATTGTTCCAGCCTTGAAATCAGTACCACGGCCAGATGACTCAGACACTAAATGCTGGGATAGAGAGCTGCCGTACCTCCAACCCAATGTGCTTACAGTGCACACACACACCCCCAGCACTGCTGCCGAATGATGTCCTCCGCCAAATGTGAATCAGCGAGCAGCAGTAAAAGCCACGGCAGACACTGAGCTCCGCATAATGGGCAGACGGAATGCTGTGATGACCGCGCGGTGCAGCGGTCTGGTTGATGGCCTGCGATGGTGCGGCGGTTACGGAAATGGTCCCATAGCCAGGACCCCGTTCCCGAGAAGCCCGCTCTGCTAATTGCACTCCCGACCGAAGTGTCCTTACCCAATCAGTAAATACCCCGTTGTGTAAACGGAAAGCCCTGTAGTAATGTGAGTTACGCAACTCCGCGATGCCAGCAAATGAATAATGCAACGCGCTGCTCTGTCCGGTGGCTTCATGCCACAGAAATCTGTATGTGCTTTCACTATAAGGAGGCTGAAATATGGATTCCAGGAAACAGATGGAACACGGTCACAAGGAATCAATATGTACTTGCATTTCCAGTGCATTGAAATTTTTGGCAATGCATACAGTCAGAGTTGGGTAGTAATGGAATACCAGTAATGCCTTTATGTATTTACAATGCAAACAAATGTAACTTTATTTCAGTCAGGGCAACTCGCGTATTTGAATATATTAATGAATATGCAATGTGATTATTTTGGTTTGGCGCCGAACGGATCTGCTCTAGGTACTTCTGTGCACGCACCAGCATGCATTAGCCTATCAAACAAAAAGCACGATACATTTCCCTCTTACTAAATGGGAAAAATATCAAAAGCCCCCCCCCCCCCCCCCCCAGCACCTAGAAGCCGATCCAACAGGTGGAAGCTGGGATGGTGGAAAGAGAGCGCAATTGTGAGCAGCAGGAAGCGAAGCATGCAAAGAGCAGCACAGGAGAGGTCTCAGTTTAAAAAGGTGCTCCATTAGTGATGCATGCATATGATTGGCTGAGTATGAGAACATGTAGCATTGTGTGTATTTGATTGGATGAGTATGAGAACGTAGTATTGTGTGCATGTGATTGGCTGAGTATGAGAACATGTAGCATTGCATGTACGTGATTGGTTGAGTATGAGGACATGTAGTATTGTGTGTACGTGATTGGTTGAGTATGAGGACATGTAGGATTGCGTGTACGTGACAGGCTGAGTATGAGGACATGTAGGATTGCGTGTACGTGACAGGCTGAGTATGAGGACATGTAGGATTTTGTGTACGTGATTGGCTGAGTATAAGAATATGTGGTTGCAGAGGCTGACTAATGGTCAGCTGCAGCAAGCTTCCTGCTTGAACATGCGCTGCGTATTTCATGAGCAACACTCATTGAGCTGGCGTCCTTATCTAAATGTGAGTAATCATATGTACTCTTCAAAAATCTGTGGATGAATTCACTGGATTGTTCTCAAATTCAATAAATGGTTTTAAATTTCACAATTTTTATCAGCATTTAAAAGGCAGAATCAGTGTAGATAAGATCAACGGATCAATGGAGAATGAAGAGTAAATTCCTGTCAGGATTTTAAATGATCTATAGATGTCGGGAAAGGCTGTAAAATATTGTGACGGAATGAATAAAAAATGCTGTAACACAAAAAAGGGAATAATCAGCATAATTAATCGGGTTAATTATTAGGCATTGATTCAGCTTGTGCGTTGCTTGATCGTTAATCAAGGAAAGTAAACGGAAAGCAGTTGAGAACAACGATTGGTTTAAAGGTACAATAACACTTCAGGGAAAAGCATCACCACCAGAGTCATTTAAAGATTCTTCTCACAGCACTGAATACAGCCAAGCTTGCATAGGGTGGAGCAAAACCTTTCATAGATGGCTTTGAATGAACCCTCCCATAACCTGGTCAACGTAATCGGCGGTTGTGCGTTGCCCTATAGAGCTATCTGTCTCAGTCGGCACTGGCACCGTCTGGATTCAATCTGAGACCATGTGACCAATCCTTGCACCCCAACATGGCGCCTTAAGCGAATGAGCCACCCAGCAGCCCCTGAGCATGTGTAATTCAGAAAAAACATTTTTAAATCTATAAAAGTGACTAAAGTAGGATGGGGAAGAAAGAGAATGGGAGACCCCCCCCCCCCCATATTATCGACTTCCTTGAGAAAATGGTTCACTAAATCAGTTTATTAACATAGATCGGACAATAATCCTGTTAACAGCCATTCATCCCACTCTCCAATTATCACTTCCAATTTTTATCAAGAGAGCAGCCATCCTTATGCTAATGAAGCACTAATGATGACAGTGTTGACCCCTAGCACTCTGGCCAGCAGCGACTGTCATGTATCAACAACAGTTACGACAGAGCTATAAATGACAACAATAACTTCCTTTCTCCTTGTGCAGCTAAGCATTTTTGTCCCCACTGGTTATGTATTCCTCCTCTGCCATGCACTCTTCTTGGCCCTACATCCATCCCTGCATCCCTAGTCCCTCTGGTGAACACTGTACCCTACTGATCAAACAGTGTAGATACGATCTTTTGGGTTTCACGACCATCTTAAATCCGGCTAATCGCATTTGCACTAAGTTCAGATTGGTTTGGACATTTGAGAGCATGTTCATAAATTCCAGGTGACCCTAATTTAGCTGACTAGCAGAAGAGTAAGCTTTTAAATCAGCACAAAATGCTCCCACGTCACATTTGATAAGGCTGGCCCAAAAGCCAGATGTTAATGAAATACTGCCAAAGCAGCCCCTGCAATGTGAATAGACATTCCTGACAGTATTATTGAAAGCTTTCTAGATTAAATGGGGGACTGATTGGAAGATGAACATTTAATCACCTGTTGCATCTTGCTTATGGAGCAGACATTTTTTATTATGCACTGCTGGATTCAATTGAATTCTCCTAATTCAGGGAATTAATGAAAATTCAGCTCATTAACTAAAGAATCTCAACATGACTGAATTGAAATTAAATCGATTCCAGCCCCGCTATTCTGATTATTTTTAATACAACAGACCAATCTGCCCTGCTCTCCTGCATTTGCTCAAACTGTGAAAAAGCCAAATGTCTTACAACAGAGTTTTTCTACCACAGGGAAAGGTGTAAACTCAAAGTCAGGAGCAATATCTGTAAATATCTGATCTGTGTTATGTTCACGCTCGTAGTCATGAATTCAATATTTTCTGTCAAAATGCACTTAAGCAAACTCTGTATGCCACATATTTGTTTTGTAAACGAGATGGATTGGCTCATTTCCCCAAAAAAAATCCACAAACTGCCATAAACTCGTCGTGCCTATACATATATATATATTTTTTTTTAGCAGAGTTACTACTGCTGAAGCAAGAAGGGAATAACAACCCCCTGAAATGAACAGGAAAACTGAAGCATGTTTACTGCACTTTTGATGTACATAAACAAATTCAACAAATGTGTAATTAGAACCACACACATTTCAAAAGCCACTTTCATCATGTGGCTATTCGGGTTTTAACAAGGACGGATAAACTGGAAGTCAAAGAAGAATTTTCTCGTAAAATATACTTAATGACACTGCCACACACATTCAAATGAAAAAGAATCAATATGGACCAATTAAATTAAACCTCCATCAAGCATGGAGTATTTCCGCCCTATCTAGTTTCCATGAAACATCATTAGGGTTGGCCAATGACCTAATCACTGAATCTCAGGAGTACAAAAAAACTGAACTTCTTTCATTTCAACATGTAATGGTTTTGTAATGTATGCTGTGCAGTCTAATTAACATTCTCCTTGGCCTTCAGCACGTGCAGGTTCTTATTCTGATTGCGCACTGAACACAGTCCTACACTGGCACATTTACGCACGTTTAATTGTTTTAATTGAGCCATCTACAAATGTCTAGGTGTCACCTTCAGACCTGAGGAGTTGGAACCAATAACCCACAGAATGATTCCTAGATGATCCCAAAGTTTCCCACTACTCAAGTAGATAGTGGTTCCATGTAATGCAATAAAAGCTCCAAAGTACCAAAAAGGAAACCGCAAACATGAAAAGGGAAACATCAGAGGAATTTAACCCAGTTGGATCAATGGGCTATGGGCACCTGTTGAACCATGTGTGCCCAGAATGTCCCCGGATAAGAGCATGTCTATGGGCGGAGCCGAGGTGAAGTGATGTCAGCAGATTGTCACATTAATACTTATTGGCTGGGGTGTTGTGTCAGCCCCAGGGTTGTTTGGCAGCCATGTTTATAGTTCTGCACGTCATAGCCTTGGGAGTACAGCAGACGGTCGTGTCAGTAAAGCACCTTTGGACTGGGTAGACGCAAGGACAGGAAGGTGGAGAGAGATAGGGACAGAGAGAGGGAACGAGCCAGGGAGAGAGAGAGAGGGAGGGAGGGCAAGATAGACAGAGACAGAGAGAGCTGCGCGAAATTACAAGGATTTACTCAGCAGTGGAGGGAGCTGCCCACATTCACACACAGGTGTGTTTGACCTCAACACACTCCCTCTCTGTTTCGCAGCACACTGTGAGGGTGTAGCAGCACGTTTCACAGAATGGCATAACTTCCATGGATATAAACAGCCCAGATCACACACATTCACTAAACGCTACAGCTGCTATATTAGACGGCAATTACAGGAATTCTAGAATGCCAGTCACCTGATATTAAAAAGTGGGTACTGAAAATGTGTATCCATATGCATACATGTATATTTGCAAAGATATAAGTCTGTGTGAGCTGGCATGTGTAGGCCTATATGTTCACTGTAGTGCTTACACTACCTCAAATGCGCTCACACACACACACACACGCTCACACACTCGCGCACACACTCTCGTGCACACAGTACTTGAAAGTCTGAGAAATGTGGACATTAAGCAGAATTATTTTGTGGAACTCTCTCAAGTGATTAAAACAGTCAGCTGGAAAGCGAGCCCGTCACATCTTAGAGAAGAACAAAGTGACAAGAAGAAGAGGGATGTGGTGAGAGAGAGAGAGCAGAAGGAAAAAGAGCAGAGAGAATGAGAACATTCAACAAGAGGGAGAAGTTATGCCAAGCAACATGAAGGGGAAGAGAGGGAACATGGGGACATAGTGGAGAAATGGTGAATGAGACTAAAGAGAGAACAAATACATGATAAAGCATCCTACAGATGTGATGGCAGTCGTTTCCATCTTAAAAGAACGTAAGGGTAAAGGCAGACACCGACTTATAAAATATTTTTTACTGACACAGTGAAGTGATGGGGAGACAGACATCCTAATAAATACACTTGAGGAAACAATGCGTTCGAATTGAACTGAGGGAGTGAGGGGGAATGTTTTGGCTACAGAGATACCAAACAAGCTGGAACAGGAAGTCATTCAAGGAGAAACACACACCCACAGAGGAAAATCGTACAGGCGACTTTCCTTCTCTCTCTCTCTCTCTCTCTCTCTTTCACACACACACACACACACACACACACTCACAAATAATAAAATTGCTACACAATGGGCTTTCCCCATAAAAAACGAAATTAGATGCACTGCACAAGTGATCACATACACACTCCAAGAGTAAAACTATTACATAACAAAACACTCTCACATGCATTCACTCCCTTACACACTGAAAAATGCATGACAATGCTAAACAGCATACCACAAACCATACAGACAATAAAAGCCGTTGCCTCTCCAAGCACAAGCAAGTACAAAAAGCCATGTCAACACGTGGACGCCCATGCAATCATATGTTAATGACGCACAGTTACCAAACATGTCTCCTGCCTGAAATCTCAACGCATATGCATGAGGACATACATTCACTCATTAACACTCCCGTCCATCTTTCATATTGTTCTCAAGCACAGAGACAGAATGGCTTCAAAAAACGAGAGATAATTGTCGCTATCCCATTGCAAGCTCATTTCTGCGTGCAGCAAACACTGGATGTGAGATGAGCAGAATGCTAGACAGACAAAACAAGCGCTCTGTGCAAGATTAAAACCAAGAAGCAGGAGATGAAGTAGATGAAGAGTGAGGTATTCGGTCTCCCACGCTCTATACCCACTGTCCACTGTTCGTTCTTTTCACAACCCCTGTGTTCTGGCTTTACTGTCCCAGCCTCAACTTCCCCACACTTTCCCAAATCATATCTCCTTATTTGGTTTCTGGATGCGAAACGTCTCTCCCGCAGGTTCACACCACCCCCACCCCACCCCACTTCTCCCGCTACAAGGGCTCTTCTCCAACAGGAGGGAAAAAAGAAAATCTCTACATGTTGTTTCTTGCAGTTCGCACAGTTAATCACAACCCAATCTACTTCCTGGGAATTCCCTGAGAGATAGAGGAAGAGAAGGACTGAAGGGTGGGGCAAAGGAGGGGTAGGGAGGTGGAAGGACAGGCGAAGGAGAGAACGGAGTTGGCGAATATGCCTGGTGGCAATGCAGGGGACAGTGTTTCCACAGTCAGCCTGGCTGGGGACACCTGTGCCACTAGAGGAGGTTAAAGGTATCTGCTCACAGAGATAAAAACATTGCATTCCTGGAGCAGAGTTCAAAGTGAATGAAATCTTGTAAATCTTGCCTTTACAAGAACACATGCAAACACAAGAGCATGTTGCTTTGTCTGCGAGTGTGACAAAGAGAAAGGCTGACTAAACAAGCTCTCTTTGGACAGGGTGCCTGCTTTCTGACAACATAAATGTGTGGGAGACTTTTCTGTGAAATTATCTTAGCTAATTTTACACACAGAAATGTGTGGGAGACTTTTTGTAAAATTATCTTAGCTACTTATGTCAATATTATGTCGCTGATTGACACCGGCTGCCTGCGCCACTAAGAGACAGCTCTCATACAACATGTCACTGGAGCTGTCGACCATGGCAGTAACATCAGAATATGGTGAAAAACAGAAGAAAATATCACAATAGTGAGAGGAGAGATTTGAGGGCGTTGACTGATAAGTGAGTGAGGGGGGGCAGAGAGAATAATGGAGGGGGGAGGAGGGGGTGGAGCAGAGGGACTCTGCTACAGGAGGTCAGCTGAATTTATATGACATCATTTATAACAGGTCAAGACGGTAATAATGCATGTTCAATAACTACATGGTTAAAGCCGAAGATCAGTAACTGCAATTGGCTGATGCAGCCTGCAGGTAGCCAACAATCATTAACTTTCAGATCTATAATGATACACATAGAGTAAATCAATCGAAGCACTCACAAGGCGCGCGCAAACATGCATTTAAGGTGGTGTGTTACGGACTAATTTCCTCAACAGTGTATAAAAACGGAAAAATGGACTTGTAGCACTACACACCTAGTCCTGCACACAAATACAAACTACTTGAAAGGACGGTTTACTAGGGTGCAGTTGTAGCAGGCTGTGTTGTAAATCAGAATGGAGATGCATTTCGCTGGAACCACCGCGCTTGTGTCAAAAATGTCAACATTCAGACCAGTGGAACCACGTTTGTGTTCGTGTGACTGAGGGCTACTCAACCCAACTGCGAAGAGCATTATCCTTCACGTTGGGTAATACGTTGCCACCAAATGCTAACATAAATGCGTACATCACAGTTTTCTATCCGAAATAATGGGATGCTGTGCGAGTACACAAAGCACAACACTCGCTAAAATACATTATTTAAAGTTCATTCCACGGCATGAGGAACGACGTGAGTGGCGATCAATCTGCGAAGATGACGGTGTCACTGTTTTACATGTAATGCAAGGAGGGGAGAAACAAACCTCAGCATATGTCCACATTGGAATCTTGCTATCCTAAATGGTAGTAGCAGAGTTAATTATTAATGATGGCTATCTGTCTGTACTTCTAAGGACGCACCACAATATAAAGGCAAAAACTGTGATCATTAGCCTACTGGTCGCTTACACAAGACAAGGATCATAGAAGACCTAAGGGCACCTGTCTATATTGTTATACAGTATGGCAGCAACTAATAAGCGCTTGGTGAAGAATGTATTACATGATTTTATTTGAATGTATTAAAAGAAAACATTTGCATAGCCATCAGTTGTCCCATACACCAAATGTTGAATTAGGCTACTTGTCTATCATAACACCAAAGGGAGAATTTAATATATTCCACACCTTCCGGTTCCTACGTTCAGCAAGTATATTCATTTGTACACACACACACCCACACCCACACCCACAGGGAGAGATAGTTTTGTTGCCAGGAGAGAAAGTACGCGGAAGAATTCACAACTCTGGAGAGATCTCTAGCTTCTTCACAAACATAATTCGCGTAGTTAAACGCGGTCAACACAATGGACGTCTATTTCAAATACAACCAAAATTGTGTAGGTTGAAGGGAGTGATTACAAATCTTGATTTAAATGTAAGGACACTCGTTCATAAAGAGATTTCATCCCCCACCCCAACAATCTCCCCCTGTATAACAGTGCCCTGATCGAAGATCCTAAGGAAATTGCAACAAAACAAACAAATAAGGAGGAAAAAGTAGAGTTGGTTTAAGTTTCCAATCGGCTGGTGGGGAAAAACTTGTTTGACAAGAACTGCAACAAAACAACAGATAATGCTAGCCAAAATTATACTTTAACAGGCCCGCGCCTATAGCACTATCAATCTAACATTATTCGCATGTAACTATAGAGTGTTTGCGCTTGGCGCTCCCTGTGAATAAACCCGACAGAACGCAGAACAGTGGGGATCCCAAGTTTCAAATTCATTAGTCTTGTAGAAATAAACAAACAAAAACACATTAAGTATTTACACTACTCACTTCGTCCCATTTCACGAATTTGTTGCCCTTTATCAGGGTCTCGTGGACGGACACCGGTTTAAGTTGTAAAGCGTGGACCCCCGGCTTTGCCCCAGCCATTTTCCAATAACGGCGGGTGGCTACGCCTCTCCTCCGGCTTCAGCGTCCTGACCAAGTCGGTGCCTGGGTCCTTAGCCTACGATCTGGGTCTTTCCGGGGAGCGTTCGTGAACAGTTGCTAGTCTTCGGTTAGGGCAACTCAAAAATGCAAAGTACCGCGTGCACTTCTTTAAAAGTAGACCAGCACATTAATAGATCTCCACGAGTTAGCCTACTAAAGCTTTAAGCGCTGTGCAGCTGATTAGTTTAAGAGTTAATATACTGTTTATTTATTTATCCTTTATAGTTTTGTAGACTAATACTTAGTTTATTCTTTCCTTCCTTCCTTCCTCTTGTCCGTTCCGGTGCTTTTCCTTTCTTCCCTCTCTTTACGAACGCTTCTCTTTACGGAAGCTTCTTTTAAACTTTCACTTGACATTCGTCCCCATTGGAATCTTCTTTTCTTTTCGCCTTCATGTTTTCTAAAAAAAAAAAATGACGGAGCGAGACGGGAACAGAGCGAGAGGGTAAGGAAGCGAAGAAAAATCGAGCAGACGGGGAGTGTTCTTTGCTTTTCTCTGTCTTTTCAGACAGGCATTTAACGCTGTCATTCCATTTTTCTTTAAGAGGCGTGTTCCTCGTGCGTGTGTATTTCGGGACAGAATACTGCAAAACACGGAGTGAGAGAGAGAGAGGGAGAGAGAGAGAGATTGCAAAAACGGAACTTTCTAAAATCTCGTGAATAGTCCTTGCACTACGCAATCTTTGACAGTGAGGCACTTATGCAAGGCACTGTACAAATTATCCTCAAACTTAAGGTAACGCAACTTTGAGATGTCAGCGTTTTCTGCTGAGTGACAGTAACTATTTGTTTGAGTGCTTTAAATGCATAAAAGATTATACAATTCTAAAAAATATATATAGTTTACAATATCAACAATATCCCCGTAATTAAAAGGCTACCTAGTACTACAAGGGATAACGCAGGCATCGTCATTGGTTGAATTGACATCCACAGAGCAGAGGGATGTTAGTCAAAGGATAACTGAATGAATGATTTAATGAAATTTAATGAAATGTTCTGGCTATGCACTTGGCAGAAAGGAAACCATGTTAACGGAAATCAGTGTTTTCCCTGACTAGAATGAAGAGTGTTTTCAACATGCTCAGACAACTGGGCACTTACAAACGCAGCTGTGCAGTAGCTTATGAATTCCCATTCTTTATACAGCACTGAAGGGGTGAAGGTCAGGCATTCAAGAGCAGGTAGAGGTGAACGTAGGTTTGAAAGTAAGATTTTTCTGTGTCAAGTATGAAGCAGTTAGAGAGGAAGACAAGGGGAAAGCGGAGTTCTCGGTGGGTAAAGAAAAAGGTTATGCATGGGTGCATGTGTACAGTGGAGATGAACAGAGATCATTTTCTGTTCAATCCTACGTTGTGGTCCCAGTTTTTCAGTTCAATCAGTTGATATGCTGGTGGAAATACAGAAATGTGCCATCAAAAAGCACAGAGAGTTTTCTGACGGAATGCCAAAGACTCACAAAGACACATTGTCCTCAGACAAAGTCAGTTACAGAGAGACAGAAAAATAGAGGGAGAGAGAGAGACAGAGAGAGAGACAGAGAGAGAATTCATATGTCTGTGATGAAAGCGCAAGTCATACAGTTCTACCCAGTTTACAACACCTGTTCAGATGATAGCCTTCTTATGCAAAGGTGACGACTTGAATACCCAAACGTGAACACACACACACAGACACACACACACACACACACACACACACACACACACACACACACACACACACACACACACACTTTGACTAGAAAGCCCTGACTCAATCAACAGTAGCAATAGCCACTCGGTCAAATTACACTGGAAAACACAGGAGAAACTGATCTTTAATACAAAGCAAAGTTCAAAAGCTTCATTGTTGCAACAAAACCAGTCATGCTTTCTACCATACGTAGTCAAATAAATATAATGGTTATTGACTGCCATCTAGTGGTGGTGTAGCCACATTTCCATTTTTTTTCTTTTACTTTGGAATGATTAAAATTCCGGTTTCAAATGTCAGACTGCAGGTTTGAACTTGGAGAGCTGTCAAATCACAAAACTTTTTTTTTTTCTTTTTTTTTTTTTACAGAAAGAGATAGGCTACATGTTAAAGATGAACAATAACATAAACCCAAGTTTGGGTTTTATTTTAGGGGAAATTAAATGAAATGAACAGAATAGATTTAGTTTGATAAAATATAATTAACAAAATTAAATTTCCACCTCTTAAAGGAATAAAAAATGAAGCAGTTAAAATGCCATTTGACCAATGGAATAAGAAAAGAATGTTATGGAACTTCTTCCATTATATATTTGTGAATGTTGGCTGTGTGAAAGGTATTTGTTGCTGTTGTTTGAAGCTCCTGTCCTTCTGTCATAAACACAAAAGTGATAATGAGCAGTACTGGCCTCCTTACTATTCCACAACTCCTCTGATCCATCACAGCTGCAGATCAAATTCTCTCTTTCATCACATTATGTTTGGATTGTTCCTTTCCTCCTTACTAGCACCTCCCCTCACTCTCTATCCCTCCGTACCCCACCCCACCCCCTCTCTCTGTCTCTCAATGTCTTTTTTCTGTTGTTGTTATTGTTGTCATCAAAGGCCCTAAAAGTGACAGAGGTTTATACTAAATATAGGGTATTCTCTTTCTCTGCACACCCATCTCTGGCTCTCCCCCGCTCTCTTTCTCTGTCTACTTTGCTGTTTCCTCATATCAGAAATATTAGAGTAGTTCAGATAATCTATATTTGAAGGTACAATGGCTTTGTGTGAACCAGAATTCTAACTTCTGACCTCTAACCTATGACCTGCACAGATCCAGAATGTAGTGCTCTAATCAGCCCTTGCCTTCTATGATTTCCCATGCAGTGCTGTGAGGTTGACCTCTCCTCTTGCCCTCCCTAATGGGCGGTTTCCTGATTGCTGACTGGCTCTCACGGGGCAAATGGGCATTGTGATTTTGGAGCAGATTTGAGCCTCAGCCAAGAAAGCTTGACATACATGACTGCTTGACCTCACTGATACACTCCAATGCCAAATAGATTTCACGTACTCAAACATTCCTCCATGCTTATGCAATCCAATTGAACACCTCCAAAAGATTTTGGACCGACACGTTAGACAACGCTCTCTACCACCATCATCAAAACCACCAAATGAGGGACTATCTTTTGGAAGAATGCTGTTTCATCCCTCCAGTTCTAGAGACTTGAAGAATCTATGCCAAGGTGCATTGAAGCTGTTCTGGTGACTTGTGGTGCTGTATGGGGGAAGTTTGATGATTCCAATGGCCTTCGCTGACAGGAATGGGGTGTTGGGGGTGATCTGAGATAGTGAGTGAGGTACCCCTGCCTACAAATGACCAGACAACATAAGGAACAAAAGAAGACAAAAAGTAAGGTTTTCTAAAGATCATTACACAGTACAATTGGACCAAATCTAGACAACCCTTCATTTACCCTTTACTTTATTTACACTCAACAACACCTACAGTATTACAGCCTATTAAAACCGACCGAGGCACATTCCCACACTCTTTCGTACACTTGGCCCAAACTATTGGCCTGACCTTCATTGCTTGTTTTTTGTCCACCTGCACCTGTGCCCACACACACCCATTTATGTACTACACAGTGCCTTAGTACAGTGCCGTGAAAAAATATTTGCCCCTTACTTATTTGCTCTGTTACAGCATATTTCCGCACTGAATGGTTTCAGATATTTAGACAAAATTATATTTGACAAAGGGAAACTGAGTAAACACAACATATTTTTTAAATTATTATTTCATTTATTTAAAGAAAAAAGTTATGACCCATATGAAAAAGTAATTACCCCCTTAGTTACTCAATCAACCAATTGACAAGATTTAATTGTATGTCAGTTATGATCCAAAACAGCAAAAGCAAGACCACATCTGAATGGCTGAAAAGAAAAAAAAGTAAAGTTTTGGAGTAGCTTAGTCAATATCCTGGCTTGAAACCAATAGATATGCTGTGGCAGGACCTGAAACAAACAGTAGTGTAGGGTAGTGTAGTACCTTGGTTGACCACACTCTGGGGTTATAGTCACTTCAACTTTCATTGTATGGCATCTGATTATAACTGCTACAGGTAATTAGATTCACAAGTATACATTTATTGCATTTTCAAATAGATTTTCTAAATATATTTGCGACATGATATTTTCAAAAATCATCATACATGTTTCTGGGAATGTACATAATGAAATTATCTCAGTACATTTCAGTCTGATAGCACCCACTTAGACTCATATAAACCTGGTTTAAATGAAGTGAACACAAAAATTTTATATGCACATAATTTAGCTTCGCGGATGCATTTTAAATACAAAAACAACTTTTCCCCGAATGCGAAGTCATGCACAAAAGTCACGTGTTGTCAAGCCATAGCCATAGTCGTGTTACACTTCAAAAAACATCAGGGTTGCAAAGAGCGTCTGTGACAGTTAGCACACTGAGAAAAGTATGCTGAAAAAGTTGACTTTAAATCACATTGAAACTACTTCATTAAAATACAAATAACTAATTTATATTTGAAAAAATATTGGATAAAAGTAATTGCAGTAAATTTTAAGGTATGTCTGAAGAAGGCAGACTGGTTGTTCATGCACATGTTGTGCATTTACGTGACAATAATAAATACCACTCATAAAGAGCATTTTCTTCCTGCCAAATAAAATCCAATAGCCTAGTCAATACTTCTGATAGACGTTTTCATCGCCAAAATTACTTCCTATCTTTTTTTTTTTCATTTTTACAGATCAATCTATACTATTGTTCATATACTATTTTCATATTTCATATTGAAATTTCACTGACAGTCATTATGATCTGTAAGCACATTAGCCTATGCACCAATCTGTATTCAAATGGCACAAGCTGGCAGACCGAGTAACACGTACAGATAGCAAGTCATATTTCAGGAAGATATATAAATCTTGAAAAGGAAATCTTGAAAACAGGCTTTTTATTTGAGAATTATGTAAAGCGTCTTCTATCGTTGTGCGTAGGCGTCTTCTATCGTTCTGAAATTTGTTTTTACTATTCTGTTTTAAGGGATGTTGTGCATGACTCTGCTTGGGGGGGTGGAGGAGGAGGGAGTCACAGAGTAGCATTTAGAGAGCGAAGAGGCACAGGAGGAAGAGAAGAGGGGAAGAGGAAAGACAAAAAGAGACGGAGTAGGAGCGAGGTTTTAAGTTAGGAAATAACAATAGCCTATTTATATATATTTTTTTACCATACGTTGCCTATTAAACGGTACAAAATAACCAGCATATATCTATTATTATTCCTTTGCATTTTAATGTAGCGTGGCAAGTTGTTCACCGTTCATTCAAAGGAGCAAACTAAATCTGCAAGCTCAGAAATACAAACCTTTCCAGCAGTTTTTTCTTTTTTTACTCAAGGCAAAGGAAAGCACGAGGCTGGAAAATATTCCCAAACAAGATAAACACTTGCGGACCACTTTTTAAACGTATAACTAAAAGGAAAAGCAACGGAAAAATACATATTTCACAAGGTTCAACATATTGTTATTATCGTTTAACTGGTTTTTGTTTTTTGCGTACTGAACAACCTGAAGCTTATTATAGCCTATATTCTTTGAGACAAAATAAAAATAGCGCAAGATTTTTGTATATTTTTTACAAGATTCATAGTAAAATATTCACAGCACACAAATATTCACAATTGACAAATATCATGCAAGTTTGTAAGAAGGGGACAATAGCAGATCGCATTGTTACATTTTAAACCGCTCACTGCAACTAGAAACGGATAAGAAATATTGTGTAGCCTATAAATTAACACTCGGTGCTTCCTGAAGATATCGGGGGACTATGGCGGCGGTAACGAGCCCAGAATCAAGCCCACAACCTCGGGTATATTTCCAAACGCCTCCCGGTACCAACGAAACTGAACCCCCAGTACGGAAACAAGGACGAGTGACCGTGAAATATGACCGAAAAGAACTGAGAAAGAGACTGAACCTGGAAGAATGGATTATTGATCAGCTAACGGATCTATACGACTGTGAGGTAGGCTATTAAATTCTCTGTATTCTGTTCCATCGGGACGAAATGTCAATTTAGCCAAACTGTTGTTGTGGTGTAGATATGTATGCTATTTTAGTTGATGGGGTAGACTTGACTAGGCTACTATCTGTCGCAACACGTGATAAATAACAATGACACTAAGTAGCCAACAACATTTATCAGCATTATTATTGCCAGAGTAAAATGGCTAGCAATAGTTTTGAAATGCTGTAGCCTACGGTCGTAAAAAGTAGTAGCTTAATTCAAATAAACCTGGAGCAGAAACGTCTGATGTTTATAGCTGATTATAGGCCTATATTTCCATGACAATTGCGTAAATAAGAGTTTTAAATTCTAATGGCCTGCCGTTGCATGTTCAGTGATAAACTACAGGCTACGTGTGTACTGTGTGTATTCCAAAAGCAGTCTGGAATTGACCCACATTCTATTCGTAGTACTGCATGGGACTTAAAGGGTTCGAGGATTCAGGATGACCAAATGCTGTATGGTGTAAGCCACTGAAGGGTAGTCGAGTTTTTCCGGAATCTCTCGTTCCTTTACTTGAGGATCAGTTGTTTAAATGTAAATGTTTAAATCAAAGGAAATTTAGCAAGATATGTTGTAGCATACATTTTAGAAAATTAGTGTGGCCACAAAAGAAAAGTGGTAGGACCATATTAGCTGTCTGTATTAACATTGTTCTTATTGAGTGATGAGCCTTTACATAAGGAGGTAACGGCTATTTCAGGACTTTATTTCGTTCTAATATGGAAAATTTCTCGTCAGTAAGAGTAGGTGACGAAAACCCAAGATAGCAACGGACCTTGAAAGAATATGCAGGCTCCAATAACACACTAAGCTATAGAATACACCAGACATATGATTAAATCGGAGGGATCTTAACCCTTAGCCTACACATTCATAAATTGTAGTTACAAGTCGATCTGATAAAACAAAAACCGGTAAGGACAGAGGAAGACCGGTAGCTTTGTGACAAAAGAGGGGAACATGTGGCTAAGGCGTTTTCCCCCTTTACCCCTCCCTCTCGCTTTCTCTCTCAGTGCAGTGTGGTAGCCTACTGTATGGTCAACTGTCTCTCTGTCTTTCCCCATTTTGTTCCTTCTATCCCCTCCGCACCAATGAGCCCACATCCAAACCCATCGACAAGTGCTTGACAAAGGCATGGCCTTTAATGACAATGGAGAGTCCATGATAATATTAAAATATATGTGAGGTGATTGTGTGTTCGAGCGAGCCGACTGTGCGTAGTGGTGGTTGCCATGGAAAGGGGCCCATTCTTGGCTTCTGGTGGGACAGTGAACCTCCTGTCTAGGGTTCTCGTGGTTAAGCAGTCAGACCTTTTGTTTTGGGTAGTCAGGAAGCTGAAGTGTTAAAACGTGAATTTGTGGACGGAACAGACCTGAACCCCTGTGTCTGAAAGGCAGAAGCATTCCGCGCAGAACGACAGGAGACGTGGCTACGGAAGGGGGGAGGAGTTCAGGAGAGGAAAGCGTAATAGGAGGAGGGGGGAAATGGAGGGAAGCATGAGAATGAAATAAGAAAGGGGGGAAGGAGAGTGAAAGTGTACACTGGTGCAACATGTCTGCTACATAGCAAATGGGAGCTTTGGGAGTTGCCTGAACACAGCACAAAATAGTCATAAATGTTTTATTTAGTGACAGAATTAAAACAAAACTGAAGGTACAGAACGAAATACACTTGTTTTGGTTTCTGTATGAAAATGTTGATTTAACAAAACCACACTAATGTGGCTTCCTGATTTCTGTATGTTTTAGTTTGTGCTTTCCCTTTCGTGTATTTCAATCGTAGGCAAAGTTTGTGAATTGAACTCAAAAGACCAGGAAAGACTATAATTAAGAGGGTAGAATTTAGAGACAGAAGAGAAAGAGGAGAACAGAAGTACAGTTGAATGCACTGGGTGAAAAAAAATGTGAGAAAAAAAGTCTGGCAGGAACAAGGAAAAATGGAGAGAAGTGAAAAGGCTGACAAGAAAGAGGGTGTGAAAAGAGGGAACAGCTGCTCTTTCGGGTCCATACACGTCCCCAATCAAAGCGAGGTTTCCCTTTCCAAGGCAGTTGTCACCTGCAGGTTTATTTGTAGCTCTCAAATCAAATAATGTTCTCTGTTATTTCTCTCCTCACTCATTCCCTCATCTCTCTCTCTCTCTGTCTCTCTCTCTCTCTCCCACACACACACACACACACACACACACTCTCTCTCTCTCTCTCTTCATAAATGATTGAAGTAAAACATATTTTGTAACAGTTGAAAAAAAAGGTGTCAGTGTAATTGCTTTTCCACATGTGGTCAACTTTGACATCAGAAGGGTAACAGGGAATGAGCTGGTTTTAGCTTCCTGTGTGTATATGAATGAGTTGTTACTAACCCAGAGAGAGAGAGAGCAAACGCATGAGTCACATCCTGAGGAACGTCCAGGGAGCCTGTGAGTAAATTGCACGGCTTGGCAGTGCTGGATTCCGATGCCTCCTATTACTCTGTGAGACCAGTGTGACTCTGTAGCGAGCTACTCCCGTGGGTTGGCCAAATGAGTGAGGCCGTTTCAGATTTTACTGTCGCAGGAACTATGCACCCCCAACCACCCACTGAATCTGAATCTTGTGTATGCGCTGACCGTTTCTTTGCTAAGCTCATTATACCATGTAGGAAGTTGCATCTTGTAACATCTTAGATATATACTTGCGCAAGCGTAAGCCCAGATAAATGCGGGATGTCTATTAAAAGACATTACAAACACTTCCCTGAGAGGAGAGAGACTGGGAGAGAAGCTCTTTCTGCTTTCTGAATAGCATAAGGGTATTTCTAGGAAGGCTAGCCTTTACTGAGGGTCACTTCCACAAAAGACAGTTGGCTAATCATGTTGTTTTCCGTGACCAAACAGAATCAGCTTGATAATACATGTGCACAAGTGCACTGATACCTGTTATGTGCTTAGTGTATTTACTGATAGATAATACTGACAGAACTTACATTATGTGGAGAAACATGCAAACATGGCTGAAGGATTGGAGAGCTGCAAAAAATAAGCAACAAATATTCAGTGGAGTTAGTAAGCCTGTAAGCTCTGAGCTTAGATAAAAATAAAATGAATCAAACTGCACAAATGAGTTTGCAATATATTCTGCCTCTCAATGCATGCCCAGGCAGGAATTCACACTTATTGCCAACTCCAATAAATGTTTGCTTGTTTATTTAAGGCTTCTCTCCAGTTCTTGATTTCAGGCACTGTTTGGAAGATGAATCATTTGGTCTGGCAAAGCTCATTTTCTAGACTGGGCTGTTACCTCAGTCTTAAACCTAATGTAGAATAAAATATATGTCCTGGCTTGGTCTGAATGGCTCATCTGAGCTTATCCTGATTACTGGGATACGCAGCAGCGTGATATATGTGTACTTCTTGAACAGGAGGCCTGTCTGTAACATCAATACTTAGTTCCATGTGCAGATACAGTGGAAGCCATTTTTAAAATATCATGACTCATGAGGATGTCTTCTACATACTGGTGCATTTGTGTGTGTGTGTGTGTGTGTGTGTGTATTCGTTCCATTCCATTCATTATGGTAATTATTGATATATCATATTTTTAAATGTCTGCAGGAAAACAAAGAAGTATGATACAGTGCAAAAAGTGTAAAACTGTTCAAGGCAAAAAAAAAAGTTTGCGGCACTGTCGTTGGAGGAAGAAAAAACTTTAAAAGCCTTCATTAGATTGGCATATCAATGTGAAATGTTACTGTCCCACCACCAACATGTTTGGCCACATCAGCCGAGGATTTTTTTCTTATACTTTTTCATATGAGCACCCAGTGATTATTTTGTTTTTTCAGAATAAAAAATGTTTTTATTACTGCAAGCTCTATGGCACAGTAAAATGGTAGCAAAGGTTCAGGTATGTTTACAAGAGCCTTATTTGCTGCATGCCTGAGTTTAAATTTTCCATACAGTTTATAATCACTGTGGTGTAACCTTGGATTTTCCCTGTGACCCTTGCAGCCATGCAGTACGGCTCCCTATAAGAGGTATTAGGCAGTTAGCTCACTTTGTACTTGAGGGAGAAATTGAGCTTGAACCTCAGATGATGACATCATGGGCCTTAGAGGATCCATGCATACGCTGAACTCTGCTAATGCAATTAAGTTCGTACCTGCTGTCCCCTGTGCCAGAGCATAACTGATTGGCGGCCTTGTATTTTTCAGTTCAGGTTTAGAAAACAACTGATCCGAGATGGAGAAGAACTGCATTGCATTAAAGTAAAGTACTAGCAACCCTGGAGGCCAGGCCTTCCATAAAGTTTTCTCAGACAGAGGGCGAAATGGAAAGGTCAGCCAGGATTAGTGGTTCTTTTGTTGGGCACTAACCCAGGCTCCAAAAAAGTCCAGCGCCTAAATTGCTCAGCTGACACAGGAAATTGCCCTGTCAAAATGAACCCAGTCCCACAGTAAAAATTCCAGTGTCCCACAGTAAACATGAACAGGCAACTGATTAAAATCCCAGTCTAGTTAGCACTGTTCATGAAATTAAATACCCATATGAATAATAACATGGAACATCCGGGATGCACACAGGGTCATGTGTAGCGTGTTTCAAGTTCACACATGCTGATTAGAGCTGGGTTATTTTATATAGGGCTGCTTCTCACAACAGGCAGATTTTGCTCCATGCAATCTGTCTAGACTGATCAATTGACTTATTGATTTCCCAACCATGCTCATTGCCCTCTGCTTGACCCTAAAACGGGTGGTGGGTGTTTGGGAGGGGGGAATGTGGTGTTGAAGATTTATGACTGATTCAAACATTTGTAATTTCATTGGGGTTCTGTGTCAGCATGGGTAACTGGGGGTAATATAATTGTCACTGAGAGCTCCCCACTGATACGAAAACCTGTGAACATTCTAGCGGGACCAGTAAGCGAAGTGGAGGGTTTGATGAGAATATGTGGTTGGATAGGGATCAACAGGCAGATGGACAAAGCGAGAGATGGAAAGCAGACAGTCTTTCTGCTTGGCAAGTCAAACCCATCGCAGAATTGGACACTGGAGGGACCTTTACTCATCATAACCTTACACCTCGTTTCCATAAAACAGGCTTAGCTGCATTGTACAGGCCCAGGGTCAGTCATGGTGCAGATATGCATTTTGAGTGATTTATTGTTTTGTTTTTTTGTAACCCATAGCCTAGCCAGGGGCTAAACAGTCACCTGAGTGTGGTTCAGCTAATAAAGGCGCTGGTGTGTGCAAGCTTGGCCTGAAGCCTTGACATACATTATAAGTCCAAACCTTGCTATGTCATTAGCTGCCCATGGCTGTGAGTGCCGAGCAATGAGGGTCAGTTGATTTAATTCTGAAAGGTGTAGGGTGGCTCTCAGTAGGACAGGGTATGGTTAGCCGTGGCACTACGTCCTCCCAGCCACTCTACAGGCAGCAGGGCTGGAAATTCTCAATTTGGGAGAAAAGAGAAAAAATGTGGAAGATAAAAAACTTGCAAGCACTGTTCAGGGTTTATATTTGTCAATATTACTTGCTTGCCAAGTTCGAAACATGAGCGAGTTAAGATAGGGCTGCTTTCTATGATAAAATATAACTGCCTTGTCTTCTATAACTTGTCTTATATTAAAAATAACAGTCAGTGTTCTCTTTCACCACAGAGCTAATTCAGCAAATCTTTTCAGATTTTGTATGTTTTGTTGTTTGCCGTTTAAAGAGGTTAATATTGTTGTGATTCTTTGTTAAAGTGTTCGCCCCTACATTCATCACAGATATCCCAGTTAAATTAGTTAAAGGCATTGGAGGGCTCTATTATTGACCAGTGGAGTTCAGTGCAGTAAACAAGACAGCAGTTCTTGAGTACTTTTCATTATATGGAGTCATCATCAATTATCTTAATAACCCTCTGGCTCACTTCCACACCCCCATTCTCTTTACTTCTCATACATCATTCCCAGCCCCCTCCTCTCTTGTTTGAATCACATGGCTTGACAGGAAGTCAATTATATTTAAAAGTTTTCCCTTAGTAGCCTGATTTGAATTTGGTGCCTGTGGCAATGAATGGCTTTCCATGCTACCAGACCTAATCAGTTCTAAACTTTTGGAGTGTCAAATGCAATATACATGATTCATTATCTAAATATGAAAGCAAAAGAAAGTAAAATACATGTAGAAATGAACAGCCATTACAAATAGTGCGATGCAATACTGACATTTAAGTGAATTTGGAAAACAATAGATTATAAAGAAATATTTTTCAAGACTTAAAGTTATTATTATTATTATTATTATTATTATTACTATTATTAAGGAGACAATAACCAAGCATAAAAGTATGTGTGTTCTCTCTTGCTCTCTCTCTCTCTCTCTCTCTTTTTCTCTTTTCCATTTACTGACTCACTTGGGGATTGTGTTGAGGGGGAAGCCTGGACTCTGCGTGTTTGTTGTTTTAAAAGCTGCAGATTCCTGATAAGCAGTTGAGTGTGATCCATGCTAGCAGGCCCCAAATGAGACAGCCCCAGCCCCCCAGCCCCCAGCCCCCAGCCCCCTTAGGCTTTCGCTCGCCCTGACCCTCCTGGACTTCATCATCATCACCAGGCACAATCACAGTCTCCCTGCAGAGAGTAGCAAATCAATCCTGATAGATCGTTTTAAAGAAAATATATGTGTCAACATATATGTCAGAGAGAGAGAATGAGATTGGGGGAGAGAGAGAGGGAGAGAGGGAGGGGAGAGGGGAGAGAAGGGGGAGGAAAGGTGAGAGAGAATGAAAAACCAAATTTTTCAGTGTAATAAGTAGCATTAAGCCTGCTCATGAGTGCGTGAACATTTTCTCAGGACAGGGAGTGCCATTTTGCATGTTGCTGTGAATCACAAAAGCCTGCTTTTCCTGCTCTGTTGGCATGATCAGGCAGGAATTGCAGAACCCACAGTACAATTAGTACTGGCCCCAGGACATGTGACTACATCACTCACCGAGAGCAATAATGAGTTCAGGATATGAGTGTTGTGGACTGAATGTCCAGTGTGATACTTCCTGTGTACCCCTCAAGTAAGAAACCTCTCTAGTATGACTCAGGAGTGTAAATGGGTTGCAAAATGCACAAGCATGTCTAGATAAGGTCTTCCACAAAAATATAACATCTCTCAAACCCCCGCCTACCTAACCTTATCTTTTACCTACAGCCCTCCACTCCAACCTCCACCCACTCTTACCCTCTCTTCTTCCTGAGTGAGGCTTCCTGCCTAGATTCTTTCATCCCTATAACACAGAGATATTATCTCACTGACAGTTATGTTATTGTTTTATAATACCTCTAGTAAAATAAACATATCCACACATTAGCCTACAGTTAGGTAGTAACCTACCCCAAACCTGCATCCAGTATTTTTTTAAAAATAATCAATTTATGGGGAGTTTTTATGGAATATGTTTCTAGGTTAAATTTAAATAACCAGTGCCACATAGGGTATGGATGCATTAGTTGCAAAAACACTCCAGATGTGAAGCACTTCAGTGATTGTTCCACTAGTTGTTTACCCATAATGCTGCACTACAAGCTCTATGGCACAGTATCAGCATTTCAGCAAATATTCCTTAAATAGTTACCTCTTTCTGATTCCCTTTCTGTACTTTGAGATTAATGTATACACTTGAATATGAATATAATATATATGTTATTAAGACCAGCACTGTCATCACTAGTTTGAACATTGCTGTAATAGCATTTCTGTGATTTTCTTGCAACCCATCAGCCAGAGCAGCTGGTTACTCTTGCAGTAAAATATTTCCAGTTCACACAGCAGGCTCACTTGCTTTGATTTTCCTTGCCGGGGGGTACTATAACCGCACCTCCCCCCCATGAGATTGGATGACCCGCGGGTCAAAGGGTCTGACGCTCACGCGGCTGTGTTGCGCAGTTGGCGGCGTACGCTGCAGGACCGTAATATGGGTCGGTGCGCAGCCATAACTGACCCGCTCTCATACTGTCACATCGCGTTGCCCCTGACTGACAGGGCCTACTGGCCCCACGCTGGCGTCCTGCGACCCTCCCCCCCCCGGTCCTGGAACCCTCCTGCTCGTTCGGGCTGAAGCTGCTCACTCTCTGGGTCTTGCTCACTGGGTGGAAGGATTTCTAGAAGGGCACTGATTGGACGAGATATCATTAGGATGGAGGTTTTGATGTCATGGTTATGGAGTATTTATAATTGAATGTTTGTGTAGTTTTGGTTGGGTCTGAGCTCAAGTTCTCTTTATATAACGGTAGTTCAGTTCTGGCCAAACTGCAGTTGTAGCTCTCAACTGAACAGTTGTTACACAGAGTTCCTTTGAAGCTATCCTCTACATTTCTCATCCAGCTGAAGTTGCTATTGTGGTCATGTGGTGTCTTTTTCCAGTTCTGAATGGATTTGTTGTTTTGGTGTGATTTGCTTTTTGAAAATGTAACTGCAGCTGTAATACAATGATTGCTATGTGTGGCTGTAATTGTGTCTTGAGCTGTGGTTATCTGAGTAGGTGTTTTCATGCGCAGGTCATTTTGATTGGTAATTTGGGTTTTATTTCTGCTAGGGTGGAGTATTATTGACTGGAGTACTTACGGTGAAATACCGTGGGTAGGAAAGGGGATATGGGGGGTGTTTGGAACCCATTACTTACTTGCTGTGGAAAAATACAAAAACAAGATGGCAGAAATTTCTGAACATGACAGACTTAGATTAAGTACCTGTAATAAAACAGGCTTTCTGTGTATACGGTGCATATTTTTAAGGGTCAGCTGAAGTAGTATATGTATGCCTTATAACAAATATATGTACGTATAACTCATTGCATGAAAGCACACAGTTTGGCTTTTTCACCTGACCTGTCAGTCTTCCTCTTGTTTCTTCAGTTGCTTCGCGTCACCTTACCCCCAGTCTCCTGTCTGTCTCACGTGCTCTATGCCCCCCTTTCCTCTGCTTCTTTTTCCCCTACAACCCCCCCGCCCCGCCCCGTCCGTCTGTGACTGACCGGCAGCACATGGTTCCCACATGCTGAGAGGAACGCAGCTCATGTGTGTGGCAGAGCAGAGCGCCTGTCTCGCCCTGTATAACACTGCCTAACACGCTGTTTGCCCAGCCAGCAGACGCACAGTAATGCGGGCAGTGATGCGTTACTCTCTGTCTGCCTCTCTCTTCCCCTAGGCCTGCATCGCAATATCTTTTTCTCTTTTTATTTTGTACTTATTTATTTATCTCTCTCTCTCCCTATTACCCTCGCTCTTTCTCTTTGTTTTTCTCTGGCCTGTCCTTCACTGCTCTCTGCCCCTCTTTCTCAGTGCCTCGTTATAGATGGTAGCGGTGGTGACATAAACGCTAATCTTAAATCCGAGGTCTTTAAATTCCTTTAACCCTCCACATCCACTTAGGTCACCCTTCCCTCACCGACACACAACTTTCCCCTCCCCCATCGAGCTCTAAGTTTAGCCAGGAGGTTTCACATTTAATCAGGATTCAATTCCTATTTCTGTTCGGTCTGAGAGTCAGGGGGTGACTGTAAATGCCTGTGTGTGTGCACGCGTGTGAATTGTCTGTCAGTGTCAGGACATAATGTTAGTGTGTGTGGTGTGTGAGAAGACTTTTGTATGCGTTAATGTAACTGTGTGTGGTGCGTGCTTGCGACTGAAAGAGAGAGAGAGGCAGAGACCGAGAGGAGGAGGGAGACTTTGAGTGAAAAGAATCAAGAATCTGTCTCTGTCAATGCATCTGTGTTTGGTTCGGCATCAATGTGACTGTGTGTTTGGGGTGGGGGAATAGTTGGGCAGACGAGGGTACGATGTGGAGGGGCAGGTGCAGCGACAGCTGGTCTGGTTAGCTCTGAGCAGGGGGGAGCAAGAGGGAGAGAGAAATAGAGCAAAGGCACAGAGTACAGGGGAATGAGATAGGAAGGGTAATAATACATGTAGTAATATGGTGCGTGAAAGGAATATCATTTCTATAGATGTAATCATACTACAGTTTTAAGAGGACCCAAGTGAATGCGTGTGCTGTATTATTTTCACTTTCACAGTACATAAAGTTTCAACAGGAGTCAATAGGAAGTCCTCACAAATGGCCACATAATGGGTTATGTGTGTGTGTGCACGTGTGTGTGTGTGTGTGTGTGTGTCTGCCTGTCTGTCTGTTTGTGAAGGAGCTTAGAGAAGCCAGGAAAGGACAGGGTTGTGGCATCTGACCAGATATACTGGGAAAAAGGGAGACACATTCACACACACACACGCACACACATACACGCGCGCACACACACACACACACAGCCCGATGTGCTTAGTGGTGGAAAAGTGGGAGGATATGACTGACAGACAGAGCGCAGGATGGGAAAATTGAAAAGCTTGTTGTTTAAAAAGATTGCTTTATTGAAAAAGTGGACATTTTGGTTTATATGCAGAGAATATGGGGTGTGTGTAATTAGAACTTTGGGAGGCCAAAATCACCATGATGTATTTTTAACATTGGGGAGGATATGGATAGAATGCCAGAGGAAAAGGGTGACACAAAGGGGTAGAGATAGATAAAAGCTAACAAAAAGAGCCACAGACAAACTTCAAAGGGTAATAAGCCATGCTATACACACGCTTAAAATAAAAGTCTAACTAGGACACATAAGAATTTAAGAATATTCAAAGAGGCTTGTAATATAATGTAATAAACTGATTGGGCTGTAATTCTACTATCAGCAGTGCGATATTATTTATATGGTGCCTTAAACATAGTAAAGGGTCCTGGGCAAATGTATGACCATTTAAAAATGACTGTAGATTAAATATCTAAAGTAAGACATGCCACACGAATGAGTCATTCTTGATCCGCTTTTAAAAATGTCACCGTTTGGAGTTACTTGGTGGCTTACGGAGGCTTTAATTTAGACCGTCGTCAGGGCTGCAGGACGGGCTGTTGGCTGCGCGGTGGAAAAGAATGCTCTCCAACCGCGTTATATAGAACAACATCGGCTGTCATTCTGGTTTTGGGTGTGTGGCGGCAAGAAAATAAGGACCGTACTTTTCTCTGCAAATAGCATGTTTCGTCATTTCAGTTTTATACTGTGCAGTCACATTTATAGCTCGGATCAAATGTAAAAAAAGAGAATTAAAGAACAGAATGATAGCCTAACACTTGACTCATACAGTCAGAGGTGATGCTTCCTTAATACTTACACTTGACTCATACAGTCAGCAGTGATACATCCTGATACACAAGCAATCATCTTTTCATATGTCAGAATATCACCTGGGAGAAGTGGATATCCTGATAAAAAGGCATTTGGACTACTGATCCAGAACAAAGCGCCTTCAAGTTATCCATATTCCCTTTAAACAAGCTGTGTGTTCCTAAAAACAGCGCAGCCATTTAAAAGCTCCCCCTGTCTCACACCAAAATACGGTGATAATTCATGGGTTCACTTATCACGTTGTGAAAGGCTGGCTGAGACCGGCGAGCTTGTTTATGTTTTCACGGGAGAAGGCCAACATTCTTCTCGTGTAAAATGCTATTGGAGGGCGAGGAAAGCTATTGGCGCGGTTGTAGCAGGCATGCCATGCTAATTAGCCAGATGTGTGCAGCTTTCACAGGCTTTTCGCCATTCCTTTTATTTTCTCTTCTTCTAGCTAGCTGCTCCTTACTCCCAACTTAGCTAACACAATCAATCTGTGCTAGCAGAAACTGACTGTACCTTGTTCAGGACAAGGCAAGTAAAGCCCTAAAACATTTAGCTTGTTAAATATATAACAGTATATTTGTTATGTGTGTACACCGGAAATACTACTATTACAACTTCATTACTACTACTACAATGACCTCTACTGCTGATGCAGTAGAGGCCACTGCTACTACCACCACTACTACTAATAATAATAATAAGGAATGATGAGTTATCCAGTGGAGAAAAATGAGGAGTCTCAGAATTCTTCAGAATTATATGGCTTCAGCTGAAGTCTGTAGGCTGATAGCAGTTATACCATTATTTACATTTCTAATAACAAACAAAATATTTAGCATTAAACGAAAGGGAGCCTTATCACATAATGAAATGAAACACGTGTGATAAGGAGCAAACAGCGGATCTACTGCTGAGTGGGGGAAATATGTGGTCTGATTAATGGTGTTCGGATGAATATCTTTGATTACTGCCACACAGCGTTTGGATCGGGCAGGGGTGTAATACGGGTTTCTTTTTTTTTTGGAGTCTGTAACAGAGGGTTGTAGTGTCGATTACCTTGTGGGACATTGCCTGAACTGCTTTTCTGAAAAAGCCAACTACATCTACCCTCTAATAACACTGCTTTTTGGGCTTTAATTAGTATGGTTTCTAGGGGATCGGGATTCCAAGGGAGTGGCATTAAAATTGCTGGAAGCAGTCGAAGTTGAGCTGGCTTTAAGATCACAGTCCAAACAGTGAACTCTTCTATCCATCTCTTTTCTTAGTCTGTAGTTTTCATCTGTCAGACATTTCATCTCACGCGCTGTAAAATCTTAATCATTGAGAGGGTAATGCAGAGAGTTGTCATTTGTTACCCTAGTTAAGCAATGCCAGCTCTTTAATATTTGAGGAAGACTGTAAATTGGGAGCCAACTCCACAAACAGGAGTTCTCTGAATCTGCAAGTATCAGGGGCTAAGTTATTGAGGGAAAGGTGTATATAGAGTTTGTCAAAAAAGTAAGCCCTGAGTAAGCCAAGACACTGTCATTATTCTAAATGAATTTCTTTCCACCTCATCCTCTTTCTCTCTCTCTCCTCCCTGTGTGTCCATCAGGAGGAGGCGATCCCAGAGCTGGAGATCGATGTGGATGAGCTTCTGGACATGCCCAGCGATACAGATCGGGCCTCCAGAGTTAAGGTACAGTCCAGGCTCTCGGATTGGCAGCTCAATTAACAGGCACTTCGTCCCGCAAAAAAATGTTCGGGAAAGACAGAATCGATGAGCACATTCCTTGCATCCCTATCCAAGCTACACCACACAAGCTTCCAATTCGAACATTTCAAAAGCCTTCATCTTTTATTGAGGTCCTTATATGTACAGTCCTGTTGACCCCAAAGCTGTGGCCAGAGCACAGGACTGCCAAATGTATTACCCTCTGTGGTCTCTGTCAGAGGGACTCCAGGTGCCATGGTGGCTGATCTGGTCAGTTGGTTTTTTCCTGAAATGAGCTTAGCAGAGGTTGTGTCAGATTCTGTGACTGCTTGATGAAATATACTTGATTTTAATAAAAAACTTTGGGCTATACAATTAAAAAAAGCTAGTAAGTTGTCTACGATAGTGAAATAAGGAGCAGATCCTTCCACAGAAGTGTATTTGTGGGGATGGATCAATAAAAGTGTGAAAAGAGGCAGAAATACCATAAAGCTGGCTATCTATCAGACTATGGCTCGGGCCATGTGTTTTTCCTGACTTTTAAAAAAATCTGTATTTCTGTCCTCCAGTACCAAGAAAACAATGAAAATATAGTGTCGGAATCTGCAAACTGCAATTAATAACATGACTAGACTCCAAGGACTTAAGCTGTCTCTGGCTATTTTGCTTTGCTTTCCCTGATTTACTGGTAGACAATTCAGTAAATAGTCAACAAGCATTTCATCAGATTTCTTCTGTCTTGCAAAATCTGTTTTTGCAGGACTTGCTGGTAGACTGCTACAAACCTACTGATGTAAGTACATACCCATTCCTATATTTTTATTGAAAGTTAAACCCTTTTGCAGGTTGTCTCTTAAATAAAACTATTCATTTCATATTTCTTGTTTGAGACCATGAAGATCATTAGATTACATTGACAGAAACACTGCTGTAAGCGTACTAATGAAAATTAAATTAATTTTGTGCTCCAAAGTCCCAAAATGAGGTTCTCAAAGAAAGAATAATTAACAGTAATGACACAAATCAGCAAAATTAGAGGTTAAACTTAATTTTCTCTTTTCCTGGTGCTGCAATTCCCTCTGCTGTCTCCTTCAGGACTTTGTGGCTGAGCTCCTGGACAAGATACGAGGCATGCAGAAACTCAGCACTCCCCAAAAGAAATAAGAGCTCGCCCCCTTGACCCCCAGCTTCCCACAGTTCTGTGCCCCGGGCAGGCAGCAGGGTGGGCTTGCTCAGCAGCACTTCCCACAATCCCTCTGTGCTGGGTGGAAGGAAGTGAGGAGCCTTGCCAGTCAGATTCTTACAGCAGGACAGCAGGGTTGATTTGCTTCCAGTCTCTTTTTCTTTTGTTTTGCGGGTTTGAAGTGTGTGCATATTATCTTATCTTACCTATCTCTATATATCTACATGCTATACATATGCGTATGTGTAGTGTGGTACAGCGATATTAGGATGTGTTATAACGGGAACTGGTTCCTGTCGGAAATATGGATGCAGTACTGTACTGTGTGCAGTCCTTCGTATTAGACCCAGCTATGATGTTCGGTGTGTTATAGTAGCACTCATAAGCAGAGGGACGAGAATGAAGCGGCCTTGTTTTTATTTATTTTTTTCTTCTTTTTCGGATTTCAAGAAGTAAAGGGCTTCCTAGAGAAATGTTTATTTGTTTGTTCGTTAACTAATGAATTCAGAGCCAGGGGATCTGTGTGATGGAATATCAAGAGTGGTTTGGGAATGTGTAGCACCCCCCCCCTCCCCCCCCACTACCTCCCCACACCCCCAACCTGAACCCCCAAGCCCCCCTCAGGGACTGTGGCAACACACTGACTAAACACAGCCATGTCCATGCGCCTGGCCCCTCATTTTCAACTGACACAAATGATCGCAGATTCAATCCAAAACTGCCAAGGCACCTGTGGGACAGCCAGCACTCTCAACAGCCTCTCAGACGTGATACAGATCCGCTCCAGTCCAGTCTCGCTCAGGGTAAACTCCCGTCTTATGAACCCGGGTTCCTTGCTTCGTCAGTTCTGTACCTCTCACAACTAGCAACACCTGGGTGGGGATTTCACAAAGCCTCCTTAATGCTGTTCAAAAACTTACATCACAAATTTTGTTTTGGGCCAGCTGAATACGCAATTCAGTCCAATGACAAGGTGCTTTAAAGTAAAAGGTGCTTTATGTTGAGAAAAGAGATTTTTGGGTTTGTCTGGTGATCAGATTCCCTTTGCCAGTGGACTCATAATTCATACTGACGTTACAATTTCAATTTTAAAAAAAATCTTTGATTCTATGTATTTGGATATATGTTAGTAAAACATTGGGCTGAAATTATTGCCAGTTTCCTTTATAATGTTTTCACATAAATTGAAATTGTAACAATTTTACAATGTTACAGTACATGGGTATAAAAATAGCTGTATGGGTAAACTTTATTCTGTGGCATATATTTAAAGGTACACGCATTCTTATTTCATATTTCATCACAGGGTGATATGAATCAGTCCTAAGGGCTTATTCTAAGGCTGATTTGCACCACACTCAGAAACAAATACTTGATTGAAGTATGACACTTAAACTATTAAGATGTTAAGTGTGCTGTAGACTTCACTGTTACAGTTTTTAAAAAGAAACTTGAATATTCCAACTATACATAAATCTGCAGGAAAGTGTATATTGTATCAAGTTACAAAAGCAGTTTGTATGAGTTTTTTATATTCAGTTGATTTATTAACAAAATTAATTTTGGATTTCATTTTCCCTGCTGTTTTGTGTGGTACAGTGGAAAAACTTGATTGTACTCAAGTGATAATTTAAGGAAATACAAAACTAAGAGTCAATTCTAGTCTTAGTTTATGTATATTTGATAAGTATATTACTACGATTTAAGAAGAAATACTGCAATCATGTAACTTTTTTGTAACAAACAATTGTGCACCAATTGAATACCAAACAATTGGTCATGTTACTTGAATAATTACCATATTCTTGGCATCCTCTTAAAATTACGGTAAAGTGTTAAATTGACCCAATTATATGCACAGTGCTGTACATGGAGTTCAGTGTATTACAAAAGTAATACATACGTAATTACGCAAGTAGCTTGCACTTCTGTTGTAAAAAAACAAATATATATGTTTTTTAAAATAAAATTCCTGCCTGTGGAGGCCCAGCATCTCAAATACACATTTTGGTTTGAAAAGGGGCTTTTATAAACTATATTTTCAAATTCCTGCAATCTCAGTTGTACAGATTGTGCCCTGGTTTCCATAATAATAGTCTGCTGTTATGCATGAGTGGCATAAAGATTTCATGAAGATGAAATGATCAGATTATATGACAAGTCAAACCAAGTCTTTTGAAATCCTGACACGAGTCTAGTCAGGCTGTGAATATGGGGATTGCGCCATACATACATACATAGTCCAGCTAAATTACCTCACTCAAAATGTTCAGATGGTCTAAGGAGATATCATCTCCTCACCAGCAATCTCCCGCCCCTGCCTCAGCCGAACCCAGACCTGAGCAGACAAGTTGCCTCCCCCTTCATGCACAGACTGACTCAGCGCTGACGGGGCCAGTCGCAGACTGTACTTCCTGTGCTGAGTGTGTGTTGTGCATGGAAATAAACCCATCCAATGTTATACAGACCTCCCCCAGTCCTGTAAATCACAGCCCACACCAGCACTGCTGGCAGCCAGGCCGGGCCCAGGCCAGACGGCACGGGCAGGAGATGGCGGTGTCGAGTCTCCATGGCGACGGGAAAATACCCTCCGGGTCACAGGCTCTAGCTGCATTGCTAATTTACCCCTGCCCTCGGGGCTCAGAAAAATCAGCTTCCTCATGGCCCGATTAGAGACCAGTGCGCTGTGGGGGCAGTGTGGAGTGAGGGAGCGCACCCACTGAATCACACCTCAGTTCTTTTCTCTGCCTCTCTCCCCCTTCTGCGCTGCTCGCCTCCCCCATCTTCTCTTTGTTCTTCCGCCTTCTATCTCTCTCCCTCCCTCTTACCCTCCTCCTTCACCTCTCTCCTTCCAGCCCTGATCTCTTCAGGAGCAAAACTTTTTTTTTATATAACAGATGTTGCCTTAGGTTTTATTTACGTTACAAAAACCAAATAAAGCAAGACATTCAATGATAAATGATCAACAGGATCTACAAATGGAACCTTGGATACTTCAGAAAGCAAGAATTGTTCCTATTTTCTGTGATGGAGATTTAATGTTTTTAGGAGTGAGGTTAGAGAATAGACTCAACGCAGTACTTTATAGGTGCAAATATTAACCTTTTATTTTAACTGGTCAATTTTTACATTGTTTACCAGATGGTGGTGATGTTTCTTTTTTTTACTGAAAAAAAAACCTTTAATGATGCTATCTAGGTTGTGTTTGAAAAAGAAACAAAAGAAAATATTTACGTAGCAATATGTACTGTTGTTTTTTTCTCAATTTTGTTACACTTTTATGCAACTTTAATAAAAAGCTGTTAAACTTGATGCTGCGTGCTGTTGTATCTGTTGTCATGGTCACTGCATGCAAAGGCAAAAGAAATGGCAGGTGCTCAATCTCATTCTCAATGACGTTCAGGGCCAGTGACTTAAAGGAAGGTTCTGACCATGGGGGAAAACAGTCCAGATAATTTCTGCCGCCGGTTCAAGATAACAAACGAGAGCCCGTCAAACTCTAATGCCAAAACATCCACAAGGGAAAGGCAGGATTTTTAAAAACTGATTACAGAACTGAGAAACATTTTGGAAGTATGGTACCGTAACTACAAGGCCAATCTTGTAATCCCAGGGAACAATTTAAATAGAGGGGAAATAAGTATCACTGCTGAAGAGCAGAGCACCACACAGCAGGCAGGGATTTGCTCCCTGCCATGACACAGTCTGGCCTGTGATCTCTTCTGTTACCCTCTCTGCTTTCTCCCTGCCTGAATGAAACAAGAAAAAACGTTACGACGTTACGACTGTCTGCTTTCCTTTGAAAAAAAAAAAAGTATCATTTACTTATAAATGACTGAGAATAATTTCTTTTCCTGAGTAAGTGGGAAAAAATGAACAAAATTCTATGTTTATAAAAAGCTGAAACACAATGCTAGTTTCCACCACTCATTGCCAGAGAAAGGACTATCCTGCCAGCCAGGAAGAAAGGCTGAACTGGGTGGTGCTATTGGACAAGGGTCAGTTTTTCCTCTAGTTGGCTCGTTAATTATCTGCCTTTTGCTATAAGACCACATTCACTCAAATCAGATGGGGGGGGGGGGGGGGGGGGGGGGGGGGGGGGGGGTTTCCAGGAGGCCCACACCCACCTCCCCTTTTCAGCCCAAATGCAGCTTTAATCAAAAAGCCACACGAAACAAAAGCACCCATTAAATTAAGCTCTTTACAGACAGAAAATATCAGATGGACTAAGAAAAAGGGAACTGCTGAACCAATCGAATGCTAATGAAATTTTGGAATATATAAGTGGGTTGAGTGATTCACTGAATATCCTAGTGATTGCATGTCTCAGTAATGGTATGGTTTGTTACATCTATGCCCACGTCCAGTTTTTATAATCTACATGTATTAATGCAAAAATGTTATTGCGTCTTGACTTTGTTTTGCTTATAGATCTGCAGTTAAGAGCATTACAGTTCCAAAGCAATCAGTCAACACTCTCAGAAAGTACCTTTCAACTTAAAAGCTTTAAATGACTGCCAAATGAGAAATGCTCAGAATCTGCTTAATCAGAGCTTCTTTTCTTTGGCTTTAGAAAACGTGATGAATGGATAATGAAGACCTGCTTCAAACCCAATTGAAGAAAGTGATTGCCCGTAGTAAATCAGATGGATACAATCAAAATGAACTTGTGTGTGGGTTGACGTTTATTTAATTTTAACTGTGACTCAGAGAATGAACAATGACAAAATCATCACATTGCAGTTTGTCTGACCGAGTCTGCCCCCGGCGTCTGTCCTTCAGGCGTCCGTCCTTCGTTCCCAAAAGACACATGAAGTGAAAATAACGAATACACGTAAAATGGGTGATTTTAACTAAATATACTTCCAGTTCTTGCTTGGAGAAAAAACATGTGGGTTTAATTTGCCCTGCTAGTCTCATCCCAAAGGTCAGGGCTGGTTATGGCAGGTGGAATCCAGGAATGGGCAAGAGAATCCTCCAGAAACAGCACAGTCCAATATATAACAGGACCCGTTCAGTCTAAATTCCACATTAATGGCTGACTCACACCAAATGAAGCCTGCTGGCCCCCACTGCGAGGTTCTGCCAAGGAACAGTGCCAGTACGAATTACAGCAATTAAGTAATGATGCACCTGGGTTAGCGGCTTCCTGAAAAACTACTGCACCATGCTGTTCTGGACAGACAAGAGTTTAACAAGGCCTGCTTATTGACCGAACCAAACCAATCTTAGCCTTTTGTTCTGTCCTGGCAAGATAAGTCTGACTGGCTTGAAGCAAATGGCGTGAAATCTACATCTGTCCCACAATGTAGGACTTCATGATGCACCAGTGTTTCCTAATTGCTCTAATGGCTCTCTCGTGAAAAGGAAGGCAAGCAGGCAGGCCTGTTCAGTCTGGCTGAGAGAAGCCACAGGAAGACTGCTCGCTTCTCACAGATTAAGAGTGAGCCTACCGTTAAAAAAGCAGGACTTTTGCCTGTTTGCGCTGCATGTCCCAATTCAGAAGACTGGGAGACACCACATGATTTCAAGTCTAAACATATCAAACGCAAGTACATACTGCATTTTGAAAGGAAAACTACTCATCATACATTACCATTCGGGTCTGAACACTGCTAGTGTGAGGGATAAATCATTCGCCCATCTGCTAGTCATCATTTATTGACCTGATGCCTACAGCAGCCTTTTTCCTGGTGTAACATGGTCTTTGTTCCGCAATTAATTTTGGATCTTTTTATGTGTGAAATGTATGCTTTGTCTCATAGTCCTAAGCAACTGATTTTTAACATCGGTTAAAGATTTATTTTAAAAAACTTGAAATAATGTGTGTGAAATAATACCCATAAGGCCGCAGGCTGTGACCTTTGGGGGCCAGAGCTGCCCAGTTCTTCAGTGTGCAGTGCAGATTACCACATTTTAGTCTTTGGGCCCTGAGACAGACAGACAGGCAGACAATTTACAGTTCAGATCTTCTCTCGATGGTCAGTAGCTCCACTTCAAAAATGAGTGTGGCTCCACCTGCAGGCGAAATTTAGCAAAAGCACATATGAGCAGAGCACAGTCAGATACAGTCCCAGGCGGCATTTGTGTTGTCATTGTAGTGAAAAAAGCAGCTTTTAAATCACTTTTTCTTACTAGATTACAAATACTCAATATATCACAAATACTGCCTTCTTGGACTCCTGCTGTAGTTGGAAAGTAAAAATGCAGGTCCCATTCCGGTCTAGCAATCATGTAATGGAGAAATTGAAAAAGTTAACTACACTGATTCCAGCTAGAGAATAGTTCATTCTGGGCTTGTGATAAATTGGAATGAAAACCTGCAAAATCTAGAACCAGAGCTGAGCATTACTGCACCAAAATCACTGAGATACATAATACAGACATGCTTCAACCAAAATTCTATGCAGCAGACAGCTAAGTGCTACAATGTTATGCTTTACGTCAAACACTAATTAAGTGATTAACGATGTAATGTAGTGTAATGTTATGTGAAGCTCTGTTTTGCCCATCGCCATTATGATGTAATCCATAAATCACATCTTTGACCACTACCAAATCACTAATGACAGACAAACCCTATGATTTGGACTGTTTGAGTAACACAGCATTTTGGTGAACAGGTGTTGAGCAGCTTTAATCTTGGCAGTTTATTTTATCCATCTGAGCCAATCACAGGTGAGTGCACACTGAGAGGGGAAAATAAGAGCCACTTGCTCATTCTCATTCCTGATTGGTGGGTGGACACAAGTCTTCATCTGATTCCAGCAGCAGAGTTTGAGCTGGCATATGGTGTGGGAGAGTCAGTGACTGAACTTCCAGCCTAAAGGTAATTTAAACTACTGCTTATTCCTCAGTGAGGGTGGTACACAACTGAATGATCACACAGATCAAACAAAACATTTCTCCCTTATTGAAAAAGTGATTTTCTTTTTTTAAATTTTTTTACCAGGGATCTTGGGTGGTGCTCCTCTGTCTCCGTAACCTGAAGAATAAAGAAACACATAGCGGTTATCATCTGGCTTCCTGCATTTCCTCAGTCTGACTGAAGCACTCAGAAAAAAAGTTGCTTTTTTTTTTAGTGCAAAACAGCTTGATCGGCACTGTTACTGTTCGAGAGGCAGTACGTTGGCTACCTGGACCAAATCACTGCCAGTGAGATCAAACAGACAAGCAGAAACTCACCAAGTTCAGAGGGAATCACCAACTTCCTCTTCTCTCCTTCACACATTCTATAAAGGAAAGATGATGATAATTTTTTCCATGTTTCAGTTATGAGACAACGTTCAAAACACAGCCTGACAGAACCACACCCCTAAACATAAATAAAGATTACAACAGATTGCTCATTTTGCCCCTTCCCCTGACTTGTACTTCCTCTTTCCCCTTGGTATTGATCTTTTGTACATATTAATAAACATATATGTACAAATGATTTCAGAATAATTCAAAGGATTTTTCTGAGCCTGCCATTTCCAAGTTTAGAGTTCCTTATGTGCCCTCTCTGAAACCACTGCATCACTTTTAATAAAAAACTTCAAATGAGATTCCTACTGAAGGAATATGAGGAAAAATTATAAACCTTTAGATTGAAATATGGGCTGTCAACTGTCTCCAAAAAATGTAGTCATTTGAACTTCAAAACCATTCTGTTTACATACGATTAACGACATCACCCAGTATGTATGCGTTTAGGATTGTAACCGTAAATTGTGTAAAAAGAATCAATTCTTTTGAAACTCAAATCATTTTCAAAAATTTAGGCCTATGTTTTATACACACACAAAAAGTCTGTTGTGTTCTCTATATGATGAAGAGGCAATTCAATCAACTTCAATCAGAGCTTCATTCCAAAGCCAATTTTTCAATAATACATTTTTTTTTTTAGTTTTAGTACTCATTTTATTACATTTTGAAGAAAGTAAATAATGTTTCTGTCTCACTGAGCATAAATGGCTTTGAAATGGAGTTTCTTGACAGTTTCAAATGTACTTTCAGGCCAACATTTTCATCTTGTCACATGCTCCATCATCTTTGACCAATCCTGGTTTAAAGGTAGGCAGTTTGTCTTCGCAATCTAAACTTTCCCACAAACTGTTTATTTTCAAGTGTTCACACTTTGTGAAATTAGGACCACCAGTCTATTAATGTCATCCATTAAAGATGGATGGGAGATGGGATGACACACCACAAGTGGCTGAAATTTGGGATTTGTACTGTGTGTCGCAAACCCAGGACCGGAAAATAAAACTAAACATTAAAAGTTGTTTTTTTTCTCTTTCTGATTATGCCCAAAATAGAAAGGTACGGTTCCAGCAAACCCACAATCAGCTGCCAATGATCTTATAATGTATATCTGGCTTAATACACCAACATCAGACAAAGAGAGTTAGGGTAAGAGGGAGGGAGGGAGTTAGTTAATAGAGACAGCAACACAGAGAGAGAGAGAGAGAGACAGAGAGAGAGAGAGAGAGAGAGAGCACAGACCCACCCCAGCAGGCCTTGGTCCCAGCCCTTGATGACCTGTCCAGTCCCCAGTGTAAAGGTGAAGGGCTGATTTCTGGGGATGCTACTGTCAAACTCTGTCCCATCCTCTAGCTTCCCCTGCAAACAACCCAGGCAACCCGGTTTACAGCTCACACAGATCTGCAGTCATTACTGAATAAATGCAAAGGCAATCTTCATGTCTCTGGAATTCTCTTGTATGTGGAACCATCTTCCATCGGTTTCATTATCAAATGCTTACTTAATATTTTCTGGATCGTAACACTTGAATTACCAGCTGATATACACACACGCTGAATAATAACCACATGAAATATGAACAATTAGATGCCTCTACTGTAACTGGAGGTGCATTACTGCAGTGTGTACAACGATAAACCAGTCACGTGCCACTAATAACCATCTACGACCAAAATTAATCCCGTTAATTCACGCCAGTCATGATCAGGATTTTTTTTTTTTTTTTTAAACCTTAGAGGGACTGAAAAATAAACGCAGCTAGATTGAACAGGCCCATAATTCATCATACTGTATCTGTTCTGGACTACACACTCCCCTGTCCCTACAGGTTCCAACACTCACGGTATAGTGCATGTGCAGCACGTCGCCCTTGCGCGACTTTATGGGGCAGTTGTCCACCCTTTTCTTGATACCAATTTGAAGCTTCTTCTTGTCCCCGCCTTGGACCGGGAAAGGGGCAAATGACACCAGGGTTACCGCCAACAGGACGTAGATCTTCATATCTGGAAAGGAGAGATTCAGACGATCATGGATTCACACTTAAAATCGAAGAATATGTAATAGATAGTATCAGCCCAAGCTAATGATTTATGAGAACTACCCGAGCTTGTTTGCACGTTTGAGGACACGTCGCTGTAGTTATTGCAAGGTAGCCAACACAGATCTAAGGTGGACGGGCATAGCTAACGTTAGCTAGTAGTGTAGTTACAGTAGCTAATGCACGAGAACATAATAAACAATCGTTCGCTCGATATCAATTTAGATAACCTGCGATACAGTTAGCGAGTTGCGCGTTGCACTAAACGTTAGATATCAAGCTACTAGCACACGTCGACATGCTCGAATTTCGCCAAGATATCCGGTGGCCTGAGTGCAATAAGTTGGCAGATTAATACCAATATCATTTGTCTGGTGTTAACACTAAAGTAGTTGTTTAAGATAAATTCGCTAACCTAGCTATCTAAATGTTCCATTCTAATCACGCCAGTCAGCTCTGAAAATCTGTTCACGTTCTACTTTAACTGTTCTACTAGACTGTATTCGTTAGACATCTTAATATATATCCTATGAACATTTAAACAGCATAATTTATTTAAGTAAAACAATGTATTCCTGTATTTTCCATGCTACCTTTAATTGGATGGAACGCACTTTGCACAAAAAGCAGGACACTGAGATGGTAAATTTCCTCTAGGTTTTCTAGACTTCCTGGAAGAGGAGGATAGAGATGGAACGTAGTGCGTAAGGAACGACGTGTCGTCACTCTTCGCACTGAAGCCAGAGGGGAGATCCAATAATCACTGAGTACGTTAGTAATAACACCGATGGTGATTGGTGGATACTCTCTGTCTTTACTTTTAAATATATATTTTTATTGAAAGTATCATTCGGCTTATTACGAGACAATGGTGAAATGTAGAGTATGTTTGAAGGGTAGAAATAATAAATAAAAAACGAATGCAATAATAAAACATACAAGTAACAAAGTACAAACAGATTACACTATCACATTATATGTAAACAATAAACGAGGACATTTGATTGTTCTGTTACAATTAGAGCTTACCAAAGAGTCTGCATGTCTACTTTGTACAATTTAAATTCAAGCTTATTGCCCGTGAATGTTGCTTTATGGGTAAGAACTTTCCCCATAAAATATATAAGTTCACAATATATTGACAATCGGGGTATATACCTGAAAAATCAAATATCAGAACTAGTAATATTCACCCATAAATTTCATTTATCACTAAGCAAAATATCCTCATATTCTTTGCATGCAATGACTGCTTGAAGTCTGTAACCCATAGACATCACCAGGTGCTGATGAGCTTCTCTGCTCTGCCAGCCTGTACTGCAGCCATCTTCAGTTCCTGCTTGTTTCGGGGGCTAGTCCCCTTAAGTCTCTCTTCAGCATATGACTGTCTTGGCCAGTCAAGAATTTTCCCATTTTTGGCTTTGAAAAAACTCTTGCTTTAACAGTATGTTTGGGATCACTGTCTTGCTGAACAATGAAGCGCCGTCCAGTAAGTTTAGAGCCATTTGCCTGAGCTTGATCACATGTTTCTGTTCACTTCAGAATTCATTCTGCTGCTGCTATCAGCTGTTACATTAGCAAGAATGAAGACAAGCAAGCCAGTACCTGTGGCAGCCATATACCCAAACCATAACAGATGAGGTGGTACATGCTTTGGATCTTCAGTAGGTCCTTGTGGCCTCCACACTTTGCTCTTGCGATCACTCTAATACAAGCACATCTTTGTTTCATCTGTCCACAAGACCTTTTTCCGGGACTCTGCAGGCTGCTTCTCAGCAAACTGTAACCTGGCCATCCTGTTTTTGCAGCTAACTAGTGGTTTATATCTTGCAGTGTAGCCTCTGTGATTCTGTTCATGAAGTCGCCTGTGGATAGTAGTCAGACACATTCATGCCTGCTACCTGAAGAGTGTTCATGATTTTTCAGATGTGTCTGGGGGTTTTCTTCTTTAGATTGAGAAACCGTCATCAACTGTAGAGGTCTTCCGCCCTGGGCGTGTCGAAGTGTCCTTGAGCAAGACACCTAACCTCTAACCCCTAACTGCTCTGGCAAATGAGAGGCATCAATTGTAAAGCGCTTTGGATAAAAGCGCTATATAAATGCAGTCCATTTACCGTTACCATTCATCGGCCTACTAGGCCCTTTGCAATTACTGAGCTCGCTAATGCTCTCCTACTTCTTAATGATGTTCCAAAACAATTGATTTTGATAGGCCAAGCTGTTTGGCCTGTCTCTGACAGTTTTTTTAAAATTATGTCACAGCCTCCTAGTGACCTCCTTGTTGTATGAAAAGTGCTGTAATTTCTACTTTCTACATGGTGAGTGTGTACAAAATGTAAACAATGTATAAAGCACCATTTAGTGGACATGTGGATTGTTCGATTACAAATCTGAAATTGTGGAGTTCAGAGCCAAATCTAGAAAAAAGATGTCTTTGTCCCAAACATTGTAGATGGCACTGAATATGTCAGGGGCCCACATTCCTTGTTAATCATCATCTGTATGGGACATAAACTATTTTCGAAATTCATTTAAACACGGCGTCACAACGTGGTATGCGCATTGTTTCCTGCAGAATGCTTCACTTCCACGAGGAAATAACGTTTGCACTTGTTTTAATGTTTGTCAGTTTTGAAACGCAACTAAAAACAGAACGACACAAAGGCTCCAAGTCATGTTTACGACTTTAACGGAGCTGAACATAGAAGCAGTGAAAACGCAGCATGACATACAGAAAAAGAGAAACCGAATAGCTTTAAGAACATTAAGCACTAATTATATCTTAATGTTGCCTTTTAAAATTCATAATTTGAAATTGAAATCTTCCAATAGCTGAAGAACGTCTTGGTAATTTAATTTGTTTTACGGAAATGCATGATAAAATCAGCGTTAGCAAATGAGATAAAACTGCTCTCTTTTTATAAACGTATGCCTATAGATACTTGTAGTAAATAAAACAAAGTAACTGAAAAAGATAGAGAGAAGACGAAAGACATTTTAGATGTTGGGATAGGACATTGTATTAGAGTGATCCTGACTTTACGCTATTAATTTACTGTACTGTATGTGGAATTACTGTGGGCATACACTCAAATATACTTACTGGTAAAAGTAAAAATTATTGAGAGCTGATTGGCTGTTCTTACTGCAGTTTGGATGCTGATTGGCTAGAAATATTCCACCGCGAGACGTTCATTGGTTGAACAGGTAAGGTACTTAACACTCATTGGCTGCAAAAAAATAATTTCAGTCCTGTTGAGTAACATTGTAACTGAAGGAAGTACTGTTAGACTTTTCCCTTCTCAAGTATCCAATGTTGAAGTACTGATCATTGTTGCGGATTTAGAAAATCAACAAAGGTATGAACAAGCGGTAATATGGGCAACACATTTTACTAGAATATTATTTAAAGATATTTGGCCGTGTCTAATGCGAAACTGAGCTCATGGTCTTAATCCCAGCTAAACACACAACGAACTGTGGTTGCAGTGCATTTGTTAATGTACTGTAAAAGTGTAATTTCCACATACCCTGAAAGATATTATTGGATTGTTTATTTGTTTGTTCATAATGTTACACGAATATATGTTTATTCAGTTGGTTGTTTTGTTTTTACATGTACAGGCATATACAACGACATATGTACCTGGTGTGATTAGCTAGTTGTCATTCAAATTATGACTCGGAGGTAGCCGTTCAATATTTTTACTTGCATCTTTATAGTTTAGTTAGTTAATTAAGTGTGCGTATATACCGTCGAATTACAACTAGTGGCCTATTGAACCATTTTGTTCAGCACAGTAGCGATAAACTAGCAATAGGCCAGATGTTTTTGGACCCAGCGAAATGCATGCTGAAATGTCATCTCTCTCTCTCTCTCTCTCTCTCTCTCTTTCTCTCTCTCTCTCTTTCTCATTCTTCTCAGGGGGTTCTAGTAGTTTTGTATTTAGATTCGAGTATTACAGTGGATACACCTAATAATAGGCAAATAATAGCCTATTGTGAATTTAACATTATTTTATGACATGTATAAAAAGCTGATGTTCTGTCATTATTATTGTCACTCAGCAGATACCTAATTTCCAACGGCACGGGCATGTCCGATTGTTTATTCTATTTATGATGTGTGTGTGTGTGTGTGTGTGTATATATATATATATATATATATATATATATATAATGTAATCATTATCAGTTGTTAGCATGCTCCTTCTTTAATCGGCAGTGCACTTTAAATACTAATGTTGAAGGACAGTGCATCTCCCTCAGTTTTATCTATGAGAAGAAGCACGTTTGGGTACAGCAAAATACAAACTGAATAATAAACTACATATTTCAACAGGAGAGCCCACTACTACAAAAATGGCTAACCTGGTCTGCCCCATGAATCTTTTCATAAAATTACAGGTTGATTGAAGTGAATTTGATTTAGGAAATACATATACAGTTTATATAGTTAAAGTTACCAGTGCACGGTGCCATATCTTGATGCTTTTTTTTTTTTTTTGCAAAGCCCCTGTATGTGTTGATTTGTTTAGTTAAACTGTTCTATGCCTGATGTAATGTGATGGTTCTCAAAATGTTACTTGATGCATAGCATCCTTGTCATGGTTTTCAAATAGGGAGACCTATATTTACTGTCAAGATCGGTTTCTGCTGTTGTTAAGGTCCTACAACACAGATGTATTGGCTGAGACTACAGTAGCAAAAAAAAATTCTGATATTTAGAATTTTGCTATGCAACATAGAACCAGTATCCCCATCTAGTTAGCTGTGACTGAAGTTGAGTTTAACAGATTGAAGATGTGTCCTCAAAAGTACCTCTCGGTGGGTCTTTTTCCTCCTTGGGCACTGTCTGAACATGTTTTTGCAATGCCAAATTCCATTTGCCAGGGTTCTACAAAATTATGGACCTGGAGATCATGGCCAAATGCAACTACGAGCATCTGGTGAATTTCATTTCTTACTGATGACTCACAGATGCCTGGTAGTATAATAGTATGCAGGGTCACAAAGCAGACATCTAATTCTCACAGCACTAATTGCTGTGCTTTGCATTTTGACACATTGTGAAAACGGGAAAGATCGCTGAAAGAAAGTGCTGTGCTGATGAACTGACAACGTGTCTCACTGTGTGTGTGTGTGTGTGTGTGTCTGTTGTGCATGTACGTGTGCGCACGTGTGTTTGTGTCTGCATGCGTGTGCCTAGTGCTGCTGCCATGCCAGCACAGCCTGCTTTGAGGGAGCCAGAGGAAGAGATGGAGCTGGAGGGTGACCCGGAGGTGCCAGAGGCCAACGGCGAGCTGGAGGAGGAGAGGGAGAGGGAGGGAGGCGAGGAGATGATGGAGGAGAGCTGCGAGGACCATGAAAGTGAACGGGGGAGCGACTTGGAAGAGAGCGAAGTGGAAGAGGAGGAGGAGGAGGAAGAGGAGGAGAGTTCTGGTACAGAGAGAAGGCATAACTGTAGCCGCTGCTTACGATTACTCCTTAAATGTCTATATCCTTGCATATATTGTGTGTTTGCTGCACCCCACGTGTACTGTTTGTTGACTGATATTGAGAGAGATGAGTGACTGAATGGAAAGAGAGGAGAAGATGAGAAGGAGTGTTTACTTTTCCCAGAGATGGATGATGAAGACTGTGAGAGGAGGAGATCGGAGTGTCTGGATGAGATGTCCGACCTTGAGAAGCAGTTCCTGGAGCTGAAAGAGAAGTAAGTGGAAAAGAGGGATTCAGGGAAACACTAATCAATCAGTAGTCAGCATGCTGCGCTCTGATTGGCCCACATGCTCCATATTACTATTGAACCTATTTAATTCGCTTCCTGGTAAAGGCATTAAGTGTGATTTTGGCACATTGTTCTGATTCCTCCAAAGAGGTGGTGATGGGAGTGGTAGGGAGAGGACCTGCAAGAGAGGAGGGAAGGTGAAGAAAAAAGAAATGGATTGTAATGGTAGGAGGAAAAGAGGATAGGGTAGTTGGATGGATAATCAGTAGCTGTGAATCTTATAACCGGTAATATTATTTGACCGGATACACAAGACTGCGGAACATGCTGCTGACTTTTTTCCCCTCCTGATCTACAGACATTTGTATCTGTTTTCCATTGCTGCCTGAAGACCATATTGGTCGAAACATGTTTCTGGATACAATACCGATTAAAACTAGCATGGAAGTGGTTTTTTGTTTGTTTGGTTGTCCATCTGTTTAAATTGCTGCTGGCACATTCAGTGCTCTCCATAACACTGTTAAATAACGAACAGATGGGATTTCATGTTTCGCCACACAGAGGTTGCCTACTCCTTTTTTTAATTGTGATTTGTACCTATTTCTGCCACATACCGGGCAGCCCATGGCCCCGGCACCGTTTTGACTGTTCGTGCCCACGTTCCTCCCGTCTCTGGACAGGCTGTTCCGGGAGCGGCTGAGCCAGGTGAAGGTGAAGCTGGAAGAGGTGATGGCGGGGCAGTCGGGGGAGTACAGGGAGCCGCTGGCCACCCTGCAGCGCAACATGCAGCTACGCACTGAAGTAGCCGGTACTTTTCCCCGTGGCTCACGCCACTCTACGCCTCATCGCCTGGCTGCTAGGCACTCGTACTGTTCCACAGCAAACGCAACCATTGCGCAGCAGGATTTAACCATATACATTACACAGGTCCTTCCCGTATTAGCAAATTGCACTCAGTTGCAAGCACTGCTGAACAACGTCCAATCAGAAACCTTGCAGCGCAACTGCCAGACACGTATATTAGACTACAGCTTGCGGTAACACATTTCACACTGCTTTCCGACAACCATCCTTATCATATTGCCGCACATAGCAGTTCACATTATTTAGAAACAACAAACTCACAAATATTGCACAACAATCAAGAGTGCTAATCTCAGCTGTACCTGGTCTGTCGCTCTCCTGTTCGGATTCAGGTGCAATTACGTTAACAGTTGCTCACGTGCGTCTGATTTTAGAACTTCCAGGGCTGTTAACGCGTGGCTAGCGTTGTTCTGCCAAAGCTAGAGCGAGAAGCGACTTGGCTGCGTGCACTACATCAGTTAGCTCTCCATCTAAATGCTGTTTGTTTGACACATCCCAAGGTGCTGATTTAAATGGTTTTAAGATGTTTGCTTTTGTCAATGTTTGGATAACATTTCAGTGTCCATTAACGTGTAAAAAAAACACACAGACACAAACAGGCCGCTGTATTTTCATAAAGCATATGTCTGGCAACTGTCATTGTGAAATAACTGACACGTGTGTCTGTTTTTTCCTCTCTCTCCCTCGCTCAAACGCACTCTCAGGGGTGTACAGGGAACTGTGTCTGCAGGTGGTGAAGCACAAGCACGAGTGTGAGATTCAGGGAGCGTTGCAGCACCTGGAGGTAAGGCACGTGACGCACCCCTATCCAAATATGCAGAACAAACACAGAACATACGCAGCCTGCTGATATCGCATCAACATCACACACCCACGCGCACACACAGCACAGCGGGGGCCTGCGGAATCCTCCCGTTTGTGTGATTGTTGTACGTATTGAGAGAGCAGGTGGTTCAAATCGTGCGGACCCGGGTAAAGTTTTGTCGATTCGTGTGTGGCTGCGTCTCCGCAGAGCGAGAGGGTGCTGCTGTTTGATGCCATGAAGGCAGAGCTCCTGGAAAAGATCCACAGACTGGAGGAGGACAGGCAGAGCATAGACATCACCTCAGGTACAAAACGCATGCGGGGGTGCTTCACAACGTTATGCACACACAGAGAGGAAGGCGCACGCACAGGGAAACTGCATCACCTCTGGTACATGCATTGACACACAGAAGCTATGTCACCTCAGATACATGTGCTAACTCCAAAAGATGGTGTCACCTCGGGTACATGTGCTAACTGTGAGAAACTATCACCTCAGGTACTTGTGCGAACCCCTGGCACACACAGGCAAACGGTATCACCTTGGGACCACGCAGATAACCTTGCAGTTTAAGTTTATACAGGGGAAAGTTTTCATTTATTTATGTCATCTTTCTCTGTCTGTCAGAGTGGTGGAGTGATGACATGAGGGGGAAGAAATGCAAGCGGAGGAGTCAGCCCTCACGGCCTGATCGGAGGAAGAAAGCAGCGCTGGTGTCTGGTAACCCCCCCCCCCCCCAAATTTAACACAAACACATTTGTACCTTCCCGTACCTCTACCATAATAGTATTTGTCTCTTCCATCAGAAAACGCAATCAATATTGTCAGTTCAAAGTAAAAAAATGCCTGGTTTATTAAATATATGAAACCTCCACTTCAGAACTTAGGGGGTGGGTGAGGTGGTATACTTTAATACTTTACAAATCACAGTTTGGGCTATTTACTGTGTACAATACCATGACAACCTGTTTCGATATACTATATGGTCCTAGCCACACAGTGAGAAATAGATCTTCATCCAAATATTCAGCGTCATCTTCTTCCTCTACCCCTTTCTCAGGACCCTACATAGTCTATATGTTGAGGGACATTGATATTTTGGAGGACTGGACGGCCATAAAGAAGGTAAGGATCTGTCCCCTCGAGCGCTATTTTTGCTTCCAGTTCCGCCTAAATTACAGTAGAGTACAGATATATTTTACTCCTGTCACAGTCCCTAACAACATGTCGGTAGTCTCATATACAAGTCTATTTCACGCAGACTCTGTTGATTGTGTTATTATTATTCCTTGTTATTAGGGAGCCAGACACCATGAAGGTGCTGTTTAATAATAATGATAACATCAACACTGGTAATAATAGTATTTTTCATTCAGCTGAAATCTACTGTTTGCCTGTAGCCCACTCTTGCTTAACACATAAGAAGGGCAGTGATTGGTGGCGTTTCCCTGTTACATCTGGAACTGAGATGGGATTAGGTATCTCAGAAATTTGGCTCATGCTATTTGGATTGAAAAGGAAAGTTTGCTAGGGAAAACAAAGACAGTGTGTTTCACTAGCACGTACCTTTGAGATGCAATTTCTTTCTAGGCTTGATGCTATCAATTCTGTTGTCAAAGGCGCATGCACACCTGAGGCCTGGTAGCTGAATTCTGATTATCTTGCATTATCTTTTGATGAAAGTGTTCAGCAGTACACAGCTGTGGATGAGACTTCTTTAGAGTGCCTTCAATTAGGCCTACAAAGGGAAATTAAACGCCGTTAGTGTTTTGCACACAAATACAAATGTGAATGTAATCTTCATAGCAAATGAGCATATAGAGATTCTCTTTAATTCTCAGACAATTGAAATTGAATTGACAATTGAATTGATTCATTATGCCATCATAGTTAAGCCGTTCTTTGTGTATGCTTGCCATTTAGGCAACAGCATTGAAAGTAAACAGAGTGATTCAAGCCCTAGCTTTTCTACTTACTCTAAATTTGGGCTTCCCAGCCCTGGTCCTGGATATCAAATATCCTGCAGGTTTTCATTTCAGCCCTAATTTGGCACGCCCGATTTTACTAATTAGCAGCTGAACGAGATCTCTAGCTGTTGAACGAGGTGCGCTTTGATAGGGTTGGAGTGAAAACCTGCTTGCGTTTGCCCAGGAACCGGGTTGGGTAACCCTGCTCTAAATTGTGTCATGAGTTGAGGGTCACATTTTACTTACATAACATATTGAAACATCAACTACTCACAAACCATTTGTTGTGGTCGAAATGTTTGTTGGCTGAAGGGCATAACTGCCACAGGTCAGTCAATTCAATGAAGTATCAACATTGCAAAAATTGAATCCTGTAATGTTTAACAATTTGCACATGTACAGTACATCAATTTTGCCCAAATGTTGAATACAAAGTGTTGTGTGGCCAAATGGTTATGATGAGAGCTGTGAGAGCAGTGATTAAAATATGGAGACATTTAAAATATTAAATATATTCAAACCTACGTGCCGTAATTAAACACTGTGCAAATGCCCATTTAATTATGAGAAGCATTTTTAATTTACACTTATAGGATTAGTCTCATAGTTTGACTGTTATTTTGGATCAGTCATTTTGGATTATGCTTCACTTAGCTACTCATTAACTGCTAGGCTAATCCATCCATCCATCCATCCATTGGTTGCGGGTGGTACTGGAGCTTATCCCAGCATGCACTGGGCTAGAGGCAGGAATACACCCTGGACAGTTCCCCAGTCCATCGCTGTGCTAGGCTAATTAGAATGAAAATTGATATGCATATATTTGTGTTGGTTGCAACTAAGTTTTTGCCTTTGAAGATTTTTCAGCAAAAACGCTTGTCCATATGCCATCTGTGGATGCTGCTAGCAGCTGTTGTTATTGTAATAAAATTATCACTGGGTAGATGCCCATATCTATGTCAAATCATAATCATGATACATATTTTATAATACCAAACAAAGTCCAGTCTTCAGATTAAAAAAATATCCACAACACATTGTACATATTAATATATAAATACGTGTAATGCCATACAAGACACTTTACATTGGAAAAGCATTTTGTGATTGCACCACATTACTGATTTGAATCAGTGAATCAGTACATATTTATGACAAGATGTCCTTTATATCAGCATGACCATGCTCAGTGGCAGTGATGTACATTTTATCTGCCCATAATGCCCATAGTGTCCATAACTTCTCTATCCTTGGCCCCCATTTTGTACATTTATTTATCTGATGTCAGCAGAATGCCTGTACAGAAGTGATACATTTTGTATGATGTTTCAATGTAAGCTTTCCCTTATGTGGTGAACTGTGTAGCATGACTTGTTGCATTTATTTTCCTATACATGATAATATGTTGTAAAATGGCTTTTATTTTGAGATACATTCATCCTGTATATTTCCCCTCAGATTAATACAATTTTACATGTGAAACTGGAAATGATTGTTTAGTAACTACAGCAAGTGCCCATTCAGACATTCCTTTTCTCAGAATTCCATTCCTATTATTTGCAACAGTAATTTTTCATTGGGATATACAGTAGCTTAGGGGAAAATACAATATAGCCTCGACCAACAACACTGTCTCCTCTGAGCTATTATCCGTATACTCAAAATTCATTCAGACATTATCCATCTGTGCCTGCACTGAGTGAATTATAATGCTGTGTTACAGGCTAAAGCAGCACTTTTGCCCTTGAAGAAGAAATCAGACAGTAAGTTTGGAACACGCTGTTTCTTCCTTTGTAACAAAACCTTGCGCGAAATCTCGGCATAACAAAAACAGGTGTTGATGTAGTGAACAGTTTTTAAGTTTTTTTTTTTCTTCAGTTTTTAGACGGCCTTCGAGTAGATTCTGTTCAAATGAAAAATAATATGCTTCTTGGCGAGAACGTTCCTCTTCTCACTAATGGTGTGTCGTAGAAATCTGTTCACTCATTAGGAGTGTTGTATGGTTGGAGAGCTTTGGATTTTGGCTTTAGTGTGCTGTCATGGCCTTTGTGAACTGAAAATTCACAGTATTTCTCACATTTATGATGCAGAAACATGTTTTTAATGACATGCAAGCATTCCTTATCTCTCTTTCTCACTTTTTCGTCTCTCTCTTTAATGTGGAAGGCTTGTTTTTATGATAGTAAATATTTCCATACTCGATAAGACTGAAATGTAAGGAGAAGTAGGTGCTGGCACAGCTGGGTGGGTACTGGAAGGCATGATCCTCCTGTGATTCTGTGATTGATGATTCAAATATCTTCAACCCTTCCTCCCCCCTCCCTCACCCCCCCCCCCCCCCCCATGGTCCTGCAGACAGACAGCAGTACAGTGCACGGTGCGAAGGGGGCACTCTCTTCTACGAGGGAGAGAAATTCTGCAAAGGCAACACCATCCTGCTGGAGATCAAAGATGACAGCGCCTCACAGTCAGTCATAGCCTGTCTCTCTCTCTCTCGCTCTCCCTTTCTCTCTTTCTCACAATCTATCTCTTACCTTCTTTTCTTCCCTCTGCATTTTGTTCTTTCTTTCTGATTCCCTCCTCTGCTCCTATAGCACAATCTCAAAGCTCAAAGCTTTTTCTCTGTGGAGAAAAGGGGAAGACATAAGAAGCTGTGGTTATGAAATAAATAGATCCTCAAAGGCGTAGCCACAGTGCAAACTGCTACAGGCACCAGTTTGAAAGCTTCTGTGTAGGTTTTGACCTCTTTGCAAGAGAATGTCCAGTATGTCCATTAAAAATGCAATATTGTCAAGTAGCACTGGGATATTCTTCAGGTAGCTTAAGGCAACAGGGCATAAAGCCTGTGTGGTTGGTTTTCCTTTGTTAAACAGGAAACATATTCTTATGAATTGATGGATGTCACACCATAGACATCAGTCAGACAGGCCTGGGATGAAGGAGCACAATTCCATCACGGCATCGCAGGCTCTGTGCAAATGACAAGTAAACAACAGCAGACCAATTCAAGCGTGCAATCCTGGTTATTAGCTCTGTGTCACTCGCGAGACTTTGAGTCCCGCACTCTTTCTCTCTCCGGCTCAGGTGTCTGTGTTTACACGCAGGCCCATTCTGATGCTGTCATCCTGTCTTTCTCTCTCGCCCCCCCCCCCCCCCCCACCCCTCTCTCTTCTCCAGGGCTGTAATCACCGCGGTGAGCACCGGGGAGGTGTGGCTCAGGCGGACGGACGGCAGCAAAACCAAAATCTACGTCTCGCAGCTGCAGAAGGGCAAATACACCATCTGCAAAGTGTGAGCGCGGGGTCACCCGTGTCCGCAGAAACATTTCCCTCGAACCGCATCCACCACTTGAGCTGATCGTCATTTTTTTGTACTTCTAAACACAACTTGCACTTAAATCAGTACCACGTTGACAATTAACAGTAATCTTGCTGCGCTTCAAAAGGACTGTTATATTTTAACTATAATTATTTATATTTGTTTGTAAAACTCTAGACTGGCAAGGAATGGTGCTTTTTAACGAACTATTTAAGATGATTTGAAATAACAATGTATTTATAATTGCAGAATGTTGTTGACAGAACTAAATCTTTTATGGAAGAGGTGTTGTGTTCTCCTGCTTATTCTAACTGTGTTAATAGGAAGGATGTATGTTTTACTGCACTGAGGGTCTTCAGGTAGAATAACAGGGGTAACTGAGTAGTCCTGTTCCTGGAGAGCTACACGGTCTGCTATTTTTGGTTGCAACTTAATATCAATAGTCAGTTTGGACCCAAGAAACAAGGTAAAGGGAGTTATTTGTGTGACGAAATGCATTAATTTCAGTTACTGCATAGCAATGAAAACTAGTAGACTGCCTGAGATATTCTAATTTGTTATGCGCCGTGCAGGGTATCTGGATGCAATACTTATTATTTCCCAGCAGGTGGAGCTGTGCCCATGAAAACCAGCTGGAGCATGTTTAACAGGAGTGTACTTATGGATTCTGTGCAAAGCAGACATCAATCACTGACATGAAAGCAGACACGGGGGGAACATGTATAAATAGATTCTTCTGCATCGTTAGTAAATTTTACGTACAATTTCTTTTGGCTTGGGATGAAGAAATGCACACTGAAGCCGGTGTTAATCAGAGGTAACCAGTCCTTTTGCACGTGTATTCAGGGGCAAAATCAAACGGATGATTTTAACAGGTGCAATGCATTTGTGCTAGAATAGGACTCCTTGAGAAGGGACTTTGCGAGAACTCTGTTTTCTAGGACTTCCTGTGTGAAGACTGTCCTTTTTCCTGGCCTCGAATGAACGGAGTCATTTTAAAATTCCCCCAGGAAGCTCTACTAATATCCCCTTTCCTGCTCCCAGTCACAAATGAGGACAAGGACAGTTTCACATATGGAACATATTTAGCAATAAAACAATTAAACAACATTAAAGTTCTTGAAAAAGACCCTGAAAAAGGGGAATCGTTGTTCTGCGTTTTGGCCTAGTTTTCAAATTTGACGTAACAGTGCCAGCCCGTGAGCCAGTGGATGGGATCGCTGGCTTGCGGGACAGGTCACATCAACGAGGGACACAGCAACCGCGTGTGTGCCTACATCATGTGACACGGCCGGACATTCGATTCACTTCCTTAAGAAGTCGAAACGCTGATCCTCTTTGCATTCATGCCCTGCCCTCCGTCTCTGCGGCTTTCTGTACTCTTCCTCCGTCTCGCCCTCCATCTTTCTCGTGTACATTAAGCACCACATCCTGACGGCCTCTTCTTAGCCCAGTTTGATCTGCAGACGGTCCGTGTTACTCGCTGGTGTGAACACCTGCCCCTGCCAAAACAGAGGCTGCAGAGCATCAAACATGTGAAGTTAGCTCCATTCACCGAAGGTTCAAATCCCTTCTGTCCAGCTCCACTTCACTTCCTCTGCTCATCTATTTTTGAGTGGCAGAACTTTTTAAAAATGATGTTGTGAATCTCATGCTGTGGATCTTCAACTGACCAACCCCCATCTCCCAGTCCCTTTGACACTTCTCCTTAAGAAGCAGACCTGCTGGTCCAGATGGCTCTACTGAATTATGAGCATCTTAAAACTTAAGACTGCACTAACATACACACAGCCCTTGCTCATATATATCTACATGCAGTCAGCTGCTCTCGGATGTTCAGACAGTTCCCTCGCACACATACCCATATATACACACACCTTTCAACACTTCATAACCTGAAATTACAGGTTCTGCCTACATGCAGGAAAGTTCACTTTTTTCTAGCATAAACACTGATGTGTGATATATGCACTCCCTCTCTCTTCCTCACTCTCTCTATCTCATAAGGTGACCAAATGCATAAACACACGTGATGTGCACACTATTGTCAGAACAGCTGGAGATTGCATTCGTGGAAGGTGGAGAGGGCTCTGGAATGACGGAGGTGAAGAGTGTTACATGGCCTCATTTACATAAATGTTCATGTATTTACACTTGCATGTCATCTTAAGATTGTTGAATCTTAAGATCCCAAGTTGTGCTTCTGCTTGATTTATAAAAAAAAAAAATAGCTGAGATCTAACGATTTGCGTACATTGGTTGAAGTGGCTATCTCTGTCCTACGCACCTGTGAGATACACACATTGGATTAGAAATAAAACGGTGAAATGGTAAGCAAGAGATGAACATAAGGCTGCATTGCAGTAGGCATTGCCTATGTGATTATCAAAGCGTGCACACAGTCCACAGATGTTCTATCTCCACACAATCAGCAGGTCATGAACTCGCATCTAGAGTAGAACTTTAGGTGGAGATATGATCGTATCCGTGACAAAGTGGGATTTTATAAATAAGCACTTAGTCATGGTTTTCTGCGTAAGTCAGTATTTCAGACAATTTTGATTGTAGGACCATTTTATAAATGAGTCCCACAGTCTTTATTCATTCATCTCTTGCCTCTTACAGCAGCAGTGACTCATATATATTACTGTCAGTATGTAAAAGGTCATTGTAGCTTCAGGGGATTAACAAGATAGATTCTTCATCTGTTGCTCCGTATCTCCACTTTCTCATGCCACTCTCCTCCTTCACGCCCTTTGCTCCCCTCTTACCCATTATAACCCATTTTTACATGGGGAACATTGCTGTGATAACTTATCCAGCAGCTAAGTGGCTTCTGCTGTTCAGCCAGAGTCCACCCAGTGTTTAGCCAGGTTGATAGTACTCACACATGACGGAGCCAGTGGCCTTATTACACGAACAAGCTGCTGCAAAATAGCCACTCCCCTAAAAGAGTTATGGAAGTAGGCTAGGTCAAGAGCACAACAGAGATGTAGCTTATACAAACCTGGCAAGGTGTGGTCATGCTGATTTTTATAGCTTGCTAATGAAGAATGAATTAATTGAAAGTGAATTATAACGGTTAATATCCTACCACACTTCAACAGGCAGGTACACCTTTGGGAACATTAGAAACTTTTATGACAGGTGATGGTGTCAGCACGTAACGTGTAGCTAGTCAGTATGGTGGGCTCTCTTTTATTTGATGCTCTGCTTTATTAATTTTTTTTACAGCAGTAAGAAGCAATGTGGCTGGATAGATTAATTAATGTTGAAGGATAAGGCAGCATGTGTGAAAAGGGTTATTGCCAACATTCTTGGTCCTTTCACTCATGTGTCTATTCACCCATGAATTGGTTCATTCATAAAGTCATTCTTTTGTTTTTCCTCTTGAACCAACTGACTTCCTTTCTGTCCCTCAGCCTATTTCTCTTCCTGATACACTTCTCTATTCTTCTTCCCTCCATTTCCTCCTTCAGGTAAAAGCTGGAAATATGAATAGAAAACAAAAGCCATCTCTTTACACTTTCATTAAGCCCACAAAAGGTCACAGCTGAGGATGTGTGTGCGTTTGACAGCACGGCAAAATGTGAGGCGGGAGTGTGGACTTCACCTCTGCGTGGTATTGGGTGCTGTCCCCAGGGGGAACAGTGAACCGATAGCATCCCACCATGACTGCCAGTCTGTGCTGCTGTGGGTGAGCTACCAGCTGCAGCTCAGGCTTAAAGCGCAGCAGAACGCGGAAGGTGGAAATAAGTATGGCGGTTGATTTGCCTTGAGAACTCGAGAAAAAAAAGAAGAAAAAAAACGAAACCTCCACCCACAGAGGGCAGTAGAGTTTGTTTTTCAGTGTGTGGTGGGGACAGCAAGATCATGGCTGCTGAATTCTTGTGGGTGTACTGTATTTGTGAGACTACTGGTGTAGTGCTGGTGGCTTATGTGCAATGGCTGTGGGTGGGTTGTGCAGTATATACAGCAAGATATATAATGCAGCCAGTATGAGTGTGTATAGGTGGCTGGTGTGTATATGCATGCTGTGCTAGATGTGTATGTATACAGTTGTGTGTGAATGTCATGGTAGCTATGCATATGGAAGAAGTCTGCAGGTATGCAGTGTTGGTGTACTGCATGGGCGCAGTTGCTGAGTGTGTATGTTCAATGTTATGGTTATGCGTCACTTCAAAGGGTTGCGTGTGCAGTGTGTGTGGACCGTGAGTGTGTGCGCGTTCGTATGTGTTCAGCCACTCTGTTTGGACATAGAGTGTTGAAGTTAACAAAGCAGAAATGACGGTAATTAACTAAACGAGCTGGACCTGCACCTGAGGGGGAAGGGCTGTTTCTGCTGTTTCTTAATCAGGAGGTGAGAGAGAGAGAGAGAGAGAAATAAAGAGAGAGAAAGAGAGAGAGAAATGGGCTGTGTGCATTTTCTCACGCTGCATATTCTTCCCTGAAATGAAAATCATTTGTCTGCCACTGGCCCGTTCTGCAGGGAGAGCAACAATGGCGTCACACAGTACAGCAGTGGCTGACATTTAAGGACCTCATATTCTGCACACTGAGTGACACCAGGGAAGCTCGCGTTTAACAACTGTGTTATTTTTCAAGGATCACAGCCCGTGTTGCCATTTCTTTTTCCAAACTGAGTTGCTTTCTCACTCAAAGTATTTCATCAGATATTTTGCAATCTGTGTTTGCTCTGGCAATAAAGGTTTATTTTTTCCCCCACAGCATTACAACTTCCAGCCACTAAAGAGAAGGAGACAAATGAGCTCTCCTTTCCCCTGGTGATGCCATCTGCTGGTGAGCAGGAGAAACCACAGGCCCTATGGTCCAATCAGGGGACCGGGGCTTGTTTCCCCCTGAAGCTCGCAAACTTCAGTGATTACTGGAGGGATTGCCGTTTATTCAGCCTCTGGTGCTGAAAAGCTAATTTACCCATTGAAGTCCATTCAAAACTATGAATTTATCCTATTTATCCTAGTATAAAATTATACTATTTTTGACAGTACTTTTAAATTTTAATATTCCTTCGCACTGAACTAATTACTCTCCAGCGTCCATTTTTTACCCCCTTCTGAGCCACACAGAAATGCAGTAGATATAATATATTTTTCATTCCAGTTCATTCCTTCATGTTTAGGTACGCAGTGCACACGCTCTGGTGCCAAAAGCCCTGTAGTCAAATATGGCTGCCTTCGTGCACTGGCTTCATATGCCATTGGGCAGCTCCCATAGGAATCCATGGAACCCGTGAGCGTAAGTTGTCTCCAGTTCTTGTATATCTCCATGGTCCAAACCAAGCTGCCGCCACCAAGGATGCAATCTGGTTGTGAAACAGATCAGTATTTGTCCTGAACAAAACTGCTCCTCCTAAGATCAAGCTTGTCAACCCAACAAAAGGCATGGGACCCTACTAGAGTACACTACTCTCTTTCAGACTTCAGAGGATCGTCCATCACTAGGTTAGAACTCAGAGTGGTGGCCACTTTTATGGAATGTAAGTATGATCTGGAAAGTTTTGAGACTGGTACCATTGACTTGATTTGACTGCTTCCCATACAAGGCCAACCAACAAATGACTGTTGAACAGGAAAGCTGGAAAGCTGCTTTGCAGACAGAGATCTTGGAGCTGACTCAGACTTATTATTACACTAATAGTCAATTAATCACAGTGTGAACCCAATATTAACAGCAAATAGAGTTGTCTTTTAGAATGTAAAATTAGTGATGCCATGGGTCAAGCAGCTTTAAGAGGGAATTGATTATTTCCCTTTGATAACTCTGGGTCCCAACCTGGAAGAAAAGTAAATGCTATCATGCCAACTATCCAGCAATAGCAGCCTTTTCTTCCTGTTCAAAGTCCACACTAGACCCAGGGCTAGGTCCAGAACACGGTAACATGGCAAACTGACCCGTCTGAAGTGAATTCTTTGATAATCAAACCTTGAGCCTGACCTGTCAGCGACTTGTGAGGAGACAGAAACCTCACAGGCCCTGCCTATGCCTGTGCACCTCAAAGCAAACAGCATCACAATTCCAATCATGGCTCGGAGGGCGAAAGATCTGCCTGAGCACAACGGAAGGGAACAAACAGAATTTCGTGCAGGCTTGCCAGGAAAGCCCGGAGCTGCTCAGGAAGGGGGAACGAGGCCACTGCGAGCTGTCATTAGACACACAAAAGGGACCAATTAAACGCTGGCTTGGTGCGGGAGTCGTCATGGAAGCGCGGCTATGTCAGAAGCCGGGGCCAGAGTGGAGTCCTGACAGCCAGCTCTGGCGCTGACAGCAGCTGACCGGGATGGCGGGACGGGGTGACACGAGCGCCACCAGTTAGGCTGCCTAATCACGGGTCGCGTGCGAGCAACATGGCCACGCCCCTCGAGGCAGTGATGCGATGGCAGCCGGCGAATAGGGCAGGGGAGATCAGGCTCATGACAAATAGCAGGGAAGTGACAGAGGGCCCAAAAGGGTTCTGACCGTGGGGGTCAGTGGCAACGGGGGGAGCAGTGGTAGGCCTGGGGCCTGAGGAGGGGAGGGGGGTGGGGGGGGAGTGCGGGAGTCAGTGGGCCTCCCTCTGTGGCGGCCAGCGAGTGTGATACAAACGAGGAGCGACGGACTGCCGCGAGTCTCAACTGCGCCGTGAGAGTCCCTGGACCCGCCATCGCGAGTGTGGAAGTAGCACTGTGGCACAGAGCCACCTGGCACCACCCGAGCAAAACACAGACATACACAGCAGCCAAGGAGAGCAGGAGGAAGAAGGGATGCAAGGGGCACAGAGGGGAGAGGCAGTGATGAGAGAAAGAGGGTCAGCGGAAGGAAGATGAGAGAGGAGAGGAGAGGAGAGAAATATGAGGAATGAAGAAAGGGGCGTGGAGGGGGGGGGGACAACTTCCCTCCTCTGCTGGAGGACATGGTCAAGTTGATCACATCAAACCGCCTGCCTGCCACATTCTGCGCCCCCTAGCTACTCGTGCATAGACAGCACCATCCATCAACGGCGGCAAAATACTGTCCTGCCTCTCAACCAACATATGTCAGTGTAGAGGGCAAACATCCATTATTCTCACGATGCTGCAGCTGAATATGTCGCTATAACATTGTTGTGGTATATATATATATATATATATATATATATATATATATATATATATGTGTGTGTGTCAGGAGTCCATGCCTTTCTTGGACAAGGAGAATGCTTCTCTGCTGTTTTTCTGCCAGAGACATGGCTTCTCTGCATCATTACCTCTCCAACAGGAACTTGTCCCCTTTCATTAAAACACATCCCAGTGCTACTGCACTGCACAATGCTGCAGCCAATGAATACGCAGTAGCCTTGATGGCCTCCTCCTCAGTGTTTCACAGTGAGACACATGCTGTAACGGCATTAACTGCTGATCCGAAGAGATAAATCCTACACGTGGTATATATGAGTTGTGCTTGGCTGTTGTTTTGTCATCTTAATGATGGCAAAGCAGAACGCCCCCCTGAATTTTGAGGGAAGGGAGACCGAGCGAGAATGGAAAACGGAGAGAGAGAAAGAGACACAGAGAGAGAGAGAAAACAGTGGAGAGAAATCAAAGGAAATGGACACAAAAGGAGGAAAAACCGTGAATTCCCAATGGAAACACATCCTTTTTTCTGGCAATTGATTAAAAGAGATGGAAACAGAGAGCGAGAGAGGATGAGGAAGGGGGTGGGGGAGAAAAGGAAAGAGAGCAAAAGTGGGAAGGACACAGATAGTAAACCCTTCAAGATGATGTTTTTTCTCATTTAGTTTTTCTTATTATTTTCTGACAGCACTCTAGCTCCGTCTTCCTCCCAGGGAGAGCTGGGAGATGGATGGAAGAAGGAAGCAAGAGGGACAGCAATGACAAGCTGATGGAGAGAAGCTCTACGAGGACGTCTGGCGAGAGGCGAAGAGGAGCGTCTACAGGCCTGGCCAAGCAAATATAGACAGTAAATGATGACAGCTGTTGTATGAATGTGGATCAATATGTCGATTGCTCAAGGTAAGGGTTACTCACCTATGGAACAGAAACAGCTCTACCCTTCTAAGTGAGATTGATCAGAAAATGCTACAGGGACTCCCTTTGAGCGTGATGTACTGTCTGTCCATTCCTCGCTGTAGCTCATACACACAAATTTAAAAAAAATGAGCCGGCCACATCACTTCATTTAGTCCATTACAAATATGTGACCACATTTGACCATGTGGTAGACACCATGCCACTTCAATATGAAATCCTCATGCATAAAATTGAACACAGCCCATAGAACTTTGTTGCTACTGCCGCTTCTGTGTCTGATTGATCTCATGGTATTGCACCCTGTCTACCTCAGACAGCTCCACACAAACATGTTTTTGCCTGCACAAAGCAGCCAGCCAGACAGCTGTTTCCCAGTTGTTTTTTGTCAGGAAAGGAAGTGTATCACATGACTACAGCAGTTCAGTGAGGATTTAATTGTCAGAACCTGAGATCATTGATGCAACTGAAGTGTATGTTTTTATCCACTGTTTCCATCTACTTTAAATCACATTTGGACAAATTATTTCATACACTATATGACCAAAAGTATTTGGATGCCCCTGGTCTGGAGCTGTTTTTCATGGTTTGGAATAGGCCCCTTAGTTTCAGTGAAGGCAAATCTTAATGCTATAGCATACAATCCCATTCTAGAAGATTCTGTGCTCCCCCAACAGTTTGGGGAAGGCTCTTTTCGGTTTCTGTTTCAGACAGTGCCCCCAGACACACAGAAATGATTTTGTCAAGAATTGTCTGGAAGTTGACTGGCCAGCACCTCAACCCCATCGACCACCTTGGGGATCAAATGGAAGGCCAACTGTGAGCCAGGACAAGTGGCTCAATCAATGCCCGACCTCACTAATGCTCTTCTGGCTGAATGGAAACAAATCCCTGCAGCAATGCCCCAACATCTCTTATAAAGCCTTCCCAGAAGAGTGGAGGTTGTTATAACAGCAAAGGGTGGACCCAACTCCATATTAATGCCCATAATTTTGGATGAGATATTAGATGTCAGGTGTCCACATACATTTGGCCATGTAGTGCATTTCTCCAAACTGTCCACTTAGTGAAACATTTAATGCCTTTGGCTAATTGAAAACAAGTTGAGCAATCATATTTTTATGCACAGTGCGAATTTCCTTTGATCATGTTGCTTAAAATTAGAAGTCAACATTCTAAAGTTGCATGAATTCTCACCAACTTAAAAAGCTATCAGATCATGATTGTCCCCAAAACTGCAGCATCCAGGCTATAGAGGGTGAAACTTCAACTCTAAAAAAAGTTTTAAATGTTTAGTAAGCCAAGCTAAAATAAGCAAAGCTCAGATATTCCATAAATAGATAAATGTTTAATGTGTAGCTTCTACAAGTAATGGAAAATAAATTCACATATCGGAATTACATGAATAAATTTTGTATAATGGGACAGGAAGACCAGCATTCACACACTGGCATAGCAGAGGCCAGACTGCTGAACTTTATAGGGGAAATGTAAATGTGTGTGTGTGGGTGATACTGCTGCCCTGTATCACTTCCCCATATCTGTGAGTGCATGTGAGGTCTGTAGGCTAGACCATTAGCTATAATAAGTTCAGTTCTGCTAATGAATGTGACATTGATGCTGACCTGTCTGGTGGCATGCTGGCCTGTGCCAGTGTCTTTGGTCTTTGAGAGAGGATCTCATGACAACACTGTGGGAACCTTCATTCATGCACACACAGACCCTCATGTGCAGACAGAACACACAGGCAGAATTACAAATGTGTAAGTCAGAGCAAATACAGATACTATCACAAAAGCAATACATGCATTAAAAGCAAGCGCACACACACACACACACACAATAAAATCATGCACAAATAAACCAATACACAGACACACACAGAAAAACACAAATATAGACACACACTGCTACAGTACCTCTAACATCAACAATAATGAGCATCTCTTCTTTTTAACTTTATTTATGGGTGGGCTTTTCACCCACATCATTAACATAATAGTATACAATTAACTGCCAAAACATTAACATACCTGAAAATTGTACAAAAAAGTCAAAATCCACAAGGATTTCACAATGGCACTGTTTTTGTATCACATCATTAAGTACAGCACCAGTAATTTCACATATAGCATATTTCTTTCTAGTATTCTTGATGCATGTATTAATATTGATAATTAATATTAATAATACAAAATAGCACCATTCTGGTATTTTATATTGACAAGAGTTACTAATTGGGATTCGTTCAAGACACAGGGGAGAAACATTTTATTTCGATATAGTGCACGAGAGACGGAACAATGGTATCACGTTTGCTGAAGATCCCACGCATATCCTTGTTAGAGAATATCTTCTTTTATCCTGCATAGACTATTCACCCTGTTATAATTATGGCTTATTTCTATGATGCTTGCAGGTGTTCTAATTCTTAGTGTACCACACAGCTCCCAGAAATATAAAGGAATCTGACAGAAAATGAAGACCCTGATTCGTGTGTAAAAACAATATGCCACATTCAGAGCTCAAACTCACATCATGCACAAAGAGATCCTTCATTTTAAAAAATCAAAGTTGATGATCGGGCTTACAAAAAGAACTGCAGCCTTGGATTGCCAGCAGTCTAAAAACATCTTTGAAATGTGGTTTAGTACAGAATTTTAAATGCAAATTAAACTGTCCAAATTTTTTGGTAGAGTACAGCTGGTATACTGTCTAAACTGGACACCAGGTTGTAACACACCAGGTCAGGTGAGACCTGGCAAAAAAAAAAAAAAAAGTAAGTTTTAGTGTTGAAATTTTTTGATGAAGTACTGTGGATGAGAGAAATAAGTTGCACTGAAATATTTTCAATAATTGAATTTGTATTGAATGTCCAGCGTAGGTTTCAGCATAGTATAATAAATGGTTCTTGAGATTAAGACCAGAGACTCAAGTCCCCTACAGGGGGGCAAAATTGAATTGCTGGGTTTTCGGAGGATATACATGCATTCAGGCATGTACACACGAATTAGGAAGCTGTTTCTATTCTAGAGTTGCACAAAAGGTTCCCTTAATGGCATCATTTGTACAAAGAGTTATTATGCTGTAATTATGCATGCTGATATTAAATACTGAAGATCATTCTGTTGATTGTCTCTAGCATTTTATGTTAAGTGTGTATTTACATAATATGCGATATCATTTATTTGAAGAGCAGTTCCTTTTTCAGCTGGGCACAGACATAATCAGCCTGAGCATTCTGGACCACACACATCCCTGTAGCTTAAATTAATGCAATGAATAAATAGAAGATCCGAACATCAAAATATACAAACGCAATAAGCAATATTACGAGATTTGAAAAGGAGGAAAATTAAACATTTTTTTTAAAACATAGTACTGGACCTTAGAGTTTGCATTCTTCCAAAATATACTAGTATTTGGTAACTGAGTTGACCAGTTCACTCCATACTAGTACAGCTTGGATCAATTAATCCCTTGTTTACCCTACATTTGCATGTACTGGAATGTTAAAATACGTTCACAGTTTATAAACAATCTATTTATATTTAATTTACTCACCTTCGATGCAATACTTGTGCTGGTTTAAAAGGCAGTTAAAAAGGCAGTTAGCTGTTGGAAATTATTTCAGCTGAACGAAAATGCAAAAAACAAAAAAACAAAAACAAAACAGTATTATAATGTGATCATAAAAAAATTTGGTCCATCATTCAAGTAATTTCTGCTTTATAAATACTCTCAGAACATGTGGTGAAAAGGGCTACTAGCTTTTGCTTTTAAATAAAATGAATTTGTGTGAGAAAGTGTAAATACCTGTAGGAGCTGAATGTGTGTACTCTTTTAAGAGGGAGGATTGTGAGTTCATATTAAAATGTGTTGACCAGAATAGGGGCGTAGGAGAGAAGAGTGGACAGATGTATTGAAAGAAAAAAAGAATCAATAGAGTTTTACCCTGATTTAAAATACCTGAAATAAAAATAAAATCTCCAAAATCACCATGGCAAAACAATGGATAATGAATGACATTCAAGTGATATTCCAGTTCCATGTCAGTCATCAACACTACAATACAAGAAAGCTTTAAATCTTGAACTGAAATATGAAATTATTGCTTTGCTTAAACATTCAACAGGATGTTACGATGGCAACAATAACATGAATTATGTTATTTTAGGAATTTCACATGATTCTCTTAAAATATGTGTGCAGTCACCCCGCGAGGATACAACAACGACAACACAAACTGCACACAAGGTTAAAAAAAACCCCAAAAAATAAGTACATTTTAAAAAATAAGCAACTGCTTAACAGAAGCTGCAGAGTACAGAAACGAAGCCACAGATGCATGAAGGCTCTGACCGTGGAGCTGGCACAACATCATCCATGATTAAGTGACCTCTGCGTGCCCCAATTAGCCTTGCTAATTACAATCTCGTTTATTAATTCATTTCAAAACTAGACTCATTAATCTAAAAATATATATTATTTTCTCTCCTTCAAACTGTGGCAGAACAATCGGTTGTTCTGCGACAAATAGTACACCAATAGTACTGTGCCGAGTGAATCTGATAGAAATAGAATTACTAGATTATAAATTATTTTCTGTTTGATGCCATCTTTATTTTACTATTCAATTCAGCAAGGCATCCTGAATGGACTCACAGGCAGTTGAAGAGCTTATAGAAGCTTTTGAGGCAGACACATCTGCTCAGATTTCTAATGAAAATTTAAATAAAACAAACAATCAACCATGGTCGCTCGATGTAGGCTCAGACGAAGCTCAGCTCGGCTAGTAATTCCATCCCTAAGGTTCTGACCCAGACAGGACGGCTCCTGGTCCATCCTACTCGCTGATCTCCAGAATGAGGTCATCTCCCTCCAGGCTGTTGTCCGAGTTCACGTAGATCTTGACCACGGTTCCGGAGACGGGCGAGTTGACCACCGTCTCCATCTTCATGGCGGACAGCACGCACAGCGGCTGGCCCTTCTCCACCTTCTGACCCTCCTTCACCTTCACCTCCACCACCTTTCCTGGCATGGGCGCGCCCACCTGGCCCCGAACGTCCTTCAGAGCCTTGGGGTGGAAGTGCATCTCCTGGGAGGAAGCAGAGGGCAGGAGAATAGCAGACCGAGCTGCAACCAACCACATCTCATTGTTTTCAGCTCATGAATGATACAGTGGCTCAAGCCTCAGTGCTTTCACTGAAACAACAGGCATTACATAATAATACAGGACTAAGAGCTGGGCCTCACGTCTCCTTCAGCATGAAGGCTTACTGAACAGACTGTTCTTCACTAAATGGTGTTGTACTGTAGTGGTTTAAATATTGATGGGTTCATTTGTCTCCTTCATTATGTTACTTCTGCATGAGAATATTTCCATTATAGAACTGCTGTGCAGTTAACCTACGTTGACGCTAATTCAGTCTTATTACAGTATTTTCACTTCCATTGTAATTCATTCCAGATGAATGTACAGGAATAAATGTAACATGCGAACAAATAAATCCATGGGTTATGAAAAGAGTTGCTTCATTTGGAGGCTGTGGACCACACTAAAGTATCAGAGCCATTGTGCTTGTGGTGCTACAGAGTGAGAAGCAGGGGCACACGTAAATGTTGCTACTATACATTTGTATATGCAGCTAAACGAACCCATGGTGGGGACACTGGGAGAAAGAGTGATAGAAGAGGATAGGTTGATGTCGGTCGGTTGGGAATACCTTCATGGCCAGTGTGTCCTTGACCAGGACAGATCGTAACTGACCATTGAGCTCAAAGAACACCTCCCGCTGTCCTGCCTTGTTCAAATCCCCGAGGGCCAAAGCTTTAATGTGCAGGGTCTTCCCACGTTCCAGCTCCACCTGAGAGTGAGTGATATATATATTTATATATATATATATACAGTGTATATAAACACACCGGTAATACCCTTAAACTATTAAAATACAGCAATGTTTGTTACTCCACTGATTATGTGCGGTCAACCCAATAACGCACTTGATGAGGAAGTACTTAATTATGCGGAAGTTTAATTATGCACAATCTAAAATTAGCTCAGAGTGAATTAGCTCAAAAAATAAATGGTTATTTCTAAAATAGAGAGAGTATTCTGCCTGCACCTAGTTACAGAAAGTGGATGGTTTGTGGAAGAAAACACTGGGTACCCAGCAAATTGGTGGAATATGGTCAATCAAGGGAAATACACATCTCTGCAGAGCTCCTCATTGTCAGTTGGATGAGGCCCACCCAGTGACAGGTAGAACTGCATGTGCTAAGGAGCTTGTGCTCATCTACTTGTCTAATACCCCTCCACTTCACATCAGGGTGGTAACAGGCTGTCTGCAATACAACCTGAGGAAAACATGAGCCTGTTGCCCAAGTGCTTTAATCTTCAACTATGTCCAATTGTCAATGAGGATAATAGATAATAGGTTCATTAACTATGCTAACCCCTATCTCAAATGCTCTGATATATATGGACTGCGTTCTGTTCTGGGTCAAAACATGCTGGTTTGGAGAGTAGATGGACGTATACATTTTATGGTTTGCTGATATGAGGGCTATAAAATATTCAAAAATAATTGACGGCTTTAGACAAAAGAAATAAGAGCTAATTAAACACAGAGAGACAAAGACAGAGAGAGAGCGAGAGAGGGAGAAAGAGCTCTCAGGCATTCACCTGAAACTCCTCGGCAATCTTGGGCCCCTCCAGGAAGAGCCGCGTGTTGAGACAGCCCACTGGCCCAAAGCTGGAGGTGAACTCCTTGAACTCCTGGAAGACTTTGGGATACATTGCTGCTGACATCATGTCTTCGGGTGTGATGTCATCACCGTGCGCCTCCCGCAACTGCTTCTCCAGGGCCTGGAAGTCCATTGGAGCCAAGGAGGCGCCGGGACGACCCTCCAGTCGCGGCAGAGACTTCAGCACCTGGCACACAGAAAGAGGCATTTCCTGATTTTTGGATTGTTGCTATCACTGGAATGATTGGTTAATGAAAGAGAGAGGGGGGGGGATTCATATGGATTCCAGGTAGCGCATGCGACTGTGCAGTGAGGCACCCCACGGCCTAGATCGAATCCTGTCAGTGACAGCGGCAACTATGGCTGGAAGTCCTGTGGGCCAATAATTCATCATAACGTTTCCCAGGAAAGGAGGGCGATAGTTGGCAGGATATTTCCCACCTCATTATGCAATAGTGACTGCAGTGATCAATCAGGCACCTGTGATCCCCCTGCACAGCTGCCCTCCAGCATAGTAATGTAGCTCAGGTGGCGGATTGCATTTCAAATTAAGAAAGATAAATAATGAATATAAAGTTGTTAAAAGTGACAGGGATCCATTGGACAGGCAAACATGTAAACAAAGATGTTCTATTACAATAAAGATGTACTCAGCTGGGTCTCTGCTCTGCTCTACCTGTACGCAGTGGCACAAATGAAACATTCACATGCTCAAAACAAAAATGTTCATAGTTCCAAACCAAATAACAAATCAGACAATTGCAGTTACAGAGCGTGATAAATAGACGGTTTGTCTGAGCCGTTTAAGGCACTATTATGCCAGAAGAGCAATTGATCTTATAATGAAAGGCCGGTGATTAATTGTCGCTGGCTTGGGAGCTGAGAAACAAAGCGATATTCCTACACAGCTCCAAGAAAACAAGACATGAATTATCTCCCGGGGCAAAGCTGAAAATAACAATGGCAATAAATTAATGAATAAATAAATTAATAAAAGTACAAGATTCCAGTTTAGAAAAATAAGAACAGAAACAGCCTTAAAGTTTATGTAAATGCATTAATTCTTCAGTGTTTCCATGTTCCAAAAAGCTACAGCCCCTTAATGCCAGCATGCTGCCTCGGACGTTTGATGATTCTGTGCTGTATTTTCAGACGGCGTGGAGAGGAAGGAGGCAAAAACCAAAGTTTAGGTTTTGAAAGAATATCCGAATTCTTTTCAAGTGACTGCACACAGAGTCGAGTTAAAAATAACCTCTGCTGTGCCGATTGTTCTGATTCCGGTACAGGAACCTCCTTGGCTTACCTGCTGGTAAAACACAGCAACCGTCAGCTTTTACTGTGCCAGCTTGAAGGAGAGAGCAGGACCCCACCACGCTTTTGTCCAGCTCTCCCCATGCCTAAACAGGCATGTCAAAAGTAACATTGTGAAATTATAATTATCATTACGTGGTGGATTATTACTAAACAATTTTCTTAGTTTCTTTTTTTTTTGTTCAATGCAAAATGCTGTCCAAACGCTGCAGCTGAAGCAAAGCGGCTTGGTAGGCTAACCTCCTGTGTTATTCAACCGTGTTTGCTTCCATATAGCCATTGGTTTGAATCCAGCCCTAGACGTTAGCTATGGTAACCGGCAGCATGTTACAAGTTAATTGCATTGTATGTCAGCTTGCTTTCATTTATTCATTGCCTCCATCCTGATTTCCTCTATTATTGCATACTTGCCACACTGAATGGTTTCAGAACTTTAGACAAAAGCACACTATGCCCCGATCAAATAAAATGCATACAAAAATTTTTTTTTCGGTTACTGAGTTTCCCTTTGTTGAATATTATGTGTTTTTCTCAAGATCTGAAACCATTCAGTGTGACATGTAGGATATGATATGTAGGAATCGAGAAAATCAGGAAAGGGGCAGATAGTTTTTCGTGGTAATGTACATTTGCCTTGTTAGAGCCATTCCCAGATAGCCCCTGCCGGTCAGCAGTTAGCACTTCAAATGGCCCACATAAGCCGCGTTTCCACCGCAGGAACTATACCCCGGAACTAGGAACCTTTTGAGGAACTCAGTGCGTTTCCACCGCAGGAACTAGGGTCTAATTTTAGTTCTGGGGGCTTTGTTTTACCCCCCAAAACGTTCCTGCTCGGGGGGTAGTACTTTCCGAAAGTACAGGAACCTTTTGGGTGGAGCTTGCAGCGCTGAACATTTCTGATTGGTCGAGTACTCGTAGCATTTGTGTTGTATTTATTTTCCGCCATTACCCGCCATGTTTGAAAATATGCAGCGGCAAACCAATTTATTTTCATAATAACTTCAAATCAAACTTGTATGTTATGCGGCGCAGTAGCCTACTTTTGGTTATAGCCTGTCAACGTCTTGGAATTATAACGTGTGCTCTTCTGTTCTTTTCTTGCTTTAGTATTCGTTTTATAAAATGCTAAGCATTCGTGCTGGGACAGCATATTACGTAGGCTACCAAAACATTCAAACGGATTAATTCGGTTTCTGAATATTTTCTTCCGGATTTTCTTTGTTAGCCCGTTGTAATTGACTCAAAACGTTTGATACAGTTATGTGAGGTATGCGGTAGTTCTGCATAATTAACATTGGTGATACAGTACAAGCAAACTGGAAATCACCTTCCGTACTTTTTATCCGGGTAAAATAACAGGTTAATTCTAGTAATCTTCCCTTTAGCTTTTTCAGACTGCCGTTATTTTACTCAATTTTACTGCCATTTTTCAATTCCACGAAAAGACCAGGAAGACTATGGACTCATTTATGGTGCATGGTTCGCATCTGGAGGGCACACTTCGCTGCTCGGCTAGCAGTAACTTCGAAGGAAAGCAAACGGTGGCTGTACCACTACTAATTTACATTTTCACGCAAGTCCGAGTTTTCGTTCTATTCTTGTCATTTTGCGATTAGCCTATATGGAATTGACGACGAGAAAGTAATAAAACAGCAAATTGTTTACAACGTGTGCATGTTTTCTGCTGTTAATGAATGTGTTTGAGAGGATATATGAAAATCAATAAATACAAAAGTAACCATATATAGTCATTGTTGGTAACCCGTTGTATATAAGTGGAATAAACCCCCCCGGGCTGTCCCGGTTATTAGAAAATAATGTAGGCTACTTCGGTGGTACTATAGGGTTACAGAAGAAATCATAGGACAGATGGACCGACGACAACGTCGCTTTTTCATACGTCAGTGGGCTAATTTGCCTAATCTTCGCGGTACTTTAGACCCCGGTGGAAACGCAGACAACCATTGGCTGAAGGAACCTTTTAGTTCCTGGTAAAGTAGTTCCTGGGACTGAAAGTTCCGGGTAATTTTGGTGGAAACGCGGCTATAGTGTCATGGAATGAGGGCAACGAACCCATCCAAATCTGGCCGCCAGAACGCAGCCACAACTCAGCTTTGATGCGACCGTGTCTCTGCCACGTTTGGCCCAGAATCCAAATGCTGCCATAAAAACCTTAAATGTGACTGGTTACAGCTGGGCCACTTTTGGCAGACAATACAATTTCCATTGCCATAACTCACCCTTCAGAGCCTAAACACCATATTTGGGCCTGGAATTGTCAGCTATCTGGGTTCACTTTGTGTGTTGGGAGTACGCAATTTACCACGGTTCCTTTGGATCATGTTGCATTTTATTGCTTTTCCTAAAAACATTTGTTAGTGCTGCCTATAGTACAAGACTTTTAAAAAAAATTTTTTTAGCAAGTTTCTGGTGTATACTACTGTTGTAAACATAAGCACATTTGTTCCACTTAATTGCTCCCAGAAAACTCTTGTACTGGTGTGTGTACTGGTGCGTACTGGAATATCACAGATTCTTTCACAATATAAAGGGAACCACCCAGGCTGTGAATGACTTGGCACACTAAGAGGCCACTGTGTTAGGGGATGCAACAATGAATGGCTGTAGTAGTGTTGAGCTTTAATGACCCTGTAATTGGCTTGGCTCCTTTCCTTTCCTAACACCTGTTTAAATATAAACAGTTTAAGCAGTTAAAATAGCTTAGTGGGGACGTCTGGATAAGCTTGATCCACCAAATATTCACCGCACAGATGTTTCTCTGGGTTAGTAAGAGCAGAATATTAGTACATTCGTGAAAGTATTGCGCTTGAAAGGATACGCAAAGCTAATTGGACTGGGCCTGACACCTGAAAGCCTGTAATAGAGGGATTTACAGACACTTATTCTTTGAGGGATAAAGTACACCAGGAAGCTGGAATGCTGTGAGTCACAGCGGATGCGGCTCCAAAAAAGTGACGTATTTTAAGTCGCTGTTCATTAATTTGGCGGCTTTTGAGACGATTTTCTGGCCTAAAGCACGAGATAAATCTCTCACCTCCATGGAGCGACTCCTCAGCTGCATTCACACAATATCCAATGGAACTACAGCTCCTAATCCAACATCTATTTATCGCATCAAGGCATGCTTTCAGGCATCACCAGCCGAGAAGTTTTACCCTCTTTTTTACATTCAAAACTAGAAGTGGATGAAGGCACTACTTGAGTCTGTCACCTTAATTACGCTGAGATTGTGTGTGAGTGTACAGCTGAATTGGTCTCCATATTTTGAATGTGCTTTTTTTGATTTGAGCAGAAAGCATGTCTCACCCCTGTGTTCAAAGCGGGGGACCAGGTTTTTAACAGGAAATTGAGTACCTGTGGTTAAGCACCCCCTATTTAAAGAGCCCCAGCCGGAAAGATTAAGGGAGTCTGACTGCAGAGAGGCCTGAAAGGTGCTCCAGGTTTGAATGGTGCTCTCCACTTGATTTATGATTTTGATTTTTTTTGTCATTTTGTGATGGCTTTAGGTATAGTACCACTGATTCCAAATTATGAACAATTATTGTCCATTTACGTGTACTGCACAATATATCTGTGTGTGTTTACAAGCTGAGTTGATTCATCCTGGGTTAGAAAATGTTTTTAAAAAAAAGACTCCCTAACGCTGCTATTATTTCGCTTTTAAAAAATCTATTTAGAAGGTCTGTTGTGTGCATACGCTCGTCGCTACACCCCGTCTGTTAATTTAATGCTGAGAGCCTGGAATAGCGAGCACTCTCCTCCGAAACGTGATGTCCAGCTGCTGTTACTGCTCACACGAGGCACTCTGTGAGCAAAATCAAAAATGTAAAAATCCGCTGCTCTCCAGCAGGACACAGATAGGCACTTTATTAATCAATTAAATGATAACGATAATAACCCGGGAGCGAGCGACACGTTTCGCCTGATGAAGGGAACGGCAGGAGCGCGCAGGATTTTTACATTTTTGATTCTGAACCCTTCTGCACTGGGGCTTGCACCCAGCTATTCTCTGCACAGGATAACTGATACACTACCTGTGCAGTTTGCGGAGGAAGACTGGGGTCGCTGGCGCGCAGTGTGATGTTATAACATCCTGCTGGCGGAAACGCCTCCCTTCCGTAGCTGATGTTATCCCCAGCGATGCTCCTGTGTGCAGGGTGGCCACCCACAGCCAGACATGGCACGGTCCCGACTTTATGCCAGACCGTGCAGCCCACCAGAGCAGCGCTAGCCAGCAGCCCCACTATTTCACCCTTTAAATCAGCAGTGGTGACAGTTCAGCCTCAGTCCTCAGCAGGGTTTATTTTATTTTTTTGCACTCCCTGACCGCACTCAGAACGAAGAGTAGTCACTCAGAACAGGAAATGACCAGGTGACTGCACGGGCCACGCCCCCTGAAGCAGTGGTTGGGCAGCCTTGCCCCGAAACGACTGACATTCTGATTAAAGTTCACCGCGCTGCAAGGGGCATTTCGAGTGCTTCTATAAAAGCAATCTTCTGCTGTCAGCGAGACGTTGCGAGCCAAGGTGGAACCTACGGCACACACTGCATCAGTGAACGAGGTAGTATGTGGAGTATGTGGATATTTGTAGCAAAGAATTTCCTTTCCATTTAAACAAAAAAAAAAAAAATACCAGACAGCCCAGAACCCAGCTATGCTATTTATTTCACCTCTTTGTAAGTCTTAGTGATGACAGCTCTTTCCTTACAGGACGGCTTTGCACTGCATCCGCGGAGCTGGCATTTGCTCCGGCGGCGCCCTGCTTAGCGGACACGGATAACCACGCGCTTTCAAGGCGAAGGTCAGGCTACCTGAGGAGAGCTGCGCCGCGACGCACAGCAACCTGATTGCCGGTGAAAGCCACTGTTTTCTTTATCCCGCTGTTCGAGCTCCGCGGAGACGCTTGCTGAAACTCTGCGCTGCCACCGATAAATATAAACCCGATTACTGCCGGGGAGAGGTTACTCGTTTCAGCATTTCTGAGATCCCCTCACTGCCTTTTGAGTGTGGTAAGGGGATTGCAAGCAGTAAGCGTTTTAATAGTGAGGATTTGGAAATATCATGGTACGTGAGCTTTCTGAGTGGGGAGTTCCCATTCAAACAACAGTTTGCACACAGCTACGGGTACCTGTATATCACGCCAGCTGGAATTTAGTGCTAGTGCACAAGAGGAATTACCTTCAATAAATATGCCAGTGTGGATACAGTAGGTACACTTTTGTGTTTATCTGCGGGAATCAATTTGAAATAACAACAGAGATCAACATTGCAGCAAATAACAAGCTGATACTGTACCCAGTTGTTTATGTGCTGTCAAAGGAAGTGCTGCAAAAGCCACTTAGCACAGACCCCGCTTTATCATGGCCCCCACATTGTGCACAATGAGCCCCATGTCCCCATAAGCTGGCACACTGCAGTAGCACAGAGACTGGGACATAAATGTCACTGCCAACAAATAGCATTTTCTTGGGCCAGAGTGCTGCTTATCCCAGGGAGAGAAGAAATGTTTTCAGAAAGAGAGCAGCCCTCCGGGTAGAAGGCAGCAGCTCCTATAACGTCAATAATCTCAATCTTGGGATTAATATCACACTTCATTACACTTTCATGTTTCTCTTAGCGACGGCCGTCTGGGTGTCCACAGGGAACTGCAGCCATCTTCTGTGGCTGTACTCACTGGAGAGGAAGTAGAATTCCCCATGCTACAGCAGTGCAAGGGATCATGCATGCTAAGTGAGTGATTAAGAAGAAATTAAGGCGCCATTGAACTCCACTCACTGAAGTTCATCAAATTTACTCCCAGATTTATATGGCGCAACGAGAAATCAAATAAAAACACCGACTAGGCCTTTAAATGAAAGTCACATCTGAAGATGGCGGCTTATGGTCAGGCATGCCCTTCCACTATCACTTCGATTCAAAGAATTGCACAGGTTCTTCTCCCGAAAAATAGCGAATGCGAAAAGGTTCAGGTTTGACACAACGCAAAACACAGTGCACCGGGAAAATTCAGCAGCTCTTCACATCTTGAGAGGCATTCCTCCGCATCAAACACACGCTCAAATCAAAACAATAACTGTGAAATTGAGGTCTGCTCTGAATCAGAAGCAACACAAATTATCCATTTGAAGTGTTTACCTAATGCAAAAAGCTGAAAATAGAGGCTTGAAAGCATTTAAATGCCACAAGTCATTTCTGACTGGCACACGGACACGTTCTGACATTTTTTTGTTCGGCATCGTGCGGTCTGTGGATTCAGCCAGCCAGCGCGATCTCGTCTACATCACAGGAGGACATTCTCCATATCCTCACAGAGACGCTTGCCTTCGGCATCCCCAGCGCGCGAAACGGAAAGTCCTCCACGGTCTTTAAAGGAAGGGCAAATTGGGGCAGACGGAGCGCCAACATCAAACTGCTCTGGGACAAGCTGAGGGGATATAAGTTGATATCAAAGCTCGCCAGCTTGTCTTTCAAGTGGCACGATATCAATTTATGATATATAATGGAGTGCGAGGGCCGAAGGGCCACTCGCTCGCTTGGATAATGTGAATTGGCCATACAAGTAAAAAATTTTCCGAGACGCACAATGACATCCCCTCCGTTGCGACAGCAGACGTTAGTAAATGCACAGAAGGAATGACGCACAGTCCACCCCTTTTTATAGGAATCCTGCCTCATCCACAGAAATGCCAAAAGGTCACCCCTTAATTCTTTAATACATTATGGATTCCGTCTGGGGGACGATTTAAAAAATGCAAACTGCCGCTGTGTGTGTGTGTGTGAAGTCTCCGGAATGGCGCGCGTATCCTGTAGCTTCAAGGTGACAACGGGATGCTAATGTGAATCCTGCATCAAACGCGGTCCTTTTCACGTGTTCTGGGGGGAAAGGAGAAAGGCCCAGCTGGGGAAGGCAGCGTTTTTTTGATGTCTCTCGCAGTCGTTTCTGTGTCAGAGATTAATGACGGAGAGAAGCCGTGGGACGCCACTGATCACGGCAGGACCCATACTGCGTCACAGCCAATAGGACTAAAGAGCGAGGGGGAGCCAGTGCGGCTGCCGGCGGGGCTGCCTTTCCCATGATCTTCTGAGGAAGCAGAGGAGCAGCACAGGGGGTGGGGGTGGGGGCTGCCTCTCTTACCTTGGAGACTTTAGGGCTGGGGAGAGATTGGGGGTGCGGTGTGGAGGTTCAGAAAGCGGGTGGGGCTTGTCTCTCTTGCCCTTGGAGCCTTTAGGTTGGGGAGAGATTTGGGGGTATGGTGTGGAGGTTCAGAAAGGAGGTGGGGGCTGTCTCTCTTACAGTACCTTGGAGCCTTTAGGGTGGGGGTGGGGAGAGATTTGGGGTGCTGTGTGGAGGTTCAGAAAGGGGGTGGGGGCTGTCTCTATTGCCTTTAGGGCTGGGAGAGATTGGGGAGTGGTGTGGGTCTCTCTTTCAGTACCTTGGACCTGAAGGGCTGGGAGAGATTGTGGGTGCGGTGAGGAGGTTCAGAAAGGGGGGGCTGTCTCTCTTGCCTCTGAGGGGGCGGTTCTCTTACCTTGGACCTGAAGGGCTCGGGGAAGCCTCCGTGGGGCATGCCGATGTGGCCCTGCAGGAACTCCACCACCGACAGGGGGAAGGACAGCTCGTCCGCCCGCTCCTCCACCTCCGCACGCGTCAGAGAGTTCTGCACCATGAACTGCGCCAGGTCACCCACTATCTTAGAGGACGGGGTCACCTGGGGCACAGAGAGGGAGGAAGAGAGAGAGAGGGAGAGAGAGAGCAAGAGAGAGGAGGAGGGAGGGAAGGAGAGAGAGAGAGAGAGGGGGAGAGGAAAGGGGAGGGAGGGAGGGAGGGAGAAATAGGGAGCGAGGGAGAAAAAGGGAGGGAGATAGAGGGAGAGGAAGAGGGAGAGAGTGAGAGCGAGGGAGGGAAGGAGGGAGAAAGGAGGATTGGAAGGATTGAGGAGGGAAGGTCAAAAGGAGGTGAGGGAGGAGGAAAAGTAGGGGGGGCAAAAGGTAGAGACAGTGGTTTCATTTAAGCACATATTTCGCCGAGACCAAATAGCTTCCACTTTATTAATCAATACAAATCTCTGCGATGTAATCATATGATCAAAAATGCTGCATTCTGTACACTGGCTCAAAGAAATGGTAAATGCTGTTAAGAGACTTGAGGCTTAGAGTGAGAGAAAGGGAGGGGAATGGGTGAGAGAGAGAAAGAGAGAGAGAGAGGCAGAGAGCGGTGCCAGTAATGTCTTCTTTTCAAGGGGCATGTATACTTTTTCATCATTGCTGAACATATTTTTTTTTTTCTGTATACATTCTTTGGCAGTACGACTGTATATATACTGCTGGGTAGCTGTGACTGGGGAGATCGCTGCTGTGGCGGTATTGTAGCTATTTCGGTATGAACGTTCACTGGCCTGACGAGATACGTTTGTTCTGTCAAAGTGCAGCAAATAATTTAAAGCAATACAGAGCGGAAAACACAGAAAGTAATGGATGGACAGAAAATGTTTGCGGCCACGGCAATTCTGGAGCCCCTGGGACCTCTAAAGAAAGGGTGGTGGGGGGGGGGGGAGGGGGGCTTTAAAACAAACAGCTCACAATATTGCACTGGAAGCGAGGCGAAGAGAACGAAAGAGAATGAGGCCGACACACTTTTGTTGTATTGGAGAGATTTAGTGCAGTGGGGGGAAGACGGTAATGAGCCGACGCGGGCGTGTGCGCATTGAGTGAGGACTGCTTGACTGATTCGCCCGCACCTCGGCTATTGACAGCGTTAACCATGAAGGAAACGACGCACGGGAAGAAACAGGGAAGAGAAATTTAAATTGATCGTTGATCGTTTAATTCAGCCGGGCGAACTGAGGCAGCAAGGCAGAACCAAATGCTGGCAGGTGCCATTGATTGCAGAGATCAGAACACTGGCGCTGAGAATGGAACAGATAAGCTTTGCTTAAATCACAGCGCTGATCTGTCTTTTGGGCCCGTGCGGGAGGGATAGGATTAGCAATTTAAGTTTGGAAAGTTATTTTTATTTCTTTTTCTTTCTTTTTTTTTTTTTAAGGGAATGATTTTGAGGAGCACAGACTGACAGCTGAGCGCAGAGACGTGAGGGGCGATAAAAAAGAAGGGAGACAGACGGAGGGGAGGGGAGGGGAAACGGCTGAGGAGGATTGCGCGTATGAAAGAACGCGAGTACACAGCGAGATGCGTGCGGCGCGCTGTTTCTTCAGCTGTTTTGAGCTGTCTGGAATCGTAGAAACAGGATGATCAACATCAGGGCCTACAGGCAACCCTGTGAAATCACTCCACAGACACTCCCAGACTAGCCCCGCACCAGATCTTCATCCTAGCGGTAGCTATATCCACAGAATTCACAAACAGCACAGAACCGCTGCTGCTGTTCACAAAGGACTTGCACAAGCGCAGATGTTTGGACAAGTGCAGATGCGCAGGTAAACCATGTCCGAGCAGATGCACGCATAAAATGTTTTTTTTTATTTTTGTTTTTTAAATAAATTGGTCACCCGATGCAGGGCTTTGTATATCCAAACCCCGCCTAATCTGGAATGTCTAATTATCTGCATCCACATCCGCATTCATGCCCAAACCCCACTGGCCAACTCGGGCGAGTATAAACATCTGTGGTTTTATTCAAAAATATATGACATCACTACTAGTTCTTTACACGCTACAGACTACAGCCAAGCTCCTGTAGAGTGGACTCAGGGCATGGGGGTCACTATAGAACGATGAAACACAGACCCAAAACCTACCGAACCTCTCGTACGTTGCCCCGTGCAGCAACTGGCCTGAGTGACACTGTCCGGATTGCATTTGAGGTCGGGGGGGTTCATCCAAGCACCATGACACTGTTTTGACAGGTAAGAGCGCAGCCGACTGATCTACGGAAGCGCAGACGAGCCGCCTCACCTTGATGAGGTCTCCCAGCAGCTTGTTGGCCTCGGCGTAGGCCTTCTTCACCGCCTTGAACTTGTTCCCCAGGCCCATGCTGTGCGCCTGGAAGTGCAGGTTGGTGTACTGGCCGCCGGGGATCTCGTTCTCGTACACGTCGGAGTTGCCGGACTTCATGGTGGCCGTGCAGTCGAAGGGCGCGTACAGCCCGCGCGCCACCTCCCAGTACTCGCTGTAGTCAAACACCTTCTCCAGAGCGATGCCTGGGGCGAGAGAGGGGCGAGAGAAATGAGAGAGAGAGAGAGGGAGAGAGCAGGGAGGGGAAAAAAGAGAGAAATAGAGAGAGAGAGATTTGAAAAAAGAGAGATAGAGAGCAGGGAGGGGAAGAGAGAAAAATAGAGAGAGAGACGTGAAAAAAGAGAGATAGAGAGCAGGGAGGAAGAGGGAGAGAGCAGGGAGGAAGAGAGAGATGTGAAAAAAGAGATATAGAGAGCAGAGAGGGAGACAGAGAGGGGGGCAGGGAGAGGGAGAGGTGTGAAGAAGAGGGACAGTGAGCAGGGAGGGAGAGAAAGAGAGAGAGGGAGTGGGCATTGAGAGAGAGATGTGAAAAAAGAGATATAGACAGCAGAGAGGGGGAGCAGGGAGGGAGAGTAACAGGGCACGGGGAAGCAGAGGAACAGACATGAGATAAAGAATAAGGGTGAGGCACTGGGGACAGAGATGGAGATCGACTGATAATGGTAAATAAAAAAAGTCTCATCTGCCGTGCAAACCAATTTTTCAATATTTTATCTCACTCTGCAAATGGCTGTCCAAAAACCAATTGAGCCAGTGCTGGCTCTGGCTGGCGACACTGCAGGGCAATGCACAATTGGCTCTAGCATCGCCCAGGGATGGGAAGGTGTCAGTTGACTGGAATTACAGCTCTCCTTGCTCATTAGCAATCCCCACTGGTCAATTGAGCACTGGCAAGTCTGCCTATTGAGCTGCACATGAAGTGTCTTCCTTCAACTCATGTCTGTGCGAGCTGCAAACTGCAGTGTGATAAGATGTGGCTGCTAACATCACACTGCAGGTATGTGTGTGTGTGTATATATATATATATATATACACACACACACACACACACACACACTATATGACCAAAAGTATCAGGACCCCCCTTGGTCTAGGGCTGTTTTTCACGGTTTGGGCTAGGCCCCTTAGTTTCAGTGAATGCTACAGCATTCAATCACAACAGTTTTGGGAAGGCCCCTTCCTGTTTCAGCATGAAAATGCCCCCGGGCACACAGCAATGTCCATATAATCCATATAAAAATGGTTCTGTCACGAATGGTGTGGAAGAACTTGACTGGCCTGCACAGAGCTCTGATCGCAGCCCCATCTCAACACCTTTGGGATCAATTGGAAAGTAAAATGCAAACCAGGCCTAATCGCCTAATCAGTGCTCAGCCTCACTAATGCTCTTCTGGCTGAACAGAAGCAAATCCCTGCAGCAAATTCTCCAACGTCTAGTTTAAAGCCATCCCAGAAGAGTGGAGACTGTTGCAGTAGTAATGGGTGGACCAACTCCATATTAATGCCCATAATTTTGGATGAGATGTTCGATGTCAGGTGTCCATATACTTTTGGCCATGTAGTGTATTACACATACATACACACACTATTCATACATACATTAAACGTCATTGAGCATTCCAAACTGGGGAGAAAACAGAGAAAAGCAATAAAAAACAAAACTAGAAAAAAACTTTCTCTTATAATCTTATTGAACACTCTCTCACTACCGATATTGCAGCCACCTATCAGGCAGCTAAAGGGACCACTTCACTATATCTTCAAAAAAATCATCAGACCGTGCGTCAGACCTCTCTATTCTGCCTGCCGCCCCCCCACCCCATGCCTACATTTCAGGGCACGCCTCCCCCCCACCCCATTAGAGCCCCCCACCCCACCCCATGCCAGAATTTCAGGGCATGCCCCCCCCCACTGCATTAGAGCCCCCCACCCGACCCCATGCCAGCATTTCAGGGCATATCGCCTGTCTGTTCTGGCCCTCCAGTGGAGGAACGAGCTTCCCATGGTGCCATTTTGGCAGATACCCTATCCATCTTCTTCTGGAGACAGAAAACCCTCCTCTTCAGACTGCACCTTGGGTCCCTTAACTCTTAACTATTCTCCTTCTTTCATGAATGTCCTTTTGTAGTAGAAATGTACAGTACAGCTAGGTAAGGATAGATTTAGCTCTGTAGGTAATGGTAATTACTTCTCGTTCTTGATACAAATTGCCGGTTGGCTTGACTAAATTTAGACACATTCATTATAAATGGGTCTTTGGTGCCTTCACTTTTGTATTCCTGAGAGTAACACTGATGATTTCCACTTTCGTAAGTCGCTCTGGAGAAGAATGTCTGCTAAATGAAATTAATATAATAGTATGAATGAAATGCAGTGCAACATTTCGCAGTATCCATGACCAACGCCGCACCATAACCATATGGTCGCAATAACCAGGGGGACGCAGATCTCAGCAATCACATAGACACCCCCCCCAAGACACAAAGCTGTCAGCCCCATCCAGGCGTCGGCCAATCAATCGAAGGGTTTGTTTGTTGTCGACGTGGCGCTGTCGAACTCGATTTCATTTCTCCCCGCCGCTAATCGTCCGAGGCTTCGATCGGCCTCGCTCCCCTCGCTGCGGCAGACAGACGACGCGGCGAACGCGCCGCGACGCGTCGGCCCCCATCAACCGCGGCGCCTGACGCGCGGCTGCTGCGGAGCTGGAACCGTGGCAACGTCGCCCATTAACCACCCGTACATGAGCTGTCAGTCCGTGTCACCCAGCACCAAACGCAAACGAGATTAATATCGCGCTCATGGTCACTGCAGTCGCAATGCTCGCCTGCAATATTTATTAGTGGGGAGAGCCTGAGGACGGGGAGCTGAGCAGTGTGTGTGCCTGTGTGTGAGTGTATGTGTGTGTAGGTGTGAGCCTGTGTGCACATGCATATATATGTGTGTGTGTATGTATGTGGTGTGTGTGTGTGCGTGTAAGTGTGGGAGAGTGGTGTCACATGAAATTGAGAAAGGCAAGAAGAGACCCAATCCAATCCTCGACCCCACTCAGTGATACCATAGTATCACCTGCCCCGTGCGATTGGATGTTTGGCGCTGAGACAGAACCGGGTATCCTCCTACAAGTGAGTGCATTAGCAGTTCTGTCAGGCTTTAGAATGTGTGACTGATAGGTGGGTCAATGCATAAAATGGACGCCTTTACTGTGTCTGTCACGTCTTTATACAAAGAAGCAGCTCATAACGGCCCGGGCGCGCTAAAGCCACCCCCCCTCCTGCACACCAAAGGCGGCCCCGTACAAGAGCAAGAAAGCAGAGGAAGGAGGCGAATCAAAGAACTGGAGTGGAAGGGGGGGGGGCGGGGGGGAAGCTTTTATAGGTGGGAAGGAAAGGTGTAAGCAGTTCAAAGCTGCGGAGAGATACCAGCTGGTGACTGATCGCGGTGCAGCCAGACGACGGGGGAAATGGGAATACAGGCGAGGCGTGTGAGCGCCACTGACAGACAGAGGTGGGAAGAAAAGCCATGTGAGACAAGGGAGTGAGACTGAGAAGAAGCTAGCCGCGTCTCCTGTTTCAACGACCAACAGACCGTCAATGAGAAACGGAAAGAAAAAAAAGACACCCGACAATAAACAAATAACAAATACAGTATGGACCACATTAATGAGAAGCAATGTTGTCAAGTGAGAGAGCTGCGGCTGCCACATCTGTTTGCTTGGATAAGCTGACAGCTTCCAGACAATTCAATTAACCAGGCAACACTGCACTCTCTCGCGGAGGGAGGGGTGGGGAGGGGGGGTGGGGAGTCCTCAGGAAGCGAACAAACAAAAGGAACGAAGCCAGCTCACCCTCACGTGAAGCCAGCCCCCGCCTGTCCCTGCGCGGAGCGGGGGGGGGGGGGGGGGGGCGAGGAACGGCTCCGATTTCTCCCGCTCCAGCCCCGCACGCGGGCGCGCTGGCGCGCTGGCATGCACGGCGGCCACGGAAGGCCCGGCTTCCTCGTGCCCGTCCCCGCTCCGCGTTAATCTACAGGCTGAGTCGGCGCCTGACAAACGATCCGGAGATGGGCCTGATAAAAAGAGCAAAGCTAGGGGAACGCTGCACAGACCCGACGCGTCGCCGAGCGTGCGCTCATCTGCACGCTGCAGCTCAGAGCGCGCCCGAGCAGCGACCGCACTCGCAGGGAGACGCGGCCTGGGAGGCACGCGTTGCGCCGACGTTACGCTAACGTTGCGGAAAGGCTGGCGGGCCGCGATTAAACGTGGACCATGGAATGACGGTAATCCTGACTGACGGGCAAAAATGCCCCTTCCCTTCACAGTTCCCATCGCTCCCATAACCGCTCATCTCCTGGGCTTTTTCACAGCCCATTTCCGTGCGTCTGATTGGAGTGTCCTCACTTCAACTCCCTGAACAAGCTCCCAACAGTGCAACAGCCTTGCATACCAACCAAGAACTCAACCAAGAACACACAGACAGGAAATAGGAAGTTAGTCAAAACTAAATAAAAATAAACGGCTGAACAAGATAAATGACGGTTGAACATTGATTGGTTGTCCGGAATGACAGTGTTCAGTAAACTTCCATACTCGTTCTTAAATTTGCAGCTGTGGAGATGCATGCCAGCATATGCAAATATGCGCGCTCATAGCCAAGGTAGTAATAGTACCTCACCTGGATATAACGAGCATTCGCTCCGAAGCAATTACAGTAATTTACATCACATTAAAAATCTTGCCACTGTTAAACTTGACATATATACATTCATTAAACCGTACGAGCTCTCAAATTCTTAAATTCACGACCAGGAAGCTACATTTGTCGAATCCCATCCAACCTCCTCCAACACAGGAGGAATATTCCATTTGAACAATTCAAACCCCATCCGTTTCCATTCGAAACGTTCTTTGATAAACAGCGTTTCGGAGATGCGCTGTCGAGTCAGCTGCGAGACAGCTGAGCAGAAACCCCCTCGGTGGGGGAAAAAAAACAAACTCCGCCAGCACCGATACGACGGTTTGAGCTAAACGGTCTCGGTTTCCTCCGCATTCATTTGGCGGAGCACTTCAAAGGGAGGCGCGTTCCCTAATCCGCCGTTATGCGCAGCACTGGAAACACTCCCGCTGAAGTGATCAGCACTTTTACCTTAGCCGTGAAGCGCGAGCGAACATCTGCACATCCGCAGAGTTTCTTAACCAATCTGCCTGGAGGACCTGAAATAATCCTTTTTTTTTTCCCTTCTCTCAAAGTGGCGCTTGATTGCTTATGAAAAAGGTTTGGCTTAGAACTGAAGTTCTGTCAGAAGTACTGACCCAAGTTAATGGCAATAAACCCTCATAACGGATAATAAAAATATTTCAACGGAATAAAAATATTTCTGTATTCAGTTGTGAAAAAATCTTTCTACAGGGCGCTGTGGCAGGGATAGAGGGAAGTGCTGCGTATTGATTGGTGAATGTAAGAAGGGGCGGGGTCCTTACCCGTGTTTAGCTTGGTGCCCTTGGCGCAGGCCACGATGGCGCCCATGCTGGGCTGAGACGTCATGCCCGCCATGGAGTCCACGGCCACGTCCACCACGTCCGCCCCCGCGTTGGCGCACGCCAGCATGGCTGCCACGCCCGCGCCCGCTGTGTCGTGGGTGTGCACGTGGATGGGCACCTCCGGAAAGCGGTCCCTCAGTGCACCAATCAGCTGCCGGCTTGCCTCCGGCTTCAGGAGCCCTGCCATATCCTACAAAGGGGAGGGAGGGAGGGAGGGAGGGAGGGAGAGAGTGAGATTGGTAGGGTTCAGAAGGATGTGAGGGATGAGGGATAGAAGGCGGGAGGAAAGGTAGAAAGAAAGGAAGAGGTAGAAACGAAGAATGTGGTGAGATAGTGACATAAGAATTCTTTCTATCTTTTTACAGAGATTACCCTCAAGCATGCTGCTCCCATATGCCATCTCTCCATTCAGCTAATCCTCCTCTTTATACCTTTAATCCAGTTCTCATCTTTCCAGGCCTGAGCACACACAACAGGCATCTGCTCTGCCCTGCCCTGCCCTGCCCTGCCCTGCCCTGCCTCCCTGCCTGCCTGTCAATTTGTCTACCAGTCTGTCTGTCTGCCTGCCTGCCTGCCTGCCTGCCTGCCTGTCTGTCTGTCTGTCTGCCTGCCTGCCTGCCTGCCTGCCCATCTATCTGCCTGCCTGCCTGTCTGTCTGTCTGTCTGCCTGCCTGCCTGCCTGCCTGCCTGCCTGCCTGTCTGTCTGCCTGCTTGCCTGCCTGTCTGTCTGTCTACCTGCCTGCCTGCCTGCCTGTCTGTCTGTCTGTCTGTCTGTCTGTCTGTCTGTCTGCCTGCCTGCCTGCCTGCCTGCCTGCCTGCCTGCCTGCCTGCCCATCTATCTGCCTGCCTGCCTGCCTGTCTGTCTGTCTGTCTGCCTGCCTGTCTGTCTGTCTGCCAGTCTGTCTGTCTGTCACTCTGTCAGTCTGTCTATCTGTCTGCCTGTCTGCCTGCCTGCCTGCCTGTCTGTCTGTCCGTCCGTCTGTCCGTCCGTCCATCCCCTCCCCTGAGGGGAACTTCTGCACACCTTAATGGCCAGGATGTGTGTGCCGGCCTTCACCAGCTCGTCGGCCAGTTTCAGGTAGTAGTCCAGCGAGTATTTCTGCCGCATGGGATCCGACACGTCGCCGGTGTAGGAAATGGCAGCCTCGACCACGCCCCCCGCCGTGCCAGCTGCCTCCATGCCCAGGAGCATGTTGGGAAGGTAGTTAAGCGAGTCAAAGACCCGGAAGATGTCCATGCCATTCTCCTTGGCAACCTCGCAGAACCTGGAGAGGGGGAGGAACGGAGGGGATGTGGGAGTGAGAGGAAGACAGGAGGAGCATATCGAAAATGTTCAGCACAGTCCGCTTAAGCAATTTGGCCAGTTTGCAGCCGCAGCCCCCGAAGCACACCGGCCGGTCCGAGCGGGGTTTCGAAGCGCGCTTTCGCTAACCTGAAGACCACGTTGTCGGGGTAGTTGGTGTAGCCCACCGCGTTGGCGCCCCGCAGAAGCATCTGGAAGGGCACGTTGGGCAGCAGCTTCCGCAGCTCCTGCAGCCGGCGCCACGGGCACTCCCACAGGAAGCGCATGGCCACGTCGAACGTGGCGCCTGCGGGCGGCGAGAGGAGGAGGAGGAGAGCCTCTCTGTCACGCGGGCGCTTTGAGAATCTGGGAAGCTTAAACCGTTTCTCTTTCGCTTTTTAAACACAGCGTTCCAGACGGAACGCCGAGGTGAAACGAACCTTCGCTTCGCTGCCGCTCCAGCAGAGCCGGGGGTGGCGGCTCAAACACATCACTCAGAGGACAGAGGGGTACACCGTTACATTTCCAAAAGGAACTGAAACTGTTTGCCGAAATCTTTCCCTCCATATATAGCCCCCTTACATAAATCATACGGGTGGAGCACTTCCTCACACGCCGTGTTTGACAAGCGTGCACTTTCCCTCCACCGGGGCCTGTTCAGGTGAGTATGAGGTGCGGTAATGTTCTTGTATTGCTAGCTCCTCTTTACTGAGCAGAAACAAGTATCAGAAACTCACTCAGGCTAGTGGAGGATTCTCACATTATAGCGTCAGTGCCTTTCACACCCCTAAAAAAGCACCTGCTACAGCACCTGCTACATTTACACATTCAAAAGATGTCACAGAGATGGCATAGTAAAAGAAAGGAGGTCTCACCTCAAATGAATGCTCACAAGTTTACACGACCCCAACACCCCACCCACAACACCGTTTAGCCAGGACTATACTGGCCATATACTGGCAATGTGCCTCATTGTTTTATTATAGTTGGGTTGCTGTGATTTTCAACATGTAGAAGCTTACATTTGCATATTTTAGAGACAAAAATTTTTTTTTAAACTTCTTTTTTTTCCCTCAGACATTTTCAGGCAACCCCCATCCTCAAATCAGGTGACCCCACAAATGCGGTCGCAACCCACAGTTTGGGATAAATCCTCCTCGGTTCTGGTGTCTGCAGCGTTCACTGCATTATAATAGAGTGCTGGTGCGTAGAGAGGACTCACCCCCCCAGTTCTCCAAGCTGAAGAGGTTGTTGAAGTTGTGGGCCACGAAGGGGGCGATCTGCTTGAGGTCGTGGGTGCGGACGCGAGTGGCCAGCAGCGACTGGTGGGCGTCGCGAAACGTGGTGTCCATGAGGAGGAGGCCCTGGTGGGCGCGCACCGCCCGCGCAAACCCCTCCGGGCCGTCCCGCAGCAACACGTCCCGGAAACCCGCGGGGGGGTCCCCTAAACCACAGCGCACCTTTCAGACAGACAAACCCACCCCAGGCTGCTCCGCGCCACACCGTCAAAACCCAAAAAATAAGACTATCTTAAGTATTCTAGTCTTATATTACGTTTAAAATCTCATTTCTATTCTGTTTTTGATAAAAAAAGACAAAAACATTGCCAATGAGGTGACAGTGTTACTCATTTCAGGATTTCCCGAGAGGAAAAGGCAATTTCACTTTTCAAGCAAAAACTAAAAACTTGCTATTATTTTCTATTTGGAAGAAAACAATAAGAAAAAGTCTCCGTACAAGACTACAGCACTTGTTAAAACAGACTTTTTTTTCAGGACATGAAAAACAAAACCCATCTGCAATGGTAACACAAACAGATGTGAACCCACAAGCAGCCCGCAACTATCAGACTGCAGCACACACCCTCGACAACACACAGAAAGAACAACAAATGGCACAACAAAACAGCAAGAAAGAAAGCAATCCCACAAAGATAAGAGCTCCCAAATGCAATTTATTGGCTATGCCCAGAGCAGAGAAGGTCCTGACCAGGTCACCTGACAAAGACCAGCCAGGCCAAAACCACGCGTGGTGTCGGCAAATAAATTGCACTCGGGAGCATTTAACTGTGGTTGTGATGGTTCTTCTTCTATGATTTACTGCTGGCTCAGAACCAGCAGATGTGTGTATTTCATTCTCTGATACTATATAACAACACATCTAATACAGCGAGACACTATATTCTAGAGTTTACAGTTTAATACATTTTTAGGCGTTTATGTGTCAGTCTGATTTGTAACGCGCGGCGATCGAAGCAACGCAGGCGCATGCAGGGTTCCAGCTGTACCTGCCACCACTGACCCAGATGTGTGCACACGCCCCGAACCACACCACCGAATCAACAAAACCCACGGAAAAAAACGATGAAATCAACACACCGTACACAGCGCGCGCGCACACGCACACACACACACACACCTAAATCCCTGTAATGAGATTTCAAATGTGGTTATATCCTTTTTCATTTGAGGGAGGGATTGAGAGGAGGAGGAGGAGATTAGGGTTGCATTATCACACACTCCTCCGCCAGGCGGCTGGGGGGAGGGATACACAGGGGGGGGGGGCCTTTCGGTTAAAGCCGATGACGGGAATTTGACACTGGCTGGGTGGGAGGCACCTGACCCCTCCTCCCTGACAGCGCCACACACATGTACACGCAAACACGCACACGCAAACACGCACGCGCGTCACATACACAAACGTAGATATATCGCCTATTTCGCAGCTGATCCAACTTACTTACATTAGCAGCAGCCCTTTTGGTTGCGAGCTCAATGCAGCTATGTGGCACGGTACGATTGCACAGCTCTGTTGAATTGTGTGTCGAGGTGTAATTTCGTAGTAGGGGATCCTTACCCAAAGGGACTGTGGGTACTACAGGGTCGACAGAAGACGGCTTGGCTTTGACTGGTATTGGAGTGATGGGGCCATTCACCATTACATGACCTGAATGAGAAAGAGGGACATACATTAACACACACGCACACAAACACACACACACACACACACACATGCACATGCACACATGCACACACATCAACAGCACAGCAGATGTACAGTCGTAATAGGTTTAGCTTTTGGTGTGGAAATGGAAAGTCAGCTGTAAATGCAATATGCTTCACACAGACCCAGGTAGTGTAGGAGTTTCTGGGCCCGGTTCTGAACACGCTTGAGATTGAAGAGGTCTGGGTTCTCGTCGATAAACTGGGTGTCCACGGTGCTGTGCAGGAACTGGTCATTGTTCAGTACGTTCTGCAGGAAGGGGATGTTCGTCTGTACAGAGGGAGAGAGACAGAGAGGGGAGAAAATGGGTCATTGCATAACATGTGTTCCCTGGGCTCATGCAGTACACATGTATGCGTGCGCGCACACACACACACACACACAGACACACACACACACACACACGCATACAAGCCCACAAACACAGACAAGCACATTAAATGTGCGCATAAATACATACAGTCTGCATGCTCTCACACACGCATGCGCACTCACACATATACACACACACACACACACACACCCACGCACGCACACACTCAGAGATTATAAGACTCCTGCTAATTCCACATTCAATTTAGTCATTACCTGAAAATACTCAACTGAGCACTGCCGAAAGTATAGAAATGAACGTAAGAGAATTCCTCTCGGAGCCTGTAAATATAGCACAGCATTGCGTATTCTATATCATGCAGAGAACGCACAAGGCCTAAACATTAACGCAGCGTGGACATGCTGGGCGGGATGACAGGATTCCTGTGGATCTCCCGCGGCTCGGAGGATAAAACTCCTGGGACAGGCGAGATCAGGATTTATGCCTTACCCTCATTAGCGAAGCCACTGCAGCTGTTTTCTTTTTATAAACGAGGCTGAGAGGGCACAAATACACAGCGGTAACCGCTTGACCTAATACAGAGACGCTGTATCTGATGCCATTCAGAACAATCATGTGATTCAGACCAATCAGCAATCATATTTTTCAGACCTTTGCTGTGTTTATTAAAAAAAAAAAACAATCTAGTGACAACCAAGTTCAGATGTGAAAACAGGTTGTTGACTGTAAAATCTAGACCTTAATTTGCAGTCTTTCCCAACTTGGTTCAGTTTCAATCGGAAATGAATTCTTGCTCTAGGAACAGGCTCTAGGAATAGAAACGCATTGAAGAGGAAGAAGTGCAAAGAAACGCAACTTCAATCAGCATCCGTCAGCCAAAGTTAAGAAAGCTGTCAGTCAACTCCATTGAGATGAGCCTGGAACAAACGACGACTAGAAAGCTTCCTAACAAGGTAACACCTAGGTAACGCAGCCTATATGAGCAATTCAGCTCAATCGAAATGTGCATATCAGACATGCAAAGTTACTTTCCAGATCTTGAATGTGATATAAAATGAATAATGCCTGCTAAATTTCTGCCACAAGGAACAGCTAACTAAGTGCAAGCTACAATGACTCATTTTCTATTCAACATGTGCACCAGGAGAATGTTTCATGCATTTATATTCATATTCATGAATTTCAAAGGGCAGAATAAAAAAAACTAATGTAGTTACAGAACAGGACCAGACAGAAAATTCCCAGGATGCTTTGGGGGCAGGAT